>NC_092810.1:36023019-37223019 GCF_040954645.1 Diabrotica undecimpunctata
TCGGTCAACATATACAACTTGATTCCATATTTATGCTTTTTGTTTTTTAAGTACTGCCTAAAATTAAGTCGTCCACTGTGTAATATCATTGACTCATCGAAGCTCAAATTACGAATACACTTCTTTCCATTATCTTATTAAAAAAGTTTCTCATCGATCTAACTTTATATATTCTATCTTCAGCTAGTTGTTCTCCCTCTTTTGGATTTTTACTAAAATGCAAACAACGCAGTATAACCAATAATCTGTTCCGGCCCATAAAAGTGGAAAAAATTACATTGGCAAAAAGAGTATCAAATATAAACTAACCAAACGAGATGTAGAGCAACCCAAATCATATTTAGGGGAAACCCTGAAAATATTCGGATATTACCAAGCTTTATAATTCACGAATCTAAACAATGAGAGAAATATCGAAATCTAGGAATTACTGATCTTTACAGGGTTACTAATCCGAGAAAATAATATGCATTTGCAGAATTTTATGTACTTTATGTAAGTTTACGATGAATTTCAAATGGACTCAATTTTTCCGAGGTTTCCCATATTTCCCAGCTAGTGAAAACGATGTAGTTATTCATATTTCGACAAGCTACCCCAAATTAAAAAATTAGGCTTCCAGATGCAATGGAAGCCGAGATAATGTAAATTTTTTCTACGTGTTTTAATTTGAAGTTCCAATCTCAAAAAAAAAAACGGAGCTGAAACAGTTATCCCCTCCATTTTCCTATGTTGATCTTTCGAAAGTACCTACGTTTCGAAGGGCTGTAAGTTTCGAAAAATTAAATGATTTTATAGTTATAAGTTCCAATATAAAGCTTAGATTTTTATTCAAAATTTGTGCAAATTTTATTTCTTAATGTTTATAAACAATGAATATATGACTTTTTTAAAAATAGTCCCTAACTTCGTTACTATTGGTCGTAGAAGTTTGTGTTTTAAATGTGAGTTTTTTTACCAGCTATCCAATGGTTGTACGTATAAGTCTGTAGCTTGAAAAATATAGAAGTTATTACAATTGTTAATAAGTAAAATACATACCCCTTTTTCAAACGTTTATTTTGTAAATATTTTTGAAGAAAACGCAATATGCATTTAACTTCTGAGATAGTTTAAGTCTTAAAGAATCCTCTAAAATTTGCTAAATGTGTCTAGCATCATTAATAGAGCAAGTTCAATAGTTTAAATATTTAGCCTCAGGGATAAATAAATTAAATAACTTTTAAACTATTTGACTGATCGGGAGGAAATTTCGCACAAATTTAAAAGACGGTAATTCCTCGATGTTCAAATATATTAATAACATTTTATTTTGTTAATAAAAAAAGTAATAAAATTTATAAATTAGTGCAAAAAAACTCCGTAAATTATTTATCAACTTTAATTTTCAATAAATAACTGGAAAATAAAGATACTCTTGATATAAAAAAATGATATAAATATTGTTTATTTAAAATATCAGAGAATAAACTTATAGACAAAAAATCAAATTGTGACCATAAATTATTGTTTAAAAAAAACGCAAGATGAAAATACGAGTTCTTTTTCATATATTCGTCATCTAGTAACCCCCCCTATGTCTTAAAAGCTTCAGATATCTGCGAAAAATTTTGCCGTGAAATCGATGATTTTTGTAGAACCATACTGGACTATTACTCTGTTTGATTTAATTCAGTTGAGATAAATATTAACAGTAACATTGATTACATTGATGACTTCTGAGCTTATCTGAGATTATATGACACACCGCAAATCGAGTTCATTTGTTGTAGCACATTATTTAAGTATTATCAAAATACCTATTATATTCTTTATACCTAATCAGCTGAATGATTTCGAATTCCTTCACTGTCCATATAATACAAAAGAGAGTAAACCGCATTCAGGCCATCATTCAAATCGTTTGAGTTTCTGCAAATAACATCAACGTCAGCCAAGCTGTGAAAAAGAAATGTACATTTTTTAGGCACGTCACAGGCAAGGCTTAAAGCACTCGATGGCTAACAAGATAATCCCTACACTAGTCCGGTCAAAATAGACAGTTTAGTCAGCCATAATTCGCGAATAGTTAGGCAGAAATGTTTTTTTTGTATATCGTCCATATTTTTTATTGGTTTTCATTACACATCTCTCAAGCAGTCTGTTTTGGCTATTAGAAACCTAGAGTCTGTTTAACTTAATTTCAAGGTTAAATGAGTAATTTTTTGTTATATCAATATATTGCTGCACATGATTCCCTTAATAATTCACCTTTTTTATTGTTCTTTTTTTATTTACCTGTCTATTCTACTGTATTGATCCTAGTTTTTAGTGGTGACAAATTTATCGAAGTTTTGTTACGCTTCTGGTAGTAAAATAATTTTTACCTTCAAAAGATGTTTTTATCCACTAAAAACGAATAAAAACTCAGGAAATAATGGGTAGCAAACATTCAAAAAAGGTGGTTTTAGTGAACTAATAGAAATTTCGAAGTTTCGAAGTCCCACCAACCCCCTTTTAGACATTGCAATTGTAATTTGAATGTAGTTAGTAAGAAGTTCTTACTAACTTCTGGTCTGAACGCTTTAAGTTTAGAGTAAAAACTCTTGGGTATTTTATATAGTTATGGTGTGTCTCGCTTACAGTTTAAAATCTACATGTTTTGCAAACGGTTATTGTTAATTAAGTTTATTAAAACCAAAGAAAACATCCTTAGTTCATGTACTAGTTAGTTTCCTTAAAACTGTATCAGTGCTATAGTGTTTTGTGCTTCGCGGATTTGTGTGAATCGGACAGTAAATCGGAGGTTTAAATATAAGAATTCTACGAAAAAACTTTGACCAGATCTTAAGTTAGTTATAGAAACAAAGTTAGTCATTAAATTACATATTTTTTAGTGATTGTATTCTTTTATGCCCACGTTGGTGGGTGGTCCTTCGAATTGCAATTTATTACATTGCCTGTTACGCTCTAAATGGTAGTAAGATTGCCATCTTAGTTTATTGGTTATCTTCTTGCATTTTTATTGGTCTTAGAGCATAATTGTGAACCAATCTTCTATCAGGGTATTATAATCATCAATGTTCTCTGACGAAGTCTTTGTTAAGTTTAGACATAGTCTACAATGAATTTCTACGATATTTCGAGTTGTTGATCTCTAAACGTGGCGTTACTTTGATTCTAAGAGTTACTTTCTCTTCATGCAATGAAGATTTACTGTACACTGTGTGCTGTAATTGCCCTTGGAGAGCAGATTTAATGTGCACTCAATTTCACTTTTTTTTTATTTCTGGATCTAGCTCATCTGTTCAAATGTGACTTTGTTCTGTTTACTAAGTTTATCAGGTTTTTGATAAAGGTCACTTGCGTTTAATGTTTTGCTGATTCTTTGTCTTTTAGTGTCTTCTATTGTTCAGATTCCATGTGCTCACACATTAATTATTCCTACATTTTATTAAGGTAGTACACTAAACTGTGATTTAGCTCGGTAGTTATATACTAGCAAGCAAAGAAATAAAGCATTATACTTTTAACCTTTTTTAAAGTAAGACGGATCGTTATGAAACCATTTGATTCGGGAGAGCTTTAGGAAAATTCTTAAACACTTGGCACGAAGAAATGAAAATTGCATTGTCGTAGGCGGAAAATGCATATTCCAAAGTGCATCTCAAAGTGTTAAAAAAATAAAAATTTACAATTTGGAAAATTATCATGAAAATGAGTTTAATTTTTATGCTCCGGGGTTTTTGAGATCGCTGAACAAGATATTGGATCGGCAAAGCTGTAAGAGGTACCTGGTGTCCTGTATCTATGTCACCTCTGGAAATGTTATGGAAATTCGTAATAAAATTTGTTGAAAATTGATATTCCGAGGTTTTTAAGGACTCTAAACACGAATATTGCTTCGGCGATGCTCTAGGAGGTACCTGGTGCCTGGTATCTACGTCGCCTTCTGGAGTTTTATGAAAATTCGTTATGAAAATAGTTGAAATTTATTATCTTGGGGTTCTTGAGGTCGCTGAAAACAAATATTCGAATATATCGTCGTTTTCGTCTCTTACTATATCTTCATTCGATGTATATACAGCAAACACCAGTTAACTTGGCGACGGATTACGCAGAACGTCACTGAGAAATAGATTATGTTTACGCCCCATGATTCTCCTATTGGTTTACTATTTCTGATAAGTAGTTTCAGTGGCGTAACGGTATAGTTCAAAGAATTATTACACAATTAAAAAAGTAGTAATATTTTTTAGCAAGCTTTAATATATCATTAGAAATATAAAATTGTTATTATTTTTTTAGTCAATTTAAATAGAAAGCCACTGGTTTATAATATCTCTTTAATTTAACATACAAACACAATAATAATTATGACTGAATTTAATTAACAAATAAAACTACGTTGATATTGTCTTTCATATTAAATGGAGGGTATTGTATAAATAAATGTAACACAGTAATTATTTAATTTTCATATTTTGGTTTTATTATAACACTAAAACGAGTATCAAGTGTAGAAAAATAGTAACTGAAAATAATTTTCTAATGGTTAATTTTCTTCATCTTTATTATCAAAAGAAAACTCTGTACTGGAAGATTCGCTGTTAATATTTATGATAATAGGAGCTATTTCCATGGCGTTATCAACCACTATCTCGCTGTCCATGTATTCGTCTTTCTTCTTAATGACATGGTCACATCATTTTCTCCACTCATTTGCATCAATTTTATTGAACTCTTCCTCAGTCAGTTCTTGTACGTCAGCTAATTTAAATTACGTAACGTAACGTTTTTCTGGCTTACATTATTTTTGACTGTAGCCCATATAAGTTCAATCGGGTTTAGGTCAGGATGGTACGGATGTAAACGCAAAGGAATATGGCCATGCTCGCGTAAAATTTCGTCTAACGTGTATTTTACATGACGGGGTTTATGATATTTAATGGTTTCATATAATTCCCGTTTTAAAGCGGTAGGTATAAATGGAATATTTTTCTGTATTAACCATTCTATCATTTAATTTTTTTTTAGTTTGATGTAGGCGCCCGCTCTAACTAAATACTATGATAAGATGCGTTATCAAAAACTAGTACCGAGTTAGGTAAATTAGGTATTAAACGGTTTTGTAACCACTTTCCATAATTATGTGCATTCATTTCAGAGTGGAAATCCCCTGATTTTGTACCTGACTTGAAGATAAATAATCCATCCTTAATGGATCCCATGTCTCCACCGGCATGCACTATTATTAGTCTTTGACCTTTAGAAATTATAGAAAATAATCCCGTTGTTGATTCGTCAGTCCAGTTCTTCGAAAAAGTGTGACCGCTGTGTAAGTAAGTCTCGTCAACATACACAATTGGCCTATTTTGAGTACGAAAATGTTTGATTTGCCTGAGATATTTTATACTCACAGCTTCAGTTTATTTGATACCGAATTAAAATTAATTATTTGTACAAACTTACCTGTTGCTTTAGCTGTTGTTGCTTTCACAGTTTTCAAGGTATCTGCTTCAAGCTTAAAATTTTTAAAATAATAACACATTATATACGATCTCACGAGATTGTCCATTAATAACAAAATTAGTCTTTCTATTACTTTCTAACGCCATCATTTAAAGAAACTGTCACAAACACACTTAACTATCCAAAATAATAAGAAATCTGAAAAATAACAGCCGCACTTCACTTTTGTGTTATGCACCTGACTACTGGGAGGAGACTGATGACAACCACCTAATCCACCCTAAGCGGACTTTAATTTTGGGTTTGTGCGCCTCGCCAACTTAAGTGGCGTTGACAGTAGTTCATTATTCGTGCAGTTTTATCCCGCACAAATATTGTATGCAATGCTGCAATTTATGCCTTGCTTTATCTATCCACAAGAGCTTTAGCAGTCTGTCTTGCAGCTACAGAATATTAACTTCATGGTGCTGGGTGGAACAGGTGGCTGCATCATTTTTATTGGAACTAAAATTTCATTTTTATTGTTTCCATCCCCATTCCGTTACATTTAAATAGGTGTGATTTATATAGAGCCAATTTTGCATTCAATAGTTCACTTTAAATGCTGCGTATAAGCATCTACCATTGGTAGATTTTTCCGATGCTTATTTTTTTATTCTTGGACATGGCCATTCGATTTTCTAACGCTTATTGGGGCGTAGTACAAAGGCAGAAGTAGTTGAATGCCATGTTCAACTATTGTCTTTATTCCGAGGTCTGGTTCCTTGTATTTTTGCGCATATTAATCAAAGTTCAAAAAATTCTTCAAAAAAGTATCTGAAAATCGGATAACTATCCTGACATTGACAACACTGGAGTCGAGTGAGCATCGGGCGCATTCTGTTTCGCCGGTCGGCTCCTCTCTCCATGTTCCCTACTGTCGCGCGTGTTATGTCATGTCATTTAGTCAAGCTTTTGTTTTATTTTGTTACGCACGCGGAATTTTTTGCTATTAACAATGGATACTTATATTAAAAGAATAGAAACCGAACTGAAGAATCAGGCGAGAGCAGTAATGTTAATTTAAGTACAAAGAAGAAATATAGGAAATATGACGACCAACATTTGGATTGTGGATTTATCTGCGTTACTAAAGGGAATGTAGAACTTCTACAATTTGTTGTTTGTCACAAAGTGTTGGCGGCTGCAAGTATGCTTCCTAATAAACTAAAACGGCATTTGGAATTATCTCATAGTCATTTACAAGGTAAGCCAAGAGACTTTTTTGTAACAAAATTGCGAGAGCTAAAACATCAGACCACGGCTTTGGTTTCAAGAGCATCAATTCCTACCAAAGCATTGCTCGCCTCTTACATGGTAGCTTACCGTGTTGCCAAATGTAAAAAACCACATACGATCGCTTAGGAACTGATCTAAAAAATATTTTTTAAACAATACGGTTAGTTGCCGTATTCACGACATGGTAGAAGATATTAATAAGCAAATCGTGGGGAAACTTTCAGGTTTATTTGCCATTCAACTGAACGAGACGACTGATAGTAATGATGATGCTCAATAATTGATTATGTATGGTACATACAAGAAACAAATATATGTGAGAATTTGTTATTTTGCAGAAAAATATGTGAAAGTTGTAAAGCTACTGATTTATTCGAGATTTAACTCCTATACGACTGAAAATAATATTAACTGGGATAATTGTGTAGGCGTGTGAAAATACTTCGAAGACCTTTGGCACAAATACTTACCTCTTTTCCCAGTAGTCGAATTTTATACATAAAAGAAGCTACATGTGGTGGACCTTGTTGATGTCGACCTTTGTTTGTATCTTCATTTCCATTGTCACCAGTAGTACTGTGGTTACGTAAAGCAGCTTGTGGTATACGACTGCGTCGTCTTTGGACATAAATAACGCTTATGAGGCTTGTTAACCCGGCATCACATACGTGGATTTTTCTGTCATTAGTACATATGTGGGGTGTGACAAACCCCAATTTCTAAGAAAATCAGAATTTTTTCTGGCAGTTTTTTTATATGTTTTCTAATTTCATGGTCTGAAGTGATCATCTAAGGCTATTTAAGCAAAAAAGAAATAATCAGAACACCTTTATTCAAAAGAAATTAAAAATAAACTAATAATAGGCAATTCTCCATAAGCAAAAACCACAACATAACTGAACAATCTTACCAAAAAATATAAACACCATATGATCAAAAATACAATAGTAAATGAAAATCTAATAGTAAGATAATACAAGGAAAAACTCTGCCCGGTTGTACAGTGAAAGAAAAAAAATTAATCGCTATTTGAATTCATGCAATTTTGACAACTTATGACAGCATGCTCCAGGCACAGTAATGATTCACAGTTTGAACAAAAATATTTAGTTTTCCGATCTCGGCTTCTTGGACATACTGAACATCTTCCCACGAGTTTTGGAATCTTGGCAGGTGGCACTGCAGGGGTATCTTGGCCAAAATGTGCAATGTTTTGACGAATACTCCTTGGTATTCTTGGATTATTTTTTCTTTCAGATATGTGGTCCTGGATCAATTCAAAGCCCAACATTTTGATAAACAATCTTCTGGCAAGTTTAAAATCTTGATTGTTTTCTCTGTATATCACCAAAGCATTTATGGCGGCTGTACTCAAGAGAAAAAACACGATCGTAAGAGGCCATCTCCTTGAGTTTCTAGATACGTTATATGATGCAGACAGTTCATCCACTACATCTACTCCACTTTTAGTAAAGTTGTAAAAGCTTATTATTTCTGGTAAATTTTTATCGCCAGTTGCTTCATCAATAGCTCCATCATGGTGCATGGTGGAAGTTGAAATCTTGATTGTTTTCTCTGTATATATCCAAAGCATTTATGGCGGCTGTATTCAAGAGAAAAAACACGATCGTAAGAGGCCATCTCCGTGAGTTTCTAGATACGTTATATGATGCAGACAGTTCATCCACTACATCTACTCCACTTTTAGTAAAGTTGTA
Source organism: Diabrotica undecimpunctata (assembly GCF_040954645.1). Taxonomy (NCBI): domain Eukaryota; kingdom Metazoa; phylum Arthropoda; class Insecta; order Coleoptera; family Chrysomelidae; genus Diabrotica; species Diabrotica undecimpunctata. Next base: position 36,031,467 of record NC_092810.1, read on the forward strand.
GAAGCTTATTATTTCTGGTAAATTTTTATCGCCAGTTGCTTCATCAATAGCTCCATCATGGTGCATGGTAGACAACAGTAGGACGTTTTTATTTTTTTTCGGCACATACGATAAAAGCGTAATATCTTTCGGAAAGCCAAATAAAGATGTCATTTGTTCTCTGTTCTGGACTGTCAAAAATTGTGCTGGGATGCATCGTTTGTTCTTTCTCAGCGTACCTACTGACGTAAGTTTATGCCCGTTTTATCATTTCATATCAGCAATTTTATCATTAATTCATAACTAGTGTACCAGTTGTCAAAGGTCACATTTCGGTTGGAACCAGAAATAGGTTGTATTAGCCTCTCTACTATATCTATTGGGGAATTACTAACACTGTAGGGACCTTCTGGCTGTTTTCCTGCATACACTTCCAAATTTAAAACGTAGTACGAACGGGCATCAACTAGGGCTTGCACTTTGATCCCATACTTTGCAGGCTTGTTGTGCATGTACTGTTTGAAAGCACATCTTCCACGAAAAGACTCCAACTTCTCATCTATCGTCACATATTGAGAAGGAGTGTAGGCCTGCTTACAATTTTCAATAAATTTGTCCAGAATTCCACGAACTGGAGCTAATTTGTCAATCGCCAATCTGTCTTTACGATTCTCGATGTTATCGAACCGAAGACAGACCATCAGGAATTGAAAACGATTTATAGACATCGTATTGCGGAATATATCGACACCAGTCCCATCTGTTTGCCATAAGTCTCTCAAACTCTGACGATTAGAATGAAACATACCTGCTAAATAAAGAAGTCCGATAAATGCTTTAATTTCACATTCATTGGTTGGTTTCACCATGCATTTATTTTGATATGCAATTGATTTTTGTTGAATTTTGAGATTGGTCCAGCGCACTATGTCTTCGATCATTTGTCGGTCAAAAAACAATTGCCAACAATCTAAAGCACGTTTAGCATTTTTTGCATAATGCTTCACACCCAGCAAATGAGTAATAATGTTCTCTGATCTTGTTCGAACCCGTTTATTATTTGAAGCAAGTTTGTTCTGTTGTGTTCCGTCTTTTTCGAGATACATTTCTTCGTTTCTTGGAGGTCTGTCAGTGCTTTTATTTTCCGTCTCATTCTGAAGTTCTGTTTTTGATGTGTCTATGTCTGAATCTCCGTCAGAAACTACATTTTCTATTGCGATATCCTGCTACGAGTCGGTGTTGTGGTCGCTTTCAGAGATATGGTCAATATCGTCATCGCTTCCCGATTCGATGGCATCGTCATCAATTTCAGCCCATAGAGCTTCAAGCTTTTTCTGTTCCGCTTTATATGACATGATATTTTAGCTAAAAAATTAAACAATTGAATATGCAGATTCAAATAAGTCAAAAATAAAAACTTACTTATAATGTCAAAATTGCAAACGCGAGTACATAGGTGGGGTTTGACACACCCCAGAGCGTTTCAGGCGCTTGTAACTTCACTCACTGCCTACAATGTACTGAGGTAACGCCTGAATTCGATGGTGGGGACATTTTTGGGAAGCTATTGGGGTGGACGTGCGCATAAGTCTGCGTTTGATTTATTTTAAGAGCGATATTTGGGAGCTGGGGTTTGTGAAACCCCACATATGTAGTGCCGGGATAAATATGAATCCTGCTCATCTCGGGTCTTCATATTAATAAACATATTCAGTAACTCAGAACATTGTTCCTGTGTTATTACATAGAAGCATTGGTAAGGTTTACATCTACAACCAAGATTGAAGTCATAAGCATTGAGAAAACAACTTGTTATTATCGAAAAACTTACTTAGTCATTTCCTGTTGTTTGGGTTAAAACATACTTATCACCTTTACGCGTTTTGTGAATAACTCCATGTATTTTAGCTTGTTTTATGGTTTTCCTTCGATAAAATATTCCTTTCTGTTTTCGTGGTTGATCTGTAGTTTGAGTTCCACAAATGCTATCATCTATAATATTAGAGGTATTCTGTTGAACAGTTTCCGCCATGCTGAACTATTTTTCTAATACAAAAGTAACAAACATCACCTGTTATTAACAAAGAACGCACACAACTGATAAATTTATAGAAAAGATCATTCACGCTTAGCGATGAGACAAGTGTTACTTTTACAACAAACCGCATGGACATTTGTTGTTTTTCTAAAGCTAACCGAATTTTCTATGTAGTTTACTCCGGACATCTGGGATTTTTACACAACTGAATGTGTGAGATCAATAAAGAAACTACTATTCTATGCGAACAACATATAAAGTCAAATTTGCAAAAAAATAGACATGTGTTGTTTTTCAAATAAACGCTTCAATTGTTTTTTAATTAATAAAACGTTTATTAATAATTTTAACGAAAATACTTTCGCTAGAGATTTTTATTATTGTATTTCTACTAATATGTTTAGACTAGTGAAGTGATATGAGTTTTTCCGAGATTACATCTATTTTATCCATTTTCACTGGATTACATGGTATACAACTCTTCAAGAACACTGAAGCCCGTCAAGAAACGAAAATAAGTCTCGGGGTTGCTCCCGCCTGCTTTCTTATAAAACGAACAACAAATCTAAAAAGTCTTCGGCAAGACGCCTGTTGAGTTAACAAATCAATCATGCTTTCCGTTAGTGTTAATTGGAAAAGTTGACCTCCAGTCAAGAACGGATAGTACGGTGGAACACACTCATAAAGTATTTTATGTGAGAGTAAATTAGACGAGATAAAAGAAAAGAAATAAAAAGGGCAGGGGCCATCAATTATTCGAAAATTGCCAACAATTAGAATGTGTCAGTAAATAACAGGTGTCTCTTTCGAAAACATACAACTAAGTTGTCAAAAATTACAAAGTGTGTGAAATATAAATTTTTTATGTTTACCCACAAGGAAACTAAGTTCCTGTAGTTGGCTGTATACCATATAATAAAATTTTTTCCAATAAAATCCTTTATAAAAAGGTATATAAAAAACCCCGTCGGGCTATGTTAAAAAGACAAAACGTTTTCGGAATAAGTATTCCATCATCAGTGTCAATATATTACATGAATGTAGCCACTAAATATGAGGGTAAAAACCCTTTAAAAATTAATATGTGAAGTTTAGTTTACATTATGTCGTGTTTACAAATAGGATGGTAAAGTTACCGTTGGATTGGTAACATGGCGACATATGACTCTACATAAAGTTGCAAGTCCTGAGACGGTATGTCTACGAGGACTTTATTAAAGCAACTTTAGTTCCCTCGTAGACATACCGTCTCAGGACTTGCAACTTTATGTAGAGTCATATGTCGCCATGTTACCAATCCAACGGTAACTTTACCATCCTATTTGTAAACACGACATAATGTAAACTAAACTTCACATATTAATTTTTAAAGGGTTTTACCCTCATATTTAGTGGCTACATTCATGTAATATATTGACACTGATGATGGAATACTTATTCCGAAAACGTTTTGTCTTTTTAACATAGACCGACGGGGTTTTTTATATACCTTTTTATAAAGGATTTTATTGGAAAATTTTTTATGTTTGTTTGCTAACTGTAGTCATATAAACTTGTTTTCTATTACCTTTCTAGTAGGTTTTCATCAAATTCAAGGGCAGTGAGATCATAATGTTGTTAAACGGGGGACACAGTTCTTTTCTGACGGCCATAACGGATGGGCGACCACAACGGATAATCTTAAGACTGGTTACCGAAGAATGGCGCGAGATCTGGAAGCTAGATCCCATTGCCAAATAAGCCAACACATTTTATAACCTAAAGAGATGTTTAAAGGACAGGTGGCTCTGCATCATTCGGTTATTCTACCTTCTCCAAACTTAAAGTGTAACAATATTAAGCTAAAGTGGTGAACGACACAAAGGACAGAGTGGGTCATAAGCGATGCCCAAGGCAAGTCTAACTTGTGGAATAAGTCTAACAATCTAGTAAAGAAATCATCACGTAAATCAACATCAAGCTATCGCAATAGTATCAAAATGTTGATACAAATTTAGAGTACCGAAAAATAGCAATGTACAAACTTAAGAGGAGAGACATATAAAAAAATACCAATACAAAATAAACGAAGAGTTTCGAAAATTAGAAAGTGAAGAAATCCAAAAAAATCTCGAAGAAAAGTAGAAAATATTTAAATGGACAACTGATGGTAACTGATAGGGTGGAAGAAGTATAAGGAATAAGAAATTTTAACAAACATTGTAAGAGAACAGAGTGAAGAAATCAGAATATTAATAAATGAAAAGAAACTGCCTGAAAAAAAATTTAACCAAACATTTTTTATAGAAAGTGATGAGAAGGAATAATATTACAAAGAGAAACAAAAAGGGCAGTCAAAATGGTAAAAAAAAAAATCTGGAACAAATTTGGAGTTAGATTGACTGAAAAATATAAAATTATTAACAGACAATTCTAGACATAAAAAAAACGGGTGTGGCAGTCTAGTGGAACTGCTGGTGGAAGTTACACTTCTATACACGCATTCGCCGTTACAAATTTATTTGGGAGTCAATCAGCACAATCATTACATATGTAATGCTATAGGTAAGACATAGCAGAAAGATAAACAGAATTAATAACAACTTACTAACAATTAATAAACAACTTTTGACCTGTAAATGAAGGATTGAATCAATATTTTGATGAAAATGTATATTTTTATTTTCATATATGTATGAAAGGAGATGAATGCAAAATTTTTTTACACATACTCTGCAGTAAAATTCATTGTTTATTTTGTTATTAATATAATAATACAATACAAATTAAAATGCAATATTCATAAGTATTTAAAAATGACAATAATATACATAACTTTTCTACTTACGCATATATGTTTAATTTACCATGTATTAATATTTATAAAAAAGTCCTCCCCGTCTGGGAATCGAACCCCGGTCTCCCGCGTGACAGGCGGGGATACTAACTACTATACTACCGAGGACATGATACAAAGGTATTTCAAAATTGACAGTTCTGGGTCATACAGTGATTTATTGAGATTATTATTTTGAAATACAAAAGAATAATATAATTATGAACATTTAATAAATAATACAAAACGTGTCACATAAATAATAATATTAATAAATATTTTATTATATATATATATATAATATTATATGTATATATATCTTTGTATAATATATATATATATATATATATATATATATATATATATATAATATTAAATTATATATACAAAAGGAACATTTTTATATTCGAGAGAGGAAGAGAGAGAAAATATATCTTCTGTCTCTCTCTTACTCATTATCTTACATATGTAATGATTTCACAGATTCACTCCCATACAAATTTCCAACGTGGAGAGCGCGTATAGAAGTATAACTCCAAAAATTTAAAAGATAACAAAAGAATAGAAATAATGAAAGCCAAAACAGTCATTTAAAAATGAAAAAGATATAAATATCATAAACTTGGAAAAAAACATTATACAGTGTAACGATTATTTTGCCTACCACATAGGGTATTACTACGGGGATTGAAAATTGGGGACAGAAATTACGGGGCTAGAGATAGGGCAAGCAAAATAAACCAAAACTTTGGCGAACGGCTATTCAGGGTTTATTTGAGAGCTGGGTCGTGGATGAGTGAATGACAAGGGGTTGAATTGGGGTAACTACAAAAACTAAACAAAAAGGGTACTTATTTAAATCTCCTGGACAAACAAAACACAAGAACGTTCTCAAGCTATTTAAAAATAAGGACGCCTCTTTGAAGAATCTTCCTGCTGGATAAAAGAAAAGGCTCTTTCCTCCTAAAAACACAAAAAGGGGTTAGAAACTGTTTTTTTTTTAATAAACAAATTGGTTTAGGGAAAAAATAAATATTTATTGCTGTCTCACCACAAACAGTTACTAATACAAATAATAACAGTAAAATACAAAATATCAAAAACAAACTTACTATGTTCTATCAGTTTACACACTCTTGAAGTTGGAGATGCTACAAGAACTTATAATTGTTACTGGGCGAGTTACTGTTCAAATAGCAACCAATTACAAATTTGTAATTGGTTGCTATTAGAACTTATTTATAAATTCAATTATTTTTATATAAAAATAAAAAAAAAATGTTTTCAAAATTATAGAAATTTTCGGAGAAACATTTGTTAGATCAAAACATTTTTATATTAAATATTTTGAACATGTAAGCAGTGATTTTTACTTACCAAACTAATTTTTATTTGGTAAGTTAACAAAAATTGTTTTTTCTTTTTAGTTCAACCTTGTAAGTATTTTGTCTTTTTTAGCTCTTGATAATAATTGTAAACACAATTGAAAGCTCGAGAATAAAAAAATAGTTAACCAATAGCCCTATTATTGACTCCAACCCATCCAAAACAGTTATATATTTGTTCCAAACGAGTCACAAGTACTTCTTTTTTCTTATTCTTATATATATATATATATATATATATATATATATATATATATATATATATATGTTTTTTTTTGTAAATATATTTTGGGGATATATTTTAATAATTGGTTAGTGTATATAAGTATAGGGTTAGGATAGTACATAAGATTGGAATATAGTGTATAAAGCATTTCTGATTTTTATTTGTTTCCTATCATCTTTTATTGTTCAGTTAATATACATATACCCCAAATTGGTGTGATATTCAAAATTCACCCTGGCGCCCATCTCAAGATCATCTTAGGATTGATCTAACTATCTTAGGTTACTACAGGCAAGCAAACGTGCCAACCTCCTCTCTGAGCACTACTCTTATTCTTTTGAGCTGAGCCTATTCCATTGTAGTACTTCAAGTAAATTTTATATTTGCTTTTGTATTGGTTACATTCCCTTTATTTAACCTTATTTAAATAATAATTAATTAATTGTAAATTTTATTCAACCATAAATCTTACATAATTCCTAATATTGGCTTCACCATCTCAGGCTTTTCCCTTTTAATGTGCAACAATTAGCTTTATCCTCTTTTCATCGGTAACAAGCTGTCCGAGGTCAATATTAAATTTTAAAACTGAGAACAATTAATACGACAGCTAAGCCACACCCTAACATCTACAATTTTAATTATTACAATTTCTTAAACTGTTAGGAAAGCAATTGTTATTAGAAAATGTTTATTTTTCCTTTAAAAATCAACGCAAAAGTGTTACCTGGATTTCACTTAAATTTCATTAAAATTTCTGCGGTTAGGAACTGGACTTACACTCTCTGCCACACGAACAAATTCATCTCCAAATTGCGAAAAATGAGGCTGGAAGTTGGGTACTGGACGCAAACTTTGAAATTCTGCTTCTTTAAAAACCGGAACACGTGTGGATACCTTTCAAATTTGTTGGAAACGCCGCAAATCTCTTAGATACAAATCTCTTAGGTTAGAAATAACAATACAAAAACAGTGATTACTCCTATCAGAACTGACACATTACATAGTATAAATCACTTTTTTCAACAAATTTGCCGGCTTTTTAACGCCGACACTGGAAGCGTCTTGACTTTCCAAAGATTCTTCCAAACCTTATTTTAACTTCACATAAAACTTAACACTGCTACTACAGTACACATTTTTCCATGATGGAAGACAAAAAGGAGAAAACATTACAAATTTGAAGAAAAATTTCTACCAACACTGAAATCAACTGCCCCTAACAGCGGCCTCAGCGAGAGTGATGTAATTATCTTTAAAATTCATTCGCTCAACTTGGTATAAACAAACATATATAAATAAATTCCTATTTATTTGACACGCAGAATATCCTAAAAGCGGCTCTCGATCAAAAGAATGCTGATGAATTACCCATCTGTGTTATATAAAGAAATTCTAAAATGTGTTTATTATCAACTCGGCGACGTAAAAAGGATTGAAAACACGTTTTCGGTGTTTTAACACATACGGGGTGATTTCAATATATACCAAAGAAATGGAACAGAATGACTTTGAATAATTTGCAAAGAAGCTTGGAAAAATCAAAAGATGCTTGAGACCATAAACTAATCAAAGCAAAAATGGTTCAGATCTGAAACTAGAAAAAATAAAATTAATTACAAAACCAACAGTAATCGGTATAAATATTAACAATCTAAAAGAAAACTCAGATCACTATCAAAGGACAGTTGATGAAAAACTACATGACCAAATGACAGCTGTTAATGAACGGAAATAATCCTGATATGTAGTGTCAAAAAAATCAGAGGCCCGCAACAACAAAATAAACATAGTAAAAGCACTGATAAAACCGAAATATTGCTAAAACAAAGAAGGGAAATGCAAGTATATAGCAACATACCATGAATATAATACACATAACTTTGTTAGGGAATAAGAAAAGGATTAAGGAAAACATAAGAAAATACAATGAAAGACTGACAAAAAATGCAATCGAAAACACAAAAATAATATAAAAAAAAAAAAGAGAAGCATTAATCATTGGGAAGAACCAAATCGCTGCTCTAACAAACGAAAACACCAGAATTCCAGACAGAAATGAAATAATACAAGTGACTAAATTCTACAGCGAACTATACAAAGACCCTGAAACACTCTCCAATACATAATCAAGAAGATGTACCAGAAGTCCTGGTACATCTACGAAAAGACCTTTGACAGAATAAATCATAAAAATCTTATAGATGTCTTGCAACAGGTGGGAATTGATGACAGAGACCTCCGTATTATCAAAAATTTGTATTGGTATTAATGTGCAAACATACGAATTGGATACAACACGACGGAAGCAGTGGAAATACGACATGGAGTAAGGCAAGGATGTATTCTATTGCCTCTGCTTTTTAATATTTAATCCGAATTTATTTTCAAAGAAGCCTCAGTTGAAGATACAGGCATTAAAACCAACGGAATTAATATCAACAATCATATATATGCAGACGACACGGTACTTATTGCCTCCAATGAAGAAGACCTGCAACGACTTATAAACAGGTTAACTGAAGCATGTGACGAATATGGGCTAAAACTTAATACTTCTAAGACAAAACTTATGGTTGTCAGCAAAACTGAGTTACAACCAATGAACATCAGAGCGTATGGAATAGAGTTGAAAAGAGTCCACAATATTACTTATTTGGGCGCAAATGTTAACAATAACTGGGATATAAATAAAGAAATAAGAATACGCATTGAAAAAGCTAGAGCCACCTTCTATAAATTAAAGAAAATTCTAATGATATTACGTTAAACCTTAAAATCAGATTAATACGCTGCTACATATTCTCCACATTGCTGTATGGTATGGAGAACTGGACTATTTTGAGATGTGGATTTATCGACGAGTATGGGTTGATCAAATAAAAAATGAAATAGTTTTACATCGAATGAAAAAGAGCACAGAGAAGAAGAACATCCTGGCTCCGAAATCTCCGAGAATGGTACCAAGAGAACACCGCTAATTTATTTAGTGCCGCCGTAAACAAAGTTACTATTGCCAATATGATCGCCAACGTTCGATAACCGGACAGGGTACTGAAAGAAGAAAGAAGATGTACAATGAAGCTAGTGGATTTCCAAGATGTAATAATAAACAACACTGCACTTGAAACATTAGACAAGTGTGTATACCTTGGACAATTAATACACAAATCTGGCTCCTTACTCCCAGAAATCAACATAAAAATTAAACTAGCTTTGGGTATCTTTTGGTAGAAATGCAGTTATATTTAAATTAAAGAGGCCCTCCACCTGAAGAAAAAAGCATTCGATTAGTATATACCACCAATCGTGACATACGGCTGGACGGGTATGACGTAAGGAGAGGTCGAAAAAGAATAGAATTGATCAGACAGAAAACCAAAGTCACTGATGTAATCCACAGAAATAAATCTTTAAAATGTCCATGGGCTGGACATTTAGCTAGAAGAACTGACAATAGATGGTCCGATAGAATTACACTGTGGTATCCAAGAGGCGCCAAGAGATCAAGAAGACGTCCAAATTTCTGTATTTCTGTATTTCTGTCCAAAAATATATCAATATTATTATGAAAATGAATAATAAAATAATAACCTCACCAGGTTTCCCTGTTAAACTGCGTCGATTAGCACTGCGCCGAGTTTTCGATATCCCCTTTGACGTCTTCTTCAGCGCTTCCGAGATTTCAGTCTCCTGAGCTCTCAGACACTACTACATTATAATTATTTTTTTATTAGTTCTTAAAAAGGTATGTAAAATTTAAAATGAACTTGAAAAATTTTAAATCAGTACTTTTAAAACAATTAATTCAGACATTGAGTAAAAAAGGGTTTCCTGGTATTAAATCTTTGTTACTTTGTTGTTTTAATCAGGAATTTTATCAATAACATGTTTATGTGTCCTGTTTCTCATCTACATAATCATTTTACATAGTCCATTGAAAATAACGGGGTGTTTATATAACAGAGCAAGCCTCGCGAGGTCATCGGTTATGGCGATACGAAGCGAGATAAGGAAAACCACATCTTCGACATTGTAGTTTTATTTGCAAGAAGACGTGAATATAGTTTGATCGAAGACCGACCACCAAGTGATATTCCATTGTTGTCGACGGTAGTCTCAAAGTAATATTTAAGTTGCAAATGCAAGTATTGTCGTAGGAGGCGTTTTTGTTTATGCTTCTTAGATGTTCCATTACGTTTGAAAACAATAGAATTTTTTGAATACTGTAGATGAATATTATTTGAAAAACTTAAGAGAAAATACAGTTTTTATTTAGAAAAAATTAAACATTTTAATAATATATTTTAACTAACAGCATTAGCATCATGCAAATAAGCAAACAAAAGGTGAACAAAAAATTTTATCCAAAGTTTTATGATGGAAAGTAATAGGTGGTGGTATAATTAACCAAATAAAAATAAATTGAATGAATGAAAATTTCCGAAAGTTGGGAGCCAAGGTAAAAGAATAAAACACAACTTTCTTTGAAAGGTAGTTATATTGTTACTCATTGGCACATTATTATTGGAAATTTAATATTATTGTTGATAATTTGCGCATTGAAACCGTTGCGAGAGAGTATAAAAGACAAATAAATGAGGAAATAGAGAACCTGGAAGCGGGTGAAAATGTTTAGGAATTATGGACAAAATGTAGAAATATAATAACTGAGAAGGCATCTGAAATATTGGGGAAAACCAAACCAGTTAGACCAAACAAATGGTTTGACGAGGAGTACCAAGAAGCGACAGATAACAAACATAAAGCAAACCTCAAGACAAATCAAGCTAGATGCACACAGTGGCGGATCCAGAAACTTTTGTCGGTGGTATCATGAGTCTTGAGGGTGATTTTGATATAGGATAGGATTTAGATTTTTGCACCTTTCAGTGGCTGATCCCCAGAAATTTTTATCGGGGGGAGTGGGGTCATGGGTATCAAATGTGATTTTGATATAGGATTTAGATTTTTGCACCTTTACGATGGATATGATTTGTGCCTCATGTAAGGGAACCATTTTCTCACTAATTATTTTAATCAATATATTAAACCAATGAGAAGTTATTAAAATCCAAATACCATACGGGTGCAAAGAAGGGTACAACATTAAGGGGTCTTAAACTTTAAACAAAAAAAAAATAATTTAAGCCCACATACTCTATGACAGCAAAATCAAGTGTACAAGACTATTAAACCAAAAAAAAGTTATTAAAATATAAATACTGAAAAATCAAGGACTGTCAATTTAAACTAGGTATTTTAAAGACAATTAATTTAAACCCACCTATCCTATGGCTACAAAATCCAGAACATACCAAGGATAAATAAGTATAAACCAAAGTTAAGTAATTTAAATGCAATAACTCAATGTAAGTGTAAACATTATTGAATGTATTAAACATTTCTAATAAACTCTATCTTATCGTTGGATATCCGATATTAGTTTGTAAAGATATTTATTTATTCCCTACTACTATATGGAGTGGAAACATGGACTCTCGGAATTACAAGTATGAGGCGTATAGAAGCCTTTGAAATGTGTATTTTCGAAGGATGCTGTCCAATTTATGCTATACAATTCATTGGAAAAGAAAACAGGCGAAGACGAAGCAGATTCCCACAACAAGAAATAGAAATAACAGATAGGGAAATGAGAACGGCCATAAAAGCAATAAAAAATAAGAAAGCACCGGGACCTGGAGGCATCTCACCTGAGCTTGTAAAATACGGATCAAAAAAATTACACCGGATGATACAATGGATATTTCAGAAAGCCACAAATGGAAAACAGCTCCCAAAGGAATGGACGGCGGCATATATGACATCTATATTTAAGAAAGGAGATAGAAAACGATGCGAAAACTACAGAGGAATAACCGTAATATCATCAATAGGAAGATTGTATGGGAAGATACTGCGAGAAAAGATAGAGCTAGCGATAAAAGGCAAAATCGGGGAGAATCAGGCAGGCTTCACGGCAGGAAGATCATGCATAGACCACATATACACACTGGAACAACTGTTGGAAAAGAAAAAAGCAAAAAATAGAGATATACACTTGGCATTTGTGGACCTGAGAAAGGCGTATGACTCTGTACTAAGGTCAGAACTATGGGAGGCAATGTACAAATTAGAAATACAGACGGAACTCATAGAAGCTACAAAAGCTCTGTATAAAGAAAATAAAGTGTCAATTAAAATGGGAACATGAATCCTAGGAGACTTCACCACAACAAAAGGGCTCCTGCAGGGTTGTTCCACATCTCCAACCCTATTCAAAATATACTTAGAGAAAGCCTTGACTACATGGAAAAGAAAATGCGAAGGCATGGGATTACCGGTACGGAACGAATACCTATATACGTTAAGTTTTGCAGACGATCAAGTAGTGATTGCACAAGACCAAGACGACCTCAGCTACATGATGAAGAAACTACAAGAAGAATATACCAAGGCTGGCCTAGATATTAACCTCACGAAAACAGAGTACCTATCTACAAGTGAAGAAGACATAGAAGATCTACAGATTGATGACAACGTAACAATCAAAGGAAAGGATAAATTCAAATACCTGAGGTTTATAATCACGAAAAAGGCAACAACAGAGGAAGAAATTACACAAAGATTAGGACAAACAAGAACAGCAATCCGACAACTTAACTCAGTATGGTGGGATATACACCTAAATATGAAGACAAAAACGCAGATTTATAAAACATTAGTGCGAAGTATTATGACATATGGGGCTGAAAATTGGATCATAAACAAAAAAAACAGCAGTAAGATAGTAGCAACAGAAGATGCTGCAGAGTAACAAGAATGGATAGGAGAAGTAATGACGAAATAAACCAAAGAACATCAATAGAAACAGACATACTAACATATATAGAACAAAAAAGACTAAAGTGGTATGGACATGTAAGAAGAACTAGCGACAGCAGATGGATAAAGAGAATAACCGAATGAAGCCCCATAGGAAGGAGGAAAAGAGGACGACCCCGAAAATCCTGGAGGAACGAAGTAGACGACGCCATGAGTAAGAGAGGACTAAACGATGGAGAATGGAACAACAGAGAGAGATGGAAACGGTTGAGCGAGGGAAGGCAGTGAATACTGTAGAATCCCTAATATATATATATATATATATATATATATATATATATATATATATATATATATATATATATATATATATATATATATATCGAAGGATGCTGAAGATTTCGTGGACAGAGCACGTGACCAACAACCATGTTCTGAGATGAATGAGGACTGAGAGAGAACTCCTAAATATTGTAAATAACAGTAAAACGCGTTATCTAGGACATATTTACAGAAGAGAAAAATATAACTTTCTACGACTCATAATGGAAGAAAAAGTAGAAGGAAAAAGAGGTCCAGGAAGAAGAAAATGCTCCTGGCTGAGGAATGTAAGAGACTGGACAGGCATGGACACACATTCGATACTAAGAACAGCTCAAGATAGAACACAATTTGCTTTAGTTATAGCCATTCTTGCGTATTGAAGAAGGAATATTTAGAAGAAGTGTAAACAGCATTTTATTTAAATTAATTTGTGCAACAAAAAACATAATATAATTTAATAATACATAGTTGTTTTTATAATTAGGCATATTAGGCTACAAGTGATTGAAATATTTTTTTACTCGGTATTGAAATTTTTCTCACGAATTGTCAGCAACAGCAGGCAACGAGTGGTAAATAAAAGTGATTAAAAATACTATAAGAATAAGATAACTAAATATTATATAATTTTATAAAATGTAGTCTTGTTTTACCTGATCTTGGCATAAAATAATCCTCAATTCTACGTCTTTTTATTTTTAAATAATGAACTAAGTAATTTTATAGATTTCTCAGTAATATATATTGCTAAATTGCTATCACTAGATTACTATTTTATTTGTATTCACTAACGTATCAGACAGAGCTAATGCAACAACAATATTCACGTTGATATTTATTATAGATAAATTATAAAATGTACCATACAGTCTCAACAATTATAATACATATTCAAATTACAAACAACCAATTCCTAGACAAATCTGAAGATAAGAAATACCTAATATAAAATAAAAATGTGCTGATTTCGTGCGAAAAGTCATGTCATATACATTGAATGAACAATAATGTGTGGGCGGTAATGATATCTCATCGATAATCGAACGATTCTCTGGCACTTAAATGCCGAATTCACAAAATTTGAAAAGCCCCAACTCTGAATTCGCGGAAGTCGGGGTAGCGTTAGTCGAGGTATTACTGTATTCAGAATTGTTGATTTTTTAAAGAGCAATGTTAAAAAGGCTTCCACATAATTCTACACTTACCCCTAGAACAAATCAGTTTGAGTCATTTCAATTCTTGACTTCTTGCTTATAGGGTTGATGGGTTTTTAATTATTTTTTTTACGATTATTGGATTGATATTTATATTTGTTTGAGGGGTCATGACCCCCGTGAACCCCCTGGATCCGCCACTGGATGCACAAGAAGAGCAAAGGAGAAATACCGGACCGAAAGAAGGGAAGAAAAAAGATTACATTGAAGAAAAAAAAGGCAATTTGAAAAAAAGCCGTTAGAAAACAAAGAATGGCTAAAGTTCTACAGAAGTGTAAACAAAACGAGTAAAGAGTATAAGCAAAGAATAGGGATCTGTAAGCATGGAGAAGGAAATGTCCTAGGTGCTACGGTCTCAATCTTGAACCTATGCTTAATATCATTGAACGTGTTGTCAGCTTCACATACCTTGGCTCCCTAGTGACTACTACCAATAAAACAAGTGAAGAATTAAAAGACAAATAAACCTTACAAATAGGGGCTAGGGACTTCAAAAATAATTTCAGTTAAGAAATATACAAAGAAAAACAAAAATTATTATATACAAAATACTGCTGAGGCTGGTCCTCACATACGGGGCGGAAACATGGACTCTAACGCAGAAGGATGAAAGACTTCTGGGAACATTCGAGCGTAAGATACTCCGCAAAATATTTGTAGCTATAAACGATAAAGACACATTAACACTGAGATAAAGTCAAGAATATATAAAGCCAGTGTAAGACCAATAATGACATACGCCTCAGAAACAAGACCCGACACAGCCACAACGCAAAGGCTACTGGAAACGGCAGAGATGAGAGTACTGAGAAGAATTACAGAAAATACGCTGGGAGATCGAAAGAGACATTAGAAGAAAATGTAACGTAGAGTGTATAAATAAATGGATACAAAATAGAAAAAACGAATGGAATAACCACATTAGCAGAATGGATGAGACCCGTGTCGTCAAAATAGCAAGAGATAAGTCATCAATCGGCAGAAGAAGTATCGGACGACCGCGCAAAAGATAATGGAGTGGCAACCTTTCATAGAGGTATTATTCCGCCAATGAACAAGCAGAATTGCTTATAAAGAGGAAGATGAGGAAGAAGATAAACGATAAAGGGCAGTGGCACAAAAAATATAATTTCGAATTATACCAACTCTTGAATGAACCAGATGTCGTAACATTCATTAAAACACAGCGACTTAGATGGGCCGGACACATAATACGAATGCCTGATAATATTATTGCTAAAAAGCTAACGACAGAAACACATATAGGAAAAAGAAGCAGAAGCCGACCGCAAATTGGGTGGTTAGATGGAGTTTAGATTGACTTGGGGATACTAGAGATCAGAAGATGGCAACTTGTTGTCAGGAACTGGACAGAATGGCGCCTAATCTTAAAGCAGGCCAGGATTCACAGAGGATTGTAGAGCCAAAGATGATAATAATGAATCCCTTCCGGGCAAGCTACGTTACAAAGTAATTGGTGTATATTAACATCAATTTCAATGGTATAGTTTATGTAATGACTATGTAAAAGAATGGATAGCAAGCCCAAGCTAATCACCGTGTGTATTACAAATCCTCTTAAAATGTGGAGAGTTAAATTGTAATCAACGTCGTGTGAAAGCATGCTCTAAACAATTACAGATCATTCTTTCAGAAAGACGTGGCCTAATTATTGATCGTTCTAAGATCATTTCGTTTTGTGTCGTCAGATTTGCGATCAAACCTATACATTTCAAATGTAAATTGCAGTTCTTTACAAAACAAGGACAAATCCTATCGACGCTGGGTATTACCATTTAATATAATATATCTAAATAAAAATCACAAACAATAAATCTACTTATATAAAGGCTTATGGTATTTGCTACAATAAAGTCTTGACAAGGTCAGATTATATGATATGGATTGTTCTTGAATAACGGTTTTTAAAATAGACTGTTTTATTTCAAATCATCCTTTCACAATGGAAATTGATATACTTATTTTATTGAATAAATTTCTACAGGAAATAAGATAATTAAAATTAACAGTTAAGTTAATGAAGATTATTAATAGGCTGTAATTTATAGATTGTAAAATTATTAAATTTTACAAAATCATTTTTCCTGCTATAAATAGCAGAAAAAAGTTAGAAGAAAGATTCTAGGAATATTTCCTCTATATTTTACAGAGTGGACCAAAAGTCCAGAACTGCCTAATAATCGCTTAAGTGGATGGTCAGAATTGTACAAAAATCGGAATAGGACAGGACTATTCTGCATAGAGATTTCAAATTTGATACTTGCAATGTTGCCACATTTACCGTCTTTCTGATATCATTAGTCACTTTAGTTTTTTAAATACAACACTATAGTACTTATGGTATTGTATCTAGTTACGAAAGTCTTAAATAAATAAAACTTCTTAGTGCCAAATAGTTTTCAAATAATTCAGTAAATATAGAATGCTGTTATTTTGACATCATTGCAAAAAATTCTAGCTTTAGCTTTAAGCTCTACAATAAAGATAGTTTTAATCAAAAAGAGCGAATTATTTTTTGATGATAAGCGACTGCGGCTATAGGAAAAGATCTTATAGTAAAGTAGCCAACCATTTCAACGATACTTTACAAAATCATTCTGCTATGCATAAGGCGACAGTACAAAAAATTGTAATTCGTGTACAAAGATTCAGGTGTGTTTTTCCTTACACCTTGTCCTGAGGCCTTTGTTTCGGGCATAAGTCATAGGTCGCTGATTTTTCCATTGGGGAACAAGTTCTGGCCTTAGGGAAATAGGTTCATTTTTCTATACTTTTTTGAAGGGCCACCCAGAAATCTGGGACAAATAAAAATTTCGCAAGTAACGTTTTAACAAGTCTATTTAAACAATTACAACTACGTATTTTGGACGCCAATAACTTATCTACGACAGCTGATTTACGAAATTTAGTCGTCTTGAATTTATGTGCAAAAAAAACTAGAGAACTTGTCGGTGAAGCAAAAACACGAGTTGAGTAAAATTATTAATATTCCGACTGTGTTAAACTTTCTTAACTGCGGCTAGCACGAACAGAAGTTTCGAGCTCTCCCAGTGCTCAATTCAAAACTGATCTTAACTCACCCCCTTGAATAACGCTGGGCCCATAACGGTTTCCTAGAATTAAGAAATCGCTAACTTGATTCTCGACGTATATGAAGGATCTGTTTACATTTCGCCACCTTCAAGTCTCCTTTCATTGGTAAAATAACCTGAGTAGGTTTATGGTCAAAACCGTTAACAAAGGAAGAGGATACAGAATGGGAAACAAAAGAAACAATGAGAAACAATGAGAAACAAAAATACTCTGTTACGCAGACGACGCAATATTGATAGCCTAAGATGAAGATAGTCTGCAAAGACTGGTCCACAGATTTAACATAAGAGCAAAAGAATTTAATATAACAATTTCACCTCAGAAAACTAAAACAATAGTAGTCAGCAAAATACCAACCAGATGTAAAAAAGGAATTGATGGCATCAGTATTGAACAAGTAATGAAAATAAAATACCTATGAGGTACACTGTCTAGCTATGGAGACCTAGGCAAAGAAGTGAGAGATCAAGTATAAAAAGAAAATAGACTGGCAGAATGCCTTAATAACACTATATGGCGAAACAGACACATTAACACACACTGAGATGAAATCAAGAATTTTAACGCCAGTGTAGGACCAACAATAACATATGCCTCAAAAACAAGACCCGATACAGCCACAACGCAAAAGCTACTGGAAACGGCAGAGATGAGAGTAATGAGAAGAATTACAGGAAATACGCTGAGAGATCGAAAGAGAAGTGAAGACATTAGAAGAAAATGTAACAGACAGTGTATAAATGAAGACAGAAAATAGAAAAAGAAGAATGGAATAACCACATAAGCAGAATGGAGGAGATCCGTGTCGTAAAAATAGCAAGAGATAAGTATCGGCAGAAGAAGTATCGGACGAACGCGCAACAGATGAAGTGACAACCTTCCATAGCGGCATTAATCTGCCAGTGAACAATCAGAATTGCTTATAAAGAGCAAGAAGAAGAAGAAGGTTTATGGTCGATGGTCGATGGATAAAGGTTATTTTTCACCTTGCGTTGCTGTTGGGATTTAGGGATTCGAATTACTCAAACCAATAACTTGGAAATTACTAATGATGGTTTCATTGTTATGATTCTTTGACGACTTTGAGTCTTTGACAACTAAAAATAGTTATAAATAGACTTATAGGCAAAAAAAGTGAAAAATATGCCCATAAATGTGCTGACCCTGTTAAAGCTGGCAATGGGATAAGACGTGGAGATTCCCTGAGTCCTCCATTGTTCAACCTGATTATGGATGAAGTAATAAAAAAAAGTAAGAACTGAAAAAGGATACCAAAAGGGAGAAAAACGACTTAAAATAATTTGCTATGCAAACGACGCAATACTACTCTCTCAAAGTGAAGACGATTTACAACGTAAGCTGTCAGAGTACTCAAGGTCAGATAATAGAACAAGTCATGAAGTTTAAATATCTATCTAGTACCTGCGAGTTGTTTAGGTTCAGCTAAGTTTCGAAAACGTTATCATATTTGACGTTTCCTGCAAGTACAGTATTATACTATGATTTAGTTTGTAGAAAAATATATTAGTGAATCATTTTTGTGGAAAAAAGTCAAACAAAGATATAAAAATTGTAGTAGATAAATAAGACTAGTTTATAAAAAATTTAAAAGAGAAACATGGAAAGTAATAATATCTCTATACGTCAAACAAAACCAACATACTGCCTATGTCGATAAACACGTGAACTGAATTCCTAGAAGAAAGAGAAAAGTATTCTACATTTCCTCTATACGTGTTCACAATCAAGGAGAAAATATTAATGTTAAGACAGAATGATAGAAAATGCATTAAGATGCATGAAAAACAATAAGGCATCAGGATCTGAATGTATAGCAGCAGAACTATTAAAGAATGGAACACTTAAGATGACGTCCTATCTGAAATAATTATTTATGAGATGTATAAACTGGGGAAAATCCCAAGGAATTGGGAAGAAGCATACATGACGCCCATTCATAAAAATTTCTAGACTATTGCAGAAACTAGAGATGCATCTTGGTGAACAGTACCTTTAGTTGACTACAAAGAAAAATCTTAACATAATCGAAGAGTATGAACCGTATGAAATAGAATAACAAGCGGGATTCCGAGCTGAAAGATCATGCCTTGATT
Source organism: Diabrotica undecimpunctata (assembly GCF_040954645.1). Taxonomy (NCBI): domain Eukaryota; kingdom Metazoa; phylum Arthropoda; class Insecta; order Coleoptera; family Chrysomelidae; genus Diabrotica; species Diabrotica undecimpunctata. Next base: position 36,051,501 of record NC_092810.1, read on the forward strand.
ATATTTTTACTACAACTCAACTGACTCAAAAATGAGTTTCAAGGAATCAAGAGATCCATCTCTTTTTGTTGACCTAACAAAAGCATACGATACAGAACCATTAAAAAAACTATTATTAAGATGGCAAAACTATGGCAAATCCTGTAAACTTCTCCAATAAATAATACGATTATTACAGCAGTAAAGCCATTGTACAAACAAAGCACATTAAAAATTAAAGTGGAAAATACCCCGTCGAAAGAATTCCTTGTAACTAAAGAATTGTGGCATGGACGTCGTCTTTCTATGGTTATGTTTAAAAAATATATAAACGACGCCCTAAAAAGGCTTGGAGAAGATCCTGCTCTAACATTGGCGTAAAATTGGAGAACAATACTTTGTACACCTTTCCATTCCATAGAAGATCAAGTTGTTATATCCTAGGACAAAGATGACAATTTTATACTGCAATAAACTTAAGTCTGGGAATATGACTCATACTTCGACGATGCGCAGTGAATCGTGTTTACTAGTGTTACCATGGAAACGACCAGTGTACTGCTTGCCAGTGTCGTAGTTTGAGAAGTACGTATCTCAGAGAGTGTTTGACATGTTGATTTTATCGTGTTGGATAATTTATTATTTTTTTTTAGATTAGTGCTTAGTATATTGGTAGTAGTAATTAGTGTACCTATATTAAGTCATTTAGGGTATCTATAGTGTGTTTATTTTAGTTATTAATAATAGTTGTTAGTTGACAATATGGCTCCTAAAAAATAGGAACAAATACAACCATCATACTTTTGAACAGATAGGAACTCTTTAAATCATCTTGAATAAACTGCAGGTGGCGAAAATCCAAAGACAATGCGAAAATCCGATGACAATAGGAGTGTCCTAATAAAAAGTTATGATATTCGTTCAAAACGAATACAATATTTAAATCAGCTAATTCAATTTTGATCTGAGGGTAGAACCATAATTTATACCAATGAAAGACATATAGGTACACATCAGCCATACTGCACCATATCACTGGGCAGATCAAAGTGGAACACTATAAAGAAACCGATTTCTAAGGGAAAAGGCTGATTATTGTTCAGGCTGGAGAAGAGACTGGATTTGTACCTAACGCTGTGTGCGTTAATATGCGTTTGAATTTTTAAATCAGGTGCATGTTTATAATTAAAAAATCAATTGTTATAACAATAACAGTAATGTAAGCCATAACTACTTTTAAAGTTTCATAATAAATCAAATTCTATTTTTTACAAAAATTTCATAAAAATCTTATTTCTGACTGTCTACGAAACTAATGACGAGTTAAAGATCGTTCAGCAAAAATATAGAATGATTATTTTTATTTTAATTAGCCGAAAAATCCTCTAAAATAATTTTTACGATAATTTTATGACATTTTTTCCATCTGTATATGTATTCTATTTTGAGCTTGAACATTATGGACATCAAGGTCTTCACTTGCCTCCATATCATCCGGAGTTAACCCTTAACCCGAAACATTGGTCTAACGGACCACAGCGAAAGGATAGTCTGCTAATGGCGGCAACAGTGTAGACCTCATGCACTGTCCTTTTAAATACCTTCTTAATAGTGTAGAACAAGCATAGTTCTGCAGTATCATAGCGATCGCTTTAGTGTTTACGTCGTAGTAACAGTAGTTTTCAAAACGTGTAGATCTAGTAATCCAGGTATTTCGAATTGCAGTGTTTTTATGATAGGTCTAGGAGGCCACTTGTTACGGATTGTGTACTGATAAACAATAAGATATTTCATATTTTTTGTATAATAAGCATAATTACTCTAAAAATTTTTAATTTTGTAGTAATAATTGATAGAGCAGGACCTAGCGGAACTGGCTGTAATAAAAAAGTAAATCTGGCTGACCCAGATTTTGAAAAGAATATACAAAGATTACTACTTGCCGACGATCAAGATTTATATTTATTAGAGCAAGGGAGTGACGAGGACATGAGAGATGTTATAGATGATTCGGATAAAGATCCCGACTATGTAATTCGGCAAAGTGAACCCTCTAGCAGCGAAGAATCGAACTCAGATCACAAACTTTTGGAATTAGATGAACCGTTGAATGATTTACAATCCAGAACCGACTTTTTACAAGTAGAAGGGGATGTGAACATATTCAAAGGAAAAAATGGTTTTCAGTGACAGTGAACGGAGCCTCTGAGAAATACAAGGCCACGAACACATAACATTGTCAGAGAATTACGAGGCCTAACAGCGGTAAGCAGGAATCTGGGAAATAGCTCTTCTAAATCAGATATTTGGAAGTTGTTGATTACTGATGAAATGTTGGAACAAATTGTAACATGGACAAATCAAAAAATTATTATAATGAGAGAAAAGTTATCTGATTCGACTAATACATCAAACTATAAAAGCACAAATATAGTTGATTTGAACGCTTTGCTTGGTCTTTTTATGCTATCTTCAATTATAAAATCTTTTCATGAAGATATGCTTCAACTGTTTTCTAAAGATGTTTTGGGTCGGCCAATATTCAGAATGACGATGTCTTTGAAAATATTTGAAATACTTTTGTCGTGTCTTAGATTTGACAATAGCATGGATCGCAAAGAGCGAAAGAAACTGATAAAACAGCGGCTTTTTCAAATATTTTTAATAATTTGGTGACTAATTGCCAGAGGCTATACACGTTGTCAGATTATGTAACTGTGGATGAGACGCTACTTCCATTTAGAGGTCACTGTGGTTTTCGAATTTACATGCCCAGTAAACCTGCGAAATACGGCATATAAGTAATGTGCATGACAGATGCTAAGAGCTCGTATTTCTATAATGGATATATACTCAGGGTATTATTCTGATGGTGTTGGACTTTCAGAAGAAGAACTGAAGCTTTTCAAGCCTGCTCAATGTGTCATTCGACTATCCAAACAAATAGAGGATTCTAACCGAAATATTACTGCTGACAACTATTTTTCTTCAATAGAGTTAGTCACAGAGTTCCAAAAACGCCACCTCACGTATGTGGGTACAGTAAAAAAATATAAGCGAGAAGTTTCTTTGAAATTCCAGGCTAATAAAAGTAGGGAAATTGGTACAACACTCTATGGTTTCTCCAATGACATAACCTTGATATCATATGTACCGAAAAAAATAATGGAGCTGTTCTTTTATTATCCTCTATGCATCACAGCAAAGACAATGAATTAGGAAAACCAGAAATAATTCGATACTATAACAGTACAAAATCGGGAGTTGATGTTTTAGACATGAAGTGTGCCAATTATAGTGCACACCGCCGGACAAGGCGTTGGCCCTTAGCCGTATTTTATATATTATAAATATAAGTTCAGTCAACAGTTACATCCTTAATCTTTGTTACAAAGATAATAAATTACTTCCACGTTTTAAATTTGTAAAAGATTTGGCCTTTGAACTAATTCAGCCTCATCTAAGGCAAAGACTTGAAACAAATCTTCCTCGAGACCTTAGAAAGCAGATAGAGATTTTTTTGGGAATAAATCCCGAAGTGTCTGTCTAGAATATCGGCGACAATGTTTCAGATAATAAGCTTCCCAAAAGAAAATTGTGTAGCATTTGTCCATCATTAAAAATGAGGAAGACGAATTATAAATGTGTGCGTTGCTCAAATGCTATTTGTTTGGAGTGTAGTAGAAAGGATTGCGTTACCTATCTTCAAAATTAGTAGCTATGTAGTATATTTTGTTTACTTAATAACGCCTAATAATGTTGTTTTCTATATTACACATTTTGTTTTTATGTAAGTATTATGTATGAATAAAAATGCTCGTTTATACCTAATAAACCCTTTAATATTTTGCTTTTCTCTTCAAATCCTACATTTGTTTTTGATTTATTTCAATTTTTACCTATACTGGTCCAATAAACCATATGTTTCGCATTAGCAATAAAAGTACTACGTTTCGGGTTAAGGGTTAAACCCTATCGAAAAATATGAGCTTTGATAAAAGGTAGAGTGACAACTCATAATACAGCATTTAATATAAATGATAAAATATAGCAAAAACTAAATTTTCAGAAGTGTTAATAGAGGAGTGGATTAATATATGTAAACACGCGCAAAATTATAAAAACATTTAAATCGAAAAAGAAGATTTGTTAGACACTACGCTGTACCACCTACGCAATTTGTTGTTAATACTGGTTTATCCGGAGAAAGCTTTTCTGATGATGTAATTCAAATTCAGAAACAGTCCGCCCACCTGCGTTAAACCCTACGTCACCTTCCCAAACTTAAATTTGTTGTACTCTACTCAAGTTTATTTTGACATTTTGATGTCCACTTCGGAAATCGTTCTCTAAATACAAACATTAATAACTTTAATTAAATTTAAAGTAAAATTGTGGCTGATTACCAATAAAAATATTAAATTGTATTAAGATGCCATAAGAAAATAGCTTTAGGTTATTTAAAGAATATGAAGAGGGGGTATATACGTGAATCGGTCAAAAACACAATATCTCTGCATTGGGAACCCAACAGGAAGCCTGATCATAAATGAGAACATTGTAATAATTACTTGCGTGGAGTAAAAATATTTAGGTACAATAATTAACTATAGTGGCTGAAAAAGAAATAGAAGAAAGGGTAGGAAGAGGGAAAAAAGTTATAGGATGTCTAAATTTAATATTGTAGTCCAAAGATATATCTCGATAAAAAAAATACCTCCTCTTTAACCCAATCTTTAAAAGTATCATACTGTATGGATGCGAAACATGACAGTTAAACAAATTTCTAGAACGTCGTTTATTATCCTTAAAAATGGACTTCTGGCGAAGATCTGTCAGAAAATCAAGACTGGAATAAATATCCAACGACAAAAACCGTTGGATACGAGAAAATACGACAAAAGATAAGTCACAACACATATTATTGAAGAAATTAAATACAGACCACTTATTTGGTAGCAGATAGACGACTTGCTAAGTAAATATTAAAATGGGTATCAATTAAAAAACGGAACAGAGCAAGACCAAAACAGACATGATTAGGGGGACAAAGAGCAATATGAGAGAGGTATATTCAGGCTGGAGATTAAAACGGCAAAAGAGTATGAAAACTATGAACCATCAGGCATAAGACGCTATGAAAACAAGGCGAAAAAAAATATAAAATGTTTTAATTACATCATTCAGGATGTAAAACATAAATGTAAAAGGTTCACTTTGGAAACTATGAAAAATATAGTTTCACAGGAGACTAGTGGTAAAAGAGATGATACTTATAAAGCTACCACTAAATGATTTGATATTTTACTTGCTTTTTTAATATATTCAGTAGAATTCATCCTCATCATCATCAATGGCATTACAGCTCGTTATGAGCCAAAGCCTTCTTAAGATCAATCTTCCATTCGCGCCTGTCTCTGGCAACTCTTCTCCATGCTTTAACTCCGATGGATTTTAGACCATCCTCTATGTTATCTTGATACCTAAGTTTTGGTCTTCCTCTGGCTTGTCTTCCCACTGGTCCTCTTCGGTCGAAAATTTTTCTGATCGTTGCATCTTCATCTCGCCTAATTACATGTCCTATTCATCGAAGGCGTGCTAATTTAATACATTTTACAACGTCAGGTTCCCCAAAACTTCTATATAACTCAAAGTTGTAGCGCCTACGCCACAAACCCTTATCTTGGATTGCTCCATATATTTTCCTTAGAATTTTTCTCTCGAAACGTTTAAGCAATTCTTGGTCGTTCTGTGCAAGTGACCACATTTCAGACCCGTATGTTAACACTGGCCTTATTAGTGTTTTATATATGGTAACTTTAATTTTTCTGGGTAGTTTTGGGGCCATATGCTTCCTAAAGCCATAATAGCACTTATTGGCAAGCACTATTCTTCTTTTAATTTCTTCGCTAACATTGTTGTCTTTGGTCAGCAGCGAGCCCAGGTAGACGAAGGTGTCCACACCTTTCAGTTCCAGATCATCAATTAATAGTCTAGGTATCTGGTTGCCTGATCTAGTACAATACATATACTTGGTTTTCAGTGCGTTTATTTTTAATCCCATTCTAAGTGCAGACGCCCTTAGTGATCGAAATGCTTTGATCAGAGATTCTGTGGACCTAGCAATAATGTCTATGTCATCTGCATATCCGACCACTTGTACAGATTTATTAAAGATGGTGCCATTCGTATTTGAAATTCCACCATAGCCTGTAGAAGTTTTTGTCTGTTGACTGAGTCGTATGCGGCTTTGAAATCAACGAATATGTGGTGGGTGTTGACTCCGAACTCAAACGTTTTCTCAAGAATCTGCCTGACTGTGAAGATTTGATCCGTTGTTGATTTATTGGGTTGGAAACCGTACTGGTAGTTCTCAACTATTTGTTCAGCATAGGGGATCAATCTTCTATACAATACGTTGGACAATACTTTATATGCCACGTTAAGTAGGGTGATGCCCCTATAATTATCATACCCCATCATATCTCCCTTTTTGTGAAGAGAGTACATTACACCTAATTTCCAGTCCGCGGGCGTTTCCTTTCGTTGCCAGATTTTGGTTATGATATTCTTAGAGAGATATGATATTCTTCATTAAATAATACAAGGCAAGATAAACGGAAGAAGAGACCAGGTCGAAGAAGAAAGTTATGGCTTAGAAACCTGAGGGGCTGGTTAAATAGATCCTCTCCATCCTTTTTTCGAACTGTCGTCAACAAAATTAGTATAGCTTATTTGAAAGTTGACGCACTATAATCGTCCATAGCACTGGAAGAAGAAAAGAAAAAATAACACCTTTTAAAAATTGTAAGGTACAGTACTGGTTCAAGTAATTTTTAAAATACAGTGTATTTTAATTTACATTTAATCAATTGACCGATGACTATGACGTAATGTCCCATTGGTATTAATGCAAGTATAATTTAAACTGAAATATATACTTAGATGCATTCATAAAGTTTTTCCCATTAGCAAATCTTTCATACTGCATTATATCAAGCGCTGAATAGGTTTTCAGAAAATTAAGTCATTAAAATAAGTCGTAAATGCTATTCTATAAAAGTTAATGTCCAACTGCAATAAAGAAATTTAATTTATTTGAAATTAATTTCTACCGGGTGGTCAAGTTTCATTTTTTAATTAGAAATGTACAATCAAAGGTATTAATTTAGTTTAGTAATGAAAGCGAGCATTTCAGACGTTTTTACTTGATAGTTCACGCAATATATTTTGCAATTATTTAACCTTGGCCGATTTAACGTTCGATGACATAGGTACTACAGTTTTAAAACTATTTCGACTTGATCGACAACTTTTTTGCAGGTTTTCATTTATTTACAATGTATTATTTATGGTTGTAGGCTTACCATACGTCCATAATCCATATTTGGAGTTGTGAGAACCAAATGTGAAGTGATAATTTTAAATATGTTTGCACGTTGTCATAAAGGTGCGTATACATATGCGCGCCGAGCATTTGTAGCATGTTCGTTAGATTAAGTCGCGCATAAATGGCGCGCAAACGTCACACCATGATCTACCTTCTGTCAGTTTTTCAACCAACGCTTTGATGGTTCGCGTGACATATTTAGACGAGATCGCGAAAGGTTTGTTGGTTTTGGCACGTTTGAGTATATAAATATTTGGTAGTATTGACTTGATCGGAAAAAATATTATAAAACTTACTGATGCTCACCATAGGAAATCCCTATTGCGGGAGCCTCAACATACAGAACCATTAAGCTCATCATAAGTACAAAACCATTTAATGTTTTAAGCAGGTTAGTGTGTCACCAACGCCGTTGCTTTTTTTCTTTTTGTACAAATTTGCCATTACCAAGACCAAAAAATCAAAATTTCAACAAACGTTGAACGCGGAGAGCACAAACGGCGCGAAGTGCACGGCGCGCATATCTATATGTATATTATTACTGTAACAAACCTAGGTGCATTTTGTGGCGACAATTGTAATACAAATTTTAAAGGTGTACACAAAAGAGGACAAAACAAGAACTCAATGTGTTCTCGAAATTGGATGTGGCATACATATTGTACACAATACACTTCACAATTCTTTTGGATGGCTTGCCAATCGAAATTGAAGTACTAGTTGTCAAAATATATAAACATCTTCATACCTACATAGTTGGACTAACTCAGGTATAGTATTTCTGTTAATGTGTTAATGTCGAATATAAAAACCTAGTCCAATATGGAAGTACCAGATTTCTCTCTCTGTTGCTGGCAATTGAAAAAATTCTAGATGCATATATTCGAAGAACTGAAATCATACTTCCTTTCTCATGAAAACTGTCCACGCGCAATAATAGATTTCTTTGAAAGTGAGATGGGTGAATATGTTTTTGGTTTGTGCATGGACAATTAAATAATTTTAACAAACTTGTGCTACTCATGGAAAAAAATTGTGCAAGCGCTATCTTTATCGCAGATATGGCCAAAATTATCTACCAATATCTTGGTCAACGGCATAAGGATGTAGAAGGCAAGGGGAAATCATTACATTAAAGATCCCCATGGATATCCCTAGTACAATCATCATGGTTTTAGAAACCAATAACGGCGTTACTGATCATGGCCCTTGGAAGCCAAGATCCGGCAGGGGAGAAGAAGACAAGGACTCTCAAGTCGTCAATCAGCGAATTCCTTGTCAAAAGAACGTAGATGAGAAAATCAGACTGTCCAACACTAGAATAGGAACCTGGAATATTTAGAGCATGTTTCAGTATGGTAAAATGCACAATGTTATTCAAGAAATGAACAGGTTGAATATCGATGTACTGGGTATAATTGAGGCATCTCATATCAAAACTTGTCTTATCCACGTTATGAAGTTTCTTGTAAAATCAAAAAAACCTTTACCGAAGTTATTTTTGTACGAGCGAAAAGGTACACCAAGTGTTAATATACAATAAAATGTAAGAAAACTTAAACATTAATTTATTTAAACGTACAATATTATCATTTTGGTAAAAAAAATAAACAAAAATGGATAAGGCAAGTTTTGATCCGTCAATTTGGATTTGGCAAGTTATGCTACAAAAAAAAAATAAGAATCCCACTAGGTTTATGGAGGAAATTTTTTTATTGTTGTTTAAAGACATTATTTCAAGCAAAATATAACACATTGTAAACTAAATTCTTAAGTCTTTATCGTCTCCTGTTTCCACTGGTCACAAAAATGGTCTTCGTCAAAAATTTCTTCAGAATTAGGTTCTGTCAATGGTTGCGCTATTCCCTCTAAAACATCTTTAAAGAACTTTAAATCATTCCGCTTTGTTTTCTATTCCCTTCCAAAATGCTTCTCCAATAAATTGTTTACATCTGTTAACTTGGCAGGTTTTAATGGTACACCCATTGGAATAACTTCTGGAGAAAGATGCTCCAACTTTTTGCCTTTTTTTAAAATTGACTTGGTTATTCCAGTGTCCGAGCAATAGAAAGGTTCTCCCTGAACCATAACATTTCCACTACGATTTTTTGTTAGTATAAATCTCTTGGAATCGGAAAACTTAAAATGCCAGGAGCCCACGGGTTTTAGAAAATCATTAACAGCAGGAAGAAGGCGAAATACCAAACAAAATATTCAAACAGATGCCATTAGGAAAAAGAACAAGAGGAAGACCGAAACTGAGATACTTAGAACAAATAGAAAATGATATAATAACCTTAAAAATAAAAAACTGGAGAAAAAAAAGCACGAAACAGATCAGAATGGAGAAGAATCCTGGAAGAGGACAAGACCCAAAAAGGGTTGTCAAGCCAGTGATGATGATGATGATGACCAACAGCAGATTTCCAGTCCATAACGAGACAATCTTGCCCTAAATTTCTTACAGTGCCGTGTTCCTTAAATAGGTCCAAATATATTTTAGGATCGATGATTGTCGAAGTTTTTTTTAATTCTTTTTCAATTCGCCCGAACTCCCTATCAGGTGGTAAATATGAATGTCCAGGAACAGGAAAAATGATTTTTATAGTTTTAATGTTACAAAATATGCCTATAATGCCTACAAAAAGTAAAAAACAATACTTTATTAATAATTTGTCAATTTTAGACAAAGCTACAATATACCACTCATATTTTAATATTTCTCGTCTCCCCTTTGATTTGTCTCCAACAACTGTTCTACTTCTACCTCTCTCTGCCGACCTTATTTTTTGCTCCATGTTTAGACCAATGAGTTTCGTATAATTTTAAAAAATAGAACTTGACTAAATTTATCAAATAAAACAAAAAACAATGAACATGTTAGCACACTGCACAGACAAACGTTTGCTAATATACTGCCTTAACTTAACAACCGAATAAAAATAAAATTGTTAGTTTGGATCACGTGCTTCATGTTTCCAGCATTCTTATAGGCTGCGTGGATCAGGCGAGTTTTGACACGTAAGATGCAGTGGATAAGGCGAGTTTTGCGCTGAGAGCAATATTTTGCCGTTGAATATTAATGGAATAAAGTAACATTTGTTACGGAAATATTACTCTAAGAGGAGCATAATATAAACCTTAAGAATACGTTATCATATTAACCTTATTTTTCGTAAAATTTGGATAAGGCGAATTTTGCTATGAGAGACCTCAATTGAAACCAGGTGGCCCAACTTAGGTTGTTTTTCAACAGACCAAGCCACAATATATTATTCCGGTAGCGAAAATAACTAACATAGAAATAAGAAGTGGAATTATTTTACCTAGATATCAAAGATATCAAAGTATCTGAAATAAACAGAACATCGATTTTATTCAGGTTTAAGAAAATAACTAGTTTCTGCTTATGGTTCAGCAGCCCATTAGCGCTCCATCTGGCACCTCTGAGAATGTTTAAGAATGTCTTTGGTTAATGACTTGTGTTGATAAGTTCAATATTATACTATTTTTACTCACGAGTTGCGGTAAAATGTTTTGAACTCGATTCGGAAACAAACAAATTTACATCAATAACTATATTCCTATCCTAGTTGTTAATATTACTCCTCCCCTTAAGAACTTTCCCGATAGTCATCAATTAGTGCATTTAAGCCGATGATCACCGTTGTTTAACTAACCCTAACGGAGTTTTTTACTATATTTTCTCAAATGTTTAATAAGAATCCTTGCATCGGCATGTAAGTAAGAATATTTAATTGTTTCATTGATTTGATTGATTTCGCGTGCAAAATTGAAATTTAAAATCGCCGATCGATTCAAGCGTTGTTTCTGAGAGAACTGTTCATTCTACACATAAGTGCAAATTAACATTTTTCTTTAAAATTATCTCAGGTATATTTTATTAAAACATCTATGGCGTACAAATTCTTGGTAAATCGTGGTTTTTCGTTTTTCGTTCCATTTTTAGGGGTAAACGATTATTTTTTTTAATATTGTTTTTTTTTTTTTCAAATACTTATTACTTTTCATAAAAACGTTTTCGACCAGCTCGAAGCAATTGTGATATTAAGAAAATATAATTTAATTACCAGATACCGTAAAACATTGGTAATGGGCTGTTTATATCATAAAATATACTCACAGGGACAAATAAATAATAACCTTAGAATGCCTAATTCTAACAATTTCACGCCTCATTGACACCGAATATATTTCTTGGAATCATACGATTATAAGGATTAAAATAATATTCAAATCAACATGATACATTTCCCACTGAAAGCGGTAACAAATTGCTAGAGGTGTATCCGAACAGAAGCAACGACATCAATCAGTGTTGTCACAATAACAGCTATCATTTCTTACGTATTAAGGCATTAGTCAATGCTACCAACACAAAGACTATTAATTTGTTGTAGTCTGGCGTAAAGCATAGAAGTACAGTAAAAAATAGGTGAAGGAATCAAGCATTTGGATTTTTGTAAAAAAATTTAATATAAAATACGTAAGATATACCACAAGAGTTTTGAGAAAAATTTCAGTTTGACAGTTGAAATATGACGTATGAAATAATAGGCAATCAAAGCTCAAACTCATTATTTTGCTCATAACTTAAAATCAGGTCTATTTATAAATGTGATTTCAAGAGAAAACTTTTTCAGAAACAAAAGATATACATAATGAGATATGCTACATTAAAATCAGTTAATAAACTAGTAATAAATAAAAACTTAGTAATAAAAAGTTATTGCAAAATGAACATCAAATTCGTTGTTTTTTAATATTGTTAATAACTTTTTTATTATTTAATAAAATGTGTTTAAATGCACCTGAACTTGAGTGTCTTATCGTGTTTGAATTGTGTCAGAAGATGGACCAGATCGGCTGAATAGTTTTACTTCTTCTTTAAGTACAATCTTCGCGAAGAAGGTTGTCAATTATCATGGCTGTTCTGACCTTCGAGGCAGCTGCTCTGTACAATTGCCTTGAGCTACAACCAAACCACTCTCTCAGGTTCTTCAACCAGGAAACGCGTCTTCTTCCTACGCTTCTCCTACCCTCTACTTTTCCTTGAATTATGAATCTCAAGATGTTGTATCTTTTGCCTCTCATCACATGTCCGAGATATCGTATTTTCCTTTCTTTTATTGTATTTTCCATTTCCCTCTCTCTGCCTATTCTCCTTAACATTTCTGTATTCGTGACTCTATCTACCCATGGAATATTTAACAATCTTCTAAATGTCCACATTTCAATCGCGTTAAGTCGATTTATTGTATTCCGGTTTAATTTCCATAATTCAGCTCCATAGTAGAGTACACTGTGTACATAGCATTTAATTAGCCTTATTCTGAGGGCCAATGTCAAATCTTTGCTGCATAAAATCTTTTTCATTTTCACGAAGTTGGCACGTGCTTTTTTAATTCTGACTCTTATTTCTGCAGTATAATTGTTATTTTTTGTGACTATCGTTCCCAAGTAAGTATGTCTTTTTACTCTCTCAATCTGCTGGCCGCCTTCCGTTAATATTTCGTTTGTATTGTTGTTCTTGCCAATTTTCATGAATTCGGTTGTTTTGATTTTAAGAGAGAGTCCATATTCTGCACTATATCTTAATATTTTGTTCATTATTCTTTCTAAGTCTTCCAAGTTGTCGGCTATTATGACTGTATCGTCGGCATCCCTAATGTTGTTAATTAAACTTTCGTTCACTTTAATGCCGACTGTCTCGTTTACCAAAGCTTCTTGCATGATTTCTTCAGAATAAGCATTAAACAATAACGGCGACAGTATGCAACCTTGCCTGATCCCTCTCCTTATCTTCACTTCTTCTGACACTTCTCTTCCAATTTTCACATTTGATAGTTGGCGGTAGTATAAATTTGATATCAATGTTACATCCCTCACATCCAGATTCTTGTTTTTGAGTACTTCTATAAGTCGGTCATGTTTTACCTTATCGAATGATAAAAACACCAGAGGAGAAAACACCGAAACACTAGAAAGAAAATTATTAGACTCCCAAGATCTTAAAATCATTCAGTATCTGTATGAACCCTAGGTAGCAATAATACAGTTTGAAAACACACTAACACAAGCTGTTCCAATTAAACCTGAAGTGAAAAGGGCTGCGAACTGAAACCTATGCTATTTAACATATACTCTGAGATTGTATACCAAATCGCACTTAAAGGCGCAGAAGATAGCATAAAAGTAAATTGACAATTAGTAAATAACTTAAGATATGCTGATGACACAGTTATAATTGTAGATACTCCTGTGCCTGCTTGACAAGATATAAGTTAAAGAATATTTTCAATAAGAGAAGGCACTCAAGCACTCGAAGAAGAAGGTATGAAAAGAATGTGTCAAAGAAAATAGTACATAACAATGATAACAGACTACTGCTAGACACTACAGGAAGAAATTCTAGATATTATGTATAAGAGAAAATGCTACAGCAAAACTGAGTTCATTTTTGTTGTCATTCAGCGCACGAAAAACCATATAAATGAATTGAGATTATGAAAACAGCTATAAATAATTTTTTGCAGCCTTAGGTAATTAATCAAACTGAAATTTATAATTTGCAGTTTAATATCAATGATATACTTGATAAATGGATAAATAATTCCTATAATTATATGTAAATAAGAAATAAATTGCACTTAGTAAAGTTCAGTAATGTGTCTCTTGTACCGCTGACCTTTATCGACTTCAGTGACTAGTCAGAAGCGACCTTTATATAATATTATATGCAGATATTTGAATTCAATTTGTTTCCAAATTTGCATATATAAACTCAAAACGTATACAATTTATTACCATATTGCAACAAACTTTCACTTTTACTATGGTTTATTTATAAAGATGTGATGTCATCAGCAGAAAACAATGGATTGTGTCTAATAAGCAACTGTCAATGTACCATTCTTTGCTTTTGTTCGATATTGTGATATTTAGGAACTTATAGGGGGCGAGAAAATAATAAAAAATAGATATACAAATGTATAGTAGATAAGCTAAATTTTAGACACTAAATTCTGAGAAATGATAATTAACAACATTAACACTGTTACAAGGTTGTGATTATAGATAATTTATCAACTTTTATATTAGTAATTCACCTACAGTCAAATAGTTACAAAATAAGGAACTTGTTAAAGTATCTAATGAAACATGACAAAGCTGACCAGTAGATAATCGAGGTTCGAGAGAGGTATATCACTCAATCTGGGCGTTCACCTAATACTCAGTGCGGCATCACTTACGTTGTTAAGTGAATTTTAATAATTTAGGCAGAGTGGCTCAAAATAGTTCTTGCGGGCAAAACGATCGTTAACATTACATTTGTAGTGGCGTGCCCATCACCCAACGTACTTCTTCTGTCAGTTGAAGCCGCCGTAGAAGCATCGCATTTCCAGAATTTCGCGTAAACAGTGATTTTATATAAGTTTGATGTAAGTTGACTCCCCTGAAACCATTGTTATATTACTTTTAAACAAGTAGGAATGTTCAATTATGATATAGATGCTGTGTCCAATATATTGCCCATAATTTGAGATGTTTACAAAATACCTAACCTTTACCGCTACGTAATAAACATGTCTGCCAGACAAGTTTGCTCGTTCGGACAAAATGATCCCCAAAGGTATAGGATTAAATCATCCCGGGATCATTTTGCCTTCTCTAGTAAAAAATGTATGATAAAAAATAATAGGTCACTTATTGTGACCTATATTTGTATGGTTCTAAGCAAGAACAACAGCTTGTAACCTATATTCTCGACTCCCCTGAAACCATTGTTATATTACTTTTAAACAAGTAGGAATGTTCAATTATGATATAGATGCTGTGTCCAATATATTGCCCATAATTTGAGATGTTTACAAAATACCTAACCTTTACCGCTACGTAATAAACATGTCTGCCAGACAAGTTTGCTCGTTTGGACAAAATGATCCCCAAAGGTATAGGATTAAATCATCCCGGGATCATTTTGCCTTCTCTAGTAAAAAATTTATGATAAAAAATAATAGGTCACTTATTGTGACCTATATTTGTATGGTTCTAAGCAAGAACAACAGCTTGTAACCTATATTCTCGACATAGAAAGCCAAATATATGGCCTTACGCCAAAGACGTAAGGTCCATGGCGTACCAACTTGCATTTAGGACTGCCATTATGCATAGATTTTCGGACAAAACAAAACCTGCTGGTAAAGAGTGGTTAAAGGGTTTTCGGCATCATCTACTTTCACTGAGATCTCCTTAAGCAGCATTGATCGCCCGCAGTCGTACTTTTAACAAAATTCTTGTCACAAAATTATTCACTTTGCTTAAAACCATATTGGAAAAAACGCCATTTTCCGCACTCAGGATATATAATGTAGTTATGACGTATGTGAGTACAGTACCAGGAAAAAACTGTAATATTCTTGTTAAAGGAGGTCGGAAACAAGTTGGTACAGTAGTCTCTGACGAACGAGGTGTATCTACCACCCCAGTCACTTGTATATCTGCGGGAGGTTCATGTGTTCGATTGACGTTAGTTTTTTTTATACAGAAAATGAAAGGGGAGTTAAAAGATGGGGCATTACCAGAAGCAGATTCAGATGTAATGATTCTGGGTGGACAAATCTCGATGTGTTTGCAGATTGGTTTGATCATTTCAAATCTTAAGTTAAACCATCAGCAGAAGAACCAGCGCTCCTATTTTTTGACAGTCACCTTTCTCACACTAAGAACGATGTTATCGTTAAACCCAGGAGTAGTTTTGATACCATGTTATGCTTGCCTCCACATATTACACACAGGCTACAGTTATTAGACCTAAGCTTTATGTATCCTCTTAATCACTACAATAATCAAGCACTAGAAAAATATTTTTTTTGTTTTACAGACTTTCCAATGGTAAGATATTTTTAACTTTTACCTCAAGAATTAGATGAATCTCCTACTTCATCTTCAGATTCACTAGAAAGAATGTCATTCTCTTATCCTGAGCGTTTTCATTCTAAAAGAAATATTGAAATGAACCTTGCAAGAAGAAGCTAAAAATGTACTTATAGATACATCTCTATTGCTAGACTGTATAATATAAGAGAGATCATCAATACCATCATCTTCATCTAAATTACTGTCGTCAGATTCATCTGCCACTGATCTTAAAATAATATTTTTATTTCTTTTGCCCAGATTTCCATTAAAGCTATTTATACTAACCTAAGGCAGTTCTATGGCGTAATGATATAAAGTTACCTGAAAGTAACGTCCAACGTCTGTTGGCCAGTGTCTCTTCAATCTTCATCTGACTTCTGGTTCGAGGTGTAGTTGCCTTGCTTCTTCATTGGAGTGGGCTGGCAGGGGTCCTAGATAGTTTCTTGTTAGTCTTCTGATTTCTTCTGCAACGAACGGTATACCAGAGTTGTCATCCAATGTTTTGTTACTAACGTACCACGGCGTGATGAAAATCATTCTGAGTATCTTGGATTGGATTCTCTAAATGATTTGGGTATTAGAAGGCTTGCACAGCCCCATAGTTGCAGTTCGTAAGTCCATATGGGCTTTATTATGCACTTATACACAACAAGTTTATTATCTGTAGAAAGCAGAAATTTTCGGCATATTATCCAATTCATTGGACTTATTTTTATGTTTGTCTTAGTTTTTTTGCCAAATGTTTGCTTTCCAAGTAAGTTTTTGGTCAAGTGTCATTCCCAAGTATTTGACTTCTGTTTTTACTAGTAGCAATTATATCATCCAGTGTGATTCTCGGGTATGTTTCGATGATGTTTCTGTTTGTAAATGTATTTGGTTTGACGTGATGTGGTTAACTTTGATTTTCTTTTTATTCATCCAGTCTTGTAGTAGATTTAGGAGTATTTAAAGGTTTTCTGATGCTATGTATATTATGGCGGTGTTATCTGCGAACATAGCTACTGTGATAGTATTTGTCATTTAAAACTTGATTTGTTATTCTTATTTTAAATTTATACTTACTAGTTGTGTATTAATTATTGATCCCACAACTCTATTAAAAAATGAAGAGTCCTTTATGCTTACAAACAATATAAAATGACAAAAACTTGCAAGAAATTGTACCACGTGTAAAAAATGACTGACGAGAACATCTGAAAATTTAGGGTTAAAATACAATGAATCTTCCTGAATCCTTCAATAAGAACTTTATCACGTCATTGTAGAGCATTACAGCTTAGTGTTCATCAAATTAGCCTATGGAAAATAAAGTATGTTATGAATGTTTACACATCTATTTTTAAAAGCTCTTATACCTCACTGCAAATATTGCTCTTTGTTAATTATTCCCGACGAACAATGTCTAACCCTCGTATTAATATTTTGTCGGCCGAACTTTTTCTGTAGCCATAAACTCGCGTGTGCTTTCAAGGTAAATGGTGATATTGTGAGAAAAGCCAGTATCGGTATGTGAATCTTTTGTCACGACTCGTTCAAAATATTCCAATCATGTGTTTTTTAGTAATTAATGGGACTGCATTTTACATCTAACAGAAATGAACATTTAAGGAAATCAGACAAAACAAAGGGAAGCATGTATTGTGTAAGACGATTATGAAACTAATACATTTATAAATAGTAAGCGGTTTGTATGATTTATATTGAGATTTCTTTTGTCAAAAAGGTAATAAAAGGAAAATTTATAAACCTGAAATATAAGACTGAAATTGTTTTCTACAAATTCTAGAGATTTATATAACTCGTAATATATTGTTTTTGTCAATTGGCGGTAAATGGATTCTTGAGAGTTTAACTTTTTTTATGCTCATTTATATATATCCACCCAAATATCAAATTTACCATGGAACTAGAATCTTCTCAAGCCATTAATTTTCTAGATTTATCTATTACCAGACTCAACAATCAATTTGACTTTGGTATCTTTCGCAAGCCTACCCAAACCGATCATGTTATTCATTCTTCCTCCAATCACACTCTATCACATAAATTTGCTGCTTTCAGAAGTTTCATCCACAGACTATATTCAATACCTATGTCTACTGACTCCTTTAATAAAGAACTCAACATCATAAAACAAATAGCTGTCAACAATGGTTATGATCCTTTTATAATAGATAAACAACTCATCCATAAAAGAGAAACTAGATTGCTTCAAAATTCTGCTTTTAATCAGTCTTCTTCTACTCCAATTTACAGGTCTTTACCATATCACACTCCCAAACTATCTGAAAATACTAAACGTATTATAATTGACTCATCAGAAAACACACACATATCTTTCAAAGTTGGAAATACTCTTAACCATTTGATGACAAATACTAAGGAAACAATACCCTATATGAACCGTAGTGGAGTTTACATACTGACTTGTTCTGATTGCGATGCCTCCTACATTGGCAGGACTTTTAGGTCACTTTCAACCAGATCTGCAGAACACTCTAAAAGAGATAATACATCAGCTTTCTCACATCACCTTAAAGTCAACAATCATCATTTTAACATCCCTGATGGTGTCAAATTAATTCATAACATCCAAGATAAAAATACTTTACGTTTGGACTTGTATGAGGACCTTGAGATATCCAGAGACATGAGGACTAGCCCCAATTGTGTTAACCGCCAAACTACCCTTAATAGACCTTTTACTCCCATACACCGACAACTATTCCCTTAATTTTAATCAACATTCCAATATTTGCATCTAAATTTCATCTTTTACTTATTTTGCTTCTGTTTTCTTTTTTTCCCAACCACCCCACTAGCATCTAACATTTTACAACTTCCTTATTAATCACTCACTAACACATACCATACCTAACAATTTTCCGCCCCCTCATTTTCTGTCTTTCTATTCATCATACTACTTCCTCTTATACCATCTTATCAAATGACAGTTTCTTACCCATTCCATGACACATACCATACCAACAATTTTCCACTCCCTCATTTTCTGTCTTTCTATTCATCATACTACTTCTTCTTATGCCATTTGATCCCATGACAGTTTCTTTCTTTTTGTCATCCTTCTGCCAGTTCTTCTGTGACTCTTCGTCTGTCTTTTTCACATATTCTCTCATGTCTCTTACGTCTTGGGGTCTCCTTACTTGTCTTTTTACTTTTTCAATATTATTTTTCATTATTAACTTCAATCCACACAACCACACATCCCTTCAACACTTTCAGTCTGTGGACCCCACTACTACTTATAATACATATTTCACTTAACTAACTCAGACATGCAGTCAATCTAATCTTCTCACAACTAACTCAACATATAGTCTCTATTATTTCATTTTTCTTTAATACATATTCACATACATATCAAACATTTTACATTTCCTCTTCTTTTACTCACTCATTCACAGCTTCATTTATATTCATTCAACATACTGCACAATAAGGTAATTTCATATTAACACTATCAAAACTACAATATAATAATAGTTAGAATATCATATTCTGTTATCATTTCTCATAAAACTTTTAATAGACTTTTCATTTTACTAATTAAAAAAATGTTTAACTCTTAGAGATTTACGCAGTTCTTTTACCGTTGCTAGGCAACCACCATTACCCACCACCATTACCGAATAAAAAATAATTTTTTGCTTCCATTTCATTAGATTTCAACTTAATCTTTTAGTATATAGCAATTTTTTCATACACTTTCTACACTTTTATGTGGATAGTACCACATCACTTTCTTTTTTACCTTTATCACTTTCTCGCCACTTATGATGTCATAAATTCAACCTTAAACATTAATCCCATTAATTTAATAGTTCATTTCTTTTTCAATAATAGAGATTTGCTGATTTAAGATAATAAATTTTATCATTCAAATAAATTTAATTTTAACTACAGGATCATTAATAAGATATTAGTATTATCACAACAAAATAAGTTTTATAATTTCACAATTAAAAAATTACATTAGTTTCGGAACACACCTTCACCTAGTCACGTTCAGCTGTCTTCTTATTCTTATATTATATTCCTGTCACCTCAGCCAGTTCGCCAGTTGGTCTGTGTCGTTTTAACTGACAAGTACCACGTGTAAAAAATCGAGCAGGGAGACATGTAGTTCCTAAAGTAATTAAAATTTATCCATTGTAATCGACCTAGAGTCACAACATAATCAAAATGTAACATTTGGAATGATGTAAACCCATATAGGAGGTCTCACATATAACTTTATTGTTAGCTACAATTACACAAGGCACTGAGGATGATCTGTTCAGGTCGAAAACGTTATGCTAGTACTTACATTTTGACGACACTTTTTATAAAGTTTTAACTATGTTTTTTATACCACAATACAAGTGTGAAGTGTTTTAACTTCTGTGTTTATATATATATATATATATATATATATATATATATATATATATATATATATCATATTCCGAATGATTTACAATTTAAAACAATTAAATATAAAGCTAAGATTAATATTATTACAAGAATTATTAAACTCAAGAGGCTTCTGGGTTAAAATGCGTCGATCATCACTTTAATATCTTCTTTGATGTCTTCTCTAGGCTTTTCGAGGTCTCATTCCTCCCTCTACGAAGAGGAATTTTTAATTTTTACTTAATCTTTTTCTAATCTTCTTACACGCAAAAACCGTCTTCTCTGTGACCTTGCTTTTTTTAAAATCCTGTCGTGACCATCAAGTTATTCCAAAATCTCTTTAAATTAAACATCACACTAAATTGGCATCCATTTCCAAAATTCTTAGAGTAACTGGTTTTTCGCTTCTCCGAAATTCAATTTATTCCACCTGATGCAACTTAGACACAACATATTCCCAACTTTTTAAAATCTTATGGGACACTTTTGATCGTCTTTCTCACCAAAAAGTTCAACACATTTTTGACAACAAAACCCAAACCCACAAACGCAAACTGGACCAACTTATCTGTCAGCAACATCTACAGCCCATTTAGAATCAACAACCTTCTACTATTGGCCGCAATTTCTCAGATACTCACATATCCGATTCATCTACCAAAGCTATGTCAAAAGCCTCCAATTTTTCTGTCACTTCTCTTTCGATCCCAACTGAGAAAATTATTTGTCAAACTGAAAAAGCAATTTTTCATCTTCCTTTCGACCAAACCTAAGTTGCCATCCAAGATGTCACCGGAATTCTGCGTATCACCTATCTATTCTCCATCACCTATCTAGAAAAAACGACCAAATCCATCATAAATATGTCTACTGTACCTCCAGACATAAAAAATCTCTTATACCGAGAGAAAAAAATCATCACGTATTCCAAAAATATACGGCCTTCCAAAAATCCATAAGTCAAATATCCCTCTAAGACCCATTGTCAGTGGATAAAACTGCCCCACTCAGAAATAGGCAAAACATATTGGCTTATCCTTACAACCATGAGCCGAAAACGCCTCTTCCTTTGTAATAAACTCTTTTCATTTTATTGATCTTCTGAAAAACAATTTTGACATTGTTTCTTTATTCACCCATTTCTATGCCATATAGTAGCCACATTAAACAATTGGCAGAGTCCATTTACGTGACGAGGAGTGACCGTTACACAACATGTAATTTTTAGTAATCTTATTAAAATCTATAAAAAATAATAAATACGTAATAAATTTACTTTATTCAATTTTAAACATATTATTTAGAATTTAAAAATACAGAAGACATACGATGAAGCTTCTAAAAAAATAGGCATACGAAGCCATTGATCTCGTCAAAGACGTATATGTATTTATCTAGGAATGAACAGAAAAAGGCTTTAATTAAGAACAAGATATATTCGTACTGTTTAAATTAAGATATAATTAATTTTTCTCAAATATGAAAAATGGCATTGAGCTCATTTGTGTTAGTGTCAGTTTCTAGATTAAGATCGTTATCTTCGACCGACAAGCAAACTAATTTTAACGTATTTGTTGGTTCCTTGTTAGGAACTAATTAATAGGTAAAAATTTTTAATTTCTAGAAAAAAACAGCTTCATCGTTACCGAATAATTAATATGATAATTATGCCGAATTAAGTTTTTGTTTTAATGTGAAAACTGTATCTCTTTGTGAATCGTTCCTAGAATTTATTAGCTGGTAAAAAGTTAAATAGCGTAATTATTCGTGTTTTTACACTATTATGTAAAATCTGAATTTATTGGATGGAGTTCACTGAAGAGGGTAAAAGCCTTGGGAACTAAATTGTAACATGCAAGAAATAGTATTATTAAGAGAAAGCCCTCGAACTATTCATATGATATTTGTGGTTCACTGTTCGGGAAATAAGCAAGACCCTGTTCGGGACCGTAACAAATCCAGATATATTATATATTTTTAGTTATTATAGTACTCTATAAAGAAAACCTATATGTTTTTGCAGAAATTTCGGCGTCTTTTTTTAATAATTAACAATTTAGTGTAAAAAATGTCATTTTTTCGGTTTTTTGGTTACCACTGAAAAGCTTAATATTTGAGGTAAACTTACAAAACTTTAACCTTTTAAAACACACAAAAGTTGTAAAATTAATTTATTGCTTCAAAAATGACAAAATAAGGCAAAACGTTATTGTTAAAATCAACCTAGGCATCTGTTATTCCGCCCAAAGTTAGGTACTGTGGTCCTCAATAAATCCTTTAAATTTCAGATCAATCCATCCATTAGTTTAAAACTTGTTGTATTTGTTTATCTCAGAGACCTTTTTTGCAGTAATAGTAGTCAAAAAATAATGAAGATACGGTAATTCTAAGCATACCAAATGAAAGTTTAAGACTTAAACTATCAATTTATATCAAAAAAACCCTTTTGCAATATTACGCTTATTTTTTAAAACGACTTTTAAACTATTGATCGTAGATAAAATCTTTTTTCATATTCGAAAGCTGACAGTTTTACACAAATTAAAAAAAAGTTGATCTAGGATAATTTGGGGCAAAGTTTTTTTTAATCACAGCCAATTTGTTTATAGATCCAGAATACAGATAGGTAACAAACTCTCAGAATCTTTCGAAATAAGCACTGGCCTGAAACAAGGGGATGCGCTGTCACGTCTCCTTTTTAATATCATCCTGGAGAAAGTAGTAAGAGCAGCACAACTTAAATCAGAATTACTGACAGTAAATGGACCAAAATTACTACTAGCATACGCAGATGACATTGACATTGTGGGAAACACAGTCACCAATGTGAAGGAGACTTTTAATAAATTGGCGGTAGAGGCAAAGAACACTGGTCTAAGGGTAGACGAAGAGAAAACCAAATGCATGTGCATCAACAGACAAAAGGGACGAGATAGAATAAGGCAAAATGTTACAATAGGCCCATATAACTTTGAAATAGTGAAGAGTTTTAAATATCTCGGAGCAACAATCACTGCAGATAAGGATATCGCGGAAGAGATTAAAGGAAGAATTCAGGCAGCAAACAGATGTATGTACAGCCTCCACAATACTATTAAATCTAAAAGCCTAACACGAACATCAAAAATTAGAATATATAAAACGGTGATTAGAACGGTGCTCATGTAAGGGTGTGAGACGTGGACCCTGACCAAAGAAACTGAAAGAAAACTTAGATGTTTTGAGAGATATATCCTCAGAAGAATCTTTGGGCCTTATCACGACATTAATAGCAATCAACACCGAATGAGAACAAATGCTGAGGTCAAGCAGATGTACAGAGCGAGCGATATAGTCCAAGAGATTAAATCCCAACGTCTACGATGGGCCATGTCCATAGACTCCCTAATAACCGCCTTGCCAAGTTAATATGGGAGGAAGCTCCCACAGGAAGAATGCCTTTAGGACGTCCACGAATGCGATGGAGAGACAATATATGATTAGATCTAAGAACAATGGGGCTACCCACTGATCCAACTATTATGGACGACCGTTCAAGATGGAATCAAGTTGTGCAGTCAGCCAAAATATGATGAAGGTAATGAACCACGTGTTGACGAGGAGATGAGACATGTCGATGAGGAGCGTCAAAACAGGCATATTGATATTTGTGCTTTTGTGGAAGCTAGTGAACACTGCAATAGTGTACAAATTGCTAGCGAAGTTAACGTGAATGCTCGAACTGTCCAGAGAGTTCTCAAAAGGAGTGGTTATCACTGTTTTAAGATACAACCAACACAAGAACTGTTTCCGGAAGACAACTTTAGGCGGATGGAGTTTTGTGAATTATATATATATATATATATATATATATATATATATATATATATATATATATATATATATATATATATATATATATATATATATATTCGGTTTTTTATAACGTCTTACGACGTTGTCCGACTCCCAAACGCCACTGTATTCTGTCTTGAGTTAGGTCTTCGTCCAGATTTCGAGCGCTAATCGCTTTCCTAACTCCCAGGTTCTAGCTCTGTGGTGGTCTTCCTCGTTTCCTCTTCTCTGGGGGTTGCCACATCATCGTTTTTTTAGGCAATCTTTCGTCCCCCATTCGGCTCACATGCCCATACCATATAAGCTGTTTTCTCTCAATATCCTCAACTATAGTGCCCTCTATACCCATTTGTTGTTTTATCACTTCATTCCGTATTCTGTCGGCTCTTGATATTCTCATCGATCTTCTGATGGCATCCATTTCCGTGGCTTCGACCTTTTTCTTATATTTTTCGGTTATTCTCCATGTCTCAGCTCCATAAAGTAGGCTAGTTTTAACCATTGTCTCATAGATGTTCCATTTTATTTTCTTTGATATTTCTTTACTCCATAGAACTCCGTTCAAACATGCTATAGCTCTTCGTGCTGGTATAATTCGATGTTCTATTTCTCGTTCGTCTTTTCCACTACGGTCGAAGATGACGCCCAGGTATTTATATTCGTTGCATGGATTTATTTTTTGATTGTCATCGATATCGAGTTGTTCTGCTTCAGCTCCAATTGAGAGGTATTTTGTCTTTTCTAAATTGATATTTAATCCCCATTTCTGGTATTCTTCAATTAGTTTTCTAAGCATGTATTCCATGTCATCTTTGCCATTTGAGATCACCGCCTGATCATCTGCAAACTGTAAAGTATATATGTAATCCTGATCGTTCAATTGTATACCCATTCCTTTGACTTTCCTTTTCCATTGTTTCAGAGCTGCAGAGATATAAATCTTAAATAGAGTCGGAGAGATACAACATCCTTGTCTGAGACCCTTAGTAACTGCAAATTGTTCAGCTGAGAGGTTTCCGAATTTCATTTGGGAGTTTGAACCATAATATAGATCTTTGAGAGCACTAACCAATGTTTGATGTATGTTTGATGTGCCCAGGACTTCCCATAGTTTATTTAGCGGGACTGTCCTCTCTATTTGTCACAATTTTCTTTTTTATAACTTGTTTAAGACAGAAGATGTTATCTGTACATGAACGACCTGCTCTAAATCCTCCTTGTTCTTCGTCTTCAGACGATTGATAATCTTCTTCTATCAGGTCCCGTAGTATTCGACCGTACAATCGACTCATTGAGCTTGTGACCGATATCCCTCTATAGTTTTTACAATTTCTCCTGTCACCTTTTTTATATATTGGGGTCATATATGCTGTTTTCCATTCATCTGGTGTTGGATGTCCATTAATATATTCGTTAAATATCACCGTGATCATTCTGTGTAATTTCTCTGAGCCATTCTTTATTAATTCCGTAGTTACTCCCTCTGGTCCACTTGCTTTTCCATTCTTCATCCCTGCTATAGCTTTTTGAACTATGTTGATATCTATGGTAATATGCTCTCCCAGAATTTCGATTCTTGATGAATTCATATCTTCTTTAAATTCGTCTCTGTTCTCATTTACTAGATGTTTGTAATAATGTGTCCAATCCTCGGGATTTATGGGATTTAGAATCACTTTCTCGTTAGTCGGCTTCTTAACAGAGTTTATAAACTTCCACGCCTCAGTGCATTGTCGTCCTCCAATATAAGATTCTATCTCTCTGCACCTTCTATCCCATATCTCATTTTTGGAGGTCATAATTATCTTTCTTGTTTTCTTCTTTATTTCATTGTATCGGTCTTTGTCTGCTTCATCTTTTGTATTCAACCACTTATGGTATAATCTTTTCTTTTCTGTTACCGCATTTTCGACGTCTTCATTCCACCAAAGCTTGTTACTAATTTTATTTTGTTTGATTCCTAAGACCTCCTGTGCTGTTTGATGAATACTTGATATTATGTTCTCATATATGCATTTGGTATTTATTAGTGTTTCGTCAAGTTTGGAGTCCATTCGAGTCTTATATAGTGTGCGGGTGCTCTCATGAATTAAACTGGACAGATTGTATTGGCTTGATGAGACACTGTCCTTTAATCTATATGGGAAAACAATTTTTGCAATTTTTGTTTTGTGAATTTATGTTAGATAAACAGAATGAAAATGTACACTTTCTAAAAAATATTTTATTTTATGACGAATCTTCATTTTCATTACATAAAAAACACAATCCATCCGTTGCAAGGTATTATTCTCGGAAAAATAAGCACCTCAGTGTTTCAGTGCAAACGCAGCATCCGCAAAAGTTAAATGTTTGGACTGGGATGTTAGGCGACCATATTGTCGGTCCATTTTTTATCGATGGAAACCTAAACGGGCCCAAATATTTACAACTTTTACAGAATGAGATCATTCCGGCAGTTCGACGCCTTCCCGTTAATTTTCAGGAGGTTTATTTCCAACAGAATGGGTGTTTACCTCACAACTCTAGAGCAACTATTGACTTTCTCAATCAAACGTTTCCTGATCGACTGATAAGTACACGTGGTACAATTAAATGGTCCGCTAGATCTTGTGACTTAGCGCCTAACGATTTCTTTTTTTGGGGTTTTCTCAAAGAAAACATTTATAGGCATCAGTTTGAAAGGGCCACAAACCTAGTCGGATTAAGGTCAAAAATACTTCATTTCTCTGCAAGCATTACACCAGCCCTACTCCAAACTACAAATACACATTTCTCCTACTATGAGGAAAAATCTGTATGACAGATTTGGTTACTGTTTAGCACAAGGAGGTGGAATATTTTAGCCCTTAATTCATTAATCTGCTTTCCTAATTTTTATTTTTTGTTAGGTACATTTTACGAAGTTTGTAGGTTCTTAATTAGGTAGTATTTTTTATGTTTAAGTTTGGAATAATTTTATTGTTTTTTTTTTATTTAAAAGTACAAAAGATTTTTATTCTGATTTTTTTTCTTCTTTCTTGTCTTATTGTTATAAGCTTTGTCCATAAAATTTGTACAATTTTCAGTGAGAGTAAAGCGTATTACTTATTTACTTACTTATTTATTTGTATTGCTATTAAGGCTGAAAATTAACCAAAAAAATAGTTTTAGAGCATTATAATAAATATACTCTAAAGATGAGATTGCAATAAATCTTAATCCCGATGATCAACAAAACAATGTCGTTATCTGTATATTATTTTTCCAGTTTGGCCCACACTTCCTTCGCTCAGGGTCTGTTATTGTATATTTATCATTTTTATAAGTTACATTTATACCTTCATGAAATAAATAGATTATTTTCGAAGAATAATACAAATAATAGATAGCCTCAACATTATAGATTCCAAAAATTCTTGTCTGAGTTTTAAATAAATGTCCAAGTTTCGTCTATTCGTTACATGAAATAATAAAATGATCGATCGTCTTCGACATCTTCAAATTAAATGGAATGCCTTTCGTTATGTACCATGGGCGCATATATTGGTGAGATTGATAGGTACATGTCCTTGGAGCTGCCCCACCTTAGCCCGGAGCTCGTTGAAATAGGTTCGAAGCATTTGCTACAACATTTATTACTTTGAGAACTGCTTGCTCTTTTTCCATTTTCGTATCTCTGTAATTGTATCTTTTAATTGCTTCGGTCGCATTAGCGTCCACTAGCAGCTTTTCAAAAAGGGAAGCTTAGTACGTTGGAGTACATAATTTTTTATTATAGAATGTTTTATTAACTCAAGACGAATTTATTGAAACAAATAATATTATTTTGGGTATAATTAATAATATTCACCAACCGTTTTAATATTTAAACTCTAAGATTTAAGTAATAAAACGTATTGGAAGGTGTCCTAAAATGACATAACATGAACAATGACATGCCGTTACTTATTTTAAGAGTACCTGGCATCATCTAGTAAACAGGTATGGTTTTATGTAGCAAAGAACAACCGAATTACAGGTTGCCACTCCATTTGGTTTGTATGTAACTATGATACCTACATCAAAAATATCCTTAAAAATTATTTTTACTTAAAAGTTTTAATGTGTTCTGCTGCAAATTAGTTTTACTGGAAAATACTGTTTACTGGAAAATAGTGTTTGTTTTAAAGTGAAACCAACGTTAGGAAATATAAGTGTATACTATATATGCACATACTCAGAATTGTCGTTAAATGTCAGATAAAATAATTCGGTAAGAATAAAGAACCACATGTTGTTGCTAATAAAACGACATAACTATTCCTAAAGGAAAAATTAACATCAACCAGACAATCGTGGAGGATATTAAGGAGCTGTTTGATGACGATAGAACAGAAATTCAAATTAAAAACATATTGACTGGTCCAAACATAACACTCGATGAAATGGAAAGAGCTATAAAGCTATCAAAGAATAGGAAAGCAACCGGTCCAGATGAAATTCCAAGCGAAATAATCAAACTGCTCGACGACAAGGGCAAACATTCTATTCTAAGCCTCTTTAATAAAATATACGAAACAGGACATATACCAACAGACTGGCTACTGTCAACATTTGTAATGATACCGAAAAAAATATATGCCAAACAGTGTGGCGATCATCGCACTATCAGTCTGATGAATCATGTACTAAAAATTTTCCTAAGAATGTTGCACTCGAGAATTTACAACAAAATAGAAGTACAACTAAGTCAAACACAATTTGGTTTCAGAAACAACCTCGGAACCAGAGAAGCACTCTTCAGTTTGCAGGTCATGGTTCAAAGATGTAGGGATGTAGAACAATCAGTATATATGTGTTTTATCGACTTCGAAAAGGCCTTTGACTGAGTAAACCATCACAAACTTATAGGTGTCTTGTAACAGGTGGGAATTGATGACCGAGACCTCCGTATTATCAAAAAGTTGTATTGGCATCAATGTGCAAACATACGAGCTGGACACAACACGACGGAAGCAGTGTAAATACGACGTGGAGTGAGGCAAGGATGTATTCTATTGCCTCTACTTTTTAATATCTACTTCGAATTTGTTTTCAAAGAAGCCGTCAACAATCTCAGATATGCAGACGATACGGTACTTATTGCCTCCAATAAAGAAGACCTGCAACGACTTATAAACAGAGTAACCGAAGCATGTGATGAATATGGGCTAAAACTTAATACTTCTAAGACAAAACTTATATTTGTCAGCAACATGGAGTTACAACTAACGAACATCAGAGCGTATGAAATAGAGTTAGAAAGAGTCCACAATATTACCTACTTGGGTGCAAACGTTAACGATAACTGGGATATAAATAAAGAAATAAGAATACGCATTGAAAAAGCCAGAGCCGCCTTCTATGAATTAAAGAAAATTCTAATTAATAGAGATATTACGTTAAACCTTAAAGTCAGATTAATACGCTGCTACATATTCTCCACATGGCTGTATGGTATGGAGAGCTGGACCCTTACAGAGACATTAATGAAAAAATTAGAGGCCTTTGAGATGTGGATTTCTCGACGAGTATTGCAGATAAGTTGGGTTGATCGAATAAGAAATTAAATAGTTTTACATCGAATGAAAAGATCACAGAAATAACAAAAACGATAAAAATTAGCTACAATATTTCGGTCATTTAATGATACATATAGAGAGGTATAACCTCCTACACCTCATAATAAAGGGTAAGATCGCCGGAAGGAGAGGCCCAGGCCGGCGAAGAACATCCTGGCTCCGAAATCTCTGAGAATGGTATCAAGAGACCACCACTAATTTATTTAGAGCCGCCGTAAACAAAGTTGTTATTGCCAATATGATCGCCAACGTTCGAT
This sequence comes from Diabrotica undecimpunctata, assembly GCF_040954645.1. Classification (NCBI taxonomy): domain Eukaryota; kingdom Metazoa; phylum Arthropoda; class Insecta; order Coleoptera; family Chrysomelidae; genus Diabrotica; species Diabrotica undecimpunctata. The sequence goes on from NC_092810.1 coordinate 36,081,899, forward strand.
AATCGGACAGGGCACTGAAAGAAAAAGAAAGAAGACAATCGTGGTCTATAAAAAAAGGTTAAATGGGATGGTTAAAAGCAAGCAAACTCTTCAATGTCCCCCAAGCGACGTTAAGACGAAGAGCAAATAACGTTATCAAAAGAGCCAAAGGGTGCGCAAAAATTTTGGGACGTTTTTCAACCACGTTTAGTGACGATGAAGAAAAATAATTTGTTGGGTACGTACTGTTATTAGAGTCTAGATTGTTTGGGATAACTACTACAAATATAAAAAAAATTTAGCATTTGAATTTGCTACTAAAAATGACATTTCACATAGTTTCAAAGATCGCAGCGCTGGCCAAGCAAATATCTCTGAGGCAACCTAAAGCAGCAAGAGCTACAGCATTTAATAAACCTTATTTTTTATTACGTGGAAATGACCCTAAAAAAAGAGAAACTTGTTCAAAAAAGTTCATTGTTGTGAAAAAAATTCATCGCATTTATAATATGGACGAAAGTGGTTTGTCCACAGTACAGAGGCCTCCAAAAACTTTTGCAAAATCTGGAAGAAATTGGATTGTTGACCAGCGCGGAAAGAGATCAGCAAGTAACATATGTCTATTGCATGTATATTATAGGTTATTCATACCGCCAGCTTTGATTTTCTCTAGGAAAAATAGAAAAGAGGAACTTCTAGATGCTTTACTTCCTAGGTCTTAGCGATTATTTCCCGAAACTTAATGACAACTGATACAATCGTTTTGTGGTTGGTGTATTTCTAGAACTTGCTTAAGGCATCTCTCGAATCAAAAGTTTTATTACTTTTGGATGGACACACTAGCCATAAATCACTAAAAGCGTTGACATTGGCAAAAAAGAATAATTACTTTATGTTTGGCTGCTTGCTGTACACATCGTATCCAGCCGCTTGATGTTTCCTTGTTTGGTCCCCTGAAAACATTTTATAACCAGGGATGTGTACTATGATGCAAAAACCATCTAGGACGGGTAATTAAATACAATAAAATCGGCGAACTTTTTAATTCTGCTTACTCAAAAGCAGCAACAATAAAAAATACTACAAGCGGCTTTTTTAAATCGGACATTTATCCACGCAACCCAAGGATTTTCCCAGACGAGTTGTTTAAACCACCTGAGACCACAAATAAAATATTAGAAACAAGCTGTACAATAAAAAATACGTCTAATCTACCAAAAAAGTTGATCAGAAAAGTGTCATGAGACTGAATAGCTCATGAATGTAAAGTCCTAATAAGATTATAACATGGGACAGGCGGCACGAGGTCTCGTAGCAGAAATAGAGGTTAAGCACTTTAGAGTAGGAATAAGAATAAGATTTAAATAGAGGAATAGGTTATCATTATACTGTATAACTAAAAGTAATAATAATAAAGATGTACAACAGTCGGTATTAAACATTATTACAAAAAGAAATAGAAGAAAGTATTGTTATAAAATAAACAGCGCAACAAGAGCAAGATAACATTCACAATAAAGAAAATGAGATCAGAGGTGATCAAAAAGATTACAATACGAAAGAAAGTAAACCCGGAAACAAAACTAAAGAATTACACTGCACGAAATTTCTCCAGTACCTGTAGCAAGTGAAATTAGAAAAAGAAAGTCTAGACAAACAATCTTCTGAGTTTTAACAGTTACTCCTACTAATTTGGAAGAACTCAAGCAGAAGGAAGAAAAGAAAAGACATGAGAATGTTTATCGTTTTAAAAGAAACGTTTAAGGTAAGCCAAGTTCTAAATGTGCTGGGGTGTCTTCTTCTTTACCTACCATCTCCGCGACGCAGGTTGGCAATCATCATGGCTATTCTGATCCTAGATGCTGCTGCTCTGAATAGTTCAAACCATAAGATTCTTCTCCTTCCTACACTTCTCTTGCCCTAGATTTTTCCTTGTAAAGTTAATTGAAGTATGTTGTATCTTCCATTACGCATAACATGCCCCAGGTATTGTAGCTTTCGTGTCTTGATGGTTTCCAATATTTCCATTCTTTTGTTGACTTTTCTCATGAATTGTTGTTTGTTACATGCTCGTTCCATAATATCTTCAGGATTCTTTTATTCACCCAACAGTTCAAATGCCTCCAACGTTTTAGTAGCCGACGCGTTAAGTGTCCATGCTTCAATCCTGTAAAGCAGAGAAAATATAACACCATGCCAGCCTAACTCTCAAGTCTAATTTCAGTTCTCTTGCACAAAGTACCTTTCTCGTTTTATTGAAGTTTGTTCGTGCTTTCTCTATTCGAACTTTGATTTCTTTGGAGTAATCGTTTGTGTGATTAATTATTGTCCCAAGGTAATTGTAGATTTCAACTTGTTCTAAAGTTTTACCGTTAATTGTCAGGCGTTCATCATTATTTTGGGTTTTTGATATCCTCATAAATTTAGTTTTCTTGATGTTTATTGATAATCCATATTCTTCTCCATACTTAATTATCTTGTTCATTAGCTTTTGGAGGTCTTGGAGGTTGTCTTACAGTCTTACAGTGTTAATTGCGGATTCCGACGTAGGTTTACAATGACTCATCGACAAGACCAACTCGACCTGTGAGCAATTTGGTATGAAAATAAACATTAAAAAAACCAAAGTGATGTCAATCCGAAAAAACCAAAACGTACCTCAACCTTGCACAATAAATGGGCACATTTTAGAACAGGTCAATAGATTTAAGTACCTGGAATGTTGGATCGATAGCAGCCTAAATCCTGATCTAGAAATAAGATCGAGAATAGAACAGGCCAGAAAATCTTTCGAAAAAATAAAAAAACTGCTTTGTGATTCTCGAATAAAACTCGAAATTCGACTACGTTTATCAAAATGCTACGTCTGGTCGACTCTTCTATATGCAGTTGAAACGTGGACCCTAAAAACATCAACCGGAAATAAATTGGAGGCCTTTGAAATGTGGATCTACTGGAGAATGCTCAAAATTTCATGGACATCGCATACCTCAAACGAAGAAGTGCTGCATAGAATAGGCAAGGAAAGAGAACTTTTTAACACAGTAAAAGTTAGAAAAACATAATACCTAGGCCACATACTGAGAAATAATAAGTACCAATATGCCCAACTTATAGTGAAAGGAAAAATCGAGGGAAAGAGAGGCCTAGGAAGGAAAAGACTATCGTGGCTCAGAAACATCCGACAATGGACAGGGCTAAATTTTGAACAGCTAATAAGAACAGCTGAAGATAGAGATTTTAAAATTGTAGTAGCCAACCTCCATTGAGGAGAGGGCACTTTAAGAAGAAGAAGGAGGTTGTCTGCTATTATGGTAGTATCGTCCGCAAATCTAATGTTGTTAATTGGTGTTTCATTAACCTTTATTCCTGCTATTTCTCCCTTAAAAGGTCTTTTAATAATTTCTTCAGAGTATACATTGAATAGTAGTGGTGACAATACACACCCCTGTCGCACTGCTCTTTTAACTTCGAACTCTTTTTATGTGAATTCATTATTGCGTATGTGTGTCTGCTGTTTATAATAGAGATTGGTATTGGGTATCTTCAGCAGCAGCTACCAAACTGAGAGTCAGGCAGAGAAGAATGGAGCGGTCCATGTTAGGAATAACTCTGCGAGACAGAATAACCAACGAGGACATTAGGAGAAGAACCGGAGTGACTGACATCATCGAGAAGATAGCCAGACTAAAATGGAGATGGGCACGACACATAGCCAGAATAACAGATGGGCGATGGACAAAGAGGTTATTGAAAGAGGTTATGGTCGGTCGACCACCTACAAGATGGACTGACGATTTAAGAAGACTCAATAAAAACTGGATAAGAGCGGCGCAAGATAGACGGGGTTGGAAACATGAGGAAGAGGCCTATGTTCAGCAGTGGACTCTTGAGGCTGGATGATGATGATCTTCAATATCCATAGCAAGTATTTGGTAAATGCGTTTATGGATGACCTTTAAAAACGTTTTAAGTGTGTGAGACATCAGGCTTATGGTGCGATGGTCGGTACATTCTCTAGCATTTTTCTTTTTTTAGAGACAAATAAATGTTGAGGTCAACCATTCATTGGGTATGTCACCCGACTGATAAATTTCATTAAAGAGCTTTAAGAGGACATCCATGCACTCATTTTCTATTATTTTAAGGATATCAAAAGGCAGTTCATCTGGCATCGGGCTTTTTCCGTTCTTTTTATTCTTTAGTGCATACAATATTTCTTCCTTTTTAACTTCTATACTTGTTTTTTTGTCCTCGAAAGATATGTCTTGTAGGTTTCCTCGTTCGTCTTTGAAGAGCTCTTCAATATATTCTTTCAATCGTTTTAGTTTTTTGTCAGTCGCTGTCATAGTATTTCCATTTTTATCTAAAAGAGTTGTGTTGTGGTTTGTGGTTGTTGGTTGTGGTTGTGTTTTTTGCACGCTTGCCATTTCTTTAACCTTTTTATGTAGGTTGAATAGGTCGTATTTGTTCTGAAAATCTTTTATCTCTTTTTCTACATTTCTATCTACATTTTTTCTCATAGTAAGTTTGTTTTGCCCCTCCTATCATTTTTCTGATTTCATTGTTAATGATTTTGTAATTGTAACTGTCTTTGTTCTTGGCTTGTCTTCTTTGGTCCATCCTGCCGAGTTTATTGTCAAAAATACTTTTTCACAAGTTTTTTTATACGAGATGATATGTTTTCGTTTAAGTATATGAATAAAACGTATTTAAAGGAATGTGTTACGTTTTTTTTTCAGTTCAATATTTCCTCAGAAGTAGAAACACATTTTCTTAACTACATATAGTTAATCATCCCAGTTTTAAGCATTTTTTTTTAACTTTTAATAAATTTTTGCCGGAAGAGAGCACACTTAGAAAACAAGCCATGAAAAAATGCTATGTGGAATGTATTTCAAATATTAAGCGGGAGTTAGAGGACGACTTCTTTTGTATTATTGTAGATGAAATGACAGATTTAGATGCCAGGTACATAGCTAATTTAATGATTAAAATTTTGGACGAAACTGCGAGAAAACTTTATTTACTTGCAGGTAAAGAATTGGAAAACACATGGATATTCCTACAAATGTCATACTCCAAAAGGGACGAAAGAAACTTCACGATGTAATAAATTTTAACTTAAATAGTATAGAACTTCCTCTCAAATACCAAGGTGCTCTCAAATTTACAGAAGAAAAGAAAAAGGTTACCAATATTATGTTGTGTAAATATATTTATTTTACGTTAATATTAAGTTAATTGGAGATATGGATAAAAGAACGAATACCCGAAGATTGGAAGGAAGCCATTATTTGCCCATTACACAAAAAAGGAGACAAAACAGAATGCAGTAATTACAGAGGAGTAGCGTTACTAAATACCGTATATAAAATCCTATCAAAATCCATAAAAGATAAGCTAGAAAAATAAGTTGAAAATATAATAGGCGAATACCAGTGCGGATTTAGACGAGGGAGAAGCACAATGGACCAAGTATTCATAATCAGAGAATCACAAGCAGAAAGCTATGAACACAACTTACCAACGATAGCGCTATTCATCGACTTCCAGCAAGCATACGATAGAATAAAAAGGAAGGAATTAAAAGAGACCCTTGAGGAACTGGGAGTTAGCAGAAAGTTGCGTAACATGATACATCTTACTTTAGAGAATACAGAAAACAGAGTCAAAGTAAACAATCATGTATCGGACAAATTTATAGTAAACGAAGAATTAAGGCAGGGCGATCCTTTGTCATCATTACTCTTCAATTTATGCCTAGAAAAAATAATGCGAGAAGCGAAAATCAATAGAGAAGGACTCCTATATCATAAAAGACACCAAGTTTTGGTATTTGATGATATAGTGTTGCTGGCAAGAGGAAAAAAAGAGCTACAGGAGATAGTACAGAGAATAGTAAAAGCAGCAAAGAAAATGGGACTTTACATAAATGAACCTAAAACAAAATGTATGCAGTGGACAGATGATCAGTTCAGGGATGGACAAAAGTTTAAAGTAGAAGTAGAAGAAAGATTATCATACGAATTCGAAGTGGTAGAAAGATTTACATACCTAGGTACAATAATATCACGCAAACCTAACATTAAAGAAGAAATACAAGCTAGAATAATGGCAGGCAATAGAAGTGTACATGCTCTTAGTGGAATGTTGAAAAGCAAGTTTTTATCAAGAAAGGCAAAAATACAGTTATACAAAACAACTATACAACCAATAGTAACGTACTGCAGTGAGACATGGACAATGACAAAAAATGAACAAAATTTACTGGAGATATGGGAAAGGAAAATCCTGAGGAAGATATATGGAGGAATAATAAGGGACGGTTTATGGATAAGAAGATCAAATGATGAGTTAAAGAAATTATATAATCAACCTAACATAATAGGAGTCATAAAGGCACAGAGACTAAGATGGCGAGGTCACCTAGAAAGGATGCCGAACACGAGGACTTCAAAAAGGGTAATGAACTACACTATAACTTTAAAAAAGAGAAAAGGAAGGCCAAAAAATAGATGGAATCAGGAGGTAGAAAAAGATATGGAAGAAATTGGACTACACGGCCAGAAAAGAAAAATGAATAACAAGAAGGAATGGAGAAAAATCACATATCGAGCCAGAGAAGATCTCAGTACATAAAGAAAAGCGAAAATGAAGAAAGAACAAACTTTTTAAGCCATGGGCCTCTAAGGCCTTTAGTGCTATTGTATATATATATATATATATATATATATATATATATATATATATATATATATATATATATATATATATTAAGTTAATTTATTTTGTATAATAAATAACAAGTTAACGACACACATATAAATGAGTAAAGATTTATACTGGACGAGATAAATGATTCCATTATGGGTTTTTTATTTATAATCTAGTCAAAAAGAATCTAAAATTAACCACTAGCATCAAAATTTTAATAAAATTGATTATTTTGTTGATTAATTCTATACATATAAACATCTGTTCCATGCGATACTAATATCCTTCTATATAAATTGCATATTATTACTATTATACGAGCACATCTGGGTTTTTAGTGTAATAACATAGTAAAGAGGCAGTTTTAATGTATGAAGTAACGAAATATCTTTCAAATTACTTCTTAATTATCTTTCAGCTTCGCTGTGTTTAATCTCGCATATAAATCGATGGACTTTATTCGAATATTGAAAATTAATGATAGGAGCGTATGTCGCTAATAGTTTTTCAGCGAAATATATAACTAGTTAGGTAGCTAAAAGTAAACATTCTACGGTACAATTATATCGTTAGGTGTAATTACGAGAAATAATAAACAAGGCACTAATTGCTACTTGTGGTATATAGAACACATTACAATTTACATAATAGTGTGTGAGATTATCTCTACAATAAAATATTCGTGGTTAATTACTTAGTAAAGTGTAATGAACGCTAGATATTTTTATTTGTTATATTCAAAAACTCCAGATATGTTCTGGGTTTCGTGCTCTCTCAAGTCTCGCTCTCTCTCTCTCTCTTTCTCTCTCTCTCTCTCTCTCTCTCTCTCTCTCTCTCTCTCTCTCTCTCTCTCTCTCTCTCTCTCTCTGTCAGTTTTTAAAATCACGTTTATATATTGTTTCCATTTTGTTCTGTATTCTTTTATTTTCTCATTCCTCTTCGTTTTCTGTATATTAGGGGAAAGTTGGCTATTGGTGCGCACCTAAGGTTAATTCAGAATATTGCAAAAACTTAAAACATTACAGTTTCCAATGTTTTAAAGATATAATTTAAGGAACTAGGTATATTGGTAGGGACCGCATTTAATGAATGGTTGAACAGTAGAACAGGGAGAGGTGAAATTTCCAATACATGTAATGCGCAGAATTACCCGACCTACTCGGCTAATAGATAAGTGTGCGAAATATTAAATTTTAAAAATGGCTAAAAAATGTAGTTTATTGAACATATATATTAAAGGTATAAACAAATATACGGAAAAAGATAAGAAACCAAGCTGAAGATTTATTAAAACAAATCTAAGCATCGCAGGAGTCACAAATATATCCTTCTGAACTCTGCTCTACTGTGCACATGGCATGAGCTTATTGACAACATATCGAACACTTGTATGATACTTTATCTTTTTTGCTATCATTATCACATAAGACACATAAGTCATTTTCATCTGACACGAGATCTTCCAACTCATCGTCATCGCACAGTTCACTTTCTGAAACATCTTCAGAGCTGCTGTCTTCACAAGTCTTCCTTTTTGTACCTTTTTTCAATTTCGTGGTTTTCTCTTTGTCCCTTTGTCCATTTTGACGCTTGATTAAATAATATAGCTTTTCTCTTCTTTTTTCAATTTTCACATTAAGTTTTTCTCTGTTAGGCGTTTCTGTTAATATTTGAAATTTTTGTTTTTTCCGGCAAATCTTTTTGTTTGGGGTGGTTTCGAAAGGAAGGTTCTTAGAATATTTGGGCCTCAAAAAAAATGAATTGACAGGAGAGTGGAGAAGGCGCCTCAATGCTGAATTGGTGACTCTGTGGTACTGAGGTACTGAAAACATAGTCAGACATATAAAAGCTAACCGGATAAGATGGGTAAGTCATGTGGTAAGATCAGAAGAAGACAGAGTGCTAAAGACAGTATTTTTTGAGAGACCAGACGATAGAAGATCAGTAGGCCGTCCCAGACAAACATGAAAAGATGATGTTGGAGCTGATGTATCTAGAATTGGGGTATAACAATGGCAAATGGAAGCGCAAGATCGTAGGAGATGAAGGGCTAGTGGAGTGGTTAGTGGCAAAATGCTGCTGCTAGATGAATTTGGAATTGCAGCATCAATATTTTTTGTATTAAAGACTTGAGTTTGGTTGTCGCTCGAAGAGATAGACGAAAGCTGCTCATCATTGACTACAACAGGTAATTGATAAGTTGCGGCTAAAACTGTCATCATCCGTAAATTTATCTTTTTGAAATTTTGAAACATGCCAGCTGTCTGAAAGCCTGATTAGGCATTTTAGCAGTGTACATGTTTTATTTATTAAATATCTTGTCTAAATCATATAATCAATAAGTTGTCCTCTCTGCTATCAATAAGTGATAGTTACAATAACTGCTGAATGCTGACTTGAGAGGACCAAAAAAATATCCAATGGTTGGAGCTTGTGTGAAGTGTAAGTAGGTATTGTTAAAAGATAAATCCCGTGGTCTCTACAGTAATTAAATATAAGAAGAAAAATGTGACTGCAGTGTTATCCAAAATCAAAATGACGGGATCATCTTTCGACGGTTTTAGGGTGGTATTTTTGAAAGGCTGAAGGCATTCGTAAAAAAGATCTTCGTTACTCTTTAGAACAAGAATAAATAGATTTAGATGGATCAATTTTTGTTAATGCGTCTATCATTCTATTCCTTGGAAAGATAAATATCGGTGGAATGTAACAGGGAAAGATACGTTGAAGCAGCAAATAATTGTGCATGTCTTCCGTCTTTTACCGGATTTTTTCCCGCTAAATTGTTTGACACCCTTAAGTTCCAGTTTTTTGTCTTATTTGAAATTAAATTTTATGTAATAATTGTTGCACATTATTAACAAAGATGGTAACTTGCTGTAAATTAAAAGCCGAGATTCTATTTATGCTGGTCGGATAAGGCTTTTATAGAGAAATTTCTCTTTAGAAAGCCATAAGCCAGTCTTTACCTACCATTTGTCTCTTACCATTAAAATTATGTTTAATATGACTAGTATTTGCAAATAAGAATGTAAGTCTTCTCAGCTGGTTTCTTAATATTTTTCTTAAGCTATTTTCTTATGGCATTTTAAAGTAGATACTATTTTATTGGGAATTAGCCACAATTAAAGGTTAAAATAAGTTTATTGACGTTTCAATTTCCACTTCGGAAATCTATATTTTAAATTATTATTTCTAAGATTTGTATTTTGAAAACGATTTCCGAAGTGGAATTTGAAACGTTTCTATAATTTGAAACCTTTAATTGTGGCTTATTCATTATAAAATAGTATAATAGTATCTACAGCTGGTTTCTGGTCAAACAATGAAATAATTTTAAAATTTTTAAAACGGGCTTTAATAATTATTTTTGTTGATTGAGGGAAAAGGTTCCCAACATAAAAATTTACGATGTCACATCCATCAACACAATTCTTACATTTTCGAATAAAAGTTTCTGGAATATTGAACCTTCTTCCAGCTTCTCGTATTTTACCACCAATTTTTACAAAATCTAGAGCCGTGCTCATAGTTTCAGCATCCCAAAACGACTTTGTAGTTTTTCGTTGATATTTTGGCATCTGGAAAATAATGGCTTTTCTAGATAAAACATGTTACATGAAAGTTTCGACTTGATGAAGATCGCTTGATTGAAAAATCTGTATTCAATTTTATTAATAGAATTTAAAGTTGTCACCAAACATAACAAAATGCCTTTATATACCTTATCGGCTAATGGTGTACAATGCGCACCATTAGAAGACCTTCCACTTCACCACATAACACAAAATTAGATAAAAACAATTAAGAATCGGGTAAAACTAACTATACCATTGTCTAAGATGGTAAATAAATAACGTATACATGTACTTTTTAAACTATATTTCTATCAAGAAAAGAACTTACTGCTTATTTTCTCAAACACACAAACAATGACATACCACGCGAAAACATGTAAACGATAACTGCCAACCGGTAAAGTATCTCTCGACGTTCGTTTGTGTGGGATATATCTGGCAGTTGCTAATAGATTACGCAACAATATAGTTTTTGCCATTTTATTAAATAGGATATTACAAATATTATTGAATTGATGGATGAATTTGCTTCCATTGACAGTGATATACCTACAGAGAGCCCTAACTTCAGATTTACGGGCATTGTTGAAGAACTGCGTGATAATGATGAAAAAGAAAATTTTGGCAATAGCGAAGTGGACGAATGTTAAACTCCAAAATCCACTTTATCTAGTATGAGCAAAGTGTGTGCAAAATTGAAGGACGTAGAACATTATTTATTGTGCAAAAATAATGGTTAAATTTTTATGGATGTGTCTCGAATTTTACTTAAATGTGAAGATGAGGTTCTTTAATCAAAGCTAGAAAATGAAAAACAAACAAAAATTGACACATATTTTAACAAAAGCTTAGTATCTGTTTTTTCTTTCTAGTATAGTATGTAGTTTTATGTTTTGTATTATATTATATTGTCTAAAACTAAAACGATTTTATGAAAATAAAGATATTTCTTTGAAATAATCATCTAAGTTTAAAACCAAGACAAAAAATGCTATATTTGGTCTGTAGTTTTGTAAAAAACAGATGTGGACACCAAAAGTATCAAGTATGAACAGAATTCAGGCATTAGAAATGTGGTTTCATAGATGCATGCTGAAGATACCTTAGACAGCAAGAACAACTAATAAGAGAGTACTAAGGAGGGTCAAACAAAGATAGAGAATTGCTGCTAAAAGACTATTAAACATCAAAAAATGTCTTATCTGGGACATGTCGTGAGCAGAAATCGATATAGAATACTACCTTATAGGTACTATAGAACCTTAAAGGCAAAATAAAACGCCGTGGATATGTAGGAAGAAAACAGGTTTCTCGGTTAAAAAACATTCGTGAATGGATTCAGATATCAAACCAGGACAATTATTCCATGTGGCAGAAAACGGAGAAGCTTTTGCAATGGTGATCGCCAACATTGGATAATTCTGATATGGCACATGCAAACGAAAAAGAATATAATTGACTTCAGGGAATATCTCTGGAAAAAAATTATTCAACGAATTTTAGTATTCATTAAACTAAAATTAAATAAGGTGCTGTTATAAGGTAACCGATAATCTTATTCACACAATAAATGATAGCTTTAAATTATTGACTATTATTGATGGAACTGTTTGTAATTATTGTATCCGTAGAAACTAATTGTAATTTTATGGCCAACTAATGATAATTTTGGAGGGATTTAGGGCTGCATACCACCCTTAAAATTTTTCTGTGCGCTTAGATTTTATTGTTTCTTTTGTATGCAAAATGCTTTCAGAACAAGAAAGTAACGTGTCCATTTTTATTACAAAATGTCAAGTAGTTTAGGAGATAACGCAAAAAAAACAATTTTTATTTTGTAACTTCAAAGGGCTGTAACTTTTTTTGTGTACACTTTTGTACTAAGGTAAGTTGGATTCAATCAATTTATTTTTGTCCCCGGAATGCGTGATTTAATTTATGACATACCTTTTTGAAACACCCTGTATTTATTGACAATAATTGTACTTTCATGGAATAAATAAAATATCTGAAATATTACAAAGTAAGAAATAATGCTGTGAAAAATAGTGCTTAATACGTTTATTTACTCGTTTAAACTGATTCACCCATATACACTTTTTGGATGACGTTAATTGAAAATATATTATAAACTAAACACAACCAAGAAGATTGAAGATCAAGTCTCTGCACGGCATTTGTTCGAAATAGTGAGTGAAAACAATAAAAAGATTAAAATCTATTTAACGGACCCCAGTCCTGGCTTCATAAAAAAGTAGGTGTCAATTTGATTTGTCACCTAAAACGATATTAAACATCGACAATGGTGACGTGGTACACCAAGAACCGTGACCATCGAATAAATCATGTTCCTGCCACCCGAGACATCGTTGACCATAAACATGGACGCCAAAGACATGTATTGAGACCAGTGTTCTTGTGTCTCTCAGGTCAAAACACTACTCCTTTCGTCGCGATCGAAAAGATCACTTAAGGTCGAATATTTAAATAAAAAAGAAACACATACACGACCAAATATATCACAGTGTATCCGATAGAAAACTTTATAACATTAAAATTAACAAGCAAAACAAGCGGGTATGTATTGCGTGAGAAATTGGTGAAAATATTCTACAAATTAAGTACGCATGAATGCGAGAATAAAATAACAGTTCTTTGATAATGATTGAAGACACGGGTGCAAAAAGGAGGCAGCTCCATTTAATCTTTTTTTCAGGAGAAAAACAAAACTGTTTTACTATGAATTGTATTAATATTTATGTATTATTGATATATGGGAGTAAACTCTATTACATTATATATAATAAATATATTCACAAAATACGCTTTTTTTGGATATTTGATTGGATAGTAATATTAAAAAGAAAACGTTGAAGCTGTCCCCTTTTTGCACCAGAGAACTAAAAAAATATCACACACAAATTCAAATGCGATTTATTAATAAGGTATTGTTAAAAGAAACAAATAAATAGAAATTAATCATCTGTAAAGCTGTCTTAAAGCAGAAAAGATACGAAACCTTTAATCTCCCTAAAAAAAGTAACAAAAATGACAGGTTAATACACAAAAAGACAAGAAACAATATTAATAAATAATAATAACGAGATAATTGGACGTAGTTATGCAAGAAGTACTCAACTCCAAAAAGTGTGTTTTTCAGGAGAGACATTATCGCAAAGCTATCTATTGTAAATTACAGGTACAACTTACAGCCTTACTGAAAGTTGTACTGTGTTTGAGAGAGATAGTATTTTTATTGTTGATACTTCAACTAACATAATATATAATAACAGCTTTGGTATTCCCAAAAATGGTGATCGGTTCCTTATTGCGTATTATTCACATTATTAATTACATTTCACAATAGAGAAATAAAAACACAAAGTTCTTTAGATTATATTTTTATTGTAATTATTTAACAATAATAATACGAAAAACTAAGTAAAAAATAAAGGCAAATCTAATATTATTTTATAGCTTAAAAATAAAAAATAAACTGACCTAAAATAATAAAATTTTAAAATAATAATTATGACAATACTAGTGTAATGGAAAAAATCAGGATGTTTTTGTTCAATTTTAATATATGTAATGGAATAGTAGTTTAATCAATTTCAATTTTTGAAAGTCCAGCATCCCATTGTACCCATCAATATCATCTTGAATTTCTTCAATAGATGATAAATTACGATAAAAGTTTTTACAATCATTCGAAATTAAATGAAGAAATGATGCAATATCCTTAAGCTTTTCAAGTGATATTGGTTTTCCTTCTGACCACAGACTTTTCAACAAAGTTGACATGGAAGGGGGCCTGCCAACTTCTCGTTTTTGCACATTTATTTCAACAAATTCGTTATTGTAGTTGTTAGTGACGTAAATAGACATTGGTTTATTTTTAATAATGCGGATTTGTTTAAATTTCAACCAGTTTATCTTGGTGTTTTGGTGTGTCTTTTTTTCTGTTGACAATACTTTTTTCAATATCACTTGTAGACTTAAAAGCCAACAGAGTCCATTTTTACTACGTTTAAAATATTTCGTTTTCTATCTTTCTTCATAACACTCATGTAGACTTCAGGTGTGTAAAGCCTTTGCTGGAATTTGTGGAACTATGCCCAGAGACTAAAAACTTTATAGTAATATTTTGAAGGCTAGGGTGGACTTCCAGCAAAATTTTTAGTATTAGAACTATCTTGATATTTCTATTCTGGCCACCACACGAATCAATCCATAGTGTCAAATCGGTGACATCCTTGTCAACATTAGCAATAATATGTTTGTATAAACAAGATGGAACTTTCTGAGGGCCCCGAGCAGCTTGTCCCTCTTTCTCTTTTCCACTCTTGCCACTGTGGATTCCGCAATTGTATAACATCAGTTGTTTTTTGTAGAACATGATGTTAATTGGAATAGGCGGCAAAGTTAGAGTTTTCTCCAAGTCAAAGGTTAATGTCTCTGAACTCTTGTTTTCGTTTGCAAACTTCAAATCGTCTTTCATTAGAACTTGAGATAAGTTTGCAAGTGCCACATGCTTCTCATGATTTTCCTGAAGTTTCTGTTTTTCAGTACTATTTTCGGCATCATTAATCTGTAGAATAAGTGTGTCACATTGATTGCAAGTATCTTTTTTGGGTGTTTTAAGTCATAAATTAAAGTCTTATAGAAAAATATGTTTATACTTGCTGAAAGACACTGGGTTGCTGTACTCATTTTTATATAAATCATACATTTTCATTAGCGTAATATCAGTTGGCAAGTACAAAGAATCTGTATTGTTTCGTCGATAATAACTTTTGTACTTTGGAAATTTATTTATATGTTCTACTACATTATTTTTTCGGGAATCAGAAATTTTATTGAGCCCCTCTTTAATACCTCTTTTGTTTAGGAAAGAGTTAGACCGCATTTTCATCAGTATTAGGCTGAATCTCAGAAATCATTACATTTTTATCATTATTACTCTCAGGGATCATATTGCTATCATTATTGTATATTGTAGTAAATATTATCACATCTTCATCACTATTACTAACTGAAATGACTAAATTTTCATCATAGTTATTACCAGGAACATTTTCAAGGTCAGTCACAATGTTTTCATCCCCATTACTAGTATAAACCATATTTTCACCGTTAAAAACCGGGAGCAGGACATTTTCCTGAAACCACAAACATACCTTTAGGTATAAATATTTCTGTATTCTCTGTTTGCGATATGGAACCAATCACCATTAAATAGCGAGAAAACTTTCTTGTGTTTAAGGGAAAAATTGTAGATAAGGAAATAAACAGCCAAAAAAAACATATATCGGTACAGGGAAAATTACTGCAGCAACAAGTCAACAACACTGGTTACTGGTTCTCTTTTGTAAAATGCAATATTGCTCCTTTGATTCATTTTAGTAAACACAGATGTAGTTGGTTCCCGCTTGCAAAGCACATGACTGACTTTATGCGGTTGGATCCTGAATGCAAATCTCAAAAGGATAGTTACGTAAATGGTAGTTGATTCAAACTGTTATAACACAAAATATCGACGCTGAAGCCATTGGTTCTTTTTTGCTTAACAAAGTTTGAACCTTACTTATGCTATGTAAGCAATAATATCAAATTTTATATTTTGGTAGTTGGTTCCTTCTTGCATAACTACGTCCACTTATAGGTACAGAAGACAAACTGGAGAGATGGAAAGAATACATTCAGACCACTTTTTGACGATGATAGACCTTGTTCTCCACCATCCACGGATGATGGAATAAATGGAAAAGGTCCAAAAATAACAAAATAAGAAGTTATTTATCCAGTAAAAGTTCAGAAGAATGGAAAAGCCACCGGTCCAGAAAATATCAATGTAAAGTAAAGGCCTCGACTTAATAACAGCACTATTCAATAAGATGAATTAAGACAGATGAAATTATTTAGATGAAATTATGACATAGGTAAAATACCATCAGACTGGCTAAAATTAACATTCATAACATTACCAAAAAAATTCAATACCTCACACTGCGATGACTATCGAATATTAAGCATGATGTCCCATGTTCTTAACACTTTCCTTAGAATCATTTATACACGAATGATGCAGAAACATTTATGTAGATGTATATGCATCTTTTATTGATTATCGAAAAGCATTTGACTGCATTAAATACTAGTATTTTGCTAAAATTCTAGTGTTTTCAAAGATACCAATAAACGTACATTTGTTAAAACACAAATAATAATAGAACGAAAATAATGTAAAACATTTTTTACAAGATCAGACCTTAGTCTAGAGCTCAGACTTCGAATGATCAGATGTTACGTTTTCTCTATTTTGCTGTGTGGCTGTAAAATGAAACAGAAAAAAAGAATAGATGCTTTTAGAATACATATATATATATATATATATATATATATATATATATATATATATATATATATATATATATATATATATGTATATATATATATATATATATATATATATATATATATATATATATATATATATATATATATATATATATCGAGAAAAGGAGTACGACCGTCAATCCAATATAACTTAAGGATCACTCAGAAGAGTGGTGGGTGTTTTTCGGTCAAAAGGTGGAAAAAAAAAGACAAAGTTGATGGCTACTTCATCTATTTATTGAAGACGTTTCGCTTTCTTAATCAGAAAGCATCATCAGTTCATCTAAAAAGAACAATATGAAAAAACCACACAAGCATGGAAAAGTTGTTACATGTGTTACCTTAAAAAGATATGTAGCAGTCAGTGATATTAAAGTTGTAAAGACACTTAAGTAAATGGACATTATACGATTATGATGTATAAACAATAAATTGAACTAAATAAGTTAACAATTTGTTCAAACTAAGCACAGCAAAAAGAACATGTGGTTTTGTTTTTTTTAATATAAAAATGTATAAGTAAAAAAAAACATTAAAAAAGAAAGTGAAGAACTAAGAAAATCATAGAAACACTTCCAACAATACAGCAATAGTTATGATTTAATTTTAACTTTAGGTAGCATTATTATATTAATTAATATTGAAATTGAATAATTTAATAATGCTACCTAAAGTTAAAATTAAATCATAACTATTGCTGTATTGTTGGAAGTGCTTCTATGATTTTCTTAGTTCTTCACTCTCTTTTTTAATGTTTTTTTTTACTTATACATTTTTAAATTAAAAAAACAAAACTACATGTTCTTTTTGCTGTGCATAGTTTAAACAAATTGTTAACTTATTTAGTTCAATTTATTGTTTATACATCATAATCGTATAATGTCCATTTACTTAAGTGTCTTTACAACTTTAATATCACTGACTGCTACATAACTTTTTAAGGTAACACATGTAACAACTTTTCCATGCTTGTGTGGTTTTTTCATATTGTTCTTTTTAGATAAACTGATGATGCTTTCTGATTAAGAAAGCGAAACGTCTTTAATAAATAGATGAAGTAGCCATCAACTTTGTCTTTTTTCTCCACCTTTTGACCGAAAAAAACCCACCACTCTTCTGAGTGATCCTTAATTTATATATATATATATATATATACGGACGATAAAAGAACAAAACGAAGATGAAGGGATAATTCACCACACCGCAGAACAACTAGTTGAGCAACCAACATTGGAAGAAACGATAAACGTCATAAAACATCTAAAAAATAACAAAGCACCTGACACAGATGGAATAACTGCAGAACTGATAAAGAATAGTGGACATGCGCTATGGAGGCGTATCCATAAACTAATCGACCGCATATGGACACTAGAAGTCATCCCAGAAAATTGGAAAGTAGGAATCATACTTCCTATGTACAAAGGGGGAGACAAACGACTCTGCAAAAATTATAGGGGCATACCAGTTTTAAATGTCATCTACAAGATATTATCAGGAATTATATACAGCCGCCTGGAATCATTTTCGGAGGAGATTATTGGTGAATACCAATGTGGCTTCAAACCAAAGAGATCAACTATAGACCAAATACATAGTTGAGAGGTATACATGAAAAATGTGTTGAATATAACATACCTATTAACAACTTGTATATCGATTTCAAACAAGCGTTTGATGGAGTAGATCGACAAAAGATGTTAAAGCAACTATCTATGTTAGGGATACCCAATAAGTTGGTTAAACTTATACGAATGACTTTGGAGGGTTCCAAAGCTATGGTGAGAATAGATGGAGATATGACGCAGGCCTTTGATATTGAAAATGGAGTTAGACACAGGAATGCCTTATCAACAACACTTTTTAATCTAACTTTAGAAGCTGTTGTTATAAAACTAGATATAAACGGCTGTATTAATACAAGATCTATGCAAATATGCGCATATGCGGATGATGTCGCCATAATAAGCCGCAACAAAAGGGTATTAAGCGAAAAAGTTATAGAACTGAAACGAGAAGCTACTACGTTTGGTCTATATATAAATGAAAGCAAAACAAAATATATGGAGTGCACAAAATCGAATGAACATGAGAATCTGAAGGTAGACAACCATACTTACAAATATGCCTCCACTTTTCCCTACCTAGGCTCAATAATAAATGACAACAACAACATCAGTCAAGAAATACAAGCACGGATTCTTAGCGGTAATAAGTGCTTTTATGCATAAAAAGACATAATGAAAAGTAAGTTACTGAATCGTGAGTCTAAGCTGAGAATCTACAAAACAGTAATTACACCAGTGGTCACATATGGATGTAAAACGTGGACTCTCTCAACCACTGATGAAAATCAACTGAGAATATTTGAGCGCAGAATACTAAGGAAGATATTTGGACCAACCCAATGCAGCGATGGTTAGTGGAGAATTAAAATGAACCACGAGCTGGATGAACTAATGCATAGCGCAGATATTGTCAGATCTGTGAAGTCACAAAGATTAAACTGGCTTGGTCTTCTAGAAAGAATGCCAGATAATCGAGCTGTAAAAGTAGTTCAGAGATGGAAGCCCCAAGGAAACAGAACAAGAGGAAGGTCCCGTAAAAGATGGATAGACGACGTAGAGAGGGATCTTAAAACCATGAATATCAGGCAGTGGCGAAGGAAAGTATCCGACAGGGCAGAATGGAAGAACATTGTTAAGCAGACCAAGACTCACAAAGGGTTGTAGCGCTATTAGAAGAAGAAGATATATACGGACGGATGCTGAGAATTCCATGGATACAAAAGTTACCAATGGTGAGATACTTCGGCGCATGAGTAAGCAAAAAGAATTACTCAACATAATCAAAGAGAGAAAAATACAATACTTGGGTCATGTGTTGAGAGGTGAAAGATACGAATTACTTCAAATCATATTGAAAGGTAAAGTGCAGGGCAAAAGATCAGTTGGAAGACGCCAGAACTCATGGCTGAAAGACCTGAGAAGATAGTTTGACCGCTCATTTACAGAAATCTTTCCTGCAACAGTTTCCAAAGCTAAAATTCCCATTTGGATCGCCAACCTTCGAAAGGAGACGGCACAATAAGAAGAAGAAAGCTGTCTTCTTTATGATGAGTTGGTTTTCCTTCTCCTAGACACTTCAGCTGGTCGAAAAACTACATACAATCAGAAGGTACATATTTTGTTGTAAGTTCCTTTACATGGAGGTATTTCGGGCGCTTAACAGGTAACGGATGAGAGTAGAGGCGTAATGACAAAGTCAACGTAACGCCATGTTTCTAGAGAATAAACAAATCCTTAAGACTATAACTGGCCGAAATACTTATATCATATTAAATTCTTTTGCTCTTATGTTAAATCTGTATGCCAGTCTTTGCAGACTATCTTTATCTTGGGCTATCAATATTGCGTCGTCTGCGTAACAGAGTATTTTTATTTCTGTGTTTCCCATTCTTTCTCCTCTTCCTTTGTTAACGCTTTTAATGATTGTATCCATGATTAAATTGAAGAGTATGGGGCTCAATGAATCCCCTTGTCTTATTTAGCTGCCTATTTCTATAGGTTTTGTGAGTTGTCCATCTATTCTAACTTCCATTTTGTTGTTTTGGTAGATGTAGAAGGTGAACTTACTTTGTCAAACGCTTTCTTTAAGTCAATTAGACACAGAAATGTTGGTTTATTATACTCTAGTGATTTCTTAGTAATTTGCTTTATAACGAATATATATACACGATCTTCCAGTACGACAACTCTGTTGTTCATCTGCTAAACTTATCCGCTAATTTATTAGCACTTGTAAAATTTTAGTTGTTAGAGTAGTATTTAATAAGTTTATACCTCTGTAGGTTTCTGGCTGTTCTATCTCTTTTTCTGTCTGTTATCGATTCCTTTTTTTGAATAGTAAAATTAGTTCGCTATTTAATGCGAATAATGAAACTGGAGAAAATCCAAATATCTCGTATAAAAAAGGTGTGGTAATAAAAGTAATAATTAAACAAACCACAAATAAAATTAGAGTCTTAAATCAATTAAAATATATATTTTTAAGTGTCGTACAAGTATAAAAAAACCTGTATTTTGAAGCCAACTACGATCAACAAAATGAGAAAATACCGTGCCACTAATCACACCTTTTTACTACCGCGTCTGCTTGTAAAAATGAAATAAAAGGTGAGAAGTCTTTTGAAGCCATTAATTTAGGCCACTAATAAACGTCCATGTATAACCGTTATCCACATTTTTTATATTTTTAATAAGTCGCACCATGCTGGAGCGACGATGGAAACCGCTAACAATGCCGGTTAACAAGCCAACTTGATTTGCAAACAATGGTACCACCAGAAGAGTACTCGTATAAATCTATCTTCAGGAAGACGTCTGACCCATGAACGGGATGCTGTGTCTAGCATAATTACACAAAAATTCGCTTTTTTGGTCTTATTGTAAGGTGCAGGTTCAGTATGAGCTGCGGCGTTTTAAAAAAACAAATTATCTTACACTGAAAAAAGTATTTCATTTAATATAAAACAGATGTTTTTCTTTATAGAAGACGGTAAACAATTTGCAAGATATTTATTGGATATATGGATGGCGTTATGCATCACTAGACCAAGCGCCAAAAATTGATTTTGAGATATTTGATTATTTTGAAATCTTAAGTCTTTAAGCTTAGGCAGAGAAAGTGGCTTGCCTGTAAGCCAAAGAGGAATCAAGTGGTCATTTAGGGATTGCATTGCAACGAGCCGTCTTTTTTAAAGTTTCTTGTGAAGGTCTACTTTAACTTCACTAACATTAAAATTGGTTTTCATAAAAATACTCAGTCGTATATCCTTTCTTATTTCAATTTGTCTTGTTTTAAGCCAGCTTACCTTACTGTTTTCTACGTCTGATTTGCGGTTTGTAATCATAGTTTCCAACTTCTTTGACCCAACGAATTTTTCTTTTTTTCATTATGTGAACTACTAATGGGTTCTTTTTACGGGACTTCTTCATTGCGTTTAGGTAATCATCAACGGTATATAAACGTTATTGACATTTTAGGACACTTTCAATATCTCCAAAATCGCTATCATTGGGTAAAATGCTGTGACCAGGAAAGAGATAACGTAGTTTAATTTTTTTAATAGTGAGATGAGTTTCTAAAATCGTTTTTAGAATTAAAACTATGTCTGACCACAAAATTACATGTTTTGTAAAAGTAACATTTTCTTCAATATGTTTCTTAACACAACTGCCAACTTCCTGGACCAGCTTCTTCTTCCATCCAAACATAACAATGGCCTTTGTTATCCTTGACGCTACGGATACCAAGTTTGTAAATACATAATTGCTGATTATAATATACGATATTTGTTGGGATTCTAGAGAGGGAAAGAGTTTTTTCTAAATCAGAACAAAAGGTTTCCACTTATCTGCTCTATCTGGTTTATCGTTGCTCATCTTCACGTCTAGCGTTCTTCTAGATTGTGCATTTTTCGGTTCTTCTAAATGCATATTTTTTCTGCCTTTAACTTGGTTAATTTTTCGTTATATGAGCAGTTTTTAATTTCTAATTCTAAAAAATCACATCTATGACAGGTATCTTTTTTCAACTTTTTTCTTTAATGGGGAATGTTCGGGAAATGCTGCTGCCGCTGTAAGACGCTACAGAGAAAAGTATCCGAACAGAAATATTCCCAATGCCAGGACTTTTGTAAGTACTGAACGACGACTGAGAGAAACCGGTTGTCTTCAAAGAAGGAATACAGATGCTGGTCGTCGCAGAGAAGCAAGAAATGTTCGCGTTGAACAGCAAATATTGGATGCTGTAATAAATGACCCCACAATAAGTACACGTAGGTTAGGATTAGGAACGAATATTTCCCATCAAAGTGTTTTAAGAGTTCTGCATGAAGAGCAATTACATCCTTACCACTATCGACAGGTGCAGGAATTGTTACATGACGATATGCCACTTAGAGTTGATTTTTGTGAAGTATTGCAAAATAAAGTTCAAACTGCACCAAATTTTTTAAGCAACATTCTGTTTACAGACGAGGCCACATTTACAAGACAAGGTATGTTCAATTCTAGAAATATGTACTTCTGGGCTGAAGAAAATCCAAGGGCTACAATGGAAACTCACTTTCAACACACGTTCAAGATAAACGTTTGGGCAGCTACTTTAGGAAATAGTTTCATAGGATACCACATCTTTCCCGGAAATTTAAATGGTAACAACTGTACATGTAACAACATGTATTACAATTTTCTAGACAATATTTTACATGATATTTTGGAAGATATTCCATTACAAATACGAAGAAACATGTTTTTCATGCATGATGGTGCTACACCACATTACACAAGAATTTGTGGAAGGTGGTTACATGAACATTTCCCTGATAGGTGGATAGGCCGGGGTGCGGATGCACCGATTCATTGGCCTGCTCGTAATTGTGATCTTAATCCAATGGACTTTACAGTATGGAGTTATTTGAAATCAAAAGTGTATAAACACTCCAATTAATACAGTAAATGAGTTAAGAGATAAAATTGAACAAGTATTTACCGATTTACAAAACGATCCAGTAACATTATATGGATTAATGCGTTCGCTAAATAAAAGAATTGGATTATGTATTCAACAAAATGGAGGACATTTTGAACAGTTGTTGTGAAATATTATTTTCGCCATTAATTAAAGGTTAAGTATTAATTAAGTTTTCCATTAATTTGTAATATTATTGCTAACACAAGTGTCAATTCCAAAGCATACTTGATGAATATTAAGAAATGTAACGATTACAATAAAATACATATATACCTTCGAGTTTAAATAAATCGAAAACGGTGATATCTATCGAAATATTACAAGAGCGTAGAAAAGTCTAAGGAAACAATTTTTAAAATGTTTTTTAAAATATGTAAAAATTAAAAAAAATGTGACGCAATAACCCCCACTTACCCTCCAAAACTACCCTGTATTAATATAGGATGTGGTAGGTGGTGACATGAAATTAATTATCCTAACGTCTTATAATCACTCCCAAAATATGAACTCCGTATTCAAAACCGTTTGGAAGATATTTGAATAAATAAGAATTTCAATTCACCCCTTTAAAGGGTTGTATCTCCCTTATTATTAAGTTTGATAAAAAAGTGTACATAAAGAAGTACCCTTATTTTTGGACGTACTATGAGCTCTAGAAATTAATGTACATAATTCTGGACCACCTTGTATATATATATATATATATATATATATATATATATATATATATATATATATATATATATATATATATATTATTGTGATATTTAAAGTCTTGGTGCGCCAAGCAATAATTAGCTAATTAATTTTTTGATTAATTAAAATTATTTAAATGATATGATTATGACTCTATCACAATTTTTAATTCTTTTATCTCAGGGTTAAATTCGTGCTTCAATATCTATGCTATTACATGTGAAAGGTAAGGTCCAAAGAATACCGGAATAATAAAAAACACATATGATCTAACACTATATATTGAAATAAAAATAATGAAATAATTCACACTCAAAAGTTTTCAGTAAACAAATCTCATATAATGATTCTCAAAATTTTGTTCTACGTACGTGAACAATCAAAATTAATGGTACAAACAATATTAATTGAAATCTCAAAATCCCAAACTATTTTAACTCGCCTAATCAAAATATCTATATCCTTTCTAAATTAAGTGTAAAAATTGTGTTATCAATAAAAGAAAAAACTGCAGAAAACAAAAATATCTCTCTCTGATGATGAGTGGTCCAAATCCTTGTTCCTTGTAGACTATATTATCTCCTCTCAACCGCTCCCTATGTAATCAGCAATCTTACAACAGATTGTTGCAAGTATATCGTCCTTAATGATCTCCTTCAAAAGCACAAATCATTCAAATTATGATAGCCTTTCTCCTCTCGATAAACTGAATCTCTCGTTGGCCCTAGTGAAAAATGACTCTTGGAATATCTTCTCTTTACGATAAACTGAATCTCTCGTTGGCCTGAACAGTGACTCTTGGAATATAAGTAGAGAAATATGACTTACAATATTTTGCTGCTTCAGCTGCTGTCAGATACACTAACTCCACAAAAACTCACTAACATTCAACACTACTGCTTGCTACATTTCGGGAACCGCCAGAGAACAATCACTGTTCGTCTTACAGACTTGGAAAACCAACTGATTCCCTTTTCTCTCTCCTAAATCTAGCTAAACTTTCATTCCTACATACCTATCCCACCTTTTTCAATCTCCGCCAATCAAAACTCGTCACAATTCCCCCATTTTTTCATTTCGATAACAAACAAATTTTTACCTATAATTATAAAATTTCCTAAAACTTATTTACAAATAATATTTTTCTATAATTCTTAAAAACTAACAAAAACCTCTTTCTAAAATCTCTTCTATTGTCTCTAATCACTGCATTAATGTATTTGGAAAACCCGGTTCAATTGTTTTTGGATTTCACTTAAAATTATGCGGGTCACTCAAGTATAACAAAGAAATAATTTATGTATAGCTTACATTTTGTTTAGTACAGGTAATCCAAGAATTTAATAACTTTCCTTCTTCGAAATGTTTGTTGGTTAATCCTACTTATCTGAATTATTTTAATGTTTTTGAACTTTGAAATATTTTAATCAACCCAATATTTTTCTCGATTTTGCATATCATAACAATATATATATATATATATATATATATATATATATATATATATATATATATATATATATATATATATATATATATAGATATTTTATTATATTATATTTTATTTTTTATATATTTAGAATGATAGAATAATTTAGGATGTTAAATACGGTCTAACGTAGTAGAAAAATATATTGGAACTCGAGAGAAAAACCCGTAGTTATCTTAAATTATCAATATCTTTATCAATAAAATGCCTTTTTATGAACATTGTCAATGAGCCTCCCAACAATATTACTAACTGATATTTTATTTTCAACGTTTAGATAAGAACACACCAAATTTAAACATTCTCATACGGTAGCACCTACTTTTGCATAATAACAAAATAAAATTTGCATATTTTTCAAATGTCTACCCAACACCACTGCCTCTCTTATCGAGACCCAATCTAAATACCTAACGTGAATTTTTTTAATGCACAAATTATGTTTAGCATAAAATATACGAAGGTTGTATGGTATATTTGAGCAAATTATAAGTGAAGAACTAGTGCCCAAACCAACCGTTTGAAGGATTATTGAAAGCATAATTTGACATAGATGATAATCCCCAATGCAATATCATAAACCAGTGATGAAAAATTCCAAGATATTTAAACTTTTCTTGTCTCAAATGATGCAATTATTTTATTAAACTTAGAATTTGGGTTGTAAACATCTAAGAAATGCTTTTTTCTAGAAAGTGTAGAGGTGCTAACCGACATTTGACAAAATGGTGGCAAAATCGATTTCAAAACATAATTAAAAGTTTAACACTTTAGGAGTGAACGAACATTTTTTTTTGTATGCAGGTATGCTTTAGTTTATTATGCTTATTTATTAAGTTTATTAAGTAAATACCTATATAAAGTTATTTTCAACACCAAAGTTTTACATAAAAATAGATAGATACCGCTAAAAGTTTTAATAACTAATTGATCTTGACTATTGATTGACTGAATGTCTTTATCAACGTCTCTTTTGCCTTGCAATTATTAGAAGGCACAGATTAAAGCAGAAATCTGAATTTGGTTTTGACAATTAGTTTGCGAATTTATTATCAGATGTCGCTATTGCGTCCATATCGAAGACATTTTAGTGTTGCTTCTACTACGACAGGAAAGAGGTCGATGTTAGGGGATTTCACTTTTCACTTTAAGGCAACATACACATCTCTGCTCGAAAAAATACGATTAGATTATTCATTTAAGTCCACTGGTTCAGTAAATAACCAACCAATACCCGTACGTTGACGAAATGTAAGATATGCCGAAAGCATCGTCGCTAGCCGTGAGAGTATACGGAAAAATCTGATTCCGTCGATTTCACGTTTATAACAAGAACTCGTGCTTTTACAGACCACAAGTTGACGATTTTTGTGTTGTGACTTGGGCCTACATCCTTACGAAATTAAACTTACCAAGAAGCTGAAGGTAATAGTAACCAAACCATAAGTAACTTAGCAAATAATACTAATGGTAATGATCAGTTCTTATGGCGAACAATAGCGAGCAAAATAATATATGTAAGACAAAGATTTTCATTCCTTTTGTGAAAGTTATATTACGCTAATTTTGTTGAAGAGTGTATATTATCAGAGACACGAAAGAAATGATCATAATTCGTAAGGCATCCATCATAAGAAACAATGCATCGTATTTTAACCATGTCATCATCTACCACAATTTAATTTCGGGGGTAACATTCCTTTCATGCCGAATTCTTTGTATCAAACCACATCCAGACTGAAGATGGTATTCACGTGATAACATAGCAATGTTCATTCGATCTTTCACACTGTATTACTCCCAATCAAATGGCCTCATATGAGTATTAATATTATTTCGAAAATAAAGACGTTACATATTCTTATGAGATATTATTGTTTAAGTTTGTTCATGAGCGTATCATCAGACAAACTTAACTTATATGTCAAATGGGAACAATCTATTATATATATATATATATATATATATATATATATATATATATATATTGTGACATGATTATTGGAACATGATTTCTTACCAGATGGTTCTGGAATATCCAAAAAAGATATAAATACCCGTGATTTGGATTCAAGATGGAAGTTTTTAGTCTGAAGTCAAGCAGTCAGGAAGTTTTTAGTCAGAAGTCAAGCAGTTTATTATGAAAGTTAGTAGATTAGTTAGTGAAGTCAATTGTTCACAGTTTTAGTAAGTCAGTCAAGCAGTTTAATAAGAAATATGAAAGTTAGTTGGAGATAGTCCAATTGTTTAATATAGTGAGTTAAATGAAGATTAAAAATTATGCATATATTTAATGCACATTTATAATTATACACAAATAATTATTGAAGATTATAAAAGTATATTAGAATAATATTGGATGGACAATGGAAGGAATTAAAATTATATTATGATTGGAGATTAGTATAAATCAACTTATAATAATTGGATATTGGTATATTGAAAAGAAGAATAAATATAAATGGTGTTTGCTGGTGGTGTATAAATGCTGGTGAAGAAAACTATATCTTAAATTGGTAGAAGCTGATAATTGGAAAAATTAATTTCACAAAAAACCAGGATAACTGAAGTACGAAGACATTCAGTGGTGATTAGAATCTATATAGTAGAAAACAGTTTATTTAGGCATTCAGTGAAAGAAAGGTACAAAATTTTGTTAATATAATTTAGTTAGTGTCATAACAATTTCAATTTTG
This sequence comes from Diabrotica undecimpunctata, assembly GCF_040954645.1. NCBI lineage: Eukaryota > Metazoa > Arthropoda > Insecta > Coleoptera > Chrysomelidae > Diabrotica > Diabrotica undecimpunctata. The sequence continues at coordinate 36,109,990 of NC_092810.1, forward strand.
AAGATAGTTTTGTTTAAATTTTAGATTGTCTATAGAATTTAATTAGTTTTATAAGAATATCAATTTAAAGATAGTTTATTTTAAATTTACATTGGCTAGGTTAGATATATATGTGTGTTTCATAATAGTTATAATAAAGATAATTTAAAAAGTACTTACAAGCTAATTCTTTGAGAACCGCGATAAAAACCCTATATATATTATTATTAAAAATACTCATTGCTCATCATTCTAACAAAAAAAAACACATCATAACAATTTTGGCACCCAACGCGGTGGCTCTCTATTTAAAAGAATTAGTTTGGGAAGATAAGTGCTCTCATATAATTAAATTAATTATCAGTAAAAAAAAAAAAAATTATAGATTTTATTTTTAATTATATTTGAACAAGTGAAGTCTCAAAATGTCTCAAGGAAAGAAAGGTACAAGAAGCAAAAAGAATGAAGAAGATGTGGAAGTAGAAACACAACCTATACAAGAGGAGAGTTTAGTTCAAGTTCCACAAGATACTGCAGAAATGAATCCAGAAAGAGAGGAAAATGTCAACAAAAAACACATCATAACAATATATATATATATATATATATATATATATATATATATATATATATATATATATATATATATATATATATATATATATATATATATATATATATATATATATAAGCAATATTTTTACCTATAGACCACTTTTGTAAAGGGTAGAGGGGAACGGATTTTTACCAAATTTTAATATATAATTGCACCTTAAAAAAGTAGCCTATAGCTATTTTTTTAGCCCTCAAGGTGCCCCTGGGGCCTGAGATATGCCATTCAAAGAGGTCAAAAATAGCCTTTTTCACCCTATGTCTGAAGAGCTATATATCTGCACGCAGTGGACCGATTTTAACCCACAGTATCTCGTTTATACTGATATAATGTTACTTTTTCGTGGAATAATTTAAAAAACTGAAAAAAAAAATTATGATTTTTAACTAATAGTTAGTTGTATTTTTAAATACCTTACAAATGAGCATTGGTAAATTACAATCCATTTAGTAGATTCGAGGATACAAAGTTTTTTATTATTTGTAAACTGATAGTACTTTTTCCGGACAGTCTAAAATTGCATAAATATTTAGGTGAAAGTAGTTGTATATGCATACAACAATGCCTACTTGACAAACTTCATAGCCCGGACCTTTAACTGTTTTTTTCTGACCGTCTAAGAATTGAGCATGAACCCTTTTACCCTATATTTGAAGAGCTTTATTTCTGAACCCAGTAAACCAATTTTAACTCACAAGCACTCATTTTTTTTTTTTTATTATAATGTCATCTTTTTGATGAAATAATTATATAAAACCACAAAAAACATGTTTTATTTTATAGGTCAAGAAGAACGAAAAGGAAACTTACAAAATCCTCGCAACCAAATCCTCGAGGATCAGGCTAAAAAATAGCTATAGGTTACATTATATATATATATATATATATATATATATATATAAAAGTAAGAAAAAAGAAGTACTTGTGACCCGTTTGGAAAAAATATATAAATGTTTTTGATGGGTTGGAGTCAATAAGAGGGGCTATTTGTAAACTATTTAATATCTCGAGCTTTCAATTCAATTAACTCACCAAATAAAATTAGTTTCGTTAATAAAATTGCTGCAAATACATTTAAAAAGAATTAATACTAAAATGCCCTTATCTAATAAATTCTTCCCTGAAATGTTAATAATTTTGAAAACATTTTCTTAACAACAATAATTGAATTTATAAATAGTTTAAAGTAGCAACCAATTACAAATAAGCCTCAATGTCATAAATGCCAACTTAAAATTTTTACCTTTTTTTGTTTAGTAACAAAAAAGAAGAAGATTTATTCGCCATTGATAGATGTCTGAAAAAATGTAACAGATATATGGAAAATTAAAAAAAATGTGATATTTTTTAAGTTTCATATATAAATTATAAAGAAATAATATAATTGTAAATTTTGCTTAGATTTTGAATTTTTGATCTTTTGTTTAAATTATTATCACTTTTGCTAATACAAACCATTTCCAAAAAAGTCCTTTTGAATTTATTACTTTCACTACATAAAATTTTTATGTTATCAAAATCCATAATATGGTCTTTATCGATTAGAGCTCTGCCAAAGCACAAGATGGTTTTTTAATTCTCTTTTTTTTTTCTCACAGAAGTGATTGCAGAGTAAAAACATATTCTGTTAACAAAATTTTCATCATTTTCAATTTTATTCATCATTACCTCAGTAAACTCTAATCTATGATCGAAATAATCTTCACTTAATTCTTGCAATAAGTTAATTTTGTGTGGTTTAAGTTTATTCTTACATAATACATGTAAGACTGAAGAACGACCTACATCATGTACTTGTGCAACCCTGCGTGAGGATGTATGTGGATCTTCAACAAAACTTTGCATTATATCTAAAGTTCTATTCATAACTGTTCGCGGTCTACCTGATCGGTATCTATCTTTTACTTCTTCAAATCTTAGATTCCTCAAATCGCTTTACAGTTTTTTTTACCGTCGCCTTATGAATAGGAGAACGGTTTCAGTAAGAACGGAAATATCATTGAACAAGTTGGCTACTTCACAATAAGATCTTTTTCTGTTACCGTACCCTCTCATCATTACAATAGTAATGAATATATTAATAATAACATACTCCCTGCTGCAGTCTATATTGCAAGGTAAAGTCAAAGGTAAGCGAGGACCCGGTAGAAGGAGAATATCATGGCTGCGGAATTTAAGAACATGGTTTAAGAAAACCTCAACGGAGCTGTTTCGAGCCGCAGCGAGCAAGGTCATGATTGCCAATATGATTTCCAACATCCGAAACGGATAGGAACCAGAAGAAGAAGATATATATATATATATATATATATATATATATATATATATATATATATATATCTATATATATATATATATATATATATATATATATATATATATATATATATATATATATATATATATATATATAATAACCTTACCGTTAATGTACCGAAAGCCGCAATTAAAACACTGTTCACAACTATAATATGATTGCTTCTTTACGTGCCGGTTAAAATTACAACGAACATACAACAAACATCGATTTGCCTACTGTAACAACAGAAACTAACTGGCATCTGCTCAGTTGCTTAGTCTCTGAGAGCGAAATTCAAATAAACTATGTAAAAATATTCCAGTGACACTGCCGTTACCCGCTGATCGGCATTCCCCCGTTCTCCCCTATGCTATATTTGTTAACGTTCTTTATCCATATAATGAAGGTGACACGAGAAAGTAACTAGAAAGACAATAAATTACTTTTGTTTTTCTTTTGTAGTTTATGATGAGAATTGTAGGAGTAGGTATAATAAAAATTTCTTGTTTGTATAAATTTGTACAATACAATTCCCTTGAAATAAAAGTTTTCCGAAAACATTTCCCGGACACATCAAATTTAATCATCCGTACGAATAGTTAAAAAAAATTTAAATAATAAAATTGAAAATTTAGACAATTTTGTCATAACTCCGTGCAAGTTTATTTCCGAGATATTTGTTAATAATATTGTTGTAAAAGTAAACATCTTCAACAAGTTCCTTTTAATGGATTTAATCACGTAAACAACATATTAAATTATATATGTATCTAAGAATTACCCGAACACTTGAAAACGTATTATGATCAAATCTACCAAGACCGTCATCAATCATTGTCACAACGATATCAGTAAAAGTAAAAGATTATTAGATAGGTATATCAAATACCACTAATCTTTTACTAATTCACTTTACAAAGCGTGGTATATTGCGCATCCAGAAGACAGGAATGCTGTGACATGTATGTCTTTTTCAGTATGACCATAAACTTCAATCACGAAGTGAATCAATGCGTATATTCGAAGCAGTTACTTTTCTATCACGAGCTCTAAAATGGTTGCTCCTACAAGCAACAAAGCAGCAACTTGCTGGTAAAAATAGCTCATTTTGGCTTTTTTTAGTCAAAAGGTAACTTTATTCGCTAGTTTCTTATTAGGCAGAACTCAACATGTTCGCATAGGTCTTCTTCTTCTTCTAATGGCGCTACAACCCTTTGTGAGTCTTGGCCTGCTTAACAATGTTCTTCCATTCTGCCCTGTCGGATACTTTCCTTCGCCACTGCCTGATGTTCATGGTTTTAAGATCCCTCTCTACGTCGTCTATCCATCTTTTACGGGGCCTTCCTCTTGTTCTGTTTCCTTGGGGCTTCCATCTCTGGACTACTTTTACAGCTCGATTATCTGGCATTCTTTCTAGGTGACCAAGCCAGTTTAGTCTTTGTGACTTTACAAATCTGACAATATCTGCGCTCTGCATTAGTTCATCCAGCTCGTGATTCATTTTAATTCTCCACGAACCATCGCTGCATTGGGTTGGTCCAAATATCTTCCTTAGTATTTTGCGCTCAAATATTCTCAGTTGATTTTCATCAGTGGTTGAGAGGGTCCAGGTTTCACATCCATATGTGACCACTGGTCTAATTACTGTTTTGTAGATTCTCAGCTTAGACTCACGATTCAGTAACTTACTTTTCATTAAGTCTTTATATGCATAAAAGCACTTATTACCGCTAAGAATCCGTGCTTGTATTTCTTGACCGATGTTGTTGTTGTCATTTATTATTGAGCCTAGGTAGGGAAAAGTGGAGGCATATTTGTAGGTATGGTTGTCTACCTTCAGATTTTCATGTTCATTCGATTTTGTGCACTCCATATATTTTGTTTTGCTTTCATTTATATATAGACCAAACGTAGCAGCTTCTCGTTTCAGTTCTATAACTTTTTCGCTTAATACACTTTTGTTGCGGCTTATTATGGCAACATCATCCGCATATGCGCATATTTGCATAGATCTTGTATTAATACAGCCGTTTATATCCAGTTTTCTAACAACAGCTTCTAAAGTTAGATTAAAAAGTGTTGTTGATAAGGCATCCCCTTGTCTAACTCCATTTTCAATATCAAAGGCCTGCGTCATATCTCCATCTATTTTCACCATAGGTTTGGAACCCTCCAGAGTCATTCGTATAAGTTTAACCAACTTATTGGGTATCCCTAACATAGATAGTTGCTTTAACATCTTTTGTCGATCTACTCCATCAAACGCCTGTTTGAAATCGATATACAAGTTGTAAATAGGTATGTTATATTCAACACATTTTTCATGTATACCTCTTAACATATGTATTTGGTCAATAGTTGACCTCTTTGGTCTGAAGCCACATTGGTATTCACCAATAATCTCCTCCGAAAACGATTCCAGGCGGCTATATATAATTCCTGATAATATCTTGTAGATGACATTTAAAACTGTTATGCCCCTATAATTTTTGCAGAGTCGTTTGTCTCCCCCTTTGTACATAGGAAGTATGATTCCCACTTTCCAATCTTCTGGGATGACTTCTAGTGTCCATATGCGGTCGATTAGTTTATGGATACGCCTCCATAGCGCATGTCCACCATTCTTTATCAGTTCTGCAGTTATTCCATCTGTGCCAGGTGCTTTGTTATTTTTTAGATGTTTTATGACGTTTATCGTTTCTTCCAATGTTGGTTGCTCAACTAGTTGTTCTGCTGTGTGGTGAATTATCTCTTCATCTTCGTTTTGTTCTTTTTCTGGGTTTAACAGCTCTTGAAAATGCTCCTTCCACCTTTTCATTATTTCCTCTTTCTCGCTGATAATTGCCCTATTTTTGTCCTTGCAAACTGTTGATCTTGTTATGTATCCTTGGGTGCATTGCTTGATTTCCTTGTAAAATTTTCTAGCCTCTCTTCTGTTATTATAATCTGTAATTTGTTGTATTTTTCTATTCAACATTTCTCTCTTTTTCCTTCTGCATATTTTCTTTGCATCTTTTCTGAGTTCTTCATATGCCTTTCTATTCGATCGGGAATCCCTTTGTAGACATTTCTGTCTAGCTAAATTTTTGCTATTTATTACTTGTTGGCAATCTTGGTCAAACCATTCCTCGTTTCTTTGGCTTGAGGTTTCACCTAATGTTTCCTTTGCCATATTTGTAATTGTCGTTTTGATGATATTCCATTCTTCTTCAATGTTGTTTTGTTCTCCTCTTTCACTTACTATAACTTTTATTTTCTGCTGGTACTCATTTTTCTTTTTGTTCGCATAGGTGGTTACACATTAAACTATGTTATTATATCATCTGGTGTACTAAAGGATGGCCATTGTTCACCATTACTTTTAACATCTTCATTAATGATATTGCATTATGTCAAAAGGAGTGGAGAAGCCACAGAATGTTAAATGAATTCGATTTTGCATGTACGTAGAATGAACTTGACCAAAACTAAGTTTATGTCAAATATGGTCCCCAATAATCATTTAACTATTCAAGATAAAGTGGTAGAACTGGTGGAGGAATATACGTATTTTGGTCATAAAATAAGAATCAGCAGGGATAACTAAACATGCGAAATCCAAAGACGAATTACTTTAGCGTGGGTAGCCACTAGATTAAGTTCTCTAGTGAAAATTGTGTCAAGAAAAGAGCAGATTGGTTTTGATCCTCTTTTTTAAGAGTAAATCAAATGTGGGGTTACAGCTATTGAAAATGTCTAAGATCTCATTCTCTAAATAAAAGGTTCCTTCTTAATATAAGGAACGTTAAAAGAGACAACCTGAAGAATCATATTCAACAGATTAGTACAGAGTAATTTGTACTAATTTTTGCTTATTGTAGCACCCTGATTATGCAAATAAATATTTGCGAAAGCTTAGTCAACTAAAAAGAGTACTTCTTTGGCCTGTCTTTGTATTTCGTTGCATACCCACATAGTTGTGTTTGTAGTCTAACCGATCAGCGTTGATTACAAGGGTTTATTGATTTTTCCTATAATTTTTACTATTTTATCCCTTTATTAGTAGATTCAATAGCACAATCCTAAGAAAAGTTTAGCACCAAACATGAAAAACAGAAGAAATTAGTAGTTGACTTTTAGTATCGATCTTTGATTTTTCTGTTTGTTTTATTAAATTTTACTGACAGATATACTTTTAATTTTTAACTTTACATTTAATGTCCTTATTTTGTTAGTTCTACAACGCCAATATAGATGCTTCGCTTCAAAAAACCTAAACTCTAATTTCACTATTTGGGAGAGTAAGTCATCGTTTGAAGGCGTTGAAGTGGGGAAAGACGTATGAAAATCCAGTGGCGTACACTCACTTTTATTTCAACGTTAATTATATTATATTGTTTAAATATTATTGTTCAAAATAGGCCACAATATATTTATCTGCAGGTTTTTACTGAAGTTTCCATCTCTATATCCAAAGACCGTTTTCAAAGATATAAATGATACTTATATTTATTTTATTTGTTTATTATTATATATTTATATATTCTTATATTATTTTCTTTTTTTTTTTTTCTTAACTTTAAAAACGGTCTCTGTACTAGAGATCGAAACGTCAGTAAAATAAACATGTAAATAGATGTATTGTGGCTTATTTCCAATATTCTCCCTAAAAATACGTAATGCCACAAGCAAAAAGCCACAGAAAAATAAATATTGCTCTCATTTGTATATTTGAAAACGATCTCTTTATATAGACATCGAAACGTCAGTAAATTAAACATTTCAATTAAATATATTGTTACTTATTCCCACCATTATTTCTAAATATACAGAACGGCAAGCAAAAAGCCATAGAAAAATAAATATTACTATCACTTGTATATTTGAAAACGATGTCTTTATATAGAGATCGAAAAATCAGTAAATTAAACCTATAAATAAATATTTTGTCGCTTATTCCATACAGTCTCCTAAAAATACAGAATGACACAAACAAAAAGCTATAAAAAACAAGTAATTTTGCAGAAAGCTTACTGATGCCACCAGGCTGTCGCGGAAGTTACGCTAAAACGTCTTTTGACGTGACCCGTCCTTAAAGAGTTACACAATGAAATTTTTTTAAAACAAATTTTAAGACAGTTTCCCCACCACCCGAGAGGTATGTCTTGTGGCGCGTCACTTTTTAAATGGGTGTTCGCCAAGAGCCATACTGTCCCATTAAATAAAATAAACAAAACACTTAAACAGTATAAAACAAAACAAAATAAAATCCTATAAAATAAAATAAAATTCTATAAAAACAAAATAAAAATAATTTTTGATGTAACAAAACATTGTACTATTCTATTTAAACACAAACACTATACACACTTACTATGTTCTTCTCGTTTTTTTTTTGTTTTTGGTTTTTTTATGCTGATGCTTACTAAACTATTAGAAAATATTATTCGCTGTCTAAATCTAAAGATGCAGTGCTGCTATCGCTGTCATTATCTTCACCTGGTGTAATTATAATTGGCTCTAGTAAAACTTTGACATGAGTGTCAAGTTCCCACATACGATATTCTTCTTTAATTATGTGGCCTATACATTTAGCCCATTTCTCTGGAGTTACATGGATGACTGCTTGAATCAAAAGTTCCTTAACTTCGTTTAATTTGAGCGTTTTGTTATTGCGTGCTACTTTTCCTTTCACTTGCGCCCAGATAAGTTCAATGGGATTAAGTTCGCAATGATAAGGTGGTAGACGTAGAACTTTGACACCATAATCTTTTGCAGTTTCATCCACAACATATTTAAGATATTCACTTTTCCTTAACCGTACAATGTCAAGTAGTTGAATTTTGAGCATTGATTCTTCGTATGCAATCCCCTTTTCTGTAAGCCATTCTTGAATTCTCCCTTCCCGCCATGCCGTCGTCGGTAATTGTTCTAATCTGCGGCTATGATATGGCGCATTGTCCATAACAACCACAGACCCAGATTAAATTTTTGGTAAGATTCTCTTAAACCAGCGCTAAAATACTTCGGAAGTCATTTGTTTATGGTAATCACCTGTTTTTTTTTGACTTAAATTGAAGCAAACCATCATCAAACAACCCTGTATTACTTCCTATATGGGTGATAATTAAACACCGTCCCTTTCCTGATGGAGCTTTTAATCCTGTAGACCAGCCTTCTATAAATGCTTCGCGTTTACTTTTGACATTTAAATGTTGCCAAACTTTTCCAACTGTATGACCTTCGTTAATCCAGGTTTCATCCAAATAATATATTTTGCATCCAGTCCTGCGAATTTTTCGTATTTCTTCTAAATGTTTTCTTCTCCACAGAATAATTTCATTTTTTTGTAATAGCATACTTTTTCTGTTGCGTTTTACATATCGAAAGTTCATTTCGCGCATGGTTCTGATTAAGAACCTATGAGATATCTTGGGTAAAGAGTCATCGTTTTTGAGCTCTTGAGAAATTTTTTTCAGTGTTGGAATTTCACTTCGAAAATAAAATGAATGAATTTTTCAACGTATAATATTCTTTGTCTCGCCATCGAAAACAATGATTTTCCTACCTCTAGTTTTACCTTTTTCTTGCTTTTTATTTTCCGATGTATTTTTAAGTACATGATAAATACAGCTAACGGATACTTTTGTTAAACTGCTACAAATGCCGATCGCTTGGCTAACATTTAATGCCATTTTTCTGCCGACAATTCCTTCATACACGTTTCGTATCATTACCTTCCCTCGGACGTTAACATTTTCCGTCTCTTTTGCGGCTTTTCATTTTTGGAATCAACATCAGAATTTTACTGTCTTCTCTTGGAACAACTCGGTTTTTCGTCCATTGTATTTCAATAATCTGTGTATATACTATATATACAATAATTTCAACAATTCTGTATAAGAATATAACTAAAAATTTACTATAAAACGACAAACTATCCTCTCATTCTCTCAATCTACCAATAAACACTCTTATTATCAATAACACGTTTTATCAATACTACAATACATTATTGTTAAAACAGTATTGACAACAATAAGTTTACCAACTTATCACATAAAATATACTCACAAAATACATTACCCATAGAAACGCCCATGTAAAAGAACCATTCCTCCGGCGAAAAAATAATAAAAACTAGTTTTTTATGGCATGTCTGCGTCCGAATTGTAAAACGGAATTTCCTCGCTAATTCCAACATTGCCAAACGATTGAAAAATAATGTTTTAAAATATCGATTTTTATTTTATAAATTTAAATATGTAACGAAACGGAACATATAAATAAAATTTATTTCATTACAATTTTGTGCTTAATTTTTACTATTGAAAAAATCATGTTTTTTTGTATTTTTATGACGGTAATAATCGCTGCGTGGAAGAATACAGGTTTTGTATGACCATAATTACTACTTGTGAACAAGATTTGGCTACACTGTACGACAACTCCTGGTCAGTTTTTCTATAGAGAAGCACAAATAAATATACTACTTTATATATTCTGTAATTTCTTATGAGGAAACGCAAATTGCAATCGAGAAAACAGGCAGTTTTCGAGGGCCGCTGTGTACATTTAAATTTGAGGATATTCCGCGTTTAAACTATGATATCACTCTTCTGAATTGAGGGTTTCTACTATATGTAGTTTTTTGGATTGTGGTAATAACATTAGCTACTAAAAGCGACCATTCTTAGAAATAATATTGATAGGTTTTAATCTGTCATTAAGGAAAAAACTTGTTATTGTCCACATTGGAACTCCTGAACTACAACAAACTAGTATTTTGGCGTAAATTGTTAATATCTCTGTAGTTATGAAATAGAGAACTTATATTTCATTAACAAGTACATGACTTAGGAATTTAAAGAGCTGAAAATCAAGCGACAGTTAATAATGAATGAATGTCTTTGTAAACCTCAAGCTGCTTCGAGGGACGAGGAACGAAAACTATATTTGACCCTTTTCATCATCTAAGCCCACATTCGTAAATTCCATCGAAAAAATATAAGTATATGTAACGTCTCTTCACGTATTATGACATAATCTCCGATCCAGTGAAGATCTGACGTATAAAAACCCCGCCATATCTGTACAATTAAAATATCAGGTCTATTTAGCTTAACGTGATGGGACATACTTGACAGGTTTCTCATTAAATTAACATATTTATATTTTTATATGTGTAACAAATTCTAAATTTATTCAAATAGTCCGAGGTTTATTTCGAACTCGAATGAGCAGAATGAATTTAGATTACTATGAGGCAATATCTAAGATTTAGATGAAAAATTATCTATCTAGAGGTGGGATCATAAAGCAGCATTCTCACTGGAATTGGTTGAAAGTGATCGCACAAAACCAGTTTCTACTTTACTATGATTTATGTCTGAAAAAGCGAAGTAAAATATATATATTAAATTCTGTCAAACCTACCTATAATGTGTAAAAGTATTTAATAAACTATTTTTTCATGCATAACTGTGTGCATTATGTTAATTAAAAATACGATTATTATTCTGAATGTTTTTAATATATAAACCAAGGAAATGAGACCAATAGTAAACAGACGCTGTAACTACTATAGAGGAAAGGCGCCTAATATTGAATACTTTTCTTAATTGAATTTTTTGTGTCAAAAAAACATTTTAGAATAATTTTTGTACTTAAAATGTGCTATAATATCAATAAAAAAAACTTATGGATACTAAAATATTTATTTCATCATTAAACAATATAAGTATTAGGCAAAAGTAAAAAATGACACTTTTTCCAAATAAACAAAAGGTTCCTAAAATTGGATACCCTATCCAAAATTAGGAACCTATTTTTAAATAATTTTTTTTGTCATTACCAGCAGCCTCTTCATGTGACCATCTGAAGCAACTTGAACACTGTACCCACTTTTCTCCATGGTTGTCCTTTGAATAATGTTCAGTGCAGAAAATACACTCTGCGTCACTTTCTTGATCGGTATCCATATCTGAATCATCATCATAAGGAACGTTTGAGGAATCTGAAGATTTATTTTTGACCATCGTCTTCTTTTTAATTTTCTTGAAAACCTTAAATTTTGGCAACTGTTCTTTATTTTTAAAGTGATTCTTTTCTTTGTTTTTTTATAATGCAAGCTTCTAAATCATTTTTGTAGGGCGTACTTGTAATTAAAGCCGCAGAACCGGTCATACGTCCCCTATTTGAAGTAGGTGTCGATGAACTGCAGGATGGTAAATGTGAAAAGTCTTAAACTTTTACAATGCTCGATAACTGATTAATTTTTACACTGCTACCCATTTGATGCCCCGGTGGGGTTTTTTCAATAGACAGTTGAAATGAACTGCAGAATGGTAAAGGTGAAAAGTCTTGAACGTTTACAATGTTCAATAACTGATTAATTTCCACACTTCTACCCATTTGGTGTCTCGGGGGAGCTTTTTTCAATAGACAGTTGAATTGAGCTACAGGTGTGATTTGGTTCCAATGGCAAAGTCTTATCAGAAGTATTTTGTCGAGGCGGAGTTCTTTCTCTTTGTTTTTCTAAAATAAAATCTGCTTCTGAAAAGATATTCCGATTGAATGGAAAAATTTCTGCTTTACGAAACCCATTGGCTGATATCTCAGCAGTAGCAGATTTCTGATAAGCAGGGTAGAATAATGAACTTATCTGAAAGGGTCCTACATTTCGAGAAGGATTATTCTTTAACCAATTTTGGATTTCTCTTGAATAGTATGTCTTTAATGGAGACATAGAACACAAATCTAACGGTTGGATTGTATGTGACGTATGGGGAGAGATGCATATAATAGAAATATAATTTTTTCTCGCTCTAAGTCTATAACGTCCAGATTCCGTGTATGACTATAATGGGAGACACGGGATCATCTTTTGAAGGTTTTACATGATTGGTTAAATCTTGCATCCATCACGTAAAGATCTAGCTCTGTATCCATCCTGAAGGGTGACAATCAGCAATTGACCCAGCTGGAGCTCCGTCTAATAACTTGGCCTTCATATTTTTGCGTGGGAATACAAATAACGGAGGAACGAATCCTCCGGCCGTATTCATGCACGTAACTACAGTTACTAGTGCCCCTCTTTCTGCATCTGCAGCAGTTACGGCTCCTACTTGTTTTTTTTTTCTTTTAGGGTAATGATCCTAGCAATCTTGGATTATACGGTAGTGATACCTGTTTTATCAACATTATACACTTTTAGGGGGTTGAAATTTATCTTCTTCATAGCTGGTTCCAGAGTATCAAAAAAACGGATGATATTTTCTGGGGTAAAACCTTTTATTCTGTTTTTTGAAATCCCCTGCTGTTTTCTTACAGATAGATTGGGATGCCATCTGAGGAAATTTCGGAGCCACTTTTTACCGGCATTACCATCTCTTTCAAAAAGGGGTGGGAAAGGTTATTTCTGATAGCAAGCTGGTATGCTAATCTCCAAATGTCTTCAAGTACTAGACCATAATATCTTTTGTCCATTTCCAAACAGTACTATACCAAGTCTTCTTCCATTTCTGCTGATAAAACTGGTTTTCGGCCCATTCGTAGCGCGCATTGTTCTTTTGAGTCTTTGCCACGTTTGACATATAGCTCGATGGTTGATTTGGGAACGTTGAAGCGTTTTAGCGTCCTTAAATATCGCATTTGTTTACTTTTAACATTATCAATAGCATTTTTCATATCTTCTGGATTCCATTTTTTATGTGGTAGTCGTTTTGTAGGCATTTTACTGAAAAAATGTGTAGATAATCATGTTTTAAATAACATATAATTAGGTTCCTAATTTTGGAACCTTTCTTATCCAAAATAAGGCAACCTTCATGTTCAAGGTTATCTGAATAAAATAAAAAAATACTTGGCAGATATGTTCAATTTAAATATTGAAGCTTATTCTACAACTATTTAAGAATATACCTGCCAAATTTCACTTTAATACTGTCAGTACTTACCTTTTTATAAAAGATTTCAGATTTCAGATAAACAACAAACTTGTATGAAAAACATATAATTATAGTGTTCTTCATATAAAAATGCCTGCACGTCACAATTTATATAAAGTGACGTCACTTATATTTAAAATTTCCAGAATGTCAACCTTAGAGTTCAAATTTTCCTAACACAGTTAATAATACGAAACCCATACGGAACTGCTCGATCTTTCATAGGCGCCAGCATGGTATATTAATAAGAAAAATGTAATCATCATTATATTGGGAATTTTAGAATTGTATTGATTAAATAACCAAAAACATTTGTTATTATTCATAATATAAATTTTATGAAATAACTCTTTACGTCCAATAGTCCAAAAAATAATAATTTTAATTAAATATATTAGACAATTGTACGCAACTGATAAGGGAATACTTCAAATTTTTGACAGTTCAGCGTGTGGCAAAATTGTTTAAAGTGTTACCGCTTTTTTAGAGTAAGAATTTTGTTTATGTTTTGATTTCTTACACAATTTGATCATAATATATTATATATTAATAAATTATATTTATAGATACATATTAAATTTAGATTGATAGCTTTAAAAACTAATTATTGGTGTGTATTGTGATTGTGCTATGCTAAAACAACTAAATAGTCTGTAGAAAGCTGATAAGCTTTCATATAAGATAGATTATTTTGAATAAGAAATAATGGCGGGACGTTTTTATTATTAATGCTCTAAAAGTGGTAAGTTTAAAATTTAGAATATATAATTTTGTATTAAAATGTTTTCTTATGTATTTTAGTGTGTTGCAGTAATCTTAGAGCTAAGTGTATTTACTGTTAATATATTAGTTTGAAAAAATGGTTGACATTTTAAAAATTCTTCACTTACTGACTATTCTGATGTTTTGGCAACGCTGTGGGGTTCTGACGTCGTAAATCTTGAATGACGTGCAAACATTTTTATATGAACAATTCTATATTTAGTGAAATGACCTAAATCCAACCAACAGTTAAGAAAAACGAAATAAATCCATTCATATGGAGCAAAATGCTATAAATCCACAAAATGTTTAAGCAAACTGAGATAAATCGAACAAAATGAAAGCTTTAAAAATTGGAAACTCCGAAATTGAACACAAAACTCCAAAGTTCTGTCAAAAATAATGTTACCTAATAATAAACTTCTATAGTCAACAAAATATTTACTTTTAACTAGGTTTAATTTAATTAGTTTTTTGTCGATAACTCAAAATCATATTTTGGGTTTAATACGTTTTGCTCAGTTGCTCCTCAATTCTTTTGGGATAGTTATAAAGGATGCGCCAAACCTCTGGATTTCTTTGAATAGGGCTAAACTATGGAGTATATAAAAAAGTTTTAAACAAAACTGATTTTTGATAATACAGGGTCAATCAGAACTATGAAATTCAACAAAGTTGTGTTGATAATCTCAAGTTAAAGTTGACTTCATGTAATCGAATAAAGTATCTTACAATAAAGTCGTCCTAGGAACGCAATGCAACTATATTGGGAATATCATTTTAAAGTCCACTTTAAAATGTATAATATATGTCTGAATTATCAATATAAATAAGTTAGATAAAATTAAATTATTACAAGAATTTTTCACCAAGTAACAAAAAAACAAAATTTGTTTAATTTATTAATGTTTGTATTTTGAAAACGATTTCCGAAGTGGAAATTGAAACGTCAATAAACTTCATTTTAAACTTCAATTGTGGCTTATTCCCATTAAAATCGTATAAAACCCTAAATAAAAGAGATATTAGCAGTTTAAAAGAAACCAATCTTTATTGAAAACAACCAAACGTAAAATACAAAACGTCAATCTAAAAGGGAACTGTATTTGGCGGGGTCGTCAGAGAATCCTACTGAATTTGAAAATCTGAAAGAGCTGGTTTTTATTGGGTTTGAAAGCTTTAAACCAATATCCTCCTTTTGAAAAAAGGCATCTTCCGTTGTCTCACGAAAACGAAGTGTTGTGGGCAGTCGCTTAAAAAAGACGCCTTCATAACCATCATCATTTACTTGGCAGACTTTGGCGACAAATAATATGTATAAGTTATTTTATACAACATTAATGTCTTGCTCGTCATCGTTATCGGCAAAATAAATGTCACAAGAATTAATACTTTCTTGATAGGAGAGTGCTACTGATTCATCAGATGATGATTCGTCGAGAACTTTCCTTTTGGCAGCACAAACTTTAGCACTTTCAGATTTGATCATTTGATTCTTTAGTAATGCTTTCCTCTCCACTTTTTCTGTTTCCTTCTTGTTCTTTTAAAAGTCCTTATTAGATGTCGATGTTAGTAGGGGATTTTTGGAAAGGGAATAATATCTGATGGTAAAATTACTGACTGTTCTGACTTTGATGACGGCTGAGGCTCTTTCGTGTCAGTAACAGTTTCTTTTTTAATATTTGAAGGACCAGGTACAGGAATTCTGACCTTCGATTTTGATGATGGCTGGGGCTCTATCGCATCAGTAACAAGCTCTTCTTCTTCTTGCTGAAACTGGACAAAATATGACCTTTATCTTCTAAATCTTCATCTAAATCTTGCGCTGTTACTTCCGCTGGCATAAAATCTAGGTCCGAAAAAATATTTTTATCTAGTGGGTAGATTTCTGTAGACCAAAAGCCCTCTTTTGCTATATCTATGGTAGCAGTTTTTGCAAATGCTGTATAAAAGAGACCAGCCACATGGTCAATGTAGAGAACCTGTTCTGGATAAGAACTAGTCCAGCTGTCAGCGACGCTCTCATAATAAGCTTTTAATAGTTTGAAAAATGCCTGATTGAGTGGCTGGGTCTTATGGCTGCTATGTGGTGGCAGACTACTTAGTAAACGGATAAAATTATCTTTTGCAAATGTTACTGCTTGATGACTTGTGCAATACATGATTATCTAGAATTAGAAGAACGGGGTTTTTCTCTGTTGGGCTTGTATGTTTTTTAAAATGCTCCAAGTGGTTGTGGATGCTCCACCACCACACGTGGAAGTGTTAATGTAACCACTATCAGTAACAGCCATGTCGCAGGCAGTGGGCCCGTCTTTGATTAGAAGATGATTCATCCGTTTTCGAACAAATAAGAAAAATGGAGGGACATGATGACCATCAGCAAACAGCCGTAATTGTTTGTCCTTGCTTGGCAGCTATAGCTTTTGCTATATCTCTTTTTCCAACGTGTTTAGGCAGATGATTTGGGACTGTCTGAATGCCCGTTTCATCGATGTTATAGATACGGTTGGGTGGTAACTTATATTTTTTATAATGCTTTCCAAAATTTCAAAATACTGACTTAGTTGCACTCTATTCAAGCCCATGATTCTAGCAATACTTGTTTTTCGTGGAACTGGTAAAGACAATCGGTTTCTTTTTATGAAAGATCTAGTGAAGTCCCGACCAGCCAACTGATTTACAGGTGAAAATGGATGCTCAATACGGTTTCTTACACAATAAGAGTAAATTATAAAACGCAATGACTTCAGCGTCATTCCATAAAATCGTTTGTCGAGTTCTTTCCAATGCTGAACTATTCCGTTTTCTTGGATCTTGTTTATTACTGCTTTAAATCTGCCTAAAGACTGGACGCCATTTCCTTTTTTCAACCTTCGCCGTAGCGTCGCTTCATGAAATCCCACAGCTTTGGCTATCTGACGTATCTTCTTCTTCAAGTGCCATCTCCGCGGCGGAGGTCGGCAATCATCATAGCTATTCGAACTTTTGAGACGGCTGCTCTGAAAAGTTCATTTGATGTACATCCGTACCACTCTCTCAGGTTGCGCAGCCATGACATTCTACGCCTCCCTATGCTTCTCTTTCCTTGGATCTTTCCCTGCATGATCAGTTGGAGCAAGGTGTATTTCTCTCCACGTGTAATATGTCCGAGATATTCCAATTTTTTTGTTTTTATTGAATTTAAAATTTCCATTTCTTTGTTCATCCTTCTCAGAACCTCTTTGTTTGTGACGTGTTCTGTCCATGATATTTTCAGAATTCTTCTGTACACCCACAGCTCAAATGATTCCAGTTTTTTCATTGATGTAGCATTCAAGGTCCAAGATTCCATTCCATAAAATAAGGTCGAAAAAACATAGCACCTCGCCAACCTAACTCTTAGTTCCAGTTTTAAATCCCTGGTACATAGAACTCTTCTCATTTTGTTGAAATTTGCTCTAGCCTTTTCTATTCTTATTTTTATCTCCTGATTGTAATCATTTGTGGAATTAATCATTGTTCCCAGGTATGCATATTTGTCCACTTGTTCGACGTTGGTTTCGTTTATTAGAAGATTCTCGTTATTTCTTTGAGTTTTCGATATTCTCATGAATTTCGTCTTCTTGACATTCATTGTTAGACCATACTCTTTTCCATACTCTGCTATTCTGGTCACCAGTCTCTGAAGATCTTCAATGTTTTCGGCTAAAATCACAGTGTCGTCCGCATATCTAATGTTGTTAATGGGAACTCCATTTACCTTTATTCCAGCTGTTTCACCCTCAAGAGCTTTTTTCAGGACCTCTTCCGAGTAGGCGTTGAAAAGAATTGGCAACAATACGCATCCCTGTCTTACTCCACATCTAATTTCAATTTCCTCTGACAGCTGTTTGTTAACACGTACTTTTGCTCGCTGTTTATAGTATAAATTTGATATAATCCTGAGGTCGTTGTAGTCAATCTTCTTTGATTTCAGGACATTCATTAAATGTTTATGTCGTACTTTATCGAATGCTTTATTATAGTCAATAAAACATGCGTATATATCTTGATTGACGTCCAGGCATCTTTGTATTAGTATATTAAGTGAAAAAAGAGCTTCACGTGTTCCTAGGCCTTTGCGGAAACCAAATTGTGTATTATTAACGTCTATGTCCAGTTTGTGATATATTCGGTTATGGATGACTTTAAGTAGTAACTTTAGCGTATGAGACATTAAGCTAATGGTGCGGTAATCGCTGCATTCTCTTGCGTTTTTCTTTTTAGGGAGACAAATAAAAATAGATGTTAACCACTCTTTGGGTAATACGCCTGAACTATAAATTTGGTTCAAAAGTGTCACTAAAACATCAATGTGCTTCTCATCTAGAATTTTTAGGATTTCTATAGGAAGCATATCAGGTCCAGGGCTTTTCCCGCTCTTCATTGTTTTTAATGCGTGCAATATTTCTTCTTTTGTAATATATGGACCTATTTCTTCTGACGTAAGTTCTATGTGCTCCAGATCTCCTCTTTCATCATCGAACAATTCATCGATATATTCTGCCCATCTTTGTATTTTCTCGTCCGTATGTGTTATAGCAGTACCGTGTCTATCCAGAATTGCACAAGTGAGATTTTGTTTTCTTAGTCCTGCCAGTTCTTTGACTTTCTTGTGTAGGTTAAACAGATCATATTTATTTTGAAGGTCTTCGATCTCTTTGCATTGCTCTTCAAAGTATTTTTCTTTTGCCTGCTTTATCGTCTTTCTAATCTCGTGGTTTATCTCTCTGTATTTATTGTTATCCTTGTTTTTAAATTGTCTCCGTTGTTCCATCATATTGAGTATCTCGTCATTCATCCATTTCTCTTTTCTCCTTGAGGAAGTCTTTAATATTTCTTTACAGGGTTCCAGTAGACAATCTTTTAGTCGATTCCAGTACTCGTCAATATCGTTGGTGTTTGTGTTCAATTTGTTGCAGTTCACATGCAGTTCATGTTGGAGGCATTCTTTTACTTTAGGTTCTTTAAGTTTTCTTGTGTCTATTGTAGGGATTCTTTGATGTCTTTTAATATTTTTAAGGGTGAGTGTAATTTTGGCTATAAGTGGATTGTGATCTGAGGCCACGTCTGATCCAGGATATGCTTTCACGGCTTTAACAGCATTACGGTATCTTTCATTGATCATAATGTAGTCTATCTGGTTCCTGACTACTTTCTCCGATGTATCTGCGGGCGATCGCCATGTATACAGTCGTCTGTTTGGTAACATAAAAAATGTGTTTGTAATAATAAAGTTCTGCTCTTGACAGAATTGTAACAGACGGTCTCCTCTCTCGTTTCGATTTCCCAGACCATAGTTTCCTATACACTTTCCGCTTTGTCCCTTTCCAATCTTTGCATTGAGATCACCTAGGACTATCGTGATTTCTCTTGTTTTCGTTGTTCTAAGTGCCTCTTCGATATCTCGATAAAATAATTATACGTTTTCTTCGTCGGCATTCGCCGTAGGAGCATAAACTTGTATCAAATTCAGTTTGGCATGAGATGTCACTAACTTCAGTACCATTACTCTTTCTGAGATAGAGAAATAGCATTCCACCGCTCTATTAGATTTTTTATTAACTATTACTGCCACGCCGTGTCTGTGTTGGTTATTCTCGCTACCGGAATAATATATTGTGGCTTCGTCTGTTGAAAAACAACCTGAGTTGGGCCACCTAGCTTCACTGATACCCAGTACATCGATATTCAACCTGTTCATTTCTTGAATAACATTGTGCATTTTACCAGGCTGAAACATGCTCTGAACATTCCATGTTCCTATTCTAGTGTTGGACAGTCTTATTTTTTCATCTGCGTTCTTTTGACAAGGAATTCGCTGATTAACGACCTGAGAGTCCTTGTCTTCTTCTCCCCTGCCGGATCTTGGCTTCCGAGGGCCATGATCAGTAACGCCGTTATTAGTTTCTAAAACCATGATGATTTTACTAGGGATATCCATGGGGATCTTTAATGTAGTGGTTTCCCCTTGCCTTCTACATCCTTATGCTGTTGACCAGTATATTGGTTCCTCCATCTTCGAGATCGATTTCTCAACCCCAGGACAAAAGGGTGCCCTACCACCTACCAATTCTTCCGCCCAGAGCCGTTGATTAGTAAGTGTGAGATTGCTTATACCGGCAATACCAATGCAGTTGTCCGGGGTGTGGCACTTGGAGCCCTAAGTGAGAGTTAGGTGTCTTATGAGGACCAGTTACCAAGAACCATCTCCCATCTATGATGCTCGATGTGGTCGTTCCGATAAAAGGTGCTACCTCTATAACACAACCCTACACCCCATCTGACGTATAGAAACGCCATTATAGAAACGCCATTATTAAGTTCACGAGCTTCCCACAAAATAACTCCTGTCAAAGGCTTGCGCTCTGATTTTCTTTTGTAGTTTATGGAAAACAGAAACCAAGATTTAGATGAATATTTAATTCCGAAATTAATAGGAACAAAATTAATTTATGATAATGGGGAAACATACGCATGCGTAGTTAACCCCAGTAGTTATACGCCCCATAACTCTCACATATTTTTGCCCCATTCGACAACACTGTCAAAACCATCTGATAAGATTTTAAAGACCTAACCTCAATCGAAAATTCTTAACATAATAACCCACCATCAAGCCAAGAAAACACCCGAATAAACTAATTCAACGAAAGATGCCAACTTGATTTTATCACAAATTAATTTTGTTATTCCAATATTACAGTGTAATAGTAAAAATAATATTTACCTCATAGTTTATAAACAACACCTTGGATCAGCTTTAAACTTGGAACAACACATATGGCACACTGTTGCCAAACCTTTGTAACTAAAATCGGTTCAAACTGGACATTAGCGGCAAATTTAAATGAGGTGCGTTCTTTTGTCCCATGCGTGTTTTTACCCCCCACTACCCTATGCCTTTGGGGATGCTGCCATGGCAAAATAATTATTGAATTATAATTAATGTAGAAGCTTTAAAGTAAAACTCAGCTTTACTTTTATTGCATGGGCGGACTTTGCTATTGTCTCGAAGAAATACTAATGCATCGTAGGCAAACCACTTGGAATAAAAGTGCACCTGCTCCATATTTTTTCACGCCGAGATATTTTTTTCGCTCTCTATAAAACTGAGCCACCAAATTACGGAATTTTCTTTTTGCCTTTTCCTAAGATAAGAGCCCTTCAGCTAAACAAACTTATATTTTTAACATTCTTGGGATTCCAAATACATGGATGTTGTCTATAATTGTCGCCAGTACTAAAAACTAATTAGCACACGCATTTTTTATATTAAAATACTAAAGAGAACACTGTGTTGAATCGCAACACCAACTTTATGCAATGCAACACATTTCAGCAAATATAAACATATTTAAGTTGTAACAAATTTTTGTTGTATTATGTTGGAAAATGTTGCTCCAGTGTGGACGCGCCTTTACAATGAATTGATTTTGCTACATATGTATATAAAGTCAGAAACATGCCCCGGAAACTTATATGCATGACCTTGGAACATTCCCCCATCACTTTTTGACCCCAGGCAGTTAATAAAGAGAAATGACAGCCTATCTCTCTCACGAAGACTTTAACCAATCATGTATTTTAACCATCGAGCAAAAAGACAAAAGAGGGAATCTAATCGTTATGAAAAGGAGACCAAAAAGTGGCCTCTGATGGCGGACATATCCGGAAATGCGAATGCGCCAAATTTAAATTTTCCGACACTTATTAACAGTAGCTATAAAATAGTGTTTAGAATGTGTCTTAGACGAGAAAATTTTAATTAAATATTAACGATAACAGTCTAAAATGTGAAACAATTGTTAAAAAACTTCAATATAAATAAGATTTCATGTGACAGTTGGGACAAATAATAACATAACCCAACTAAATTTGATTTCTTAAACAAGGAAAGACTCTCTTTCCTTGTTTAATTTGGCCTCTCAAGATGGCACTTCCTGTCTAACAATATTTTTGCCCCCACTACCTTTACATTCCCTCTTTTGTCTTTTTGCTCGATGATTTTAACACAGTCTCGGAGTGTCAATAAAATAATGAAACGAAGCTTAATTCCCCAATGTCAATTCTGTCAAAAGTAATGACAGATCTTCCGTTTGTTTACAAGTTTTCAATTTTATTATTTTTAACTTTCGTTCGCATTTATTTTTAGTAATTTTAATTTAAGTTGGTTACTTAGTTATAGTTTGAGTTACCTATTGTAGCAAAGAATTGTTGTGTTGTGCTATAGTTTATTTTTATGAACGAGAGAGTAATTAGCATAATTTTAACTGGTAGCTCCGACCACTCCATGGGCGTGCTCAAGATTATTGAAAAATTACTTTGAATAATTGTAAAAAATAAATGAATTATTTCAGTGTTATAAAGTGTTATGTGTATGTAAACAAAAGTGACCTCTTTTATCACACACTATATTAGAACTGACTGGCCTACATTAAAAAGGGTTTTAAAAAATTCACATTTTTTTTAATTTTTAAAAATTACAAAAGAGAAAAAGAGTTTTTAAAACCGTCTAAGGTATGTTAAATAGATGAATAAAAATATTAATATAAAACTTACAGCTACTTGTTACAAATCCAAATCAGATTCAGAAGATGAACTTTCAGAACCAAGATTTATAATAACTGGCTCGATCATTTTATCAGTAATATTGTCCAGCTTCCACATTTTTTCCTCTTCTTTAATAGTGTGATTAACTGCCTTTTCCCAGTTTTCAGGTTTTACATTATTTACGGCCTCCAAAAACAACTGTTTAACATCATGAATTTTAAAAGCGGTATTTTTTCTTGAAACTTCACTCTTTATCTGTGCCCATACCAGTTCAATCGGGTTTAATTCACAATGATATGGTGGGGATCTAAGTACTGTCATTCCACGATGTTTGGCAATTTCATCAATTTCGTATTTTTTAAATTTTTCTTTATGAAGGGCACATAACGAATAAAGTTCCTTTCTTATAGATCCGGGATGGTACGTAATATTTTTTGAACTCAGCTAATTCTGCAAGTCTTTTTTTAACCACTTGGTTGTGGGCAGTCCTTCTATAAGTCTGGAGTGATAACTTGCATTATCCATTACTATTACACAGTTCTTAGGAAGAAGATCTATCATTTGTTCGAACCATTCTTGAAAGACATCAGCGTTCATGTCTTCATGGTAGTCACCGGTACGAGTTGATTCAAAAGTTAATAAACCACCTTCAACAAAACCGTCTGAACTGCCAATGTGTACTATTATCAGCCTGCGTCCCTTTCCTGATGGTAGGTTTAAACCAGTAGATAAGTTATTTACAAAAGCGTGCCTTTGACTTGTAACAGTTTCATCCTGCCAAAATTTATTTGGTGTATGACCCTCGTTGATCCATGTTTCATCAAGATAAAATATTTTTCTTTTTTGGTTTCTCATTTCCTTTATGGTTCTTAGAAAATGTCTTCTCCATATGACAATATCGCTTCTTTCTAATAAAATAGACTTTCTGGGATTCTTTTTCCAGCGGAAGCCTATTTCTTTTAAAAGTTTCCATAACGTACTTCGACTCATTTCTGGGTAATCCTTATCATCTCGAACTGAGACAAGAACTTTATCCAATGTTGGAAATTCTTGTCTAAAGAAGAATTCATGCACTTTCCGTCGAAGTCCTTCTTTAAAATGATATTCTATTTGAAATTTTGGTTTCCCTGGAGCATTACGTGGCATTTGAAAACTACCACATTTCTCTTCTTTAATAACTCTGTAAATCGTAGATTTCCCAACACCAAGTGTACTGCTAACTAACTCAACGGTCTCATCAACACTTTCACATAAACGTTTGTCTGTAAATGATTTAAAAGAATTAAATATTAATGTTTTTTCATTAACTGTTAGAGGACCAATTTTTCGGCGTTTACACGGCACTTCCAAATTTTCCATAACACTAGTATACACAATAAACTGCACCTTGCAACTAAAGTACCTACTTTTAGTGAACTGTTAAGAATTTTGAATACGCCACTTGGACCTTCCTATATACAAAATGGAAAAACCCACTATCACATTTTCTGTGGAATAAGTTACAAGGTAATTATCTAGTCAATTACTGTCGTAGATTCCTGGAATTAAAGAATTAAATGTTTGATTGTTGAAACCCTTACTTCGTGGAATGCACTCATTTCAGATAAAATAAAACGTTTTATTTTATCTAAAGAATTAAACTTTATTTTGCAAATAGGCAAAGAATTAAACTTTATTTTGCAAATAGATAAAATAAAACGTTTTATTTTATCTAAAGAATTAAACTTTATTTTGCAAATAGGTAGGTACTTATTAAACTTTTATTGGTTATATATAACCAATAAAATAAACATCTTACATTTCTTGCAAATTCATTAGTACCTGTTAACCTCCATCACTCCGACACTGGCAGCCTTATTTAGGGATTAGTAATTCTCACAACTATTGTATTCTATTCTGCTCCAACCTTTATACCTGGTGGTCATACTCAATTTAAAATTGTTTTCCTATGTACTTCTGTAAACTTGTTGACAAATATCTGTTTTTCATTGAGTCACCCGTATCAACAGTTTAGGGATTTGCATACATAATTTATTGTTTTATTACTCTCTCATACATAAAAATACACTATAGTAAAAAAACTAAACATGATGAATTATTGTATTGTTCCGTTGTGTAGAAATCATGGAAAAATTACAATAAGGATGATGATAGTAAGTTGTCAGGAAGCAAACAACAATAGTATTTAATATTTGTTTCTGAAAATATGTGTAATAAATATTATGTAATTAGTTTATAACTGTTTTATCTTAAACAACAAATAAATATACGATATCTAGGAAAAATTGTGCATTTTTTTTATAATCCTTTTATTTTTTAATAATATATGTGAGATTATTTCATCGGAAAATAGTAAGATATTTTCTAGTAAATTTTAATTAGTAACGAAATAGCCCGCAAGAGGCGCTAATGGGTATGTATATAAGGGGTGTCCATTTGAATTTCACGCCAAAAGATGATTAGTAATGACCCCAGCCGCAAGGGGTCCTAATGAACGAAATTTATACATTGAGTTGCCTATCTATTTCTAATATTATATTATTTATCTGTGGTCAGAAATAATTTTTAACGAAGCCTTGGAAGGCCAATATGGAGTTCGAATCGGGGGAGAAACTATTAACAACTTCAGATATGCATGACACCGCGATCATGGCTGAAAGTATTGAAGATCTTCAATTCCTTATAGATCCAGTCATTAGAGAATGCTCTAATAACGGACTAAGCTTAAATACAATAAAGACAAAGTTA
The DNA here is from genome assembly GCF_040954645.1 of Diabrotica undecimpunctata. Taxonomy (NCBI): domain Eukaryota; kingdom Metazoa; phylum Arthropoda; class Insecta; order Coleoptera; family Chrysomelidae; genus Diabrotica; species Diabrotica undecimpunctata. The sequence continues at coordinate 36,135,893 of NC_092810.1, forward strand.
CTTGTGGTTAGTAAACAAGACCTCGGCCAATTGTCAATAATGAACCGATAACAAAAGTTAACCATTTTAAATTAAATTAAATTAAATTTAAATTAAACTTAGATCTATTCTGAGCAATTCTCAGCTGAACTTACAGCTGAGAATTAAGTTCCTAAAATGTTATGTGTATCCTGTATTACTGTATAGATGTGAAACCTGTATTATGAAGGTTAACATGATGAACAAATTAGAAGCCTTCGAGATGTGGTTATATCGTAGAATGCTCAGAATACCATGGGTTCAACACATTTCAAACAGGGAAGTCTTGAACAGATTGGGTCAAGGTGAAGGCGACTTAATAAAGATGATAAAAAAAGAACACTCGAATATCTGGGGCATATAATGAGAGGAAGCAGATACAGGATAATGCAGTTTTGATATATATATATATATATATATATATATATATATATATATATATATATATATATATATATATATATATATATATATATATTAGGGATTCTACAGTATTCACTGCCTTCCCTCGCTCAACCGGTTCCATCTCTCTCTGTTGTTCCATTCTCCATCGTTTAGTCCTCTCTTACTCATGGCGTCGTCTACTTCGTTCCTCCAGGATTTTCGGGGTCGTCCTCTTTTTCTCCTTCCTATGGGGCTCCATTTGGTTATTCTCTTTATCCATCTGCTGTCGCTAGTTCTTCTTACATGTCCATACCACTTTAGTCTTTTTTGTTCTATATATGTTAGGATGTCTGTTTCTATTGATGTTCTTTGCTTTATTTCGTCATTACTTCTCCTATCCATTCTTGTTACTCTGCAGCATCTTCGCAGGCATTCCATCTCTGTTGCTACTATCTTACTGCTGTTTTTCTTGTTTATGATCCAATTTTCAGCCCCATATGTCATAATACTTCGCACTAATGTTTTATAAATCTGCGTTTTTGTCTTCATATTTAGGTGTCTATCCCACCATACTGAGTTAAGTTGTCGGATTGCTGTTCTTATTTGTCCTAATCTTTGTGTAATTTCTTCCTCTGTTGTTGCCTTTTTCGTGATTATAAACCCCAGGTATTTGAATTTATCCTTTCCTTTGATTGTTACGTTGTCATCAATCTGTAGATCTTCTATGTCTTCTTCACTTGTAGATAGGTACTCTGTTTTCGCGAGGTTAATATCTAGGCCAGCCTTGGTATATTCTTCATGTAGTTTCTTCATCATGTAGCTGAGGTCGTCTTGGTCTTGTGCAATCACTACTTGATCGTCTGCAAAACTTAATGTATATAGGTATTCGTTCCGTACCGGTACTCCCATGCCTTCGCATTTTCTTTTCCATGTAGTCAAGGCTTTCTCTAAGTATATTTTGAATAGGTTTGGAGATGTGGAACAACCTGCAGGAGCCCTTTTGTTGTGGTGAAGTCTCCTATGATTCTTGTTCCCATTTTAATGGACACTTTATTTTCTTTATACAGAGCGTTTGTAGCTTCTATAAGTTCCGTCTGTATTTCTAATTTGTACATTGCCTCCCATAGTTCTGACCTTGGTACAGAGTCATACGCCTTTCTCAGGTCCACAAATGCCAAGTGTATATCTCTATTTTCTGCTTTTTTCTTTTCCAACAGTTGTTCCAGTGTGTATATGTGGTCTATGCATGATCTTCTATCTATCTATCTTTTCTCGCAGTATCTTCCCATATAATCTTCCTATTGATGATATTACGCTTATTCCTCTGTAGTTTTCGCATCGTTTTCTATCTCTTTTCTTAAATATAGATGTCATATATGCCGCCGTCCATTCCTTTGGGAGCTGTTCTCCATTTATGGCTTTCTGAAATATCCATTGTATCATCCGGTGTAATTTTTTTGATCCGTATTTTATAAGCTCAGGTGAGATGCCTCCAGGTCCCGGTGCTTTCTTATTTTAGATTGCTTCTATGGCCGTTCTCATTTCCCTATCTGTTATTTCTATTTCTTGTGGTGGGAATCTGCTTCGTCTTCGCCTGTTTTCTTTTCCAATGAATTGTGGTCTTTGTTCTGTTAATAGTTCCTTGTAGTAGTCCTTCCATTCTTTGTCCTGTATATTTCCCAATTTAATTTTTTCTTTTGAGTTTTGTTTCAATCCTCTCAGTACTTTCCATGACTCCGAAGTTCTTGTACCTCCTATATATGTTTTAATATTTAAGCAGATTCATTCCCATTCTTCATTCTTTTGCTGTGTTATTTGTTTTTTCACTTCTCTATCTTTTTCTCTATATTCTTTATAAACTTCATCGTTGTTTGTAGTCAGCCATTTTCTGTATAGTTGCTTTTTTTCTTGAATGATTCTTTTTGTTGGTTCATTTATTTCATAATAGTGCTGTTTATTTGTTATATGTTCTTTACCCCAAGGGCTTCGAATGCTGCTTGCTTTATACTCGCCTTTATATGTTTGTATATTTCTTCGATGTTGCCGTATCTGAATTCTATTAATTTTTGGTCTAGACGTTGTTGGTATAGTTTTCTTATTGATTTGTCTTGGAGTAGTTCTATATTGTATTGTTTTTCTCTTATAGTGTTCAACGGTTCTTCTGTGGAGGGGGTCTTGTTATGTTTCCAATTAACGCCCATTTTTGCTGTCAGTAGTCTATGGTCCGTTCCACATTCTGCTCCTCTTTTGACTCGCACACCTTTGATCTTTATTGTGGTATCTTGTTTGATTATTATGTAGTCTATTATCGATTTCAGCTTTCGTGTTTCTTGCGTCCATGTATATTTATGAATATTTTTATGTCTGAAAAATCCGTTGGTGATTTTTAGGTTGTTTAGTTCGCATAATTCAATCAGACGTTCTCCGTTATCGTTTTTTTCATCCTCTCCAAATCTCCCCACTACTTTATCGTTTTCTTTTCTTCCAGTTCTGCCGTTAAGGTCTCCTGTTATAATTATCTCCACGTTCTTTTTAATTAGCTCTATTTGATTTTGGAGTTGTTCCGTGAAATGTTCTTTTTCTACTCTCGGAGAATCGTCTGTTGGTGCCTATACTTCGAGTATCACTGTCTCTTTACCGTATATGTCTATATGCATTTTAATTATTCTCTCGTTGATTGGTTCCCATGTTCTAACCCTGTTCTTCCACTTATTTTGATTAATATTCCCACTCCTGCCTTTGCTCTACATTCTTTATTAACTCCGCTCTAGCAGTGGATATGGTCTTCTATTGTTTCCGTTCCATTTCCTTTCTTTTTGGTTTCTGTTGTTACTAGTATGTCGATGTTGCTTTCTTTAAACTCAACTGCAGTTTTGATACTCAACGGAAAGATCGACGGAAAAAGAGGAATTGGTAGGAAAAAATGCTCATGGCTCCGAAACCTTCGTCAACGGACTGGCTTGTCACCAGGTGAATTATTACATGCCGCACAAGATCGAGAACGATATCGGCAAATCGTCATGGAAGCTATTCACGCCTAAAACTTGGGTACGGTACTCAAAGAAGAAGAAGTACATAAAGATTTCAAAAGAAAAAGACAAAAGTAAACCAGGCTATATTAAATATGAAATACATTTAAAGCATTGCCAAGGGTTTATTTTTACTTTTGCAATATAAGGTAGTAAAACTTAAATTAGTAAATTATTAAAGGATTTTTTTATTTGTAAATGTTTATAAATATGGCTGTATCGAATTTGTAAAACAAAAAATTGAGTTATAAGACAACTTTTTTTAAATTAGTTAGCATTTCAAATATTTATAAAAGTCCACAATTTATTTGGTAGTTTACAAGTAATTTACAATGTACATTTTTTAATTAAATTAAGTATAAATATATCTTTTCAGCATAGTATTCTTCTCATTAAATTTGAAATACATTAAAAACATTTATCGGTAAATTAAATATACGTGAGAGGCTTTATATAACACCTTTCCCATTTTTTTCTTGTTTCCGACCAAAGATTCATATTATATAGTTTAAATGATCAAAGGAGCATTCGAAGAATGCGATTTCGGGACCCGAGCAGTCCAAAGGCGCAAAAAGAAGACCCGCCAGTACCATATACAAATAAATTGGCCGCGTCAATTCGGAATTCTAGAGCATTAACTCACATATAGAGAAACAGTCAGTTTTTTCACCTGCCAGACATTTTCGACTCCAATTATTTTGCGACATAAAGCCGAGAGATGTTTGTTTTTATTTCGCCACAACTCGACTTCTTACTTCCCTTTTGGAATGGAATATGACTACTCTTTGATAAATCCCACAAATTATTTAAGTCTTTTGTTTTATATATATTATATATTATATATATATATATATATATATATATATATATATATATATATATATATTTATATATATATATATATATATATATATATATATATATATATCCTCTAAAATAAAAATGTTTTTGTTTTGTTTTTGTTTGTATTAACTATTGGACATTTGGACTATTGGACATCAGCTAGCTCACTGTACATGGTTTTTGTTTTTGTCAAGATCATTTTTAGGCCAACTTCATTGCTAAAAAGTATAGGTTGATAACTAAAGCCTTAACAGGCAAGAAAACACAATTTCATACATATAATCTAAAAGAAAAACGTAGCTTGCGAGAAGGACTGAAAAATATGCGCCTATCAATCAACGTAAATAACAAAAGACCCTATAGAAAAACATGGACACTGTGTAGAAAACGTTTGGAATATCAAACACTAGAGAACTAAAAATCCACTGTCTATATTTTAGGTTGAGAAGTAGGAGTTGAGTAGTAGGAGAATGTTGAGAATTCCATGGACTGCCGGGGTCACCAATGAGGAAGTGCTGAGAAGGATGGGTCGAGACAAAAAATTGTTGAGAACAATAAAAGTACGCAAGACTGCATACCTTGGACACATACTGAAGAATGATAAATATAGTCTTCTGCAGGTCATCATGCTGGGTAGAGTCGATGGCGAAAAGGGAATAGGTAGAAAGAGAAAGTCATGACTGCGAAATATTCGAGAGTGGACAAACATGACTGTAGACGAATTATTTCACGTTGCAGAAGACAGAGAAACTTTTATGTTTCTCTGTCTTCACAGAAAATGTTTTACAGAAAATGTGGTCGCCAACCTCCGTTAATGGGGACGGCATAGAAAGAAGATGTTTTAGGTTGATATTAACCTATCACCAAACAACCATACATATATGATCCAGAGCTTCTACTTCATCACAAGATAAAATTTGTCCCACCACGACAGAGAAAAGACATACCACAATGCACTTAAAGATACGGATATACAAAGAAATATTGCAATTACATGCCATGCTGCGTCAAGTTCACCGGAGACCATTCGACAGACATATGCTCAAGAAATAAATGTCAAATAGTCTGAAATGCATACTATGCGAAGGCAATCATGTAGCCAACTACAAGGGCTGTTCAATATACAAAGAATTGCAGTAAAAAAATATCCGGCACTTCGTCCAAAGCAAGTTAACCCTTTCACTATTTTTATACATTACCATGTATATTGTATTGTATTGCCTTATATGAAATTCAGAATTATTTACCACCTAATCTACATTTGTACATTAGAAAGTACAACCTATTTTAAAGTTTTTAGGTTGGTAGTAAATGCGATAAAGTTTGACAATAGACATTAGGCAACATTTTAAACGTGAGTTTCGTGTTGTGCAAACAGGTGCATTTTAGGTTATGTCATATATTTTACGTTTTGTTGTAAATCTATTAAAATTAGAAGTTTTTACTAAAAGTTTAGTTATCAAAAATTTTATTTTTTTAGTTTTATATGGATATTTACTAATTTTTGTTGTTCATACGTTTGTTTTTGTTTTTTAGATAATGGCAAACGCCAGAAAAAATTCAAAAAGAAAGCTAACCCAAGAAGAACTTCTTTATTATCTTGAGAACGATGATTTTTCAGATATTGAGTTCCTGTCAGATGATGATGGTTGGCAGTCAGACGAAATATCCAGAGAACAAAGAAATAATGATATTCTAGATGTAACTATAGATAAAAATAATGAAAATGAAAATCAGCCTGAAATCAGCGACGTTGAAGATGTAGATTTGGCAGATGAAGAAGAAAGGTTGGAGCTAATTGCAAATTGTTAAAATATGGGGGAAAATGACAAAGATGAGTTAAAAAGAAACCAAACAAATTTTGAGAAAGAACATGGTCTTACTGACAAATCAAAAATAAACTGGATACAAGGGGAAAATGTACAATACGAAACAAGAAATATTCATTGGCATTCAACCGTTTCGACTACCCCTGTTGTAGATTTGCCACCACCAGTTAAACTTTGTACCAAATATATTTCTGGTGAGATACTACAACAAATGGCTGATAATATGACCAATTTATATGCTACACAAAAAAATATTGCTAGATTTCCACCGACAAACTTGGATGAAATCAAGAATTTTATTGAGGTCCATATTGTTATGGAAAACTTACAGTTTCCTAGAGTCTGCATGTATTGGCACCGTAGTATGGGAATACCATTAGTAAAAGATTCCCCAAGTCTGTCTAAATTCTACAAGTTGTGACAGACAATACATTTGGTCGATATTTTAAGTCGCAATGAAGACAACAAAGATAGGTAAGTATTTAGATAAATAATTTTGGTAAATTTGCATTTTTATTTTGTTTCGACTAAAAAATTGCATTTTATTTATATTGGTTAGTTACAGATTGTGGAAAGTCAGATGTCTGTACGAGTCAGTAAGAAAAAGATGCCAGTAGCTACCACTGGAAACTAACTTGTGTGTCGATGAGCAAATAGTCCCATTCAAGGGACAAATAAATATAAAACAATATATGAAAAACAAGCTAACAAATGTGGTATCAAAATCTACATCTTGGCTGGCCAGAGTGGACTGATATATGATTTCTTGATTTATCAAGGTTCAACAACGCCCATTAATCCCATTTACGTAAAATATGGATTGGCAGCTGCTGTAGTTATGCAACTTAGCGAAAGAATATCAGAAAAACCACAGCCTATTTTTTAAAAATTTCTTTATTACCTAAAATTTGATCCAATATCTGGACTGCAAGTCTATATACTGTATAGGAACCATAAGAGCTAACCGGTTTGCCAATCGAAAGTTACCCAGCGATAAAGAAATGAAAAAAAAAATGGTCGTGGATTTGCTACTACCTCAATTGGCAAGGGCGGTATTGTCATCACAAAAAAAAGTATGATAACAAGGCAGTACTGACAGCATCTAACTTTATTGAAATTGGAGAGTCGGATGAATGTAAAAGATGGGATAAAACAAGAAAAGAATATGTGCATATTCCCAGACCTGAAGCTATAAGACGATACAACAGTAACATGAGCGGCGTCGACAAGTTGGACTTCTTACTAAGTCTATACCGATCCTATGTCAGATCAAAGAAGTGGACTGTGAGAATGATCACTCATGCCATTTATTTAGCCCTAGTAAATTCATGGCGTGAGTATCGCACTCAAGCTGTTTTTTTGGGAGTAAACAAGAAAGAAATCTAATCTGCAGTAGACGTGCTCCTAAAAGAAGTAGGCCTTCAAAAAGCTTCGAGGATCCAGGTCGCTCCAAAAAGAAAAAAACTGAAATAAGGCCTATAAAAGGCCTTAGAGTTGATGGATACCATCATCTTCCACAGTATGATGACAAAAATTAATACTCAAGATGCAAAAATGAGGGATGTAAGAGCAAAACACATATATTTTGTCAAAAATGCAAAGTTCATTTCTGTATTTTAAAGGAAAGGAATTGTTTTTCCATATTTCATTCAAAGTAAATTTTAATATTTATATTAATTTTGACAATAATCTGATTTATAAGAGTTTCTAATAAAAATTAACACTCAATGGTTTTTTTTACTTCCATGAACTTTTTTTGTCCATTGTGATGGACATCCTGTACTGGAAGGGTGGGGATAGTTAAATTTTTTTTATGTAAAACAATAATCTATAGTGCAACAATACTTTGTATATCAAAAATTAGAATGTTTTAATCACTCGAAAGGGAATTGACAGTGAAAGGGTTAACTCTATCAATATTAAATATGAACAATATATACAAACCTTCTCGCCTTCTCGAATTCTATGAAGGTTAATGCTAGCGGTATTTCGTATCCTTTAGCTCTATTCATTAGTTCTCGAAGCTTGTGGATATGATCCAGAGTACTGAATCCACCTCTCAAGCCAGCTTGCTCTCTTGGCTGTTCAGCATCTAATGCTTTTGTTAATCTGTTATTGATGATTTTTTTGAATACCTTGTATATGATTAGTAGTTGACTTATAGGTCTGTAGTTTTTCATATTCTCTTTGCTACCTTTCTTATGAATGAGAATTATGTTTTCTGTATTCCAATGATCTGGTATACACCTTAATCTTAGGCAGTCCGTAAATATGCCTACTAAGATTTTCCAGGTTTTTTTATCCCATTACTGCCCAGAATTATTTATGCTTATTTTTTTTTAATTTCTGAAAAAATTATGTTCTAAAAGTCACAAAACTAACAAAAATATATGTTTAAAAAATGAAAAACTTCTTTTTTGACAATTGGCTGTTGCGAAAACGCAACACTGGGCAGTTAGGATGTAAAAAAATTTTTTTTATAATACGTTCTTTGGAATATTTTATTAAATCATATAAAAGAGTTTTAAATAAACTGACATGAAAATAATATAAAAAAAATTATTGCGTATTGCTATGAAATTTAATAAAACATTTTTCATGTAATGTATGTATTTTTCGTGTAAGGACGCATCGGGTTCGTTTTTCTTGGGTAGAAATAAGATGGCCGATGTTGTCGAATCGAATCGAATCGAATCTTGTGTAATGTTGTTTATGGAAGATTGAGATGGTCCAGGTCTTCTTGGAGGAGTTCCGAACATCGTCAACAAGGCTTTGGCTATATTTCGACGAAACTGCAGCAAATCCATTTCGGGTTGTTCAGGGATAATTTGTCTCATTCTACGGTAAATTAACCAAGCATTTTATATGGAGACATCAAGACCCCAGATAAATAAAGGCCAATACCATTTAATGGATCTTATATTTGTCTGGAGTAGGCAACATTTTAATCCATCCGATCAGTTCCTCCCATATTTTCGTTATAAGCCCGAATAAGATGTGGTTGTGTTACTTTGATTTTTTTGCTTTGGGCAAAGAAGTATCTGTTCGCTTGATAAACTGGCGTCGTTTTATGGTAATTCGATACCAAAGTAACTATGCTATTGTCATTCCACTTATATAAAAGCACCTTATTTTTCTCGTCGTACCAATTTTCGTAAATTCCACGTATGGATTTTTTTAAAAGTTTCACTGAATGGACACTTTTCTATTCTATTTAATCGTATGGTTCCTACATAACCTATTCCCTTCGATGTTAAAAAATCAATTAGTTTTATAGAGGTGAAATAATTATCAGCATATAAGCAATGAGGCATAACCCTATCGCATTGTATTTTAGGAATAAGTTGAGCAAACTGCAATATTATTCCACTTCCAAGGCCAAATTCTTTTTTGTATTCATTGGGTTTTCCCTTGCCTCCTTGATAAATATTGAAATCTATGAGGTAACCAGATTTCTGATTCCAACACCACGATTTATACCCAAAGCGTATGGGCTTGCCTTTTATGTGTTGTTTCATACCATGACGCCCATAGTATGGTATCATGGCCTCGTCCACGCTAGATTCGATTTCCCATACAGTGTATTCAATAAATGATTTGCGGAGGCTTTCAAATTACGGAGAAATTTTGTATGTTTTGTCTGAACGATCTATGTTTAGGTTATCGTTAAAATGGAGGAATATTATAATGGTTTCAAATCGGTTACGACGCATATTACTTGAAATCAGTATATTTTAAACGTCCATCAGATTCTTCCCAATACATGCGTCTTCTTTGATTCGTGCTGTACCCACTAACTAGTAAAATTCCTATAAAGCCTTTTAAATCGTCTACTCCAAATTCTAAAGTAGTACCTTTTTAAAGAGCATAACGAACTCTGTTCTTTACAATATTTGTTCTCTTCATTGAAAAAAAAAATCAAAGATCTTTAAAGGAGTGAGTGGTCGTGAATAAAATGAAGGAGTGTATGTGTTCCATTTAGTTTTTTTATTTTCAATATCCAAAAAAAGGGAATTTTCATCTGATAAATCTCGCTGAATCCATTTCCGTGGTAGGAGAGTTACACTTTTTGCACGAATCTCAGTAGATGTCACTTGAATATATTGATTTTCTTCATTTTGTGTCTCTATTTATGTTTTCATCTCAATCGCTTTTGTATCTTCTTCTTCTTCTTTAATTAGTGTCACACTTTGAAGGTCTCTTTTTCATATAGATTTATATTTTCTTCGTCGATCCTTATTTCTTCTTCTTGATGAATTACAGCTTCTGATTCCGCATCCAACAAGTTGATTTGACATCTTATTTCCACCTTCTAGAACAAAAATGATTTTTTGTATTAATGGTATGCCTTGTGCCCAATGTTGCGAAAACGCAACACTGATAATTGGGCAGTTGTACCAACTAGCACAGATAAAATAATAGCACTTCCTTGATAGATATATCCTCTTCAATAGTTTAACAATACGTTGCTATCAAATACCAAATATTTATCCAGTTAATTTATACACAAACGACTTACTACTAACTAAAAACACGTGTTTACAGAAGTCAAAATTAACCTACCCCTTTCAATACGCCAATCTGAACCTTGACTGCCCGAATAAGTCATGTCATTTTCCAAAAGATGACGCCATAGTGGGCTATGTCAACTGTTGCGAAAACGCAACGCTGGGCATGAATGAATTTTTCTTCTTTCGGAACGACTTCTGGTACATCCTTCTGATTACTTATTGCTTCTTTAAGTGTTTCAGAGGCTTCGTATAGTTCGCTGTAGACTTTAGTTATGAATAGTTAGTATTATTTTATTTGTTTATCTCTGATTCTGGTGTTTTCATATGTTAGAGCAACGATTTATTTTTTTTTTGTTATCTTATAGTTTTTATGTTTTTCATTGCATTTTCTACCAGTCTCATTGTATTTTCTTAAATCTCCTTTAATACTTTTTCTCATTGTCTACTAGAAACTACATTTTCCTAAAACTATATTAAATATCAGTATTGAACTGGTATGGTATCTCAACTTATTTAACCCAAAATTATTATTACATCCCATCTGGTTTCGAAATACACTCATTTTACAAAATATTTTATTTCAAATTCAACACGTGGTTTGATTGTTCCCAACACAACATTGTGGGGTCGTCCAGACTAGCAGTATTAATTAAATGAATTTTGTTATTCCTAATAATATGCAAATCAATATTTACAAATAGAAATATTATATTTTAACTATAAACTGCTATAAATTTGAAATTGTTAAAGTGTTATAGAAATTATTATACAAACTCACCATTGTTCATGTCGGTGTGATAATATTTCTGCTCATGGTACAGAAAAATTGAAATAAGAATAATTTTGCTTTACACCGGTTTAAATAGAGAACCTTTTACCTGTTGGTATAACCAATTTCCGGTCCCAACTGTCAGATATTAAAATTACCAACTAACTATTGAATGCTTAATAATTCAGTCAATTTTCTTTAATTTTTCAATAATGTTATCATCAATGGTTTATTTGCTTATTATTTAAGTTCCATATTAACATATCAGAATTGGAATAAATATTTGAAAAAAATATTTATACACACCATGACAGATAACTCACACCAACAATTATTTCAAAGAAAGTTTGTAATTTTGTTATACATTTTGATTACAAATGTACATATTTAATTTAATTACCAAATAATCACTTGAGTTTGTTCTGTAACTTTGACTAAGCTGAGTTAGTTATCATAGAAGATGTATTACAATTATTTATATTGTTACATTGAAATCTAATTATTTAAAGTTTGTTAAAGTATGCCAATATTAATACATCAAATAACTTTGATATCTAAATTTAAAATTAAAAATTTTTAGACATTTATTAATATCAGCTTATTTCATAAAACTAGATAACTTAACTTACATCTTAACTTACAGCATTTAAAATAGAAGAAGAACTGTCACACTTTAACCTACATTTGTCAAGTTTACCTCTAAAATCTGATATATAACATAAAAAACTCATTGTCTCCAAGTAAGAGATGTAGTTCTTTTAAAATCCTCCCCCTTGTTAAATTTAATGTCTGTTTCGTCCCCCGTTTTCTAAGTGTTTTGCTGTGTATTTTCTGTGTGTCTTAAAGTGTCTTAATTTTAATTTTTAACTTTATATATTGGACTTTACAACAATTTGCCACATATTACAACATAACTTTATCAAAGAAATTTGATAATTACAAGCTGATATAATTGCACACCCACACAATTTGTACATCTATTCTTATTCATTGTCTCACAACTGTCACCTTCCAAAACAAAAATAAAAATCTCAATAAATAACACACATTTCATAAATATATCTCCAGAATAAATATAAATAACTTTAAAGAACTTAATGGTATAGAACATTACTTTCATCAAACAAACAATTACATTTACCTATCTCTACTTCATTGGATAAAATCTGTCTCCTCAAGAACTTCCCCATTTACTGTTAAACAATTACAAGAGTTGACTTGAGTTCTCCAATCAACAATACAAGATAGTTTGAAACATGTTCTTTCAACCATCAATTAATAGAGTACCGGCATGTAAGTAATGTTTTATTTATTTGTTTATTTATTAATTCATTACAGTTTAATAGACTATTTTACCAATTTGTGGGTCTTACCTTGTCTGCTTAAACATTTTATTCATTTTTAAAAACCACAGACATGTAATATTGGCATAATTACTGTAATTTATATAATTTATATCACCTATCTTTGTTTTACCTTTATTAGACAACACCCTAATATGGGTTTATTATTTTCAGCATTTATTTAACTTTGTATCGTGACCTGAAGATGCTTTACATATTGTAGAAAGCGAAACCGGTCGTCTGATAGTTTAATTAAATTAATTGTGAGTAAGTCTAATTTATTATTTCTTTTACCTTTTCTCATTGTGTTACAAAGTTCTATGTATTTTTTCTCTGTATGTTGCTACTTGCTTTCATTTCCCTTCTTTCGTTTTAGCATTATTTAGAATTTATTAGATAGACCTGTCGATTTGGTCATGTAATCTTTCATCAATTGTCCTTTAATAGTGATCTAAGTTTTCTTTAAGTTGATAAGAGTACACTTTGGCTTTTAATATTCAGCTACTAACCCAATGAACCACTTTTTTGACATATACATAAATATATATATATATATATATATATATATATATATATATATATATATATATATATATATATATATATATATATATATATATATATATATATTTATATGTATGTATATGTATATATATTCGTTCGCTCTATGTTTTACTTTCGTATAAATATTAATCCCTAAAATTTATTATCTGCTCTGCAACCGTTACTTATTTCCTAGTATTAACAGGTACATTTTCATACAATTTCATATAATTACGAAACGTTTCATGTATACAGTATACATTCTTATACATCATGCTGAACGAATTAGCATACTAAATTTTCTTTTCATATTCAGCTACCTATTCATCCTCATCAAATACAGCCTTATTGTGATCCAACCTGTTATTTGTTGCTGTCTTCACTACCTATTTTTCACGACATCATTCTTATGTATATATTCATCGGTGTCGATATCGCCGGTATTTAAATTTGTTACAGGATACAAATAGACGCACTTTGGCAGAAAATATATGAAGATATAAAGTGTAGCTCGTGTGTGAGACAAGGCGGGTAGACGAGTAGAGCGACATCGGACAGCAGGAGATAGTGATCTTTCGTCATTACAATAACAAATAAACGAACAGAGAAACGCACTGTTTCACCGATGGACAAGGACATAAACTGTGTTTGCGGTTGACGTGCCGTGCCGTTTGTACAACTTCTCCTGTAGTTCTATATTGACATCAAAAATATGTTTAGACTAAATATATGGTCGACTAGAGACACTTGATCAGCGAGACTTATTAATTAGGAACAGGGCTTTATTATATATAGTGATTCTACAAACGATACTCGTATTTTTAGCTAGGTATGTTAACATTTTCAGTAAAGTTCCTTATATACATAAAACATTGCACTTTTGTATGAATTAATCAACCAGATAATATTGTGTGACATGGGATTCCAAGTTGTTATCGATGAAAAATGTGTAGAAAAAGAAGATTAAACAATGAGCCTTCGCTGAGCTCAGCCCTTGTTCCCTTTCTTTGTAAATATTTATATAATATATATATATATATATATATATATATATATATATATATATACAGAAATTAATATTAAACTTACCATTCTTCCTTGTTGAACAGCGTCGATTATCATTGCGCCGAGCTTTCGACACCCTCTTCGATGTCTTCTTCAGGGCTTCCTAGGTCTCAGTCTCCCGAGACCTCAGACACTACTACAATAATCACTAATCAAAGCATTATTGGTGCTGGGAATAGCGGACCGGTCATTTATACCGTCGATGGTGACGTGGCTTGGATGGAGGTTGGAGTGGGGGTCAGCGTGGAAATTGGCGCGGGGATTAGTGCGGGGTGTGTGCGAATATTTCTGACAGTAGAATTTTGAATGACGTGTGGAGCGGACGGTATTTTCTTTATGAGAGTTCTCCAGGTCGAAGGTAACCGTATGCTGTAATCCCTTTTATTGAGACAATTTGGCCTTTTTTCAATTTCTATGGCTTCTCGGATAATTCTTGGTTTATGGAAGCGATTAGGGGCTATGGTTCTGGAGTTTTTAAAATCAATTTTGTCAGCTGTATAAAGATTCGATTAGTGAGATGTTATGTGTTCTCTACTCTTTTGTATGGTGTCGAAGGTTGGACTTTGACGGATATATTTCTCAAGAAACTGGAAGCCTTTAAAATCTGGGTGTATCGGAGAGTCTTACGAATAAGTTGGGTGAATAGAGTTCGTAACGAAGTTGTTTTGCATCGGATGAGAAAAGTTACGGAAGTCGTCAAAACAGTTAAAAATCGCAAACTTGAATATTTTGGCCATGTTATGCGCCACCCAGAGAGATATAATATACTCCATTCGCATAATTTACACGCATTTATTATATATTGAACCAGTGCAGTGGTTTTAATTTGTGACATACATATTACTTTTTTCAGAACCAGATTAAACAGTATACAGTAGAGAGGGTCTCCCTGGCGCAGCCCGTTATTTGTTTTAAAAGGTTCAGATAGTTCCCCTGAATGTGTACTCTATATTTAACTTTTTCAAGAGTTAGTTTTGTTAAATTTGTAGCATTTTTATTTTCTTTCGTATGTATAGAAATCACCCCGTATGTGTTAAAACACCGAAAAAGTATTTTTAATCCTTTTGCATCGCTGAAGTTGATAATAAAAACATTTTAAAGTTTCTTTATATATCACGGACGCCTGTTTCTTTGGTATTTTCTTTTATCGTTTCCACTTAATATTGCGCTTCAAATTAACATCCACTTAGATCGCTAAGAAAGTATTGCGGGGAAGAGAATTACATCACTCTCGGTAGGGCCGGCCGCTGTTAAAGGCGTTTAGTTTTATTGGAGTCCGAATCTGTCTTCAAATTCGTAATATTTTCGTATTTCGTCTGTTTCTATAAGAAAATGTATAGTATTATGGCAGTAAATTGTGCAGTAAGTGTAATTAAAGAAGGTTTGGAAGAATCTTTGAATAGACAACACGCAGCGTGGGTCAGCGTTAAAAACCCGGCAAACAAAAAAAGAGTAATCACTGTTTTTTGTTTTTATGCCGCCTCTTATCTAAGAGATTTGCGTCTAAGAAATTTGCGGCATTTCCAAACAATTTGAAGGATAACTACATGTGTTCCAGTTTTTAAAGAAGCCAAGTTTTCAAACTTTTCGTTCCAGGGCCCAGCTTCCATCCTCGTTTTGTTTGTCCTAAGCCATTCTCGGCTATTTCGCAGTGCAGTTTTTTTCGTGGTAGTGAATCTCCAGTTCCAACCTCAGAAATTTTAAAGAAATAAAATTAACATTTAGTTTAATCCAGTATCTCTAACTTCTAGAGTTTGTAAACGGATAGAACATAGTAAGTTTGTTTTTTTGTTATTTTGTATTAATTTTTTATAACTATTTATATAGTATTTGTGTACTATTTATAGTTGTAACTCTTTGTGATGAGACAACAATAAATATTAATTTTTTTCCCTAAACCATTTTGTTTATTTCTTTTAAAAAAGTTTTTAACCCCTTTTTGTATTTTTAGAAAGGAAGAGCCTACTATTTCATCCAGCAGGAAGATTCTTCTAAGCGGCATGCTTGTTTTAAATAGCTTGAGAACCTTCTTATATTGTGTTTGTTCCAGGAGATTAATGTAAGTACCCCTTTTGTTTTACTTTTTGTAGTTACTCCAATCCAATCCCATTGTTTCATTCACTTATCTGCGGCCCAGCTCTCCAGAAAAACCCTGAGTAGCCGTCCGCAAACGTTCAGGTTTGTTTTGCTTACATTATCTCCACCCCAGTAATTTCTGTCCCCAATTTTCTAGGTGGTAGGCAAAATAGTCGTTACAAATTTACCGACTGATTTGGTATTCTTAGCTCTTTCATTACTTTGAATGCCTCAAATACCACCCAAAAATGTTTACCAGCTCTCCTACTATGATGTGTGTTACATGGTGTGAGAAGCAACCTATTTGGGTGGAAATAGTTCAGAATCCAGCAGTCTACTCGAGTATTTGATTTTTATAATATAATTCTTTGAATACCTTTTGTTGGCCAACTGCCTGGAGCGCAGTCGAGCAGGAATATATTTAATTTAAATGCTCCGTTTCATTTTCGCTTAATTAATATATATATATATATATATATATATATATATATATATATATATATATATATATATATATATATATATATATATATATATATAAATATTGTCATACTTTTTCTTTCCCAACCAAAGAAAAAAATAAATAAAAAGATCCATCGGAATAAAATTTTAAGATATCATTATAAACAATGTATATAGTAATTTAAGATAAGATTTAGTGTAGATAAGAATAGAAATTTGTTTGGCAAACGACCTTTTTCCGTTTCAAACAAAATTATCAAAAAACCTTTGTTTAGAATTAGAAGACATTTTACCTGAAAGTTAATCTTTTCATTGTTTGTATAGTCGAGTATTAAATGACCATATTCTAATCTTTTGAAATATGTATAAATTATGTATTGACAAAACCAATTTTAAAGTAAGCTATTTAGTTTTTCTCTGAAACCGAAATTAGGCTTTTCCAAAATCATGGTAAACACAATTTGAGCTTTTGATTGGACGTTTTTTAAATGGAAATTTGTGAGCCGATCATGAGACCGGAGGAGTTAGTGATAATTTGGTCATCGAAAGAAACAGTCGTTTGTCTCAAGATAGGGTGTGGTTCGTGAGTTTGGATACCGGCGTAACGAAAAGAAGTGAATAGTTTGCAGAAGGAGATAACAAGTAGATTAAAAGAGGTCCTTGTATCTACCGTGGGCATTTTATAAAGTATATGTGAAAGTATTCTTACGGCATCAAGTTGACAAAAGGAGGTCCTGGTGTCATAAATAAGTAGCTGAGTTTGGAGAAGTGAATCAGGTGTTTTTTGTGTAGTCTGCAGGAGGTTTTCAGAGACGTTAAGAAGGAGCCGAGGTGCCAAAGAGGAGAGATCACATCGTTGAGGAGACTGGACTTTTCTGGGTATGTTCCAACATACAACTCAAGAAGAAAATAAGCTGTAAGTGTTTGTACAATTGAATTTAATATCTGTGAAGGATCGTTTCGACATCATGGTCATAAGCATTCAAAGTTAAGAACTAGGTTTTGTTAGGCTAATCAAAAGTTTAAAGTTTTGTAGTTTCTTGTTTCAAGTAAAGAAAATTTTCAGTAAAATTGGTTCTTCACGTAATATAAATGTATGTAGCTTTATAATCTTATTATTATAAAAATTTGATTTATTTTCTTGTATGCTGATTGATAAGATAACGACAGAATTTAATAATTGTTTTATTCGTTCATATAAAATAAAGAAACGTAAATCTTTGTAATATAATATATTTGTATTCTTATCCTTTCTTCTCTATCCAGATAAAAGACAACTAAAAAATCTTTTGAATCCATCGAACACAGGTAATATAATGATTATTTTACTTTTGATAACAAATAAGTTATAATTCTTTTTTATTGGCTCAATAAACTAAGATTAAAGTCAAAATAAACAATCATAACAATATATATATATATATATATATATATATATATATATATATATATATATATATATATATATATATATTTATATATATATATATATATATACATATATATATATATATATATATATATATATATATATATATATATACTGAAAAAGCGATAAACGTTTGTAATCAACGCTGATCAAATAGAATACAAAACTCAAATATTTGGGTGTGCAGCGGAAGATAGGACAAATAAGTACTCTTTTTAGTCTACCAAGCTTTCGCAAATCTTTATTTTCATTATCAGGGTGCTACAATAAACAAAATTAGTACAAAATACAGAAAAAGAATTAATTTGCATCTTACACTAATTGAGGTTAGTTGTCGTGATGTTTATCAAATGAAATGAGCAACTCATTTGACCCCTACAAATGATGGCGAAAAATACCCAAAATTGTTTTTAAAAAACGTTCTTTAACAAACACATATTTAAAATACTTTAAAACACATATACATAAACACATAAATAAAATTATGTTAAAATAATTACAGAACATGTACTTAGTCACTAAATAAAATTTAGGTTATAAATATTCTTATCAGAAACAAAAGAATTGGTTGTGAATTCGTTACTGCCTGCATAAGGATAGACAGAGGGAACAAATCTAGATTTGTACATTCACATTACACATTCCATCCTAAATTTTTCTTTTGGTCCTTTTTAAATATTGTTCTGATTATTTAAATTATTATTTAAATATTATTTAAATATGTTAAATATTCCCAAAAAATTTGGTTAAGCCTAATATTATGACGAGAGATATATAAAATGGAAGATTGACACTGAGGAAGAGGTATTTGTTTTTTTATCAGATTTTCCAATAGGTACTTAATAGCAGCATCATTATATATGCATCCTAACATCCAATGATTGATATCGTCAGTGTTACCATTACAATCACAAAGTTCTGTTTCACTTAAATTAAATTTATGAAGATAGGCTTTCACAGTAGCATGATTAACAAAGCATCTAACAAACATTGAATATACTCTTCTATTGGGATGATTTCTTGCAGCAAAAACCGCAGTAGGTAAAACAGGGTGAATTTTTGTATAAAGGTTGTTACTTCTGTTACAAAAAGCATTCCATTCAATTTCCCAGTTTTCTTTTAATTCTTGTTTACGCAGCAAGACTAAATCACCTCTCTTGAGCCAGCTAATTTCTAATCCTTTTGAAGCTGCTTCTTTTGCAAAATAATCTGCTTTGGTGTTACCCGGGATACCAGCATGTCCTTTTACCCAAATGGAAGAGACTGAATTATTTCTTTTAAGTATCTTTAGTTGATTTTCTAAAATTTTGACGATAATACTGTTTTTGTATAAATGCTTATGCGAATTATCTAAAGCAGACAACGCAGATTTTGAATCCGACATAATTACTATTTGTTGATCAGACATTCTTTTCTCAATAGTCCATTCCAGAGCTTGATATATTGCAAACAGTTCTGCGGAATAAATGGAACATTGTTGGTTTAATAAAAATGTGAAACGCTTCACGATTTTGCGTGTCATCCTTGCGCAGGGACCATGCTAATCTTCTCTGTATCGTTCCAATTTTAGTATATGTACCGCCGAAGCGAGTACATCATCATCATCATCATCATCATCATCAATCAGCCCTGAGTTGTCCATTGTTGAACATAGGCCTCCTCTAGACTTTCCCATCTGCTTCTGTTCTGCGCCTCTGCTATCCAATTGGTCACGATTCTTTTGAGGTCGTCGGTCCATCGCGTTGGGGGTCTTCCTCGGCTTCGCTTGTCAGCCCGTGGTCTCCACTCAAGCAATTTGTTTGTCCAACTGTCGTCTTTCATTCTTGCAACATGTCTTGCCCATCTCCATTTTTGCCTTGTAATATGTTCGATAATGTCTTCCACTCCGGTTCGTCTACAAACTTCCTCGTTTCTTATTCTATTTCTTAAGCTTATTCCAAGCATTAATCTCTCCATCTTTCGTTATGTCATTCTTAATTTTTCGGCTGATGTTTTTATGAGAGTTCTGAGCTCTCACAAAAAGCGAGTACATAAATAGACTTAACATGCATACATCAAATTCACAAATATATAGCTGCAATCCATGTCTAAAAACAAACATAAAATTAATTAAGTCTTATACGTATGTATTGTTTTTTACTTTTATATTAAAATTTGCTTGAGATAATACTTGTACTTTTTTTACTATGAATAAACACTGCATATTTTAATTTAGTACCTAAACCTGTTTAATTTGTGATTATCTTTTTCGACAAATAACTGATTGATTGGTGGCTAATCACTAGAAGTTTCATAATTCGTCCTTGCCAATAACTGACAAATTAGTCGCTAATCACTGGAGGAGTCATGTCAATAACTAATTCTTGACAGAACAGATATTATAAAAGATTTTTTGGAACTTAAATTTGATTCTAGACTAGAAATGTTTGGTTTTGTATAAACTACAACTGATTTTTTATAGGGAGTAACGTGATATTCCTACTGATAAACATTTATTGCATAATTCTATGATTTATTACCTTAATAGAAATGTGACCGGTCAATAATTGGGTAGTTTATTAAAATTAGATCGTTTTAGTGCTAATTATCTGCAAAAATTAATCCCTAATTCAACACAACGTATTCTTGTCTTATTTGCAGTGTCTTGTTATATTTTGTATGGAAATTACTTAATTTTTTACATAGGAATAGTATTTACGATGGTAGGTGGGACTCTATGAACATGTCTACGGTGGAAAACAGTGTTTAATTAAAATTTTAATGCTCACGATACGACCAACATAACTTTTAAGAAACTGAATTTTCTGACATGTTTATTTGTCTACAAAAAAGTGTAATTAACTTTGAGTGTAAATTATGGCCGGTTTGTTAGAAACACATGCCTGAGGGCATAAGCGTAGTTCGAGGGAATACAGTAATAACTTCTTATCTTAGTTTAAACTTATGAAAAAGGGCAGGATATTAGTTTTAAGATTTGCATCGAAAATATTCTTTTCTATTTTGATGTCTAATAAAGAAAATAAATACGTTACTGACGGATACATTAGTAATAGACTACGGAAGTGAAAGTTTTCTCAATACACTCTTTAATACAGGTATCTAACAAGTACTTTTGATAAATATGGTGATAACAATATGTAATAAACAAAATACGCAAAATATTAAACGTGGCCATACACTAATAATAGCAAAACTAAAACAAGAACGAGAACTTTTTTTTGATAGCTACGATAGCTTTGATGAGTCATGCTCTAAAACTGTTTCTGAAAATAATCCATAATAGGATCTATAGGAAATTAGACGCAGACATCAGTAACACTCAGATGGGATTCAGAAAAGGGCTGGGTACAAGGGAGGCTCTGTTTGCAATGAACGTTCTCTCACAGAGATGCTTAGACATGAACCAAGAAATTTACACCTGCTTTATTGATTTCGAAAAGGCCTTTGACAAAGTACAACATGAACCACTAAGACAAATTCTAATAAAGAAAAATATAGACAGCCGAGATATTCGAATTATATGCAACCTATATTGGAATCAAACAGCAAATGTGAAGGTTGAGGGTAGGCTAACAGAAGAAATTCAAATCCGTCGAGGAGTCCGGCAGGGATGCATCTTGTCGCCACTTTTGTTTAATCTGTATAGTGAAGCTATTTGTGAACAAGCACTCGAGGAAGAAGATCTTGGACTGATAATAAATGGTGAGACGATCAACAATATAAGGTATGCTGACGATACGGTTCTCCTAACGGGAACGCTAGTAGAACTACAACATCTCGTTCAAAGTCTCAATATATATTGTAACAGTTACGGCTTGAAAATTAATTTGAAAAAAACTAAATTTATGGTAATCACGAAATCCAAGAACATCAGAGCTAATCTTGTAATAGACAATACAACGATTGAGCGTGTGTCCTGTTATAAATATCTAGGTGCTTGGATCACAGACGATACTGATCAAGCAAAAGAGATTAGATGTAGAATAGAAATCGCTAGATCAGTCTTTAATAGAATGCGCAAACTCTTTTGCAATCGTGATATCAACATAAAGTTACGAATACGAATGCTGCGGTGTTATGTCTTTTCTACCCTGTTGTATGGAGTAGAGGCTTGGACACTAAAACAGTTGACCACAAAAAACATCGAAGCTTTCGAGATGTGGTGCTATAGGCGCATTCTCAGAATATCATGGATGGACCGCGTCACTAACACGCAAGTACTCCAAACTTTAGACAAAAGATGCGAAATTCTAAATGAGATAAAAACTAGAAAGATGGAATACTTGGGGCACATTGTGAGAGGTGAAAAGTACGAACTTTTAAGAAATATCATGCAGGGCAAAATTAAGGGCAAAAGAAGTGTGGGAAGAAGAAAAATATCGTGGCTTCGTAATCTACGTGAATGGTTCGGGTGTAGTTCGATTGAACTTTTTAGGCGCGCTGCTAACAAAGTCGCAGTGGCCATGATGATTTCCAATCTCCGTTAGGAGTGGCACGAGAAGAAGAAGTAAAACAAGAACTACCAATAATTCCAAAACCTGTTAGAGATAGAGTAAATTACCAATTAGAGCACCTTCAAGAGAAGCAGGTCGTAAACAGACTAGAGGAAGAAATAAACAAAAAACTAGAGAATCCAGTCAAACAGGATATAGAAGAAGAGTGGCAGACCATACAGACAGCCATGTCGGAAGCAGCGGAAAAGTGTATAGGAAGAGAGCATATAAAAAGACAGCAAGAATGGCTCGATGAAGAATGAAGGAATGCTTTAACAAGAAGAAACAGGGCAAAACTACAAAGAGATAAAGAAAATACCCAAAATGCAATCGAAAACTATATGGCAAGAAGAAGAGAAGTGAAAAGAATTTGCAGAAAAAATAAAAGAGAACAGCTAGAAAAACAATTAAAAAACATAGAAGAAACCTACATAAACAAAGAGGTCAACAATTTCTACCAAGAAGTTATGAAATCCGGAGAAACTACAAACAATAATCCACAGTATTCCAGAAACAAAGAAGGCTTACTTCTAGGTAAAACAACAGAAAAATTAAATAGATGGGTGGAATATTTCGAAGATCTATTAAATACAGACCAACAAGAGAAACTGGAGGGAAATGAGA
This sequence comes from Diabrotica undecimpunctata, assembly GCF_040954645.1. Classification (NCBI taxonomy): domain Eukaryota; kingdom Metazoa; phylum Arthropoda; class Insecta; order Coleoptera; family Chrysomelidae; genus Diabrotica; species Diabrotica undecimpunctata. The sequence continues at coordinate 36,159,311 of NC_092810.1, forward strand.
ATTGGCAAGAAGATGAAGAAGAGACGTGCGAGGAACCAACTTTGGTTGAAGTCAAAGAAATAATAAGAGACCTAAATAATAACAAAAGTGCAGGAGTAAGTGGTATCCCAGCTGAGATTTTTAAGGAAGGTGACGAAAGATTGAAGGAAAGGATATTTCACTTGACACTAATAATTTGGCAAAAGGAAGAAATGCCGAAACAATGGAATACCGCTCTTATTTGTCCTATCAATAAAAAAGGAGACAAAACGGATTGCCAAAACTATAAAGGTATAGCACTATTAGAAGTAGTCTACAAAATATTTGCAAAAATTATTAGGAAAAGATTAATAAAATATGGCAATAAAGTGATTGGAGAATACCAGGTAGGTTTTAGACCAGGAAAACCAACTACTGATCAAATAAGTATGTTAAAATTAATACAAAACTTAGGATTTCATATGCTATTTATCGATTTTAAACTAGCATATGACTCCCTAAATCAAACGATGCTATATGAGGCCATGAGAACATTAGAAATACCGGAAAAGCTTATATGGCTACTGAGAATGACGCTTAGGAACACGATAAATAGGGTAACGATGAAAGGAAGCTTTTCAAGACAGTTCACAGTGAATAGAGGTTTAAAACAAGGGGATCCGCTATCAACGAATTTATTCAACCTAGTAGTAGAACATATCGTAAGAAGATCAAATATGAGCAAAAACAGGACCATTTCCAATAGCAGGGAGCAGTGCATAGCGTACGCGAATAATGTCGTGATACTAGCGAGAACAAAAAACGTTTAGAAGTCCAGAAATTTAAAGAAGAAGAAGCGAAAAGATACGGATTAATAATAAACCAAACAAAAACGCAATATATGGAAATGAGAGGAGACATAACAAATAATAACCAATATATCAAAATGAAAGGAGCAGAGACTGTCTATAGTTTTGAAAAAGTGGCAGAATTTGAATACTTGGAAGTAACCATAACGAACACGAAAAAAGAAGAAAAAGAGATAGACAAAAGATTAATGAAGGGAAGCAGAGCGATACGGTCACTAAATTCATTAATAAAAGCAAAAAATGTGTCAAGAACAGCTAAACTGCGAGTCTACGAGACAGTAGTCAGAACCACAGTGATGTATATCAATGAAAGTGGATTATGAACCAGCAAGAAGAAAAGAAAGTAGAGATCTGGGAAATAAAGAAGCTCAGAAAAATTTTCGGAGATATAAAGACGGTAGAGAATATTTGGAGAAGACGAACAAATAAAGAAATAATGAGGATGTATGGAAAACCAGCAATTACGGCAAAAATACGAGCCCAAAGAGCTAGATGGCTTGGTCACATTATACTAATGACAGAGAATCGAAATGTTAAAGCAATATTGAAGAACGGAGAAATGGGGAAAAAGAAGGAGACGTCCAAAGAAGAAATGGTTGGATGCAGTAAAGCAAGACTTGTCAGAAATAGGTGTGAGAAATTGAAGAAAGCAAGGGACTTTGAAGTCACCTGCAGTTACATTGCAGGTGAAACCTGTGGTGCAATGTAACTGCAGGTTTCACCAAACCAATTGAGGCATACTGCAGAGCATTTGAGGCCTCCTTGTCGACAACCACACATATTTTCACAGTTTTTCTTGCATTTGCAGTAAGGGGGAAGTAAGGGGGTAGTGGAGTTTTGATTCATATCCAAATTTTCAATGCTTTTTCCAGCCCCAATCTTTAGGATCGTAGAGTTTCCTGGTGATCAACTCTAACGTTATGGAAACGGACTGCATCTTCTGTTGGCGAAAACGATTATAAGTTACATGTAATTTTGGTCACTGTCTTGGCAAATCATTTGTATTTTGCAACAGATGTAGGCTTTATTAATAATTGTGCTATGATACGGATCATTATCCAATATAATGATTGATGGTTACTCTACATTATTCAATAGCTGACGTTCAAACCATTGCAAAAAGTTATAACGATTCATTTTTCTATGGTAGTCAGTATTCTTTGTTTTGGATGAAAAAACTAATTTAGCTCCCTGAATAAATACAATACAATTTCGTGTATGGAAAACGATGTATTTAAAAAATAGTTTAAATTACTAAATAAAATATAATCTAAAAAATATTTTAAATTACCAAATATAATAAAAATATTATGCAATTATAGTGTATTTTTATGTATGAGAGAGTAATAAAACAATAAATTATGTATGCAAATCCCTAAACTGTTGATACGGGTGACTCAATGAAAAACAGATATTTGTCAACAAGTTTACAGAAGTATATAGGAAAACAATTTTAAATTGTATGACCACCAGGTATAAAGGTTGGAGCAGAATAGAATACAATAGTTGTGACGGTTACTAATCCCTAAATAAGGTTGCCAGTATCGGAGTGATGGAGGTTAACAGGTACTAATGAATTTGCAAGAAATGTAATATGTTTATTTTATTGGTTACATATAACCAATAAAAGTTTAATAAGTACCTACCTATTTGCAAAATAAAGTTTAATTCTTTAGATAAAATAAAACGTTTTATTTAATCTATTTGCAAAATAAAGTTTAATTCTTTGCCTATTTGCAAAATAAAGTTTAATTCTTTAGATAAAATAAAACGTTTTATTTTATCTGAAATGAGTGCATTCCACGAAGTAAGGGTTTCAACAATCAAACATTTAATTCTTTAATTCCAGGAATCTACGACAGTAATTGACTAGATAATTACCTTCTAAACTTATTCCACAGAAAATGTGATAGTGGGTTTTTCCATTTTGTATATAGGAAGGTCCAAGTGGCGTATTTAAAATTCTTAACAGTTCACTAAAAGTAGGTACTTCAGTTGCAAGGTGCAGTTTATTGTGTATACTAGTGTTATGGAAAATTTGGAAGTGCCGTGTAAACGCTGAAAAATTGGTCCTCTAACAGTTAATGAAAAAACATTAATATTTAATTGTTTTAAATCATTTACAGACAAACGTTTATGTGAAAGTGTTGATGAGACCGTTGAGTTAGTTAGCAGTACACTTGGTGTTGGGAAATCTACGATTTACAGAGTTATTTAAGAAGAGAAATGTGGTAGTTTTCAAATGCCACGTAATGCTCCAGGGAAACCAAAATTTCAAATAGAATATCATTTTAAAGAAGGACTTCGACGGAAAGTGCATGAATTCTTCTTTAGACAAAAATTTCCAACATTGGATAAAGTTCTTGTCTCAGTTCGAGATGATAAGGATTACCCAGAAATGAGTCGAAGTACGTTATGGAAACTTTTAAAAGAAATAGGCTTCCGCTGGAAAAAGAATCCCAGAAAGTCTATTTTATTAGAAAGAAGCGATATTGTCATATGAACATGGATCAACGAGGGTCATACACCAAATAAATTTTGGCAGGATGAAACTGTTACAAGTCAAAGGCACGCTTTTGTAAATAACTTATCTACTGGTTTAAACCCACCATCAGGAAAGGGACGCAGGCTGATAATAGTACACATTGGCAGTTCAGATGGTTTTGTTGAAGGTGGTTTATTAACTTTTGAATCAACTCGTACCGGTGACTACCATGAAGACATGAACGCTGATGTCTTTTAAGAATGGTTCGAACAAATGATAGATCTTCTTCCTAAAAACTGTGTAATAGTAATGGATAATGCAAGTTATCACTCCAGACTTATAGAAGGACTGCCCACAACCAAGTGGTTAAAAAAGACTTGCAGAATTGGCTGAGTTCAAAAAATATTACGTACCATCCCGGATCTATAAGAAAGGAACTTTATTCGTTGTGTGCCCTTCATAAAGAAAAATTTAAAAAATACGAAATTGATGAAATTGCCAAAAATCGTGGAATGACAGTACTTAGATCCCCACCATATCATTGTGAATTAAACCCGATTGAACTGGTATGGGCACAGATAAAGAGTGAAGTTTCAAGAAAAAATACCACTTTTAAAATTCATGATGTTAAACAGTTGTTTTTAGAGGCCGTAAATAATGTAAAACCTGGGGGTTGGGGAAAAGGCAGTAAATCACACTATTAAAGAAGAGGAAAAAATGTGGAAGCTGGACAATATTACTGATAAAATGATCGAGCCAGTTATTATAAATCTTGGTTCTGAAAGTTCATCTTCTGAATCTGATTTGGATTTGTAACAAGTAGCTGTAAGTTTTATATTAATATTTTTATTCATCTATTTAACATACCTTAGACGGTTTTAAAAACTCTTTTTCTCTTTTGTAATTTTTAAAAATTAAAAAAAATGTGAATTTTTTAAAACCCTTTTTAATGTAGGCCAGTCAGTTCTAATATAGTGTGTGATAAAAGAGGTCACTTTTGTTTACATACACATAACACTTTATAACACTGAAATAATTCATTTATTTTTTACAATTATTCAAAGTAATTTTTCAATTAATCTTGAGCACGCCCATGGAGTGGTCGGAGCTACCAGTTAAAATTATGCTAATTACTCTCTCGTTCATAAAAATAAACTATAGTTGTGTTGGTTATAATTGAAGGTAATGGTAAATGCTACAAACAATGTTCTTGTGTAGTGCTGCTGTATAATATTGATGAGTTTGATTTTTTGTACATTCATTATAAATTAAAAAAAAATGTAATATCATCGAAATAATACCCTAATTATCGTAAACATTTTTATTACTCAGGTTTGTGGAAAACTGGTTTAATTCTTCTTCTTGTAGTTCCTTCTTCTATTGGAGGTTCGCTATCATCACAGCTATCCGTACCTTATTGGCGGCTGCTCTGAAAAGATCTACTGAGCTGCAACTATACCACTCCCTTAGATTTCTTAGCCAGGAAATTCTTCGTCTTCCTATGGATCTTTTACCCTTGATATTACCTTGCATTATAAGCCTTAATATCTCATATTTCGCACCTCTGGTAATGTGGCCTAAATATTCCAGCTTTCTTGTTTTGATGTGCTTTATGACCTCGCAATCCTTTTGTAGCCTTCTTAACACTTCTATATTTGTAACTCGTTGGGTCCATGGTATTTTCAAAATCGTTCTATAGCACCACATCTCAAATGATTTTAACTTGCGATTGCGATTGCGACACAGCGATTGCGGCCAAACACAGAAACTTAGAAGTAACGGTACATAATCTGCACACAGCAAGTATAATAATTTTATATCGTCGTAATAATACTCTTATTATGGTAAACACTTTTATTACTCAGAAAATACCCACTAAAATGGTAAACAAATTGTTTTTCGTTTTACAGAATGTTTACAAGTTATATTTTAGGTTGACAGCTGACGATTGGCAGACACCCTAAAGTCTGGTTCACACTGTTTAACTTACGAGACTACAAAAATGATTACGAAACAAAGCATTACTTCCCAAAACTATTTCAGTTTTATTTTAAAGCAAATTGTTAAACATTTTTATTTCTTTTAAACATGAACATTTGCAACAAATTGAAACTTGAACATTGCCAGTATAAACAATCCCCCCTCTTATTGGCCAACGGCTTCGGGCGGATGAGCTGGTAAGTGGCAAGAGTACTCCTTTGTCCTAGGGTTGGGAAACTGGCCCTAAATGCGGATGAGCTACGACATTAGCCAACGGCATAAGAATACAGAAAGCAACGGGAAACCACTGTATTAAAGATTGTAATATATTCCTAGTCGAATCATCATAAAATGAGAAGACAGAGTAAGCAAACGTGTACTGATCATGTGTATCGGAGAGTGAGATCTGGCAGGAAAGGAGTCAGGGCTTTTCAGGTCGTCAATCAGCGAAATTCCTACCAGAAAAAGAAAAAGCAGACCGTCAATTTAAAATAGGAACGTGGAATGTGACCAGCATGTTCCAATCCGGAAAAATACACAATGTAATCCAGGAAATGAAAAGAATTAACATCAATATTTTAGGAATAAGTGAAAGCCGATGGATAGAAAATGGAAAATGTAAAGTTAGAGACCATACACTGTTCGGGTAATAATGATACACAACATAGACATAGCGTGACAATAATACTGAATAATGAAATCTCACAACACGTCCAGAATTTTCTACCTTTTTCCGAAAGAGTTATGCTACTACAACTAAAAACGAAAGACAGAAAAATAAACATAATTCAAGTCTATGCCCCAACGGCCGAAAAATATGGCGAAGAGGTGGAATCGTTCTATGAACAAATTCAAGAGGCATTGAGAACTACCAAAGCACGTGACGTGACAATAATATTGGGTGACCTGAACGCCAAAATTGGAAAAGGCAGCACAAGCAACGTAGTGGGAAATTTTGGATTAGGCAATAGAAATCAAAGAGGAGATAGGTTGATACAATTCTGCCAAGATATTAATATTATTGTTACAAACACGTTCTTTAAATTACCTAATAGACGTTTGTATATGTGGAAATCGCCAAGAGATAATGAACATCAGATAATGAGAAATCAAATAGATTACATAATGATTAAAGAAATATATCAGAATGGTATTACTGCAGTCAAAACACAACCTGGAGCAGATATAGCATCTAACCATTGTCTCTTAGTAGCACATATGAAAATTAAAAGGAAAAGAATAGAGACCACAGCAAAACAAGAAATAACTGATATAAATGCACTAAGAGATCCAGAAATCAGAGAAAATATAAAAGAAAAAATAAATGAACGTCTAAACACCATACAGACTGAAGGGGAATGCAATGAAGCAAATATCAACAAAAACTTGAAAAAATAAATAAATAAAATTGATGAAATAGAAATACTACAAAATAAACATGACAGCTTTAATTTACACAGGAAAATAAAAGAATTAAGTAATAGACCAGAATAGAAACCAAATATACTAGTTGATGAAAAAGGAGACACAGAATGGATACAGAAAACAAATTGATGGTATGGGCAAACTATATAGAACAGCTGTTTAACGACAAAGAAGACAAAATAGATAACGAATATTTCGTTGAAGAGACTTGACAAGAAATAACAGAAAGAGAAGTAAAGCACAAATTAAAGAATTAAAAATGGGAAAGCAGTAGGACCAGACGAAATACCGACAGAAATATTGCAACTTATCGCCGACTGCAATGTACATGTTATTGTCGAATTATTTAATATCATATACAGAACAGGTATATTAAATAAATAATGGCTTCTATCAACATTCGTGACTGTACCGAAAAAGAAAAACAAAAGCCAGACAATGTTGCGATCACCGTACCATCAGTCTAATGTACCACATACTAAAAGTATTCCTAAAGATTATTCATCGTAGAATATATAAAATTTAAAACAAGACATTGAACAAACTCTGGATTTAGAAATGTTCAAGGTACCAGAGAAGCATTATATGCAGTAAATATGCTAATACAGTTTAGATGTAAACCAGGACATCTATGTCTGCTTCCTAAATTATAACTCAATATAATATAAGTCATCCGATACAGTGAAACATAATCCGTTAATAAAACTACTGAGAACAAAGAACATCGACACATGGGATATAAGAATAATAAATAATCCTTATTATGAACATAAAGCTGTCATAAGAATAAATAATTTAAAAACTAATAAAATAAAAATCAAAAGAGGTGTTAGACAGGGCTGTGTCTTGTTGCCATCACTGTTTAATGCATACTCAGAGGGAATATTAAAAAAACATTAGAAGATGAAGTAGCAGGCATAAAAATAAATGGCCTACCCATACGTGAGATTAGATATACTGATGATACAATACTAATAACAGAAAATATTACAGATCTGTAAAAGAATTTTAGATAAAGTTGTTGCAGCGAGTGAAGAATTTGATCTGTCTCTCAACATAAAGAAAACAAAATTCATGGTTATATCAAAGAAAAATATTAGATACATCAATCTACACGTAAATAAACAGACGATAAAACAAGTTCAGAATTATAACTATTTAGGGGCAAACATTAATGAAACAAACGATTATACCAAAAAAATTAGAGTTATAATAGAAAAGGCTAAAAGTGCATTCAATAATATGAAACAAATATTATGTTGTAAAGACCTCAGCCTAAATTTTAGAAAACGAGAACCAAAGTGTTATGTATTTTCTGTTCTTCTGTATGGTGTGGAGTCACGGACTTTAAATAAACAATGTCTCAATAAATTGGAAGCATTTGAAATATGGACATATCAAAGAATGCTGAGAATCTCCTGGACAAATATAATAACCAATGAAGAAGTACTAAGAAGAATAGAGAACAACAGGTAGATACTGGATTCCATCAAACTAAGAAAACTACAATATCTGAGTCATATAACACGTGGTGACACATATGAATTCCTAAAACTAGTAATGCAGGAAAAGATTCAAGGAAAGCCGAGCATAGGTAGAAGAAGAATGTCCTGGCTGAGAAACCTCAGAGAATGGTTTGGATGCAGCTCAACTGAACTCTTTCGGGCTGTAGTGTCAAAAGTTAGAATAGCAGTGATGATTGCCAACACTCGTCGCGGAGATGGCACGTAAAGAAAAAGAAAATTGCAATAAAAGATAGTTGAGTATGTATTGTTAACATATATTTACCTTGCACCACCGACTTTAATTTTCTTAACACTTTTGTCACTCGAAATTTCCCAAAAACGACTAATAGTACTATCTTGAAAAATCCAAGTTTGGTCCAAGAAAACAAATGTGTCTAGACCTTCATATTTTAGTTTCACATACTGCTGCAGAATCTGCTGCATGTCTTTTAAAAACAATATTAGATAACTCCATTAAACCACGTCGTGGATCATGTTTTTTATTACTTCTTCTTCATGTACCATGTCCTTTCAGAACGTTGGTTACCATCATAGCTATCTAAATTTTATTCACTGCCACCCTAAATAGCTCGCTTGTATCAACACCATACCAATCTCGCAAGTTCTTCAACCATGAGGTTCTTCTTCGTCCTAGACTGCATTTGCATGCTATTTTTCCTTGCATGATATTTTGTAGCAACCTATATTTGGGACCTCTCATTATATATCCGAAATACTCCAGCTTTCTCTGCTTGATGCTTTTTATGATCTCAGTAGTCTTGCTGAGACGTTCTAGTATTGTGGAGTTTCGAATCTTCTCCACCCAGGAAACTTTTAAAATTCTTCTATAGCACCACATTTCGAAAGCCTCAATGCGATTTAGATCGATTTTATTCACAGTCCAGGACTCGACACCATAAAGTAAGACCGAGAACACGTAGAGACACGACATCCTTCTAAAAGCCGCTCTAGCCTGCTCTATCCTAGATCTAATTTTGCCGTGACTTTCTGCGTTACAATTTAATTGCTGTCCAAGGTAAACGATTTTATCAACTTGCTCAAGTTTGGTATTATTTACATATATAGACGGTTTTATATGCTGTTGTTTACTTATTACGAGTATTTTGGTTTTCCATATGTTCAGATCCAGACTTGCCTCTTGATTGATCGTATAATTACATTTTACGATGAATAAATCTGGAATTATTTGTCCTTGTTTGAGTTGTCTCAATTTACTTTGGATGTTTCTTTGTTTTGTTATAAGTTGTCTTTTCAAATCTTTATTCATCGTAAAATGTAGATATACTATCAATGTTTAAACAGCTTTAGATCAAGTCTCGAACAGGTCTTGATTAGGTCTTGATCAGGTCTTGATCAGGTTTTGAACAGGTTTTGATCAGGTCATGATCAGGTATTGATCAGGTTTTGAACAGGTTTTGAACAGGTTTTGATCAGGTCTCGAACAGGTCTTGATCAGATCTCGAACAGGTCTTGAACAGCTTTAACAAATTTTAAGCAGTTTGCATGAGCTAAGCGGCTTGAGCGTGGCTACCCTTCTACTAACGGCTTTGAACTAAATTTCACTAGCATTACTCTGTCAGATATGGGGATATAAGTTAATACTGATTGAGCTAAGTGGTTTGCTACTACGATTGCAACTCCATTATAGTGATTGGCATCGGTATTTCCGGCATGGTGCACTTGATATCCATCTACGTCACATACTCCTGATCCCAGCCACCGCATTTCACTTATTTCGAGGATACGGATTTGCATTCTTTTCATTTCTTTTATGGCATTATATATTTTACCTGACTCAAACATGCTTTTAACGTTCCATGTGGATATTTTGCATGGATTTCCCATATTAACGACCTGAGAGGCCCTTCAGTCTTGAGATTGTCCTCTCTTGTCTTTTGGGATTCTGAGTTCCGAGATCCATGATCATTAATGTTTTGACTAAAATCATTTACAGCCATGATAGTTAAAACTAGGAGTGCCAAAAGGCCTTTAATGCAGTAGTTCTCCTTTGCTTTCTGCATCCTTATGCCGTTGACTAATTTATAGTTTTATAGTTCTTCCGCCTTCGGAATCAATTTCTCAATTCCAGTACAAAAGAGTGCCCTGTCACTTACCAGCTCTTCCGCCCGAAGCCGTTAGTCAGTAAGTGGGGGATTGCTTATACCAGCAATTACTCGGACGCCAGAGCCTCGTTTGTTGTAAAGCAGGATGCACCTGATGATCAGAATCAAGATCATCACACGGGCAGGTGAGGTTGACATTTTATCAATCCCTTACATCCCATAACGAAGTTTTTTTTAACGGTTTTTTATAACGAAAACCAATATTGCGTACAATTTTCCATAGAGAAGTAGACTACCACTAAAATTATCACTTTCTGGTAATTTTATTTACAAGGGACAGGCTTGTAGTTAACGCTGCTGCTACTCTCTAAAAATAAAAACTTCCATATCACCTCACTTTTTACTCAAAATGAAATACGATTATTTAAAAATGTAAAATTAAATATTGCTCATAACATTTTATGTAACTATTTAAAAAGAAACAGTACAAATAATTATTTACATATTTAACTGCTTCAAACGGAAGTGATATAGATTGATAGTCACGTTCTATCTCAAAATAGGTTATTAAAGAAACGACCATTTTCTGGGCATAACTTACCAAAGCTTTAGGCATTTTTGAAAATTTATAAAGGTTTATTAGGTCTCAAAAGAACTCTTTTAGGTTAATTTGCAGCAAAAATTAAAACATCAAAGTCCAACACGACCTAACCTCAAATTCACAAATACAATAACAAAAAGGCGCGACAAATGAACTGGCAATACTGCAATATTTTGCTAACTGATAATTGACTAACTGATTCTATGCATAGGGAATTTGTTGTATGGGTGGACATTAAAAGTTCTAGAATGACATCGTTTCATTCTTGTCGTAAAAGAACTTTATATCCTTAAATAAATGATCAAACTTTTACCATATTTGTAAAAACAACCGTAAAAATTAAATCCGTACGCTTATGTTTTTGGAATTTTCTTTTTCATCAATTTTTTATCATCTTTCTTCAGTTGAGGCCGTGTTTTCTTGATTAATTTTAAAATATGGAATTATTAATTGAATGTGTTTTATTACGTGGCAATAATTCAATTAACCAGTTCTAATTAATTCGACCGTTTTGATGTAACCTGATATGGTCAAGTTGGCTCGTTTGCTTTGTGACCGGTATTGATTTGAATAAATTTTAAATTATATGACAAATACACTGTCATTTTATTGCTTTGATCTTCTAAATTATTTATCGGACGCGTTCATATAAATTAAGTACTGAGATAATTTTCATTGAAATTGTGAGGCGCAAGAATTGCGATCAAAGTCTAAAAGAAGAAGAAATGCTTGTAGGGATAAATAATACGTTTGAGGTTGTGTATTTTACACTTCAATGCCGATGTTTAGAATTTCGGCTATTTTGCAAATCATAAATGTCAGTGCGTGCTAATCTAGGTTAAAAGTGGCGCGCAAGTGGCTGAAATCCCAACGCAGAGGTTCTCAAACTTTTTTGTTGCTGAAATACATTTTAAAATCTAAATTTTTAAGGAAATCTTAAAGCCTCGCACTAAAAGTACCTAAAACCATTTATATGTGTATGGTTTATTAATAATAATACCAAGAACGTAGATAACATTTACTGAGTAAGCTACCAATAAATCATTTACTTTACGACTTTGAACTATTTCACATCATCGATCAGTAACTTCGGGCATATGGCATTCGAAATTATATTTAAAATTATATTATTGTTTCAAAAGTAAGATTGATCCCACATAGAAAAAGTCCCGTGACGAAAAAGAAGAAGCAGTTCGAAAACATTCAAGATGACAAGAAAATTCATGAAATATCTAGTGAAGACTGGAAGGTCAGAATATATATATATCCCTTTCTTTCTCTTGTCGTTTCTTTATTATTGAGGATCGTCATTTCTTCCAATATTCCTAACAATTTTTCTTCATTGGTCTCTATCTTCAGCTGCTCTGAGAGCATCGCGGAATGAGTTTCCAGCTGAATTCTTAATTTGGTCAGACCATCTAGTTGGTGATCATCCTCTTGATCTTCCCCCCGGAACGTTTCCAGAAACAATTAATCTCTCCAAACTATCATGACCTTTGCGAACCACGTGACCGAAAAATTGCAGAATACGTTGCAGACCTATTGTAGACAGCCTTTTTTTAATCTCGAGTTGGATTAGAATGGAAACGTTTGTCTTATGAGCTGTCTAAGTTATGCACAGCATTCTTCTCTAGCACCACATCTCAAAGGCATTAATTTTTTGGTGCTCGCGTGCGTGAAGGGTCCAAGTCTCTGCCCCTATAAAAATATTGAGAATACAAGGACATTCACCAGTCTCATCTTGATATTTCTCGCTGAAAGTGAGACAGACCTGCAGAACTTACTAAACACAATTTGTGATACTGGGGAACAGTTTGGTTTAACAATCAGTTTCAAGATCGGTGAAGGACAAACGCGACCCATTAGCAACGGCCGGAGTATACCGAATACCATGCACATGTGGAATGGTACAGGGCAGCCGCTACCATGTGTGCCAAGTGTGCATCGCACACGGGCGGCCAACAATAGGGGCGGCCAAAAGCAGTCCACTGATGATGATACGTTTTTAAATCGAAAATAATTTCAAATAATTAAATAGTAATGATTCAGATAATTCTGTGAACTCGAATATTCCAAACAATAATAATTATTCAGTATGTGATAATACTTAAATGCGTTTCATTTATCATGTATACTTCTTTTCAGAAAATATTATTTATTGTATGAACTACCGCCCTTTTGCAGGTACAGTGATAAAGCAGTTTCGGGAATACCTTTTAATTCAAAGCGGCTGGCGGCTTTCGGACTTCAGTTATTTGAGATTTCACATGTAGATACTTTACAAGAATTTAGGCAAGTGGTTGTAAAGATTCTGCTATAATATTGTTCCTATGGTTATGTTTATAGATGGGTTATTATGTCTGATGTTCAGTCTTCGTTGAGAATTCAATGAATTTAGACACGCTTTTGATAAACAATTTTGTTTGTAAAATATAGTAGTGTACCTGTTTCTTTTCCACAGTAGGTACTGTATTTCGAAGTAACGTCGAGATCAGAGCAATTTTATTCATATACGCGTTACGGCTACATATTATTTGGAGAAACATTATTTGGACAACTTATTTGCAGTGTTTTTGGATTTATTTTGTTAAATTCGCCCGGCTTCGTTCTTAAGTGATAATTTTAAAATATCCGAAAGAAAAAGAAAACGACTTTCAGGTTTTTAATATAAAAAAATAAAAGAGGCACAAACTGAGGAGAAGAAAAACTAAGCGGTGCCTTGGAATCATTTTTGATGAAAAACATACATGAAAATATAGAAGACTCGGATATAAATTTAGGACCTTCAACTTCAAGAGAAGTCCAAACCATAGAAAAAAGTACCAAACAATTGAATATTTCTGCGGATAGAGACGGATGATTTGATAACAATAATAGCGATAGTGCGAGTGCTAATGCTGAAACGCCTGAACCTGAAACCACCAACCAAGACAGAACAATTAATGTTCCAGTTAATCTGGATTTCAGTGTAGGAAGCTCCAGCATATACTTGGTTTCAGATGATCCCGGAAAAAGACCTGCAAATATGAATCCAAGTGAAGTTCAATTTGTTGTTGAAAATTTTCCTTAGCAAATTACAAAAATTAACTTCCCCAGAGATACAAATAATAGGAAATTTTCAGAACATCTACAACATTAAAAAAAGGATTAACAGTTGACTCTGCTCATCAAAAATTATATGAAATGGAGAACAAACATTGGGGCGCACGTAGAACAAATAATAATTGTAGTAAGATGTGTTTGTGCTTTCTGCAATGTTATCTATAGAACATGAAGTGTGTGCGACATTGGACATTAAAGATATTGTCAAAAAGTTTTCCGAAACGAAATCCCGAAAAGTGCGGTTTTTAGTTTTTTTATGTGTTTATGTTTCTATTCACGGTTTATTTTAATTAAATGGACGTTTAAATTAGGATATTAGGATATACATATTCTGGACGTTGGATCATGGTTATTAAATTAGGATAATGGACGTTTAAATTAGGATATTAGGATGGGATATTAGGATATACATTAGGATAATATATGGACGTTGGATCATGGAGATTAGTCTAAATGTTCAAGTAAGTATTTATCTATTTACAAATTATTATTGTTATATTATGCATCTTCTGCACATTTCTTTAAATAATAGTATGTATGTCTAAAGTGTTGGAAGGGGGGCGGCAAATATTAGGTAGCACATGGGCGGCCAATACCTTAGCGGCAGCCCTGGAATGGTATATGTGGGAACCACGAAAAGACACACAAACACAAGGATAAACGAACATAAAAGCCATTGTCGTTTCGGACATATCGACAAATCTGCCGTTGCCGAACACGCTTTGGGAAGCGGAGAACATCGGATACTATTTGAAAAAACGCAGATGCTGGATAAAACATCACAGTACTATCCACGGTTGTATCGGAAAGCGGTGGAGATATATAAGCACCCAAATAACTTTAATCGGATAGAGGAAGGACTAAAAATTGTGGTTTTTGCTTGGCCCGTCGTTCGCCAGACGTAATTGGCTGAAGTAGTTAGCGGAAGAGTCTTCCAAATCTCCTCAAGCGGCTCTTCAGTTATATTTGCGTTTGGGTGAACGTCGTGTTCATCTTCACCACAAAAATCGTCCTAGTACAAACCTCCTCGTTGGTAGAGCTGGGAATCCATATTCGTTGATCGGAAATACAGGCACTTTTTAGCGCACGTACTCCGATTGGCGAATAGTGATTGCTGATTGTACAGGGTGTATCCGATTGGTAGTGTGCGCCATATTCGAGCTTTCGGTCGTTTTCAGACCCTTGAGTCCGCGCACCAGTGTAGTTACTAACCAGTCGGATTTTTCGAACTCCTACAAGGCTACACACCCTTCCAGTCTCCTGGAAGCTTTAGTTTTAGAGTAACGTAGGTCCCAAATATCTAAGAGGCGAGTAAGTTTTGTTTCCTACTCGTCCAGTTACTCTCAAAGACAAAACATGGATACCAATATTAAAATCCGCAAAAACCCTTCCCGCAAAACACGAAGAAAGAAAAGCTACTACAAACGACGACATTTCCCCTCACGCGGAAACCAGTGGAGGAGAAGCGAGTAAAAAATATAAATATGGCCTCCGCAGTACAACGAGGCGTTAGTCTCAGCTTACAAGCGAAGCAGTAACATCTCCAGAAGATGCCAAACCCTAGTGTTGGCGTAATGCCGAGAACTAATCTCAGAAGACAACGGCCTAACAACCCGAACAAACAGTTTAACAAGCTAATAAAAAAAAATTGAATTCTTGTCTGGTTTGGCGTCCAGTCTATTGCGGTAATTTCTAGTTATATATGCTGAAAATCCCGTTTCACACAAGTACATTGTTTGCAACGGCAGAGAATTATTCAAAACCTCTTTGGCAAGTTGTGGATATTTATTACGAACACTGTATCAAAAATTATTTAGTAAAATTGTTTCAACCAATGAATTTATGTTTGGGTCTTATGTCATTTCTCCGAACTACGTGTCAACGACAAGCGACGCAACGGATCAAGATCATTTGATTGCTTATAAATCGAAAGCGATTGGTGTCGTATATATATATATATATATATATATATATATATATATATATATATATATATATATATATATATATATATATATATATATATATTGATACGATTAGGGTTTATAGAAAATAATTTATAAGTTATATACTACATAATATTAGATATTTGATTATTTTAAATAAGTTATATACTAGAGAAATTTATAAAAATATATTTATGTGAGGGCATTTTAAGAAATTAGCATATAATAATTGTAAAAAGTTGTATTTTAGTAGTTATGATTTTGTAGATATTTTTAAGTGAGCCATGTGACTAGGCAACACACTATACCCTCCATTCCTAAGTGTCATTTTAAGAATTTTACGAATATAAGTGGGGTTATATTGTTTGAAATGTGTATTTTATTAAATTAGAGTGTTAGTTACTAATTTGAATGTTTATTCTGATCTGAAAAGCCTAAATGTCAACAAATTTATCAATGGAACATTAACGAATTATCCAGAGTGTAGAATTTGACCATTGTTTACGGTCGAACATTCTCGAAATAATGATTATGGCGGTGGATCGAACAGATATTTTTTCGAGAACATCTATATAGAAGTTAATAGAATTAAATAGAACATGATATCTTACGAGATGGTTCTAGAATATCCAAAAGATATAAATACCCGTGATTTGGATTCAAGATGGCAGTTTTTGGCAGTTTTTAGTCTGAAGTCAAGCAGTTTTTGGAAGTTTTTAGTCAGAAGTCAGGCCAGTTCATTATGAAAGTTAATAGACACATTTAGTTAGTGAATAGTGAAGTAAATTGTTCAGAATTTTCAAGAAGTCAGTCAGAAAAGTTTAGTAAGAAATATGAAAGTTAGTTGGAGTCAGTGAATCAGGTACAAATAGTCGAATTGTTTGATATAGTGAGTTAAATGAAGATTAAAAATTATGCATATAATTAATGCACATTTATAATTATACACAAATAATTATTGAAGATTATAAAAGTATATTGGAAGAAATTAAATTATATTATGGTTGGAGATTAGTATAAATCAACTTATAATAATTGGATATTGGTATATTGAAAAGAAGAATAAATATAAATGCTGTTTGCTGGTTTGGTTGGTGGTGTATAAATGCTGGTGAAGAAAACTATATCTTAAATTGGTAGAAGCTGATAATTGGAAAAAGTAATTTCACAAAAAACAAGGATAACTGAAGTACGAAGACATTCAGTGGTGATTAGAATCTATATAGTGGAAAACAGTTCATTTAGGCATTCAGTGAAAGAAAGGTACAAAATTTTGTTAATATAATTTAGTTAGTGTCATACAATTTCAATTTTGAAGATAGTTTGTTTAAATTTTACATTGTCTATAGAATTTAATTAGTTTTATAAGAATATCAGTTTAAAGATAGTTTATTTTAAATTTACATTGACTAGGTTAGATATATATGTGTGTTTCATAATAGTTATAATAAAGATAATTTTAAAAAGTACTTACAAGCTAATTCTTTGAGAACCGCGATAAAAACCCTATATATTATATTCTTAAAAATACTCATTGCTCATCATTCAAACAAAAAAACACATCATAACAATTTGGCACCCAACGTGGTGGCTCTCTATTTAAAAGAATTAGTTTGGGAAGATAAGTGCTCTCATATAATTAAATTAATTATCAGTAAAAAAAAAAAAATTATAGATTTTATTTTTAATTATATTTGAACAAGTAAAGTCTCAAAATGTCTCAAGGAAAGAAAGGTACAAGAAGCAAAAAGAATGAAGAAGATGTGGAAGTAGAAACACAACCTATACAAGAGGAGAGTTTAGTTCAAGTTCCACAAGATACTGCAGAAATGAATCCAGAAAGAGAGGAAAATGTCAGTATGGCAGCTTTAATGTCATTAATGATGCAGATGAACAAGACAATGGAAGAGAATACAAAAAAAATGGAAGAGAATACAAAAAAAATAGAAGAGAATTCAAAAGAAGTCAAAGAAGACATGAAAAAAATGGAACAGAAAATGGAAGAGAATACGAAGAAAATGGAAGAGAATACGAAAAAAATGGAAGAGAACACGAAAAAAATGGAAGAGAATTATAGAAAATTAGAAAAGAAAATAGAAGATAATAATAATAAAATTGTAAAGCAAATAGAAAAACAAATGGATAAAAAACTTGAAGCTGCAGAGAAAAAAGTAGCAAATGAAATAAAAATTATACGGAATGACTACAAGAAAAGGATAGAAAATGAGAGGACAGAAGTAAAGAGGATTATTCAAGATAATAAGATAGATATAGAACAGAAAATAGAGTTACAGAAATGTAACTTAGAAGTAAAAATTAACGAAGACAGGAGAAACACAGAAGAAAAATTAGACGATATACAACAAAATATCCAAATAAATAGTAATCAAATAAGAAATGTGGAACAGAGAATAGATGATATTTCACAAATGAGAGACATAGGGAGACCTTACTTAAATTTAACAAATGAGACTGGGATTAAATTCTCTGGTAATATAAAAAATTTGCATCCTAGAGTATACATAAATAGTTTAAAACATAAATTAAGATTTGTGAATAATATTAATGATATTAAAGATTATATTAGAATGACATTAAATGACAATGCAGCAACTTGGTTTGCTAGTATTGAAAATGATTTAGATAATTTTCAAACATTTGAAAATAAATTTTTAAATTATTATTGGGGTGAATTAGAGCAAGCCAAGTTTAGAGAAATTCTATATTTTGGAAAGTATAATCACAATTTAAAATCAAATATGGTAGATTATGCATTAAAACTGATAACAGTTGCAAAATATTTAGAACCACCACTTAGAGAGGATGAAACAGTCTTAAATGTATCTAGACATTTTGATGCTGATGTTGTCCAAACAGTAACTGTACAAAATATTCAAACAATAGATAGTTTTATTAATTTTATTCAAAGAATACAAAGAGGCAATATGACAAGTAATAATAACAACAGAAAAAACAATAATAACTTTCAATATAATAAAAATGATAATCAACAATATAGACAATCATATAACAATAATACTAGGTATGGTGATAATTTACAAAATTTTAATAATACTAACAGTAATCCAAATAGACAGAACTTTAATAATAATACTAGTTATAATAGACAAAATTTTAATAATAATACTAATTATAATAGACAACATTTTAATAACAGTACTAATAATAATAGACAAGATTTTAACAATAGAAGAAATACAGAGCAACCTAACTATAACAGACAGGTAAATTGTGTTCGAAGGAATAGAAGCTGCGAAGACAGGGAACGAAATAGTACAAGGCAAGAAAATGTGAGTAGAAGTCATAGTAGGGAAAGACATAGTACATCAGATCCAAGTGGTCAGATACAATCTGACAATTCTAATAATCAAAATTTTGTGCAGTAAACTTTCTGAATTACAAGTTAGGCCATTGCTATTATGAAAAACCTTCTGAATTTATTTCTTTAGATGAAGATAAAATTATTGAATCTATTAATTTAATTTATATAAATGCTTTGGCCAAAAATAAAATGATTAAGATTATGATAGATACTGGTTCAGAAAGTACTTTAGTCTCGGAGAATTTTATTTTTAATACATTAAAACTATCAGATATAATAAAAATTCCAAAAATTAAAATTATTGGTGCAAATAATAAGAAGTTGGGTGAAATTGATAAACTAGCCAATTTTAAAATTAATATTCTTAATAAAGAAATTAATATGCAAGGATTTATTGTCAAGGATTTATGTGTTGATATATTAATGGGAAATGATGAATTGGAAAAGAAGAAAGTAAAGATAGATTTTGAAGAAAAAATGGTAACTTTGGAAGGGCAAATAATTAAATTTATGCAGAAAGATGAGGTAGAAGAAGGAATAAGAGTTGATAGGATATTATTAAAAGAAAATAATGATGTTTATGAAGAAGAAATGTATTTTGATGATAGGGAAATGTCCCAAAAGAATGTAAAGAATAATTATTGTAGTGAATATTTAAGGAATGGAAATTTTAAGCAGATGGATGCCTACGAGGCGGAGTGCGTAAAATTGGAAGCAAGGAATAATGAGTACATAATGAAGAATAATTTTATTTGTAAAGAAGAAGATATGATAAAAGTTTTAAATTGCCCTGAAGAATATAAATCAATAGTCATTTCCATATTGCAGCAACACAAAGGACTTGTCAATAAAGAAAATAGAATTGCACAAAATTATATCCATAGTATAAAAGTTAAAGAAGAAAAAGATTTTAAAACAAAATCATACCCAATACCATATAAATACAGAGAAGAAGTAAACAAAACAATTAATAATATGTTAGAAGATGGAATCATTGAGACGGCAGATACACGTTATATTAACCCCATAGTAGTAGTACGAAAAAGATCAGGTGAAATCAGGTTATGTTTGGATGCAAGGAATATTAACAAGATTACTGAAAAGCAATTTGAAGCACCAATGAGTATAGATGGAATATTAGGAAGAATTACAGGAATGTCATTTTTCACTAAAATCGATTTACAGCATAGTTTTTGGTTAATACCTTTAGAAAGAAAAAGTAGACAGTATACAGGATTTCAGATAGATGGAGTAGTATATCAATTCAAAGTAGTACCATTTGGACTTCAATCATCTTGCAGTGTTCTATGTAGATGTCTTCATGATATTTTGGATCAATATGAACATTTTGTAATTCACTACATTGGTGAAATATTAATTGTTTCTAAAACGGCTGAAGATCATGAGAAACACCTAAAAATTATAATAAACAGATTAGATAAAGTTGGACTTAAAATAAATCAAGAAAAATGTACATTTTTTCAAAAAGTAGTGATATATCTAGGTTATAAACTTAACACTAACAGATTACTGATATATCCATTTTATTCAATAGACTTGATTTGTTAAATAGATGGTAGATTTCATTATTTTGAATCAATTTGACATCATACTTGTTGAATTTTGTATATATGGAAATTAATTTGTACCCTAAAAATCATAATTTGGGGTTAGACACAAAATTGATACTATAATTGCTATAAAAATGTCTTTCTAATATAATAAAGTGGAAAAACTTACCAATTTATATTGATGAAAGTTATTTTGAATGGAAATAATTCCTAGATTTTGTCTATAAATAA
Organism: Diabrotica undecimpunctata; assembly: GCF_040954645.1. Lineage (NCBI taxonomy): Eukaryota > Metazoa > Arthropoda > Insecta > Coleoptera > Chrysomelidae > Diabrotica > Diabrotica undecimpunctata. The sequence continues at coordinate 36,180,411 of NC_092810.1, forward strand.
ACAGAACACAATATCCATTATATTTTTAATTAAGGTTATATTTTATTCTCTCCATTTGACATGACAGTTTGACCATAGAATAGCCGAACTGTGATCCGTTGTTCTCTGCTTTGACATAGACAGCGAACAGGGATGTATTTAACACATTTTAAATAATAAAAAAAAATTGATTTATTAAATTTAATAAGGTATGAGAAAATTAATATTTAAAAAAATAATAAGTAAATTATTTATTTTAAATATTATTTTGGGGTATTGATACGATTAGGGTTTATAGAAAATAATTTATAAGTTATATACTACATAATATTAGATATTTGATTATTTTAAATAAGTTATATACTAGAGAAATTTATAAAAATATATTTATGTGAGGGCATTTTAAGAAATTAGCATATAATAATTGTAAAAAGTTGTATTTTAGTAGTTATGATTTTGTAGATATTTTTAAGTGAGCCATGTGACTAGGCAACACACTATACCCTCCATTCCTAAGTGTCATTTTAAGAATTTTACGAATATAAGTGGGGTTATATTGTTTGAAATGTGTATTTTATTAAATTAGAGTGTTAGTTACTAATTTGAATGTTTATTCTGATCTGAAAAGCCTAAATGTCAACAAATTTATCAATGGAACATTAACGAATTATCCAGAGTGTAGAATTTGACCATTGTTTACGGTCGAACATTCTCGAAATAATGATTATGGCGGTGGATCGAACAGATATTTTTTCGAGAACATCTATATAGAAGTTAATAGAATTAAATAGAACATGATATCTTACGAGATGGTTCTAGAATATCCAAAAGATATAAATACCCGTGATTTGGATTCAAGATGGCAGTTTTTGGCAGTTTTTAGTCTGAAGTCAAGCAGTTTTTGGAAGTTTTTAGTCAGAAGTCAGGCCAGTTCATTATGAAAGTTAATAGACACATTTAGTTAGTGAATAGTGAAGTAAATTGTTCAGAATTTTCAAGAAGTCAGTCAGAAAAGTTTAGTAAGAAATATGAAAGTTAGTTGGAGTCAGTGAATCAGGTACAAATAGTCGAATTGTTTGATATAGTGAGTTAAATGAAGATTAAAAATTATGCATATAATTAATGCACATTTATAATTATACACAAATAATTATTGAAGATTATAAAAGTATATTGGAAGAAATTAAATTATATTATGGTTGGAGATTAGTATAAATCAACTTATAATAATTGGATATTGGTATATTGAAAAGAAGAATAAATATAAATGCTGTTTGCTGGTTTGGTTGGTGGTGTATAAATGCTGGTGAAGAAAACTATATCTTAAATTGGTAGAAGCTGATAATTGGAAAAAGTAATTTCACAAAAAACAAGGATATCTGAAGTACGAAGACATTCAGTGGTGATTAGAATCTATATAGTGGAAAACAGTTCATTTAGGCATTCAGTGAAAGAAAGGTACAAAATTTTGTTAATATAATTTAGTTAGTGTCATAACAATTTCAATTTTGAAGATAGTTTGTTTAAATTTTAGATTGTCTATAGAATTTAATTAGTTTTATAAGAATATCAGTTTAAAGATAGTTTATTTTAAATTTACATTGACTAGGTTAGATATATATGTGTGTTTCATAATAGTTATAATAAAGATAATTTTAAAAAGTACTTACAAGCTAATTCTTTGAGAACCGCGATAAAAACCCTATATATTATATTATTAAAAATACTCATTGCTCATCATTCAAACAAAAAAACACATCATAACAATATATATATATATTTGATAATGTCTACCGGCGGAGCCCTCCCGGAGGCTTTGCGGAACACATAATTATTTTTCGATGGCTCTATATTTAAAAAATTAAAAACAGAATTATAAATACCTCTTGCTAGTTTAAGATTGCCGTAAGATTAGACAGTTATGCCAGCAAAACATATTTAGTGAATGAAAAAATTTAATATTTGTAATTTCAATTTGGAAACTTATATTTTTTATTTTTTATTTATTATTATGTACCTAGTCTATTTCTTTCTCTTCCAATTCCAGCAGATAGGTCACCTCCACCAGACCGTTCTAGAACGATTTCCGAAGTGGAAATTGAAACAGCAATAAACTTATTTCAACCTTTAATTGTGGCTTATTCCCAATAAAATAGTATCTAATTTAAAATGCCACAAGAAAATAGCTTCCAAGATTTTTATACTTCACTGTATATTATTGTTTATTCGTCCAAAATTTATTTCCTGAAAATTTGAAACCCCCAAGAAAACTATAGGTAAAGGACTGCTTACATAATGCTTAAAAGAAAGAAAAAATGGTTATCAGTTTTGATTTATAAGAGAAGATTTATGAAAACTTTAACGATGATATTTCCTCTATTTTTTAGCGTCACCCTTACCTGGTATTTAATTAACATCTTGGTTTTTCAACAACGTGAATAATTTGTATTTTATTTCCATAGTCTCGAATTTAACAGTTTCATTTATTACACCCATAAATTTGAATGTAATCTCCCTCTTTCCTATCGGTCTCGCCACTGACATTTATTGAGATAGACCTTCAGATTACGGCAAAAAAAATGAAATCCGCAACCGCCATTTTAACTAGCGTTATTACCGACTGAGAAAATGTCATGTATTCAATGGCACTGTCAGAGAAATTGATTAGTTTGATCGGTATTTTTTAATTGCGTGCATTTACCTAGAGAACTTTAATTTATTTTTATTAAGAGCAGTACATAATCATATCTCAGTTTGAATTCCTTAATAAAATGTTGAATGCTGTTCGTATAGTGCGGTGAATCCGGGATCTGAATGTAGATTTTTATATTATCCGTTTTGATTGTAAATTCAGCTTATTTTTCTTTTTAGTTTATAATTTTTCAGCGGTTTTGTAAAAACCAGGTTGCAATGTTCTTCCTCTTTCAGATTTATTACTCTGTCTGGCTATTTCCTTTCATCAAGTTGTGCCCTCTAATGTATCCTCTCATATGCATCATTCCTACGGCATGTCATATCCGTAGGTTGTTGTCAAATTGGACTTCTTTAAATAATCATCTTGCACTTCCCATCTGTATTAATTTAAATGCCATAGTCATTTTTGCCTTTCAAGAAAAATCGCTAATGGGGAGTCAAAACAAAACGGTCCCGAATACATGGCGTCTCTTAAATGGGACAAGGGTGCGAAGAATCTCTGGACAGAAAAACAAAGTAAATATAAATCGTATTGCAACGTGAAATGTACGAATACTAGATAAAACTGGACAACTGGGCAACAGTATCACTAGAAATGAGCCGGCTTGAAATAGGGATACTTGGTTTGAGCGAAGTAAGATGGCCCAGTGCTGAACAGTGTTATTATAATGCCATTGTTCTTTATGACTCGGTTAGCAGTTCTGATAATCACAAAAATGGTTTAGGAATCATAATTTAAAAAATAATACAACCGTATGTCTCTACCGTTATTTCCTATATTGAAAGAATAATAATGTTACAATTAAGAACCCACCTTATAAACATAAACATAATTTGAATTTATACTTCAACATAAGCAACACCGATAATGACATAGATTTATTCTATTCAGATTTACAAAATCTAAAGAAAAACATATTAAAACATTTGACGAAAGTCAAATTCCTGACGAGTGGTTAAGATCTATCTTTTCACCCTTCACCAAGAAAAATAATCCTTAATCTTGCGATGAATACCAATTAATTAGACTCATGAGCCCCAATTTAAAAATACTACTCAAAGTTATTCAACAGCGTATATATAAAAAATGTGAAGAACAATTATACAACATACAGTTTGGATTTAGAGATGGAATGGGAACAAGGGAGGCATTTTGCGCAATGACGGTACTATTACAAAAATGCAGGGAATATAATAATAACGTATTAATATATTATATAGATTTTTAAAAGCGTTTGACCAAGTCAACTTGGTGAACTCATACATGCATTGTATGTATGGGATATAAAACACATACACCTATATCACATCCCTACACACATACACCAAAATCGTAATACACCTTATAGATCGTAAGGATATTAATTGAACCCATCAGCGTGTGACCACGTGGTTACGCAAACACGCCATCAATGAATGTTGATTGTAGCTCAGCTTAACACTAGAAATCTATCCGCAGTTCAACTTTTCGTTACTAGATGTCAGTGTATTCAATTTGTTACTATATTACATTCAACAGTTTGGAAGGAAAAAATAGTAGAGCTTTGTGAATTCTTGCGTATTAACGAATGTGCAATATACTATTATAGTTTACTATTCAGATTTTCCGGCAATTTAAATAATTATTGATGTAGTCATAACTACATAACTGATATAGGAAGTAGGTTATAACATAAAAAATATTACAGGCAACCTCACCCATTAACATTAAATTTACATAAGACTGAATCACGATGTTACCAAATGGTCACACTAGGCTAATAAGAGATCTAATTAATTTTTAATTCACAGGAGAGGTTTGACGCTCCAGGAAGCCCTGGATATGGTTTATAACGATGACAATGATCTAACCGGCATATATATAAGTCCACCTGATCCAAATGTTTTGACTAATGAAGATTCGGCTGACGGGGATAATGGTGGATTTGTAAATAACCTGTCCCGAAGACAATTATTAGCAGAAGCCGAGCTGGGTTATTTTGATGGTGCACCAGAAGATAATAGTGTTTTTAATGAGATAGAAGACGAGCAAACACCACGTATGTCATCACTTGATACAGAACATAATACTAGTTTTTTGAAATCGCTAAAGGAAAAAAATATACTAAAAGAACTTGGATCGATGAAGATTTTGTAAAAATATCCGACTTTCCCAAAGCAGACTATTCACAATTTAAAAATATGAGCCCTATTAATTTATTTGAGTTGTTTTTCGATAACGAAATGCAAAGCCATATTTTAGACGAAACCAGAAAATACACTCTTTTGGCGTGCATCCTATTCAATAACTAAAACGTTATTCATATTCTAAAAAAAAAAGTTGTTTAAGTTCCTCGCCCACATGTTGTTGGAATGTATAACAAGTTTATGGGAGGTACTGATATAATTAATGAGGATTTAACAAGATACCGTATAAGTATTCGTAGTAAGAAATGGTATTGGTCTATACTTACATAGTTAATTAATGCTGCAGTGCAAAATTCGTAAATACTTTATAAGTGTTCAGGAAGACCGACAACTAATTTGAATTTTCGGCGTGAAATCACGACTACTTACCTTACCAAATTCAGAAACCTTCCCATTAGACCTGGTAGACCAACAACAAGTAGAAATAGTATATCTTTTAACAGAATCTCTGGCAACATTAGGTACGATGGTATTAACCATCTCATTATACCTGTTCCTAACAAAAAACGAAGGCGGTACTCAGGAGAAGGGTGCTGCTCAGTAGGACGTACGCAGTGTGAGAAATGCGATATTGGACTCTGCATTGAATGCTTTGCCATATTTCATAAAGAGTAAATCTTATAATATTTGTAGTATTTTGACCTAGCGTTACCATAGGGAAACAGTTTGTAATGTCATATATTCGATAAACAAATAAAATTGAATAGGTTTTTCTGCTTATTTGTACTTTTCCTAAACTAAACTTGGTAAAAAACCACCAGTTTAACAAAAAATTAATTCAAGCTTTGATGGATTAATTAAAAATCTATATACTACAATCAAACGGCGGTTGTACAGGTGGAAGATAGTGAGACAAACCAAGTAGAAATTCAAAAGAGGAGTCAAAAAGGGATGTGTATCGTCGCCACAATTATATAATGTGTACTCCCAACTAATATTTCAGGAGGCACTGTGGGAAAGAACTGAAGGTGTAAGAATTGGAGAGAGCATCAATAATAACTTAGGATTTGCAGACAATACCGTAATCATGGCAGAAAATATAGACGATTTACAAATTCTTCTAGAAATAATTAACAGAGAAAGCAAAAAGATAGGACTAACAATGAATATAGATAAAAGCAAATACATGGTGATCTCGAAAACTTTTTTTGACAAAATTGATCTGAGATTGAAGGGTAAACCGTTAGAGAGGGTCGACAAGTAGAAATACCTCGTAGCAATTCTAAAATCACAGTTAGATCAAGATTAGGAAATAAAGGTCAGAATTGAAATAGCTCGAAAATTATTTATAAAATACAAGCCGATGTTTACAAATAATAAATTAAGTATGGTTATTAGATTGAGGTTCGACGAATGTTATGTATGGTCGAAAAATTGGAGGCATTTAAAATGTGGCTATATAGACGTATTCTTAAAATTCCTTGGACTGCAAAAGTTTCGAACAAAGAAGTGTTAAGACGAATTGAACATGGCAGAAAGCTTATGAACGCAATTAAAATAAGAAAAACATCGTATCTGGTCCACATACTTCGAAACGATAAATACTCTCCTGTACACGTCATCAGGCAAGGAAAACTAGAGAGAAGAAAAGTCTTGAGAAGAAAGAAGAAATCTAGGCTGAGGTATATTAGAGATTGGACTAACCTCAGTGTTGAAGAGATATTTAACGTTGCAAAAGATAGGGAAGCGTTTAAAGAAGTAATCGTCAACCTTCGATATAAAGCGGACCAATAAGAAGATGAAGTCATTTTTAATCAAAACCTTTGTTAGAAGTTTTTTTTCCTCCTGAAATGCATTTTTATTAGAGCCTTTGTACGTTTATGTATGTACATTGACAAATGTCATATTATGCAGTTTTTCTTGTAGTCTTTTTTAGTCATTATAAGAACTGCTTCTTTTTTAACCTCTCTAGATTCGTTTCCAAAATGATCTAGTGAGAATTTATTTTTGTTTATTTCTCTCTTGCTCTTCCATCCCGTTTCTGTAGTACTACCACTTTTATTCCTAACCTTTCAAGTTCATCTGCTATACCAATCATTATATGAGTCCGCTAGATGCAAAACTCTGTATTTGCAAAAATTGTAAAAATTGAGTTTTAGCTGACAGTTATTTGTCACATGTTATAGCTATCTGCTGATGTAGAAATTCAGCAGCAAAGTAAGGTATTTACTAAGAAAAAGGCATTAGAAATCTTGAATCAGACGCAAAACTCTGTATTTGTCAGCCTATGCCAGTTGCATAACTGTGTAATTGCAATTGGCCAATCGCTTACATTGTTTGAGTCACATGACACGTCTCATGTGCACATGTCAATTATTCCATCATTCGCCATTACCGGTTTCACTGTTTGTTATTTGAGTACTAAAAACACCAAGTTTATTGCAAATAATTAACATTGTGGATCTTCATGTGCATATTAGACCTTGTGAAAAAGGAAAAGGGAGAAAACGAGTTGTACAAACAGAAAAATGGAAACGAAATGTAATGAAACTTAAGAGGTAAGAGGTGTCTACAATTAACTAGATAGGTTTGGGACTTATTGTCAATATTTTTAGGCATAAACTTAAGGATTTACCCGGTTTTCCCACCTGTAACCATACAAAGAAAGTGTATTGTTGTATAGATTTAAAGATGCGAGACATTCAGCGTTTCCATAATAATCTGTATTCAACAACTGATAAAATAAAACAAGATATTTTTTTGCTCAAATTTTGTGAAGGTCAAAAGCCCAAGAGATCAGGTACAAACCTACATGGAATTTCAATTAAATATTTTGTTCCTACAGTAGAGGGTGGACTTTTAAGAGTATGCAAGACAGCATTTCTTGGAAAAACTCATTTAACTTCTGAAAGAATAGAGCGTGTTGTAAGAACGTTTGTTATCCGGGGTGAAATACCAAAAGAGAGAAGAGGGGGAGATACAACAAAAGGTAGATTTGATCCAATAAAATTATCTATCCAAACATTTATGGGGCGTTTGAACGGTGCAGAGAGTCATTATAATAGAGGACGATCGACTAGATTGTATTTACCATGTGATCTGAATTTTACAAAGCTTTACAGAATGTATTGTCAACGTCATCCACATCATTCCGTAAAGTTATCATATTTCCGAACATACGTTAATGAACACTACAACATATCATTCGGCACTCCCTTAGTAGATGCTTGTTCTGCGTGTCTCAGAGCGAAGGAAATTTTGAGAAAAGAAAATTCAGAAGAAGAAAAGTTAAAGGTTATAACAGAGCAGAGAGTTCATACGTTAAGAGCTAAAGCCTTATATTCTTTGTTAAAAAATGAATCAAATCATAACATACAAATATTTTCTTTTGATTGTCAAAAAAATCTTTCTTTGCCAAAGCTTCCCGACCAGGCGGCTTATTTCTCACAGCAAATAAATTTTTATAATTTCACCATCGTGGCTGGAAATTCAAAATCCCATCTTTCTTCTGCAAATGTGACGTCATATGTGTGGCTGGAGTTTGAACATCCAAATGATTGAAATGCTGTTGCCTCTGCTGTACATGATACTCTCATAAAATTCAACTTTAAAAATCAAATCGAAAAAGTTCACCTATTTGCAGATGGATGTGGTGGACAGAACATAAATAGCACGATGATGTCTATGATAATCTACTGGTTGGTTTATGAAGCACCTGGTCACATCAAGGAAGTGGAGTTTACGTTTCCTGTTGTTGGTCATTCCTTTTTGCCACCAGATAGGATTTTCGGTATGATAGAAAGGGAGATAAAAAAGAAGAACGTTGTAATAAACAGAAAAGAATATGAAGACATAATTGGAAAACACTCAACGGTGCTGAGACTTGGTAAAGACTGGCAGATATCACACTGGAGAAAGACGAGTGACGTTGTTGTTAAAAAACCTTCCCAGTGGCATTTTAAATGTAATGCAACGAAACGATTTATATTTTCTAAGGACAAAGATTATATGGCTACGGTAAGGGGGGAAATATTTTATCGTTCTGACATAGGGTTCAGCAAGTCTATAATATGAAAAGGGAAAAAGATTTCTTTATTGAAACCAAAGTTACAACAGATTGGATGTTCATTGAAAGGAGATAAATCGTCCATAGGCACTCTCCTTAGAAACCATTTTGGTGAAAATTGGAGAGACCAGCCGGATCTCAAATTTTATAAAATTATAGATACTGGCGCACAAGCAAATAATAACGAGAGTGCTGCAGAAAATGATCATATTGATGATGAGAACCCAGAGGAACTTAGAGTTTAGGAATTAATATAAATATATACATATTATAATTTGTAATACCTTTTGTACTTTGGATAAAAATAAACTTCACTAAAAGTTTACTTCCACATGCTTTCTTCCTTATTCCTAACACACTAGGTTTAGAAAACAGACTAATATAACAACCACTAATATCGTTAATGGTTGACTATTATCATGTATTTGCAAATGTTAGTTGCATAAATTTGTATTTACATAGTTCACTTGCAAAACTCGGTATTTTCAAATTTTTCTTCCTTTTCTAGCAAACCCAATAACTTTTCTAAGAAAAAAATCATTATATTTTACCTAATAAAGCATTTATCTATCACAAAAAAGTGCCATTTATTATGTCTAAGGTTTTTTGCAAAATTTATCAGTTTTTTGCAAATAACTCAGTTTGACTTATACACATAAAACTTATACATATAAATACAAAGTTTTGCATCTAGCGGACTCATATGCTCCTTTACAACTTAGCTCAGAAAAGAAGAATCGTCTTCTTAAGCCGGATTCACTGCACTATGTTGAAAGCTATTTATACGTGCTAATGCGTATTGCAAAAGGAACTCGTTGCGATATCTATTTAATAAGTGCTGTGCAATTATTACGATAAATTGGTTTAAAACTCATAGGGAGGTCGTATAAGGTAATTAAAAATGTACAGTCAACCAACAAGGTATGATTTGAGTAATAAGTGATTAAATACACTCATTTACTGTGATTTCAAAAATATATTCTCTTTTTTATGCAGAAACAGAAACAATTAAAAGTTACAATATTGCAAATTAAAGTACAAGATTACACAAGCTTTTCATTTAGTGACAAAAACTAGGAAAAGCAAAACTCTTTAATCTAGAGACCTTTATTTAGTAAAACTGCGTAACATAGAGATTGTTGCCATGACTTCCTGTGTATAACACATTCACATTTTTTTTAAATCGTTATAGGCGTCACTTCAAAGTACATAATACCACTTGTTACAGGTTTAATATTTCCTTTGTTTATTTTCCTTATGTGGTCGATGAAACTAGAAATAGAATAGACAATAAATTGGTTTTGAAGTTATTTTATATAAACTTACTTAGTTATAGTTTCATAAAGGGCTTGATTTTTTTTCTGGTAGTATCTTCATGTTATCTTTCAAATTGTTCTTCTTTAGGTTATTGATATTTAATGGCAGGGTATGCTTACCTTGAGTGACATGACATTTAGAATCTTCCGACAGGTTATTTGACATTAACTTCTAAAGGTCAATTTATTGGTTTATGGAACTAAAAGTTGTACTTTGAATTGTTGGTCCTCATAGGTTGGAGACAATATCTTGTCATCAGTTCGGTTAAAAGTTGGATTTGTTTTTTTTTTGGTTTGTTTTGGAGAAAAAAAATTGAGATTTTTGGGTTCACGTGTGCCAAGGGTACTGAATACACAGGAAATTTCTGGATTTAAAACTCAATTTTACCTCAACAGGATCAGGAATCAATTCTATTTGTCAAATAGGCGCTTATAGCGGATTAAATTCTTGATTGAGAATTATTTTACATTAAGGTCATCTTACATCAACGACCTTATACTTTTATTTTATATTCTTCTCCTCCTTCAATTCTTCTATTTGGTGTTTACTTTTTATTGGCTTTCATACAAGCTGTTCGTCGTTTGGATCTTCAACTTTGAACAACTTCAAGAAGCTGATTGTAGGGTTATTGGATATAAAGAAGATGAAGCTATAGACCCTAAGAAGGAAAGTGAACAATAAACTTGGTGAGAATTAACCATTTTACCTTCCCTGCAACCATCTTGTCTACCTTACCATATTTGGGATAATACTAGTCACATATTCAAATAGTTTATCTGGGGTTACATACAACTGATGTATTTATAATAACCTTCTCTTCCACCAGACGTTTAGATAATTTGAAACTCTTAATATCTGAAATAAAAGTAATCTTAAATTATAATTAGTAGTTTAAAGTATAATTAGATTAAGTTAGATCACAAGTAAAGTTAGATATTTAGTTACTAATTAGGGGTATAGTTAACAAGGTTTATTTAATTTAGTTAAGTTAGTGTTAGAAACTTACTAGTAGGAATGAATAATTACTATAAAATACAGAGGGTGTGATATAATATTAAGTTAGAAACTCACCCTTGACAAAGTAGTGTGCACCTAAGGTATATATATATATATATATATATATATATATATATATATATATATATATATATATATATATATATATATATATATACGCTGGGGTTGTTCAAATCACTGTAATCATAATCCATATTCTCTGCTCTAAGCATTAAATCATACCAACCATTTGATACTGATAATGTTATTATCTGATTTCTTACAAGTAACCTTACTTTTGAATAAAAAGATAAACTATAAACATAAAGTGTAGTTCTTGACAGGTGATAACAACACCTCCGCTGGGTTATGGCTAATAGTCTGATACGCGGCATTATTTGATAATTTGAGCCATAACATTTTACCCACCCCACTCTCCGGGTATATATTGGATTTAAACCAAATCTTAAAGAGCTGGTCCGACTATTTACCACCTTTTATTTTAAAATATAATTTTTTTTGTAACACACTTCTTACATTCAGACTGAGATTTTTTTATTCTTGTGGAATCCACCTTGCTTTGGTCTTTTCTACTTCTCTTCCCTTTTGCCTGCATTTCTCTAATTCTTTTTATTCTTTATATTCCGATGTTTAATAATAAATTAAACCCTTAATTTGTAATCTCACGTTAATCTTAACGTACTATAAACCTATATAATTTTTTACCTTTATCTTAAAATTTAAATCCGAGGTTATTTGCCCTCCGGTGAAAATTAGATCAATTGCAAAATAGTGTGAGAATAATTTCCTAGTTCTAATAACAATTGTGTAAGCATCTAGGCACAAAGGTGTAAGTTAAGAGGTAAAAGGCAATGCCCCTTATGATTCATGTAAATAGTTTTTGTTTAAATATTGGCTATGAGCATGCGTGATTGGTTGTATAGTAATTTTCAGCCACTGTTAGTCAGAGTCAAATATGTCCAACGTAGCAAAAAATAATTACCAAGTTTACTGGACAGTTTGGACGGGGATCAAGTATAGTAAAATTTTCAGCAGCTATTAAGATACTTACTTCATAACTTAATAAAGGAGTAATTACACGTTTGAAAAATCACGATAGGATCTTGCGATCTTAGAAGTCTTGGTCAGGTAACAATGTATAGTTCTAGATGCATATCTATGTTCAGTTATTCTTAGTATTCTCTGCCCGCTTACGAGGTACCCGGAACTGAGCGCAGCTTGTTTTGGATTTTCAGCCATTGTGCGTTTTTACATTTCAATGTAGTTCACTAATTTTCCGTCTTCGGAGTCAATTTCTCAAATTTGGGGCAATGAAGTTCCCTACCAAGTGTCTGTTCTCATCCGATGCAAAGCATCCGCCTTCATCTCCGTCGTAGTCTTCATCTGTAACCCTAAACAAGGGATACAACTGAAGACCCCTTACAGGGTTTTATTAGTTGGGACAGATAAACCCTGATTTTTATAGAGGTGTTACTCTTCTATCCCTTCTATTTTATCTGGGCTTGAGACTGGCTACATCGGGAGTAGAACTACTGAGTCTTCCCTACAACCTACGTAGGCAGAGCTATAAATTTCACCACTCTTTTAATTTCTTGGTTGTTGATCACAATAGGATAGAATAGAATAAAATATAATTTATTTAATCAATATACAAAAATAGTTTTGTTTTTGACAAGTCAAAGGAATAGTGACAATACAGATAAAACATATAAAATTTTTGGCAAATTTAAACATTACAAACAGGTATATATTTAATATTAACAGTTAAAAAAACGACAAACACACTTTGTAGAATTATAAAAAACATGAAATATAATTATAATAGGCAACTACCCTGACCAAACTAGTACTATTGTGTAAAAGCTGTACTTAGGTACTCGGTTTTTGAATAGAAACAATGTTTCAAAAAGTGTGATTTGATTATAAGCTCAAACGAAAACAAGTGAAGACTTTTTACTTCATCTGACAAAAAATTGTACAAACTAACATCAGTCGAATTTTTTATGCTCTTTGTCAACCTAAAACGTTGTGCTCTAATAGCATCTCTAGATATTGTATCGTGATCACGGACGTTGGAGTTTATGTTAAACTTACCTTTGTTGGCATGAATTTTAATCAGCGTCTCATATACAGATTGAACGAATTTAAAACGGAACATACGAAATCAATGTATTTCGGCTCAACTCCGCTCTAGGTGGTTGGCCAACAAAAGGTTGTCAAATAATTATATCATAAAAATCCAATACTTCAGCGGGCTGCTGGATTCGGAACTCATTCAAGAACAAGTCAAAACTCCACCCAAATAGGTTGCCTAGAATCACTGTGAAAACTAGACTACACAAGCAGTTATTATGCTGTCAAACCACTTATCGCTTCCTTATAGTCCAAGAGATAGAGCCGAAATTTTGAACTGATCAGTAATATGACATTTCTCTATTGGAATATATACATTGTACCTGGGTTAAGACTTTGCCTTACCATTTCTCTATTGGAATATATTCATTGTACCTGGGTTAAGACTTTGCCTTACAGGCGGACGCCCCTCGTGGTACAGGGGGTGGCTATACAGGGATGAAGTTGTCATTTTTTTCGGAAAAATTAACGATCCATAATATGGCTGAAAACTTCAGAGTAAGATCTTGGTATAACTAGACGAAATCCCAAAGGGCGGACGCGAGAGTGGATACATAAGGCCGCCACCCCTTTGTCCGCCATTTTCATGGCTCATTATTTGGCCCCTAAAATCTTTAAATCCATAAGGGCGGACAGCTGGGTTGGTACAGAGAGCCACAAAACGGGGTCAAATGTACCACTTGCCTGCGCATTTTAGGTCTCGGTAACAATTTTCAAACTGATTTTATTATGATATTTTTATACCGTTTGATTTGAAAATTTGTATGCTCACTTCTGTTACTATTCTGAGAAGCGTCAAGTAGAGTTTTCCTCAAAATTTTCCAAAAAAATTTCCGTAAATGAAAATTTTTGTAATTTTTTGAGGTAAAATCTAATTTGTAGAATCCTTTCGATTTTTTGTCAGTTATACCATGATTTTTTTCCAAAATTTTTCCGATAAGAAAAAAAATTTAGAAAAACTTTTCTAAAACATTTGATAAAACTTTACGTCATCGTCTGAATCTTTTATAGAATATTTTGTAGTTTTAAAATGATATTATGATAATGTTTTTTTTTTCAAACTGAAGTCATATTTACTTTACAAATCATTTTTTTCTTAAATATAAATATTTTACGAATTAATTTTTAATTGAATAAATGTTTGATATTTGATATTTTATTAAATTAAAGTAATTTTATAATGTTAACTATTAAATATTTTTGGTATAACAAATAGTAATTTTACTTATTTTTTATTACAATAAAAAGGTTTTTAAATTTATATTGCATAAATAATGGTTGTTCAGATATAAGAAAAATTTGACTTATTATTACATTAATAATCAAATACAAAATATATTATTTCTATTTGTCAATAGGTAAAATTCAATTTGTAGAATTCCTTTAACATTTTACAAATAATTATTAATAAAAATCAATTAAATAGTGGAATTATCAATTTTTTAAGTTTTGAAATTTACTTTGTAGATACATATTTTCAATTTTTTTAACTTTCAAATTGATTGAATTATTTTTTCATTAGTTGATTATAATTTTACAAATTCTGTTTGGACATTAATTTTGCATCATTATTATTATAAAATATTAAAATAATAATGATGCGCGTTCCATTTAGATCAGTAATTCTAGACGCATGCGCTAAATGTAATAAGTATCAAGATGCTTTTATCCAACTTGGTGAAACTGATTTCGATTGTAATGAAGTTTTTGAAACCTTAGAAACTTTCATATGTCACTTATATGGAACAAGACTGACGAGAACAATTCCAAAAAGAAAAGTAAACGATGTCAGATTTTCACTATTTAACCGGCAGTATAAGTTGCATGATGTGAACGAGCCTTAAAAAAAAACTAAAAAATTTCGATGCTTCAAGCTTACGACTATGTCAAGATGAATTACACCAACATCTACTGCGAGCTCATTATATTTCAAATATTAGGACAAATGCTCATAAAAAAGTACCAACAGAATTGATTGTTGAAGAACATGGTTGGGAGTTTGAAGATGAAACATATAAATTCAAATGGTTTAGTGGACCTCAGATGCCAGAATCAGTTCGAGAAGTAGTGATTGAAAATGAAGTAGATAATGAATGTGATATTATTGAAAGTGAAAGTGACGAAGATGATGAATGTGATGACATCAATGAGATTGAGAAAAATGACGAAATTTTCAAAGTTTTTCTAAATTTTTTTTTCTTATCGGAAAAATCGTTTGAAAATTTTTGGAAAAAAATCATGGTATAACTGACAGAAAATCGAAAGGATTCTACAAATTAGATTTTACCTAAAAAAATTACGAAAATTTTCATTTACGGAATTTTTTTTGGAAAATTTGGAGGAAAACTCTACTTGACGCTTTTCAGAATAGTAACAGAAGTGAGCATACAAATTTTCAAATCAATCGGTATAAAAATATCATAATAAAATCAGTTTGAAAATTGTTACCGAGACCTAAAATGCGCAGGCAAGTGGTACATTTGACCCCGTTTTATGGCTCTCTGTACCAACCCAGCTGTCCGCTCTTTTGGATTTAGAGTTTTTAGTGGCTAAATAATGAGCCATAAAAATGACGGACATATTACTTATCGTTAATTTTTCCCCAAAAAATTGCAACTTCACTCCTGTCCGCCACCCCTTATGTATCCACTCTCGCGTCCGCCCTTTGGGATTTCGTCTAGTTATACCAAGATCTTACTCTGGGTAAATTTTCAGCCATATTATCGATCGTTAATTTTTCCGAAAAAAAATGGCTGTACTGTGTAAAAACTGTAAGGCAAAGTCTTAACCCAGTTACAATGAATATATTCCAGTAGAGAAATGTCATATTACTGATCAGTTCAAAATTTCGGCTCTATCTCTCCGACTATTAGGCAAGCTCCTCTTTCCTTTAAAGGAGACAGACAGTTGAACGATATTTTATACAATGTCTATCACCGGGTATGGATTTATTTTTGTCCAAGTTTTATATTGGTCCACTATTTCAAATGCAGTTCAAACAGACATATATTAAATTGTATGTTCCGTTTTAAATTCGTTCAATCTGTATATAGAGGTGAAGGTAATGGCATACTACCTAAATCCAGAAATAAAGGTTTACAGTGTTCCCTATACTCTGTTCTTGCAAGTATCCTCACTACTCTTTTTTGTAATTTAAAAATTCGATCTGAGTAAGAAGAATTATTACCCTAAACAGTTATTCCGTACTGTAAATGGCTATAAAATAGTGCAAAGTAGCACATTCTAAGGGTATTTTTAGGAATCATATAAACTAAGTTGCGTATTAAAAATATACTTGTAGCAAGTCTACAACTTAAGTAATCTATATGAGCACTCCAATCCAAATTATCGTCAAGAAAGATTCCTAATAGTTTAACACTATTTCTTGAGATATACTTCCAATCAGAACTAAAAATCAAATTCTGATTTTTCTCTTCATTTAGCTTTAGCCTATTATGTGAAAACCAGTTTTTTTGCTTTCTGGGTATCACTATCTATTTTAATTTTTAAATTATTCTGATTAATGTCAGTATTTATGAGAGTTGTATGATCTGCGAAGCAAACACATTTTATAGGAAAAGTGTAGTGAAATAAATCGTTCAGATAAATAAGAAACAAAGTGGGTCCTAATATCTAACCTTGAGGTACACCATATTCGACAGTGTTAAACTCAGAATAGCTGTTATTAAGAAAAACTGCCTGTTTTCTATTTGTTAGTTATGATCTAAATAGATTAAGAGTGTTTCCCCTAATATCGTATTTATGCATGTTTTCCAACAGTAATTCATGCGAAACCCGGTCAAAAGCTTTGGATAAGTCACACAATGTCAAAGACACAAAATGACCTTCCTTCAAGCCATCAACTAAATCTCTTACAATTTTCTGTATAGCTAGTGTAGTGCTACACTTTTTTCTAAAGCCATATTGATTACAGTGAAGTATTTTGTGTTTTTCTAGATATTCTACCAAACGAACATTTAGAATACTCTCAAAAATTTTGCCGAAAATGGGAATGATTAAGATGGGACGGTAATTTCCAATTTCATCTAAAGCTCCCTTTTTGAACACTGGTAGCACTTTTGTTACTTTTAAAACATCTGGGAAAATACCCTCAGTAAGACAATTATTATAAAGTATAATTAATTTGTCAATAATAATATCGATTGTTTCCACAATTATTTTTTTGTTTAAGAAATAAAAATCCGTGCAGTGTGAATTTTTCAATATATGCAAAAAATTCCTGATTTCAGTATCACTAACAGGTAATAAAAATAAAGAGTCGCAAGGAGAGTGTACATCTTTCAAAAAATCTATGGCTACATTTTCATTTGTAGAATTAAAAGAACTTCTAATATGTTTAACCACTGAAGTAAAGTAATTATTGAAATCGTTTGATGTAATCGCGCTTGGACAGACTTTTTTATTTTGAAATTTATTTCTGTGATAATTTTTTTTTTAGATTTTATTTTTAAGTAGAAAAATTGTGCAAGATGATCAAAAATACATGGGTCCACAATTCCACAACCAACTATCTCACTGCTTATGTTTGTTAAGATGTTATCTAAACAAGTTGCTGATCTAGTTGTGATTCTAGTAAATTCATTAATATTTATGGTTAAGCCAAAAGTAGAAATTAGATCACGAAAACTGTTTAATTCATTAGAAGCTTTTTTGAAATCAACGTTGAAATCTCCAATTATTATTATTTCTAAAAAATTAGCAGAGCAAAACAATAAACACTCCAATAACTTTTCAAATAGCTCTAGAAAAACTTTAAAATTCCCATTTCCGGTTCTATACACGGTTACTAAAATAGTTTTAATATCTATAATTTCTAATGCACAAAATTCACCCTCATATTCACATGATATATCTATCTATAATTTCTAATGCACAAAATTCACCCTCATATTCACATGATATATCATTTAAGCAAATTGGTCGTGTAGAGATTTTACTATTGCAATAGGCTGGTTGTTTTTGTTACCGTTGCATTTCTTTGGTTTTGTTGACGTTTATTTCTAGACCAATCTTCTCTGATTCTTCTTGTAATCTTTTTACTTGGAGTTATATTATGGAGTTGTTCCTTCTAATTCACTAACCTGATCTACGTGTCGTGTTATTATGAGTTAACTCCGCCACAGTTCTATTGGGTGAACTGGATAAAAGAGAAGGGAGACTTTAGCAAGGTTAGCAAGAAAACAAGAAATAACCAAAGAACGCAAAAAAAGTATGTTTATATCTTTGCACTTCAACAGACAAAGAAAAACAGAAAAGGCCAAATTATAATAGATAACTACTAAATGTTCTACAATAGTGTTGCAAAATGCAAAGAGGCAAAGAAAGAGTCGCCATGTTAGTACACCAGAAACTTGCAAATATGCCTTAGAAAGAATAGTTTATATAAAGATTAAACTAGAAGTCAAGGCCTTAGATAGCAATTTATGCACCTGAGAACAACTGAGATAAACGAACAGCTCCAGATCACAGTAAATGAAATTCCACAGAATAACTATAATATTTTTATTATGGGTGACTTTAATGCCCGTGTTGGTGATGATATAGTACCAGAAATAAAACCACCATATAACCACGATGTCAGAAATAAAAATGGTGATCTTCAGACGGATTTCTACAGTACAAATGAATTTCGTATTAATCCTAATTTTTTCCTCAAAAAGAACAATACACCTTTGAAAATTCCAGAGGACAAAGATCTATGGTTGACTATATTCTTTCAAATAGAGATCTAGGTGAGACCGAGGGAATTCCGCGCACAGGGCATTGCTGCGCATCAATATCTTGGCAACACGGCATAAGTATTTCAATATTCAATACAGCGCGCAGTCTCCATATATTTGTAATATCACGTATGTATTCAACAAATGTATTCGAAGTGTTGTTTTAGACAAAGTCGCCGATTGTTTGTTTTTCAAGACGTTGATGTAATTTTCGATAATCTTTAAAAAGACTTTCGAGAAACCTTTTGTTATTAATTTTCATTAAAACTATTCCATGATTATTTTGCTCTATATGTATAGATAAGTTCACGTACAAAAACAATGCATTGTATTTAGTCATTAACGATCAGTGATAAGTTAAGTTAGGTTATTTACCTAGGGGGAACAACGCTCAGCTGTGTCGGGATAACTTCGCGCTTCGCGGTATTACCCCGTGTGAGACTTTTTAAGAATATAGTGTTTGTATTGCTTTTTAGATTCCAAAATGCCCGTGCTTACGTTTGGAAAACCAAAAGGTCAAAATGGACAAAAGATGAACTAAATACTGCTATCACTGCTATAGGATCTGTGTGAAAAATACGAGTAGTAGTTTAATATTCCAGAATCCACTCTACGTGATAAACTTAATAGTCCAATAGCCATAAAAAAATAAAACTTGACAGGAAACCAATTTTAATTGATGAACAAGAATTCATAGGCAGTCATGTTAAAAAATTGGCAAATATGTTTTTTGGAATTACACCAGCAGAACTAAGGCATTTAAAATGCCAGTTTGCTGCAGCGAATAAAATAAAACACCGTTTAGACTCGATAAAGAAAATTGCTGGTCAACATTTGTTAGAACGTTATCCAGACATTGAATGCATTTCTGCATTCAATAAAGATGAGGTTGAACGATTTTTGGACATTTTTCTCAGCATAAAAAGGCCTAGAAAGAAGATCCTCTGCTTTTCATATTGGATAACCATGACAGTTACATTTCTTTGGAGATTTATACGTACTGCAAATCACATGGAATTGTAACGATTTCACTTGCTCCTCATATCTCACATAGGCTTCAACCTCTTGACTTTTTTTGGAGCCCTAAAGAATGTTTTAAACCGTGAGTGCGACTTGGATCTGACAACTCATACTAATGAAAATACCACTAATTTTTAACTTGTTTCTATTTTTAACAGAATATATCTAAGAGTTTCCACGCTAGATAAAGGAATATCCGGGTTCCATACTGCTTGGATATGTCTCATAGATCCTAATAAATTTTCTGAACATGATTTCAGCTTAGTTAATCACACTAAAGTTTCAGATAGACACATTGTAATGAACTTAAATGAAACCGACGATATTAATGACAGTGCTCTTAAGCAGTCGAATGTAAATTTTAAAGTTGAGCACAGAACTCCACCTAGAAATACCGAACTCCAACCGGGACCATCGAGATGTGATGAAATTATGCAGAGAACTTCACCTAGAAATACCGAACCTTAACCGGGACCATTGAGATGTGATAAAACTATGCACCATCTAATAATGTTAAATTAAAATCAAACCAGCAAGCTGAACCCCAAACTGGAACGCGAGGAAATGTTAAAACTCAGTCTAGTGTAACTATTAAAACGCTAGCACCTCTTCCTAATCAAATTGTGAAGAAAAGTTTCAAATCACATGCAAAATAATACTCAGAAATTTTTACTTCCAAACCATTAAAGACTCAATTAAAAATAAAGCAAGAAAATTGAAATCTTAACCAAAAAACTAAAACCAAGAAAAGAACGACAAACATCGTATTAACACTGGCGACTACAGCAAAGAAACGACCTGTAAGCAAGAAAGCTGAAGTTAAAACTTATATTTTGATGATTTTGAGTCTGAGGGTTATAATAAGAGTAATCTTTGTGATGAGGATGAACTATATGATGTAGATCTAACATTAGATAATGAGGAGTGTTTGGTGTGCACTGAATAACGTGATCGAATTGGGCTAATTCTAAGTTCACCAAAGGCTCTTGCTTGGATGAATAGATATGTTGTGGAATGCAATTTTTGGATTCTCCATGTCGTTCTTTTCATCTTTTCATCGTCTGTTTTGCCTTGCAATTTATAGAAGGCACAGATTTAAGTAAAAATCTGAAGTTTGGTTTCGTCAACCAAGAAATTTTCGGATTTCTACTTTCTGGTTTTGTTCTCAGATGTCGCTGTAGCGTCTTTATTGAAGTTAATTTATATTACTTCTCTTGATGGAAAAGATTTCAAAAACACACTAAGAGCTTCTGTACCAGTCGCCCTGATGAATCCTGTTAGGATGAAATACGTATCAGCGAATATACAGAGGAACTATGCGTTAAATCAAATTTTAACTGCCTTTTCAATATGTTTTAGCTTTAAAATTAGGTTTTACAGAAATCATTGTCATACCAAGAACCAGATGTCATAAAATACTTTAAGATAGGACGTTTGAGGTGGGTAGGGTATGTAATACGGATAGAGAAAACTGGCCAAGTTAGAAAAACGCTTCTTGATAGACTCATGTCATAGAAGAAACGATGATAGGAACGACCAAAGAGAAATTCTTAAAGAGGCTAGGACCCAGACAGGGTTGTAAAGCTAGAATGATGATGATGATAATGATCATTATGATGAAATAAACGAAGAAATAAAAATTCATAGAAAAAATATAGCCATCATAACTCAAACGAAAAGAAACCTTGAGAACTAAAAATTTGGACAATTGAACGACTAGATAGGGGAGAATTGCCAATATTGTACCACTTAACATACTTCAAATTTTATTTTGAATAACATACGTCATATTTAACTAACCGATGCATTAGGATAAAAAATAAACATTTACACACACATGATAATTTTTGTAACTTGATATCATTGATTTTACTGTTAAAAAGTATATTTTTACCTGGTAGGTTGCAAGCGGTACAATTTAAAAAACCAGTTGCCTTTATTGTACCATAGGTTTCCTTAATTGTACACGTAGTAACCTATACAGAGGGATCAGTGTATAGTAAAATAAATTTTCCCATTATCTTTTTTGCTTTTTTCTTGACAGCTTCTTTGTTCCTTTTAAGACTAGTCGTACCTTCTAGTTTTATTTTTGGAACACTTACAAGTTTCTTGGACGATTTAGATATAACCTTTCCCAAAAATCATTTTTATTTGTTTTATATGTTCCTGCGCTAACTCTAGCTGTTCAGCTACTTTTAATTCATTTTTATACTTAATACTATACTGTTTACTAAAAACACTCGTGAAACAAGTCCAAAACGTTAAATTTTAAATGATTCAATTTTTTCTATACCAAAGCCTCATCCAAAATCCAAGAGGGGAACAGCACAAAAGGCAATAGTTTTAACGGGAACTCCCTATAAAAATGAATGAAAAGTAGCTGAACAGCTAGAGTTAGCGCAGGAACATATAAAACAAATAAAAATGATTTTTGGGAAAGGTTAAATCTAAATCGTCCAAGAAACTTGTACCTTGCCTACTAAAGGCCTAGTGGGTGTAGTAGTCTTGTTTAGTCTAAGTAGTTTTTGTGTAGTCTGTTCTTAGTCTAAGTGGTTTCTTGTTTGTCGCATTAAACTCTTTATTTTCACCATCTTCCCGAGTTTAACTACCTTTATGGTCATTTAAATTTTCAGCCACACAAAAGTCATGATCTTTGAAGACCATGTGATCAACAGGCCATACTCCACTAGTTCGAAAACCATTGACTTCAATTTCAATGCTTTCTGCTTTCCCATAAGCTTCAGAAGCTTCGTCAGTTACGTATTGACTACACGTTCTCTACTGGATACTGACTTAACTTGCCTTTTACCTTTTTGTTCGAAAACTTTTTGGCATTTGTTCTGCACAGTGCTGGCACCAATTATTTACACCCATTATTCTCATCAGCAATTTTTTCCAGAAGGTCAAAAAAGACGTAAACATTCCTTTTATTGAATCCTTTTGCGCGCATCATGGACGTTTCTTGAGGTTCTCTCAGTAAGATTATGTCCTTATGACGAGCTTTGAAAGCATAAAACCGCTTCTTTCCTGCCATTTTAAATTCTTTATTAAAATATGTGATATTTGATTTCTATTTCTCTCGATGATTTGAAATGCAAGTCATCGAACATCATTGATAGTGAGGCCAAACATCAACCTCTCCAGTTTTAAAATGTGATCAACTATAGTTTATTTTTATGAACGAGAGAGTAATTAGCATAATTTTAACTGGTAGCTCCGACCACTCCATGGGCGTGCTCAATATTAATTGAAAAATTACTTTGAATAATTGTAAAAAATAAATGAATTATTTCAGTGTTATAAAGTGTTATGTGTATGTAAACAAAAGTGACCTCTTTTATCACACACTATATTGGAACTGACTGGCCTACATTAAAAAGGGTTTTAAAAAATTCACATTTTTTTTAATTTTTAAAAATTACAAAAGAGAAAAAGAGTTTTTAAAACCGTCTAAGGTATGTTAAATAGATGAATAAAAATATTAATATAAAACTTACAGCTACTTGTTACAAATCCAAATCAGATTCAGAAGATGAACTTTCATAACCAAGATTTATAATAACTGGCTTGATCATTTTATCAGTAATATTGTCCAGCTTCCACATTTTTTCCTCTTCTCTAATAGTGCTATTTACTGCCTTTTCCCAGTTTTCAGGTTTTACATTATTTACGGCCTCCAAAAACTGTTTAACATCATGAATTTTAAAAGTGGTATTTTTTCTTGAAACTTCGCTCTTTATCTGTGCCCATACCAGTTCAATCGGGTTTAATTCACAATGATATGGTGGGGATCTAAGTACTGTCATTCCACGATTTTTGGCAATTTCATCAATTTCGTATTTTTTAAATTTTTCTTTATGAAGGGCACACAACGAATAAAGTTCCTTTCTTATAGATCCGGGATGGTACGTAATATTTTTTGAACTCAGCCAATTCTGCAAGTCTTTTTTTAACCACTTGGTTGTGGGCAGTCCTTCTATAAGTCTGGAGTGATAACTTGCATTATCCATTACTATTACACAGTTCTTAGGAAGAAGATCTATCATTTGATCGAACCATTCTTGAAAGACATCAGCGTTCATGTCTTCATGGTAGTCACCGGTACGAGTTGATTCAAAAGTTAATAAACCACCTTCAACAAAACCGTCTGAACTGCCAATGTGTACTATTATCAGCCTGCGTCCCTTTCCTGATGGTGGGTTTAAACCAGTAGATAAGTTATTTACAAAAGCGTGCCTTTGATCCATGTTTCATCAAGATAAAATATTTTTCTTTTTTGGTTTCTCATTTCCTTTATGGTTCTTAGAAAATGTCTTCTCCATATGACAATATCGCTTCTTTCTAATAAAATAGACTTTCTGGGATTCTTTTTCCAGCGGAAGCCTATTTCTTTTAAAAGTTTCCATAGCGTACTTCGACTCATTTCTGGGTAATCCTTATCATCTCGAACTGAGACAAGAACTTTATCCAATGTTGGAAATTCTTGTCTAAAGAAGAATTCATGCACTTTCCGTCGAAGTCCTTCTTTAAAATGATATTCTATTTGAAATTTTGGTTTCCCTGGAGCATTACGTGACATTTGAAAACTACCACATTTGTCTTCTTTAATAACGTCTGTAAATCGTAGATTTCCCAACACCAAGTGTACTGCTAACTAACTCAACGGTCTCATCAACACTTTCACATAAACGTTTGTCTGTAAATGATTTAAAACAATTAAATATTAATGTTTTTTCATTAACTGTTAGAGGACCAATTTTTCGGCGTTTACACGGCACTTCCAAATTTTCCATAACACTAGTATACACAATAAACTGCACCTTGCAACTGAAGTACCTACTTTTAGTGAACTGTTAAGAATTTTGAATACGCCACTTGGACCTTCCTATATACAAAATGGAAAAACCCACTATCACATTTTCTGTGGAATAAGTTTAGAAGGTAATTATCTAGTCAATTACTGTCGTAGATTCCTGGAATTACAGAATTAAATGTTTGATTGTTGAAACCCTTACTTCGTGGAATGCACTCATTTCAGATAAAATAAAACGTTTTATTTTATCTAAAGAATTAAACTTTATTTTGCAAATAGGCAAAGAATTAAACTTTATTTTGCAAATAGATAAAATAAAACGTTTTATTTTATCTAAAGAATTAAACTTTATTTTGCAAATAGGTAGGTACTTATTAAACTTTTATTGGTTATATATAACCAATAAAATAAACATCTTACATTTCTTGCAAATTCATTAGTACCTGTTAACCTCCATCACTCCGACACTGGCAACCTTATTTAGGGATTAGTAACCCTCACAACTATTGTATTCTATTCTGCTCCAACCTTTATACCTGGTGGTCATACTCAATTTAAAATTGTTTTCCTATATACTTCTGTAAACTTGTTGACAAATATCTGTTTTTCATTGAGTCACCCGTATCAACAGTTTAGGGATTTGCATACATAATTTATTGTTTTATTACTCTCTCATACATAAAAATACACTATAGCTCCTTCTCCACTGCTCTTAGTAACACATTGCCTCTGCCAAAAGCCTTTGTTTCTTCATTTGCCTTAACATTGGTCCCTTTAAGGTGACAAATTTATCTATTTTTAAAAATAAGTAGGTTTTGAATACCCAACGGTATCTAAAATTGTACCGGTACAATATAGGCAACTCAGCATGAAACAATATAGGAACCTTCACTTTATGTAAATAAACTACGATTCCTAACCTAAAAATGGTCCGGCAAATGGAAACAACTCAGTTTTATATACCTAAATTCATGTTTTTCTTGTATTTATGAATCAAAATGGTTTTCACATACCTTTCCAGATGCTGTAACCTTACGTATGGAACTAGAAAACTATACTAAAATACCATGACATACAAAAAATTCTATAAAACAAAAGCGACAAATGTGAACGTTGTAAAACTTTAGCACTCAACTCTAGGTAGTAACTAGTTCCACTAAACAACATAAGAGTGCTCTGGCTTCCTCATAAAGGATAAATACAGCGGTACAATATTGGCGCCGGTACAATTTTGACTACTTTCCCTTATACAGTAGATCAAACCGATCAGTTGTTTTCTAATTCTTGTTGATTACAGTGACAAAACTTCATCAACACCTTTATCCTCAAGTTCCTTATGATCCCTTATAAATTAATTTTTAACGCCTTCATAATTCTTAAATTTATTTACAGCATACATAATTCGGGGAATGTAAAAACAACTTGCGTTAAAGGAAAACAAATGAAAAATTAATTCACTCATTTCATATAAAATGTTTCCCGCAGATCGGTAAAATCCGTATTCCTGAATACTGGTCGTAAAAATGGTTTTTAAACCGTACAAATCCAGTTACAAATTATTTATCGGTGAAGAATCTAAACATCATCCATTAAAGAAGAAAAGTGGTACTCCTGATTTAAACAATTTTAATTGACTCGGGTAAAATATCGTCCGGCGTAATGTTGTTTGGAAATTTAGCAGCAGCCAACAAAAAAGGAGGACAGCAGCACGGCTACATACCAATACCTCCCGCGGAACAGGTCCATCATGTATTGAATTGTCGATCAGGTCGTATTGTTTATTCGAATACAATTAAAGGTTCGGCAAATGAGCTGAGTATAAAGGATGCTTCTTCATACTTCGTTTCTAGAGGTTGTTACCAACATAAGATGCCGAAAAAGGCATAAAGTTTTTGCTTGCTTTTTCGACGGTTCAACGGTCTAATATTTAACACATGCCGTCCGGTTTTACTTTTTACTCATCTCGGGATTGTTTCTCATGTTTAATTCCTCACGAATGCGATTTTTGTAATATGTAATTTCCTGCCTTATTGTTATTTATGTATCTGGTGCAATCAGCAGTTGACATTTTTTAAAACTAGGTTCATTGTTCTCGAGACAATGAGCTAGAGATTCATTTTTCATAAAACCATCACCTACATTTTTGTATAAAGCAGTATTTTTATACGAACTTTCACAAAAATCTGAACAGCCATTAAGATTACGTACGTTACAGTGAAATTTATAATAAGTGTGAGTGCAATTGAATTTAAAACATAATTATATTTTTAAAGATATATAAGTTTATGAGTTAACTATATATAGAAGCTATATAGAGAGGAGTAACAAATTACCTTTGTAAAATATTTTCAAATATTGGACATTTTTTCTCTCCTCCTGTGCCCGTCTGATCAAAAAGATCTCCGTTATCACTGAAGTTGAAGCCTATTGTGTTTGTTGTCCATTGTTGTTTCCTACACCCAGTCTACAATTTTTGTACCCTATAGAAATTTGTACACATCTTTTGCTGGGTATACCAGGATCTCCTCTTGGTTGCCCATGCAGTTTTTGTCTTTTACGGCCCAGCACCTAGTAATCTGATAATAGATGTTTTATAGTTTCTAGTTTCTTATCTTAGAACTATATTAACACCAAACGGCAACAATTGAAATAGAGCACACAACATCCGAAGATATACGAATCCGACGAGGAGTGCGACAAGGTTTTGTCTAATCACCACTATTATTTAATCTGTATTCGGAATCTTTATTTAGAAAAGCGTTAGACGAGATTTAAGGTGGAATCAAGAATAACAGTACCAGCACAGGCAACATCAGGTACGCTGATGATACCGTCCTAATAGCAGGCAGCGCACAAGAACTACAAAATATAATAAATGCGGTAGTTCGTCATAGCGAAATGTTTGGTTTAGATCTAAGTGTTTCCAAAACTAAAAGTCTAGTATTTTTAAAGATACCAACAAACGTTCATTTGTACGCCAAGGGACAAATAATAGAACAGGTAACTTCTATAAAATATTTGGGAGCAAATATTTCACAAGATCAGACCTTAGTCTAGAGCTCAGAATTCGAATAATCAGATGTTACGTTTTCTCTGTTTTGCTGTATGGCTGTGAAAGTTGGACAATGGACTCTGAAACAAAAAAATAGAATAGATACCTTTGAAATGTTTATATATACAGATGGATGCTGAGAATTCCATGGATACAAAAAGTTACTAATAGTGAGGTACTTCGGCGCATGAGTAAACAGAAAGAATTACTCAGCATAATCCAAGAGAGAAAAATACAGTATTTGGGTCATGTGTTGAGAGGTAAGAGATATGAATTACTCCAAATCATATTGGAAAGTAAAGTGCAGAGCAAAAGATCAGTTGGAAGACGCCAGAACTCGTGGCTGAAAGACCTGAGAAAATGGTTTGACCGCTCATCCACAGAAATCTTTCGTGCATCAGTTTCCAAAGCTACAATTGCTATTTAGATCGCCAACCTTTGAAAGGAGACAGTGCAAAAAGAAGAAGAAGTTCCTTATCACAGAGTCTGCAGTTCAGATCTCCATTATAAATGCCTATTTCATTCAAAAATTATCTTACTGGTGCATGCCCTGTCAGCATTTCTGTTACTGTTCTCAGTTTGTTCCTGTCCATATGAAGCAGCTCCTCTGTTCTTTTTCTACATGGTCCACCGATAAAGATTTGTCCATTTGTTTGTTTTGGTAATCTCTCCCAATATCTCTCATGACCCTCACTGATCCAGTTCTCTCCAGTTCTACGAACTGCAACCTTTGGCATTCCCAGAGTTACAGCCGGTTCGTTTGATTTGTTGTATCCTCTTCGATGCCTTGATGCACAAATCTCCGCTTATAAAACGGTGCAGTTCCTTCCCAATTTAAAGCTTTAGGTAACTCTTGGATTATTGGAGTATATTCCTGTCCCCACACCCTCTGTAGTTTTAGATCCATCTGTATACCAGATCTTACCCTGTTGGTTATGGTATTTCTTGTTTCTTCGTACATTCCTGACCGGAATAGATTAGTTGCTATTTAAATGGGAATAAGCCACAATTAAAGGTTAAAGTACGTTTATTTTAATTTTCAATTTACTAATGTTTGTATTTTAAGAACGATTTCCGAAGTGGAAATTGAAACGTCAATAAACGTACTTTAACCTTTAATTGTGGCTTATTCCCATTTAAATAGCAATTACTTTAAAATGCCACAAGAAAATAGCTTCAGAAAAATATACGGAATAGATTATATGAAAATGTATATTCATAAAATATTCTTCTTTTGGTGTCTATTCATTTCGAATATTGGCGATCATTATGGCTGTAATTATTTTATTAACTGATGCTTTAAATAGATTAGTTGTTGTTGTGGAGAACCATGAGATTCTTCTTCTCCCAATTCCTCGCTTTCCGAATACTTTGAATTGAAGGATTATTTTCAGTAATCTGTACTTATTGTCGTTTCTCATTATATGTCTGAGATATTCTAACTTTCTCCTTTTAATAGTATACATCACCTCTCTTTCTTTTCCCATTCTTCGTAGTAGGTACAGTCTCGTTGGTTAACTTCTGAAAATATGAATTCTTAAAATTGTATTTTTTTGTCAAATGATCTAGTTTCTTATTAAAAATGTCCTTCGTCATATTCCTTGTGATACGTATATGGCCTTATATTTTCATTGCAAAGTTTCAGTGATTATTTATTTAAGGGTTTAATCACCATGGTGATCTTCAACCATCACTATTTCCATACATACGCCCGACCCTTAAAGTTATTTATTTATTTAGCGTATAGACTTTCACAGTACGATAAATATACAAATACAATAATATATACATATATATTAAATATATTATTTAAACACTAAAGATAGAATGAATGACACTAAATATTAATGTCCAATTTACATAGCCATTCAATTGCTTCTGGGGAACATTCCGCAAAGTCCTGGAGGTTTCCACGGTAGGCACGATTCAAGCAGTCTGAAACACAATGGCTTATGGTCTGTCTAGATTGTCCGCAATCGCACTGTGGACTTTCTGCACGACCCCACCTGAACAGCGAATCAGCACATTTACCATATCCGGTACGTATACGATTAAGCCTTGCCCAAGTGGACCGGGGCAGATTTAATCCGATGAAACCCTGAGTTGGGGTGGATATCTTAATATAGTCCGATTCTACTGTTGGCATCCATCTTGTTGTCCATTGCCTATGTATATCATAGGAATTACCAATTTTTCGGCCAGATCGTATTGGAGGATTTCTAGATCTCAGTCGCTGGTGTTCTTTTGAGATATCTGGGATATCTTGATGTATTGGTAATTGTACGTTGGCTACAATTTTCTGGTACTCTCTCACTAATGCTGCTGTACGGCGTAGATCTGGTGGAGCAATATTGCTCAGAGTAGGCAGCCATCTCACTGGTGTTGGTTTTATTGTTCCAGTGATTATTCTCATGGTTTGGTTAAGTTGGACATCGATTTTGCTTGTATGTGCACTATTTAGCCATACTGGTGCACAATATTCTGCCACTGAAAAAACCAAAGCTATAGCAGAGGTCCGAAGAGTATCTGCAGAAGCACCCCAAGTTGTTCCAGCAAGTTTTGATATTACGTTATTTCTTGTTCTTAGTTTACCGGCTGCGTTTGTAAGATGACTTTTGAAGGTGAGTGTTCTATGAAGTGTGACGCCTAGATATTTGGGGTTGTTGTTATGTTTGATAGCTGTATCATTTAGAGTTACATTGAGAGTATCGCCCGCAAGTTGATTCGACAGGTGAAAGAGACAGGTTTCAGTTTTGCTTGTGTTAGGACGTAAGCGCCAGTTCTTAAAATAGTTACTTAGTCTAGTTAAGTCCTCGTTTGGAGCTCGTTCTCCTGCTTCTTTACTATTATCTTGGAAGCCAATGGCCAGGTCGTCAGCATAAGCAAATTTTCTCGATTTTGTTTCAGGTAACCCTTATAAGTATTGTTATTGCACTGATTGTTATTTTTTTCTAATTGCCGGTTCCAGGTAAGTTTCAAGTCTAGTATGACCTAGAGATACTTTATCTCTCCGTAGATGTTATATTGGATGTTATAAATGTTGAGACATTAGAAATGTGTTGTATAAAATTTAATTTGAATGGCAAATTTAAGATAATTTCCTAATATAAATCTGATAAGAATGTAAGCACCCCGGAATGGATTTTTAGTAGGTGTTTCTATCTTAAAGTAGAGAAGATACTGGGAGGTGACTTCAACGCTCATCATCCGGTGTAGGGCTCTTCAAAGGATGATACTGATGGCAACAGGATCATTGAGTTACTAGTTAATATGGATTTAATATTTTTAAATGGTGGTTCAGCAACCATAATTACTTCTTTTAACTGTAAAAAATCTACTATAGACTTAACGTGAATAACTCCTGGATTAACTGCAGTAGTTTATTGGCAAACATTAAATAGGACTCTTGCATGTGATCATTATAATATTTCCATTAAACTAAATATTGATGTAGCTTCTACCATTATCTATCCAACAAAGAAATTGAGATTAGAGTAGGCCAACTGGGAATTATTTCAGAGCACATTTGAAATGGAACTAAGGAATGTTGTATACTTTGATAACTGTTACGAAATACCATTTACTATAAAAAGAACAATTAATACAAGCGCCGAAGATTCTCCCTTTATTCCTAAACATAAACAAAAATCTGTTTGGTGTGATGATAAACGTGCCACACAGTTACAGCTTATCAAGAATGCACTAAAACAGAAAGCCAAAAGCACATTGATTAAATTTTGTTCCAGTCTTAACTCTAGCTGCCCAATTAACTCAAATATAAAAGGTGGCGAACAAATTGAACAAGAAAAACACATTAATCATACTTTTTCTTCAGTTGCAGAAAATATTCTACAGAAAAAGGTATGTCCAACTTTTGTTGACAAACATATACCTCACCTAAGTACACCTTCAAAAGAACATTATTTACTAAAATAAATAACATCATCTGAACTGAAATATGCCATTAAGATTCAAAAACACAGCCCAGATCCAGATCAGATTTCGTATATTTTGTTACAAAAAATGGGTATGATGGTCAAAAGATTACTACTGAATATTGAGCCTGTGAGACTTGTTTACCCCTTAGAATTAGGTTCGGTTGTAAGAATTTATTGGAGCGAGGTATATTAATTCGTGAAAAACAGGAATCACTCCACCGCGCTCCAATGCTCCAGACTATCCCTTTCCCCCCTGGAGCACTCTGATGTGCGATAGGTGCACAACTATTAGCCAAATACTGTTCATGTGGAAGTCCTCGGTAATAGAACTCCATACATGATATCTTATCCGATTCAAATTCAGACCAGCGTTAGGCGCTTCAGTCGTTATCCTCTTGTGACTTGTCCGCGAAACTAAAATTGCTAACTTGAGCCTCAAGTCGAGGCTCTGGGCTGCGCCCAGTTTAGAGATTGGTACTAAAGGGTTTGGGCCCTACGTGCCCGGGTTTTTTGGTTTTGTTAATTTTTTTTGTTGCCTTGTGCGGGTTTTTGTCAGTAATTTTTATAATTTTTTTTTGGTGGCTGAAGCTGTTTTTTGTGTTTTTTTAAATATATTTTGGTAGGATGTCTGAAAGAAAAATCATAATTATTGTACAATAACATCGTTAAATCTGGTGCCTACACTGTGCTGGGCTTGTCCACGTTGTTATAGAGCTACGAACTATCCGCTTTTATATGTTGTTGTTGTTTATTTTGTTTTCTCTCTGGTATATTTATTTATTTTCTCCCTGGGATTCATTTTGTTTTATTCCACTATTTGCTGTTTGAGTGTATTGTGCTTCCATTTGTGGAAAGCGACATATCTCATGATCTCTCGCAATATGTGACTTGGGTGATTCTCCAGTTCCACGAATGTTGTTCGGTACGTTGGCTACCTCTCTTAGACTGCTGTAGTGTGCCGCTTGTATTCTTTTCTTTGTGGTGTTACATATGTGTCCCCATACGAGAGATGCATATGTTAGTATCGGTAGAACTATACTATTTATTAACTTTATTTTTGTTTTGATTCTCAATTTGCTTTTTCTGCCCGCAAGTCTTCTTATTGCAACTTTTGCTATGTTTACTTTTTGTATTGTGGCGTCTACGTACTTTTTGAATTGTAATCCTTTGTCCATGATAACTCCTAGGTATTTTGTTCCTCTAGTTATTGATGTATCTTTGTAAAGGGTACCGCTTGCGTTTTTATAAGTATAAGGCAATTTTCAATCTTAAACTTCACTCTTCGATGTCGTTTAAAGCTGTTTGCAGGTTGTTTACTACTATATCAATATTTCGATATTTGGCTGCTATCGCCGTGTCATCGGCATAAAAGCTTAGTAGAGTTCCTGGTGTTCCTGGAACGTTGGCGGTGTATATTGTGTAGAGTAAAGGGGACAGGATCGCTCCTTGTGGCACTCCAGTCTCCGGGGTTCTGAGCTCGGACAGGACTTGTCCTATACGAACTCTGAAACTCCGGTTGCTCAAGTACGAAAATATTGCCCCACTTTATCAGTATCCTCTTATTTTGTAGATTAGCCTTGTATGGCAGACTCTGTCGAAAGCTTTACTTACGTCCAGGAAGGCTGCTCCTGTGTATTGACTATCGTTAAATCCAGCTGCTATGTATTCTGTTAATCTGAGTACTTGTAGCTCGCTGAAGTGTTCTGATCTAAATCCCAACTATGCCTCTGGAATTATTTTTAGCCAATCTGTTTCGGCTTGGAGTCTGCTGAAGGTGATTCTCTCCACAAGCCTACAGATTGCTGGTAGTAAGGTGATTGGCATGTAATTTGGCTGGAATGTACTGTCTTTTCCTGGCTTTGGTATCATGATGATATGGACCTCCTTTCATTGGTTTGGCAATTTCCTATATCTTAGTACCGTGTTGATTATATTCTTTAGAAAGACTATTGCTTTCGCTGGTAAGTATTTCAGAGCCCTGTTTGTTATTTGATCTGGTCCAGGTGCTTTCTTCGGCGAACTATTTTTAATTAGTTTGTTTATAAAAATACGTATGGTTGCGTTTGGATTTAATTTGAGCCTCTTACCATTCTCTAACACGTGTTTCTGGGTCTACCCGTCTTCAGAGAGACTTGTAAGAACACTCAAACCAAATCAAAACGCACCGACTAGTATGGCAATTATAGGAAAAATAATTACCAAAGTATGCTACTAGCGACCTCTAGTGAGGGAAGATGAAGTGAAATGTCGATAGCAATTAAAGTAAACTGTATACCCAAGCTTAATCAAGCCATTCAGAGCGATGC
This sequence comes from Diabrotica undecimpunctata, assembly GCF_040954645.1. Taxonomy (NCBI): domain Eukaryota; kingdom Metazoa; phylum Arthropoda; class Insecta; order Coleoptera; family Chrysomelidae; genus Diabrotica; species Diabrotica undecimpunctata. The sequence goes on from NC_092810.1 coordinate 36,214,614, forward strand.
TGGGAATATTTATATTCCACTATGCATCATAGTTTGTTTATCTCCTCCGGTAATATTGGAGGGATGATTTCGTTTGGCTCCAAGAGCCTTTTTCTTTGCTCTTCAACTTCTTCTATGAAGTCAATATCTTCGTTTGGATGGTAATTTAATGTACACTATCTCGAGAGAGTAGTCCTCATTACCTCTGCTTTTACCTTAATGGAGGATACGATTTCGTTTTTTCCGTGTATTGCGTATATTGGGGGGATTGGTTTTCTATGTTTTCTGAGTATTTTTTGGAGCTTATATTTAGCATTTGTCTTTCCATGTCTTTAACGTGGTTTTCCCAGTTTTAACTACGGTGTTGCTGTAGTGCTGTTTTGACCTCTCTATTTAGTCTATTTGCCTTGTTTTTGTTCACCTGGTTCCTTGTCCCTCTCGCTGTCTGCTTTGCTCTATTCTTTTCCCTTATCAAATCATTAAAGTTTAAAATAAGTTATTTGTAATGGTGAAAGTGAGGGTTAATAAAACAATTGATTCCAAGACCGATTTTACAGAGTAGATAGACACTGAGTGTAAATAGTAGTTTGGATTTTCCGAAAATTAAATTTTATTTATTGGCCTTTGTAAATATAAAATAGTTAGGTAAAGATTTAAAGTAATTTGCATAGATTGTTTAGAGGAAGAATATAGAAAGTTTGTTTTCGATGGTTGATATATAGGGTAACTCAAAATTATTCGGTAGGACGTAGTAATTTTGTTGCCAAGCGAGGCCGGCTAACTTGGAATTTAGTTTTTTTATTGGCGAAGGGGGAGACTTTAGGAAATGATGGGAAATACGGCAGGTTTGTTGATGGAAGAAAGAAAAAATACAGAGGGACGATTACAAGATTTAAAAGAGAAAGGTTGTTTGTGTTTCTTGATAAAAATATTAACTAAAATTAAATATTGATTTTCTGCGGGTTTTTTGGTAAGTAGTGTTGTAGTGTAAAAAGCTGTAGAGTGAGTGATTTTGCAGCAAAGCAACACAAAGGCAGAGAGCTCTTCCAAACAATTGTTTTTATAAAAGTTTTTATTCAATACTTGTTATATGAGGTGATGCTAGGGAGATCTTTTTCAGAGTCTACCAGATTTTGGAGCGATTGGAAGCAGAAACAGACCGGTAGAGTTTTTTATTTTTGTCTGATAAAATTACTCTCTTTGGGCAAAGTTCTAACCAGGAGGAGAGGTCACTCAACCAGGAGAAACCGGATTGCAGAAGAAGAAGACGATCTAATTTGCAATTTCAACTTTTATCTTACATTTCTCAAAAAGGACAATTATAGAAAGATAAATGTGTTTTTTACTAATAGTTATGGACTTGATTAGAGAAACAACTTTCTTTTGTTCCTACAATTTGTCAAACATGCTAAGGATATGTGACTTGTATGTTTTGATTTTCTCATAATTTATATGTCGTTATTTTAACCATTTTATAGCAGGTATATGAATTTTTCATATACCTGTCAAATATACCTGCCAAAAAGTCAAGATTACAAATAGCATTAATAGTAATGATGCTTTAACAACCAATACTGATGATATTGAAAGAGAATGGATCAATTTAAGGGACGCTATATGCAACGGTGCGAAAGAAGTCATTGGTGACTACGAGCGGAACAAGAAGAACGAATGGATCACAAATGAAATATTACACCTTATGGACAGAAGGAGGGAAAATAAGAATAATCCCGAACAATATAAAGAACTGGATAGAATTGTCAGCAGAAAGATAAAAGAATCCAAAGAGAAATGGTTACAAGAAAAATGTCAAGAGATAGAAGAGCTAGAACGAAGACATGATAGTTTTATTATGCATAAAAAAATCAAGGAGTTTACTTATACTTGCAAGAAAAAACAGATTGGTAGGTTAAGAGACGAGAACAACAAACCTATTGTAGATAAAGAAGAACAGTTACACACTTGGGCAAATTGCATAAAAGATTTGTTTACAGATAATCGTCATATTTCTACGAACACTCTTGATCTGAATGGACCAAAAATATTGAAAAATGAGGTGATAAAAGCTATAGATCAAACGAAAGATGGGAAAGTAATAGAATGCGATGAAATACCAGTCGAATTTTTAAAAGTTTTTAACGAGAACAACCTGAATGTAATATTAGAACTGTTTAATAAGATATACGATACTGGTCAAATTCCATCGGACTGGTTGAAATCTAAATTTGTGCCCCTTCCCAAGAAATCAAATTCTAAGAAGTGTAATGAATATCGCCTTATAAGTTTAATGAGTCACACCCTTAAAGTATTCTTGCGTATTATCCATTCCAGAAGACGAGAAAAATTAGAACACAGCATAAGTAAAACACAGTTCGGTTTTAGATGCGGTTTTGGAACTCGAGAGCCGCTCTTTGCAATACAAGTCTTGATTCAAAAATGTCTGGATCAACAGAAAGATGTTTACGCCTGTTTTATCGACTATGAGAAAGCATTCGATACTATCAAACATGACAATCTCATAGAACTATTACATCTTACAGGACTTGACATTAAGGACATCCAGATTATAAAAAATCTATATTGGAATCAAACAGCCCACATGAAGAATGGACATATGGTGAGTGAAAACGTAACCATTTCCAGAGGGGTTAGACAGGGCTGTATTCTTTCGCCACTGCTTTTCAACCTGTACACGGAACAAATATTTCTAGAGGCACTGGAAGAGTACAACGAGGGCATCAAGATTAATAGCGTACCAATAAGTAATTTTCGATATGCAGATGATACTGTTATACTGGCCGATAACATAGAAGATTTACAGATGATGCTAAATAGACTAAATACAACTGGCAACGAATTTGGACTGAGGATCAATAGAAAGAAAACTAAATTTATGGTGATCAGTAAAAAGAACATTCAACATATCGACCTGAATATTGAAGCCGAACGTATTGAAAGAGTACACCAATTTAAATATCTGGGATATACAGTAAATGATAAGTGGGACCCAGATGTAGAGATTAAGATCCGAATTGAAATAGCAAGATCCAAATTCATCAAAATGAGAAAGCTCTTAACCAACCGCCACCTAAGCGTTAACCTCCGATGGCGCGCCACGAAATGCTACGTACTCTCTACGCTACTTTACGGAGTTGAAGGGTGAACATTAACAGCAGCCACTATAAAGAAGTTAACGACTCTAGAAATGTGGCTATATCGACGCATACTGAGAATACCTTGGGCAGACAGAGTGACCAACACAGAGGTATTAAGACGAATGGGTAAAGAGATGGAATTGTTAACAACTGTTAGAAGGAAGAAAGCGTTATACCTAGGCCATGTGTTCCGTAATGATAAGTACAGTCTGTTACACCTTATCGTGGAAGGCAAGATTGAAGGTAGAAGAGGTTTGGGCAAAAAGAAGAAATCCTGGCTGAGAAATTTGAGAGAATGGTTTCAAATACCAGAAACTGCGAACATAATACATGCGGCACAAAACAGAGAAACCTATCGTTTGATGGTCGCCAACCTTCGGTAGAAGACGGCACATAAAGAAGAATATGAATTTTTGTTGCTGATGTTATATTGAGGAATTTTGCATATGACATTTTCTATTGATTTTTTTTTATTTATACAATATACTGATGAATTTTTTTTTGGATATTTATGTATTTTATTATTCCTTATGGTCCTCTTACTTGCAAATACAACAGCAGAGATACTGAACCACTACCACAGAGCGTGAGTAAGATTAAGTAAGCTATTTGAACCATTGTAGTACAATTCAAAATTCATAAAGTTACTTATCATAATATATATATATATATATATATATATATATATATATATATATATATATATATATATATATATATATATTTATATATATATATATATATATATATATATATATATATATATTACAGAGTTGAAATTAATGTTATTAACGAGCTAATTTGCAGAATAAATACATTTTTTATGCTATCAATGTAAATGATATCTTATAATTCATAATTTAAATGTAAAACTAGTCGTGAAAAGCAAATAAAGTAATATAGTTAGCACACAAAACATATTTATTATTTTTAAACAACCATAAAGAAATATCATTGAGTTTTGACTGCAAGTGGGCTATAATCGGATCAAGATTTGAATTTTTAAACAGATCCATCTTAAGCCGATTCTTTATTGCCCCCATCGACCATCTGGTTTGGCGAAGCTCACGCGGAAGACCATCATCAGTCCGGTACTGCTAAAGTGTCACTTCATAAATAACCAGGTATATTAATACAGTCTCGAAATGCGTTTTCCATTTGCTTGTTGTGAAGCCTATTATAAATTTTAAGGTGATCTTATAAGTTTCATTGCTGACTGGACATCTACTTGAAATCGAAAACGATTGTTGCAGTTCTTCTCGTATTTTTATTGCTTTGCGTTGGCCATAAAAAAGCTGGTCTGAAACCTGCTAACGCCTTGAAAGTAGGTGGGTCGGAAAGTGTATTTGAAATTGCACAGACATTGCTAGCGATAATTTATGACTCTGGTAAGTTGTACTTACGGCTACAACAAATTTCGATATTACCGACGTCTTGAAAAATACCTTCGGGCGGATATTCGTATGTAGATGAAAGTTTTACATTGCAAATAGTTTTTTAATGTCGTTCGAGAAAAATATAACATACATTGATACTAAATTAAACAGTTCCACAACCGTCTTATCAATTTATACAAACAAATGTTTATCAATATAAAACTATTCTTGTTTTAAACTATTTTAATTATCTGTTATTCGACAAGTGACAATGATTTGATTAAAAATTATTGATAGCACAGATTTTTTGATACAACTGGTAATTCTCAACTTATATCATAATAATGTGAAATTATTGCACTTATATTGTAGCTGTAGAGAAAAACACATGCATGAATTCAGTAAACAAAATATGATTTGTTAATACGTTAACAGGCGCCGTTAGGAGCAAAGAGAATAATTTATTGAATTTGTTTAAAACATCAAAAATAAATAAATAATAAAATTTTAGATATTTTTTTAATATTTTTAAAAATATTAAAATAAAATTTATGTAGGGATAAAAATAATTGATTAAAATTTTTTTCAACCTTACTTACTTTCAACCTTTTACCTTACTTATTGCTTTGAATTAGGGGCGACTTTGACGTTATAAACTAATTAGGTAAGCTACAGCGGTCCCTATACAGTACACACATTTTTAACTTATTTATTTTATAGCAGAAGTCAAGACAACGATTAAAAAAAAAATTATACCAGAAATAGTAATAGTCAAATGCCGCAAAAGACAGACGTCTGACCTTAAGATAATTCGCCAACGCACTATAGGTGCACAGCTGCTTTGTTTATAACAATTAAGAATTAAAATCGGCTCCATTTAGAAAATAGAGGCCTATATTTATAGGTCTAAAAGCCTATTTATAAAAAAAAAACGTAATATTGAGCGATGACAACAGTCAAATTATCTTCTTCTTATTCCTATGCCGTCCCCATTAACGGAGGTTGGCGACCACATTTTTAAAAGCTTCTCTGTCTTTTGCAACGTGGAATAATTCGTCTACAGTCATGTTTGTCCAGTCTCGAATATTTCGCAGCCATGACTTCCTCTTTCTACCTATTCCCTTTTTGCCATCGACTCTACCCTGCATGATGACCTGCAGAAGACTATATTTATTATTTCTTAGTATGTGTCCAAGGTATGCAGTCTTGCGTACTTTTATCATTCTCAACAATTTTTTGTCTCGACCCATTCTTCTCAGCACTTCCTCATTGGTGACCCTGGCAGTCCATGGGATTCTCAACATTCTCCGGTATATCCAAAGTTCAAAGGCTTCAATCTTTTTAACTATTTGCGTTACTTACTTGCGCTTACTTTTAGTGTCCATGTTTCTACCCCGTACAATAGTTGCGACCAGACGTAACATTCAACAAACCTCAGTCTCAGCGCAATATTCAGATTTTTGTCACAGAACAATTGTTTGAATTTTAAGAACGCTGCCCTTGCCATTTCTATTCGTACCCGGATCTCTTGGTCTGGATCTAATTCTGTGTTGATGTAAGCTCCCAGATATTTATATTTTGTCACTCTCTCTATTTGCTGTCCACCAAGAGTTAGTTGTTCATTATTTATTGGACTCCTTGATACTATCATAAATTTGGTCTTATCTGTGTTGATGTCAAGGCCCATTTGAATGCATTCACTATTTATTGCATCTAGTAAAGTTTGTAGATCTTCTATACTCTCAGCCATAATTACCGTGTCATTGCAAATCTCATGGTGTTTATGATTTCTCCACCAATTCTTATTCCCTCTTTTCTTTCCCATAAGGCTTTTCTGAATATGACCTGTGAGTACACGTTGAAAAGCGTCGGAGACAAGACGCATCCTTGCCTAACCCCTCTCGCAATCGGTATATTATTTGTTTCTATATCGTTCACCTTTACTACTGCTTTCTGGTTCCAGTTCCAGTTCCAGCCTTAATAAACTCAATGTCTTTTTTGTCTAAATTGATGTTTTTTAATTCATCTATTAACTTCATATGCTGCACTCGGTCAAAGGCCTTCCTAAAGTCTATGAAGCATACATATGCACTCTTGTTATATTCCCGACATTTCTGCAAGAGTACCGTCAACGCAAATAATGCTTCTCTTGTACCCATGCCTCCTCTGAAGCCAAACTGAGTTTCATCTATCTGCTCCTCACATTTCTTATAAATTCGGTTTTGAACAATTTTCAAGAGAATCTTTAAAGGGTGGCACATTAGGCTTATCAATCTATACTCATTACATGATTTGGGATTGTTGTTTTTTGGTAGAGGTAAAAATATCGATTTAAGCCATTCTTCCGGGATGTTGCCCTCTACATATGTGGTTGAGAATTCGGGTGAGTCAAATAATAAATAATATAAATAAAAAACAAAAAATTAATGAGTAATAGTGATGTTAATTTTTATGGTTTTCTGTGACCGCAAAGTGAAGAAGAATGACATAAGAGATTCTAGATATAGTAGGTTATATAGAGAAATGTAATGGCTCCGCAAGTACAAGTTGATAAAATTTACCTCTCAAAAATTTATTAGGCAACAACAAAAAAAATATTCGTTTTTTGCCAATTCGTCCTGCTTACACGTGATGTAGTGCTACAAAGTGCCCCCTTTTAAATTAAATGTCTGTTGTGTCCTTTTGAATGTGTTCTGTTTGTCCTTAAGTGTTTTTTACTTTTAATTTAACTGACATCACAATAATTTTCTGTCCAAATACAGACCAAAATTGGTTCATCATAGTTTGATAATTCAAAGTTGGAGTTATTGCACACCCAAACTTATATCAAAAATAAAACACCGATCTTTTTTTTACATTATCATAGTGCTGTTTGTTCTAAATAAGTAATTTCAATAAATTAACACACATTTCCAAAACATACCTCTTGAATATATTTAAATAACTTTTAAATAATATAACATATCACAGTTAATTTCAACAAACAATTTACAAAATACCTACATTCCTATTTTAGTTGTTAATATCTTTTCCCCTCAAGAACTTTCCCTTTATTCGTTAAATAGTTGCAGTAAAACCGATGATCACCTCTGACCAGTTTACCATAACAGTTTTTAACTATGTTTTCTCAAACATTCAATAATAATCCTTGTATCGGCATGTAAGTAATTTTACAAAGAGGGGGTGTACATATGTGAAATTATAAATATAATTTCAGTGTATGAGGTCTGTATTACATAGGGCTGGTTCAAATAAATTAGGATAGTATAGGGTTATACAGACAATAGCAAATACAGTTTTAAAAAAGTCTTACCTATCCTGTGCTGCACACACACACTCGCGGTTTTTTACAGGCTTTCACTAGTAGCTGTATGGGGAAGTATCTTTACCGGTTTCTTAATACGCGTCTCGCGGTACTAACACTGAGATCACGGGATAGAGCGTATTTTTCGCGTAACTATAAGCGGGAGAGAGAGAGAGATAGAGAGACAATGTCTGTTGTTAACGGCAGTCAACAATAGAGAGAATACGTTTGTTGCTTACGATAGTCAACAGGGAAGAGAGGAGAGTACGTCTTTTGCTAGCGAAACTCAGCAGACGAGAGAGAGTTTGTTCCTAGCGATAGGCAACAGGTAAGAGAAGCGTACGTCTGTTGCTAACGATAATCAACAGGAAAGAGAAGAGAGTACGTCTTTTGCTAGCGAAACTCAGCAGGCGAGAGAGAGCGTCTGTTCCTAGCAATAGGCAACAGGCAAGAGCGCGTCTTTTGGTTTCCTATCTATTTCAAATATGAGAGGGTTGAAGTTAAAGTAGGAAGGGGTTGGAGTAAGTAATAATTTTAAAATTGTGGTAGAATGATACCAATTAATACAGCGAAAAATTGACATGATTTTTCGGATGTAAAAAATTAAACAGTAAAATTTATTAGTTATTTGTTTAATTTCAATTTTACTAGAATGTTTTATTTGGTTTCATTTAATCAATTTTAAAGTCATATTTAATAAACACACACATATAATATTGGCATAATTGCTGTATATTCTGTACCAGACAGTACCCTAATACGGGTTATTATATTTTCAGCATTTAGTTTACTATGTACCATTGATCTGAAGATGCATAGCAAATTATAATATGCAAAACCGGTCGTTGGTGGTAGAATAAACTGATTGTGAGTAAGTCTTATTCTTATTAATTTTCACCTATAAGAATATGTATTTTTGTAGTATTATATTACTAAATAAAGCTACAAAACTACATCCAGCTACAACTACAGGCAGCTTCCAGTTATTTTCTTACTACTTGTTTTTGTATGGGTCCATGCCTCGTATCCAACAGTTAAGGATACATAACAGTTAAGTCAAGAGTCCACAAATTTAATGCACCAAAACTTTCGAACTTATGTGATAGTGATTAATCTATAAATCATCATCATCTTTTGCTCAAAAATCCTCTATGGATCCTGGCCTGCTTTAAGATTTGTCGCCAATTTGTTCGGTTTTTGGCAATGCCATCTTCTGACCTCTAGTATCCCTAAGTCGGTTTCAACTCCATCTAGCCACCTGGTTCATCGACTACAACAACGATATCTGGTTTATTAAAGAGTTGATATAATTCGAAATTATATCTTTTGCGCCACTGTCCTTTATCGTTTATAGCTCCAAATATTTTGAGAAGTATCTTACGCTCGAATATTCCCAGAAGTTTTTCATCCTTCTGCGTTAGAGTCCATGTTTCCGCCTTATATGTGAGGACCGGCCTCAGCAGTGTTTTTTATATAATAATTTTAGTTTTTCTTTGGATATTTCTTGAGTGGATTTGTTTTTTAGTCCATAGTATGCCCTATTTGTAAGATTCATTCGTCCTTTAATTTCTTCGCTCGTTTTGTTGGTAGTAGTCACTAGCAAGCCAAGGCGATGTCGATACGTTTAAAGATATGATTTCCAAAGACTGTTTCCCGTTCCCCATTTACTATAGGATCCTTAGTAACCAACATGTACTTGGTTTTGTTTTCGTTGATGACTAGACCTATCTGTTTCGCCGCCGTTTCCAATTCTAGGAAATATTGTTCAACATCTCGCTTGCTACGCTCTGTTATGTCAATGTCATCAGCATATGCTAAGATTTGTATCGATCTATTGTAAATAATACCACCGTCTCTAATTCGTGTATCTCGGACTGCCTTTTTCAAGACAAGGACATTCCCTTGTCTGAGTCCATCCTTTATCTCAATTGATCGAGAATTTTTCCTTCTGTATCCTAACGCTGACTTTTAAGTTAGACATTATCATTCTCGTTAATCGGATGAGTTTTTCTGGTATACCAAATTTATGCATTGATTGGTATAATACTGTTCTCGTGGCACTGTCGTATGCGGTCTTGAAGTCGACGAATAGGTGATAGGTTTTAATGTTATATTGTCATATTCAATTATTCTGGTCAATTGTTGATTTTTCTGGAATAAATTTGACCTGATATTTTCCAACTATGCCAACTGTGTAAACTGTGTGCCCTTTATAGCAGGGCGTCGCCAACATTCTTGTAGAGCTCACTACAGATTTGATCATTTCCGGGTGATTTATTATTTATTTTTAAGATTAATGTATAAATGTCAGTTTAAATTCAGGCAGTGAACCTAGTCACAACAGTGAAGTGGACTACAATAATCATTAGATTCTAAGTTGAACCACTGGAAATATCTAGGACAATACAGTAGCGGAATGCTTTAAAAAAAATCTTAAGTAATCATAGAATTAGGGGGTTATTCCTTTAATAAATAATATTATTTTTTTTTATTTACGGAAATAGTAAAGTAAAGATCTGCTCTAGTTTGCATTTCGTTGCATATGACTTCTCTTTTTTAATTGCACATATCGTGATTTTATTGCTCACTTTAGTAGTATAATATAGTGGAGGCACATTTATCTGCTCCCCAACATTCTTTACATATATTATCCAGCGTAACAAAAAGATAACTATGTAACTAGTTTGCTATTTGACATTATAATACATAATACTTTCACCTTTAGACAAGAAATAATCATATTTTTACCTGTAAATAGTAATCAAGGTTAACGTCTTTACGGTCTTTGTTTGAACATAAAATTGCTACAAGAGAACAAATCGTAAAGTAATCAATAAACTACAGTTTTACACCTCTTTCACGCATATCACTAGAAATAATGTTGTTCATTGTAATAATAAATGAAGTTGTTCACTGTATCATTTTAGTTTTTTAAATATCTTTTTAATACTAAACATTTAAGACTAGTTTATATTGGAAAATTGAAATTATTAAATCGACAGTTAATCTCGGTGAAAAAGCTTTGACCAAAAATAACTCAGTCTATCTAGAAGGGATTTAAGACATAAGCTTACCACCTCCATACACGAAAAAAAGCCTTGTTGGGCCGCCCGTGGTGTAAATTTCCTTAAAATTTTGATTTAGTACTCCTTCTTGATTGCGAAATGATTATGGTAAAAGATTTTTGTGAATTTATTTATTAATAAGCACTAAAAATGGGTAAAAATAAAATATTTTTCAAATAGAACAAATCCTTAACAACTTTGACAAAAATGATTTCATCAAGCAATAAAACAATGAAAACTTTCTTTTTTTTTGAAGTGTTTTTAACACTTCCACAAAAGATATTATAATTTACTATTACTACAGCTGTTTCGCCAGAGTGCCTTTCTCAAGTGAGCTATTTTTGTTACGCGTCTAATACTATATAGTCTTTAAATAAATGTGTTGAGGAGGAGAGAACTGTTTGTCTCAAATTGGTCATTTAGAATTATATCTGTATTTTTTAAGTTGTTAATTTCCATAGATTCTAATAATGATAGCATAAGTCCTTTATTTGAAATGTGAAGAATTTTAAGTTGGTTATTAAAATAATGATTATGATCTAGACGATGAAGTGCGTAAGTAGAATCTGTTTTCCTATTACTAAAAGCCCTTTTGTGTTCTGATATACGTTTGTTAAAGGTTCTACCCGTTTGACCGATGTAAGTTTTCGGGCAGTCGCCACATTAAGTTTCTATACACACTGTGTGTGCTTTTTCTTCTGGCTCTTGTTGATCTTAATATATTTGCTTAAGTTGCTGTATGTTCTTAAAGCTGAAATGATTTAACAATTTTCACTTTTACTTTAAAATGAGGCTTTTGTGTGAAAAATATGTGATTAAAATTTCAACACCACTTACTAAATAGTTTTTAAACAAATCATTTTGTTTGTCCCAAATTTAACGAAATTAAGGAAATATTTAAAAAGTTGTGATGGTGCTAACGCAAGGTTTATTATTTTAGTGTTAAGGCCTCATTTAAATTTTCATGTCCCTAATGTTATATGTATTTATTTTTAATAATAATTATATTCATTTTATCTTTGCCAATTTGCTGTTTGCTATTTAATATTGTAATTATTTGTAATCTTTATATGGCAAGAAATATTTAAAAAGGTGAGATGGTGCTAGCTAACACAAGGCTTTTTAATTTAATTTTTTTGACTTTATTTATATTTTTCCTGTCACTAATGTTAACTAATAATAATGATATTTATTTTATCTTTGCCAATTTGATATTTGCTATTAAATATTGTAATTAATTGAGATCTTCATATGGCAAGAAAATATTTAAAAAGTTATGTTGGCGAAAACACAAGGTTTATTGTTTTACTTTTTGTGCTTCATTTATATTTTTCCTGTCCTACTTGCTCGGGACCTCCCCTAAAACCACATCGTCGACCATAGGGACTAATATAGGGGAGAGTGGTACATATTGACAAAGAGTAGACAATAAAACACTGTTATTATCTAAATCAAATTTCCCGCCACATTGCCAGTGGCGCTGCAACGGATACTCCATAATGTATTGCGTACGCCGACAGTATTTTTTTTTATACGGAGTAGTAGACGTTATAGGACGTGTTTTATTATTCCTTGTGCCTTAGATTTAAAAACAGGAGCGTTTATAAAAAAGTATGTTGCCTACAAATAAATAGTTTTAGTTTTCGTATATATGTCGTTATAATACTTATGATGAATGCCTTTTAGTCTATAAATGTCGTTGCCAATAATTACCGGGATTTACGTTTACATCCAACTGAAACTTTAAACCTGTGGTAGTACACATTGAAACATATAGTGATGGTACACAATGACACAACGTATATCAATGTATATCAATGTCATTTTATTACAGGTATATTATGGTAAGGAGGAAGAAAGAAAGATCAAGAGCCAAATTTGAAAGTGAACAAATGGCCGCAGCAATTACAAAGGTTAAAAAAATGGAACTGCACTTCGCTGTGCAGTAGCTATGTTTGGCATAAATTTTAGCAGACTAAGCCGATGTGTTCTAAAAAAATTATACAAATGCAAAAATAGGGCCAAATTATGCTGTTAGATTAAGAATTGGCATATAAAATGGCTGCTAAAAACAATATCACTATGCCATAATCTTGGAAGGCCAACAAATGTGCAAGCAAATATTGGTTAAGGGCACTTATTAAAAGATTAAGCCTCAGAAGGCCAGAAGGATATTTACTGTCAAAGCTTACTTTATTTAGAAAACCAATGGTTGACCGATTTTTTTTTTAAATTTTGAGCAAATATACGTAAAATATACATTAATTGTTGAAGATATTCGCATCTACAATTTAGACGTAACTGCTACTACAAGTGTCCAATGACCACATAAAGTTGTGGCACAAAAGAGTGCTAAACAGCTGAACCAGTGCACAAGTGCTGAAAGAGGATTACTCGCTACTAGTTGTGCAATAATTCGAGCAAATGGAACATTTCTACCTCCGGTCATTGTTTTTCCCCGTAAAAAATTTAAATACGATTATGCTAAATGGTGCTCCGCCAGGAATATTAGGACTAACTAATCCAAGTGGATGGATGACCACTCACGCAAGTATTAGATCGTTTTATTAAGCATACTGGTGCTAGAAAAAAAAATCCCGTGTTTATTATTATATGACAATTACGAATCCCATATGTCTCTGGAAATAGCAGAAAAAGCAAAGGCTAATGGCATAATAATTTTAACCTTACTCCAACATACAAGCAATAAGATACAGCCTTTGAACAAATCAGTTTTTTCTCTATCAAATACTATATTAGTGCGATTAATCACCCCGGCGTTCCTATGACACCGTACCAAATAGCAGAATGTGCTGGTATTGCCGACTCAAAATAAATGGCACCTGAAAATTTTATTAACGGCTTCAAATCTACAGGTATATATCTTTTTAATAAACATACTTTTAGTGAAACTGATTTTCTATTATTTCGGATACTGACAGACAGATTCATGATTTTGAAAACTCTGACGGACAAAAAGCTATGGTTGTACTAAGAGATTCTACCAATCACGAAGAAAATGCATCTGTATCTTCATTTTCAGTTAATATAGCTTCTACTTCATCTAATCTAACCCAACAATCTGAACCGAACTCAACTCTTGAAATACCTTAGACATCAAAAAGTCCTTTTATTACCCCATTCGAAATACGGGGCTGTCCTAAGGCCGCATACAGAAAAAATTTAAATCGTAATCGGAAGTCAAGGAAAAGTGTGATTTTAACTAATACACGAGAAATGGAAGACCTTTGTAACACGGAAGGTAAGAAGATAACAGCAGCAGTCAAGAAATGAAATATTTGTAAAGCTTTAAGTACAAAAGGCTGTCAAAAGTACTCTTCCAGAAAAAAAACCAAGCCAGATGAGAGTGATTCAGAAACGGATTCCGGAAGTTTAGAGTCGGCAGACTCTTCAGATGATGAATTGAGTTCCCCTATGATACAGGAGCAAAAGATGACTCAGAATCTTACGCAATTGCTGAAAATACTGAAATTTTAAAAGATTCTTTTATGTTAGTGAAATTTGAGAAGAACATCCATTATGTAGCCAAAACTTTGGAAATTGTGAACTCCCATGAATTTAAAATTTCATATTTGAGAAGAAGTACGCAAGTTTCTAATTAATTTTACTTTCCAAATATTCCTGATATTCATATGGGTTTGAAATCAGTTTTTGTTATTGCCAGCAAATATATATACAGAAAACAAACGACTATCGTACTATTATAGAGTTGGTTTGAAGTTTAACAATTTTATTTTACGGTAACTTGAAGAAATAATAAATATTTTTTGTATTTAATCATTGTTTCGTTGTGTACTATCTTATGTTTCATGATGATTAGTCCATTTCCTAAAAAATGTGTCATTTTGCAGTTTCCCCTACTGCGTTAGGTGGCTGCTGCTACGAAAACTCAATATATCCCTGAAATATAACTCCAACCAATATCTGGGGATAGCAACCGTACTAGCTGCATTCTACAACGCATCCAACCAGCATTACAAGTCACCAACGACTATCAGAACTGTCCAACTACTTGAAGACAACATCAGAAGCCATAAGTATCATTTTAAAATTTTTGTAAAGCTGTAGGCAAGTGTTTCTCTTTTTTTTTTCTTTTAAATTAATATTAAAATTTCAATTTTATATTTTCTTTGCTATTTAAATGGGAATAAGCTACAATTGAAGGTTAAATAAGTTTATTGACGTTTTAATTTCCACTTTCCACGAAAATCATCTCCAAGATTGTATTTTAAGAACCAAGATGAGCTTGACAAGGCCTAACAATTAGCTCCCAAAGAAAGTTTATGAGTTTTATCGTTATACATTGACTTCCAACTTTTGCAGGTAGTAATATTAATACACATCGGCAATCACCGTTTATGATGGGTCATTCGAAGGTTATAATTTCATAAAATCTAATAATTGTTCAGTTTGTAAATTTATATAAATCTTTAGAAAAATTTATATTATATTGTAATCCTTCAATAATTGCTCAACCTTTCTTGGTTGATGCGGCTCTGTGTAAATAAAAAAATCTTATTATTTTTTATATAAAGCAGAGATAACAAAAGGTAAACTAAACGTCAACTTTTAATCATATTATTGACCAATATTGTAATTTTGAAAGATCTCTATATCCACCCGAGCCACTGGCATAATTATAATAAAGGAAATCCTTAGTAAAGGCATCTCAATTGGTAGGCGCATATTGTAAAAGCAAAAGTCACATGCATATTTTATTCGTTTACGTATGTACACACACATACGAATAAATCCGTCTTTCACGGTGGTCCGTCTCGGTGAGGATAGAAAAGTGGTACCGCGACTTTTCGGTGAGGGTAATCGATTGGTTCCGAGAATCTTCGATTTAACGCATTTCCAATACTATTTCCTTTCCTTTTCTCACGTATAAATATCTTAGTTTTTATATGTTGGGTTTGATATTAAGAAAAATAAATGAGAAAATTAGTCAAAATAAATTTTCGGAATAGACTAATAACATTAATCTAATTATCTAAGTCTTATAGCGTCAATAAAAGGTAAACTATAGGTTATCGAATATTTTCATAGATAATTTTATTTTGAGATCTATGTAATTATCAGAACTAGGGGGAAATTAGTAAAGGCAATTTTTTTAAGTTTAGTGCACTTGTTGTCCGCTAGGTGTCCTCAAATAAGGGGGCAAAAAATGTAAAGAGTTTTTAAAATTTCACTTCTTACCCGTGATATTTACATGGCATTATATCAGAGTGGTTTTCAAAAGTTTGAAGTAAAATAATCTTCTGGCCGAAAGATAATTATTTTTACTTATACGAGTGTATTTCTAAGTAGCAATTACCTATATAAGACATAGTTTTTGTAATACCCATATGTTGGTTAATCTTTGGGTTTGTGGTTTAGAATAATTGTATAAAAATGGTTCTATCACGCAGTGCATTGGGTTATACTACAAGAAATTTCAAGACAGAACATGTATTTAGGTGAGTATCAAAGCTTATTAATTTAAACTCTTCCTATCAGCTGCAATATTATTAATTGAAGTGACATCCTATCACCCTCTAAAATCTGTAATCCTGTAAATCCGGTACTATAATCTATAAATTAATACACAGATATCTACTTAAATCTAAACAGTATTTTTGATTAATTGGTCACAATTAGGTAAGAATGTCATATTTTACATATTTTACAATTTAGAAATAGGATTTACAATCCATTAACAGTTCATCATCACCCTTAGAGGGCCTCGACCTTCTCAAGCTTTCTACGTCATTCTATTCTGTCCCTCGCTTGCATTTTCCAGTTGCCGACTCCAATCTTCTCGGCATTTTGTGTTACCCCGTCCATCCACCTCAGCTTTGGTCTACCCCGTCTTCTCATTCCCACGGGTTGCGCTGTTAGAATCTTTTTTATCATGACCATTAACAGTTACAGTTTGTTTAAAACATCAATACATTTCATGTAATTAAACATATTTGTAAATTTACACTGTGCTCCTAAGACTGCTTTTATATTATTAGGTATTGAGTGTTTTTGTCTTTCACTAATATATTTGGGACACTCTATTAAGATAAATGTTACATTAATGTCGCAGTTACATAAGTCATAAGTCAAACGTAAGTCCAGATTAGATTTGGAGATTAGGTAGCTGTGAGTTAGTCTGTTATGACCTATGCGTAAACGGGTTAGGTTAACAAACAGCTGGCGATTTAAGTTTATCTCTCACCAAGATTCGGTTAAGGGCTTTATGATGTGTAGAGTTGATTGAGAAGGATTCATTTCGTTTTCCCATTCATTTGTCACTTTTTCTTTAAGGTATGATTTATAGTCGGAAACACACACTAAGTTCACTAACACTGGAGAGGCACTGTCTATTGCTTCTCTGGCATGAAAATCTGCTCTTTTGGTTCCTTAAAGTCCAATGTTGATTGAACCCACATAAAGCGTACTTGCTGCCTAGCGTTGTTTAGTAAATGTAATTGTTCTTTTATTAAAATGCCTATATAATATAACTGTTCTATCGTATGTAATGCATAAAAGCGTCGGTAATTATGACAGAATTTGGATTTTTTTGGGTACGTATATGAATGAAAGCTTGCAGAATTAAGTATAGTTCTCCAGAGTAAATACTGCAGGTGGAAGATAATTTAAACTCTAATACAATGTTTGGATCTAGAACTGCTGATCCCATACCATCAATAGTTTTGGACGAATCTGAATAAATATGACAATAATCTGGGAAAGAAGCAAGTATGTTGTTTAAGGATTGAATAATAGTTACATGGGAGTATTATGCTTATTGTATTTAGAACGAGTATCACATATTGCAGGAGGAAAGGTCCAGAGGAAAGGTATAACTGTATTTGTCTGATCAAAAAGTTTTGGGAATTGAATATTATAGAGAGAGAGAGAGAGATATCTTCTGATTCTGCTGTAAAAGGTAGGGTTCGTCCTTTTTTTAATTTGTATAAGTTTCTTTGAAACGTTCTGCGACAGGATGATGAAAAGTGGGATACGATTTGTGGCGTACAAAACCGAATCTATATAAAAAAATTACAAATTGTACCAAATATAAATCAGACGTACACCCGGAAAGAAAAGTACTATACGGTGACAGTCTGGGAATGGCTCGCGGCTAGACAAAACAGTGGAGATGGTCGTGCGGTCCACAAAACAAAAAAATCCGAAGTTATATCAGGGGCGCCAGGTAAATTGGCCCACAGCCTTCCCTACGTTGCTATTCAATAAACCACCAACTTACCAATAGGTTTACTACTAAAATACTAAGTAACAGTATACAACCTGAATAAATAAAAAAATAAATGAAATTGTCAGATTAGAATTTAGTCAATTTTAATAAATAGATTCCCAAGATAGTTGAAAATAAATACATACATATTACATATTACAATATTATTTAACTTTACCATAGGCTTAATAAAAAAATAATATAAAAATGCGGCTTCTGCTTGCCTAACAAAAATTCATAAGTTATTTCTACTTAACAGAACAAAATGAAAGGTAAGACGTATCAAAAGTACCGGACGCTAAGGGGTGTGCGGTTCAATACCAACCAAAAAAAAATAATTAACGCAAATAGGACACCACGTGAGCTCAAGTGCGTGCGCAGAAAATAATATAAAAAAAATAAATCTCAAATATATAACCCCCCCTTAGACGCAGTTTACAAAATTAAAATAGGTATGTGTAAATATTGAATTAATAAAATAAACCGCAAATTATCTTTAAAAAAAATCTGTAAAGTATTTGTAAATATGAAAATAAAAACTAACAGCAAATAATCTTTAAAAAAAAACTATTGTATTCCGCAAACCAAATTAGACGGTGCTTAAATCTTCCGTTGAAAATTAATTATCGATCCATACCTCGAATATTCATATACTTCACCGCGTGGAATTCCAGTTATAGTTCAGCGTGTCTTCAATCCAAAATCCCATACGATTGCCGATGTACATAGACTTGTGTGACAATGTTGAAAAGTTGAAAATTACAGCCAGATGGAAAAATACGAAGAAGAAGAAGCAGAAAAAAACAAACAAACCAACCAACCAACCCTGAAGCAAGAAAACATTAATTACCATCTGTGTCTAAAATAATTATTTGGAAATAAATATATTGATTTTAACACTTTGTTTATCTGCCTTTTGGCGATAATGGAGCAATACAAAAAAAAACTTGTCTCCGAACTTGAATGTATGAAAACTGATAAAAATGTGAATAGCTTTTTAGAGATGGGATAAAAAAATAACTACAACTTTTTAATTAATTAAAAACGAAATGTTCTAACACTCACCCTTCTTAGCCAGATTAGGGGTTTGAAATATCCCAAATTGGACCGAAGCGTAGCCGGCTATTTGGACTCGTGATTAAGGCTAATTTCTTGATCTAAATACGACTCCCGGTATTCACGTGTACTGTAGATCCGCTTTTTTTAGCGAAATTGTGGATATTCCAAAAAAAACCCTTCCACGAAGGCAGCAAATCCCCTTGAATATCCACACGGTTCGGACTAGTCCAGATCCCACATGGAACAGCAGCAAAAGCAAAAAAACAAAAATGCCGTTTTTAATCTAGCCCAACCTTTCAGTAACACTCTCAAACCTGGAATCACTTTCTTTCCGTCGTCTTTCCGAACACTTGACAACTTGACACACGGAGGTCACCGAATAGTACCGAGATTCAAAAATTTCAATTTTATGATCCCAATTCTTCCAAGATAACTCTAGAAAGAACGATCTAAATTAGTTTCTTCACAAAAAAGAGGACGTGTTCCCTTAACTTCAGCACAATTTGCCAGACATTACCCCTATTTGAAAATTACTAATTTTATTTTCGCCACCTTGCTTATAATATATTATAGGCAACCGCTCTTACACGTCCTGAATTATTTAAATTTTGATAAAATAGAGGTGGGACTTTCTACTTTAAATTTGGAACGTAACAACACCTCCCTTTCCCAGAGGAAAATTTACGAGGAAAAACTAGACGAAGAAAATTTTCCCTCGCGCTAGCGACACACTACCTAAACTCTGAGCGAAGTCCACACAATCCACACAATCATCATCCACACCGTCTTCACCATGCGCAAGTACTTGGACAACGAAAGACATACCAACCTCAAACCACACGCACAAAGCAACAACTTACTTACAACACTTACTCCACTTCCACACAACAGTCATCTCTCATCGTATGAGATCAAGTAGAATAGTTTCAAATTCCAACGTCAATCTGACAACACTGATTTGGTCGGTTACTGGATGTTGCCCTTATTCGCGACCTCCCAGCTCTGGGGCATCGCTAGTACTTCACTATACCTCGCATAACATGAGTCCATAAGAAACTCTCCACCACTCGACTCTTACTGATACTGCGAGAAACATCTACCGAAACAGTAGTGTAATTCCAATTGTTCATTAAAATAAAAATGAGATAGGTCTTTCAGAATTTAAATCCGTATACAACGAAATTTAGTGAATCATCCAAAACTAAGCTATTATCCAACAAGATTCACCAAAACATAATTATGTGGCTTCGAAAAAATCCCAATTAAATAGAATGGCTTACTAACATCAAAACAAATCCCAACGCCATATCATCGAAGACAACATATTTCTGACCAAACCTAAGTGACATTCAATTCCATAAATCAAAAGAAATTAAGGCTACCGCAACCCTACGACTTCGTATTGGCTACCTAACACAAAAAAAAAAACGAATCGGTTGACCATCCAAATACATCCTAAGAACCGATCATAGCCAACACTCAGTCATCCTTCACGGACACAACAAAAAAAAATAAATACAACCAATTTCAGAAGAATTTACTTAGACTAGACAAAACTTTGCTAGTCCGTTCTACTCCGACCTAAATCCTATCGGGATCACCAGTCGGGTTACTAATCCTTAAATCCTTAATATTCCAAATACCTTGATCCTTGCCATTTTCATCCTCTAAACTATATGTCCAGGGGGAAACTTTCTTCTTCACGAAGTAGGGTCCTATCCATCTAGGAGCTAACTTTTTCGTGAAATATTTAGCGGCATCTGACAACACAAAATTTCTCCGCCATACTGACTGATGGGGCTGAAATTCCTCTGGACGTCTCCGTAGATTATAGGTCTTCTCACACTTAGCCGAAGCTTTATCTAAACGTTTTCTAACATCAACAAATAATTCCTGGAGTCCACGCGATCGATTATATCCCATTTTAGCTACTTCGTCCTCCGGGTCTCCGAGTTTGTCCTTTCGGGAAAAATCTCGTCCATCCACTACCATCTTCCGACCGAAATTTATGAAGTAGGGATCTTGACCAGTCGACTCGTGGTATGCAGTGCGCGTAGCACATGCTAGTTTGGCCAAATTTTCATCCCACTTCTTATGGTTGTCAGCTATATAAGTTGCCATCATTGTTTTAAGGGTTCGGTTATAGCGTTCAGATGGATTGCACTGTGGATGATACAACGCATTATAACGAACTGAGACACCATAGGTTTCCATCATTTTCTTGAAAATACCCGAAGTATACTGGACACCATTATCACATAGTAACAGACGTGGAACTCCAAATACGAGGAAAACTTCTTCTTCTATTTTCTTAACGACATGCACGGCTTTTGAGGATCGCAACGGAAATACCAAAGAAAATTTACTAAACACATCCATTACCACTAAGATAAACTTATAGCCTTGAGTTGATCTTGGGAAAGGTCCCATAAGATCGGTTGCTACTATCTCCCATGGTTGAGTAGCTTTAGGTTGAGGAGTCATAAAGCCTTTGGGCTTACCTTGTTCCACCTTATGCATGGCACACAGTGAGCAACGTCCAACGTAACGAGACACATCACTCCGCAGTTTCGGCCAAAAATACTTCTCGTTAATACGCTTATAAGTTTTCAGGATCCCCATATGACCTGCTAAAGGACTATCATGACACAACTTCAGCACTTCCAATCGTTGACCCTTAGGAACGACTTCCTTCCAATTGTCCACTTCCTCGACCAAAAATCCATGACTGGGACGGATGTATTTATAAAGTTTGCCACCAGACATTCTCCACTGAGGATACTTCAAGGGATTAGACTCGATTTTTCTACAAAGTTTATCATACCAACTATCACCACTAGGAAGCGGTACAACCTCTTCAACCATATCAAGCACGGGAACTGACCGAGATAACAAATCGGGGACAACATGTTCTTTTCCTTTCCGATGCACAATCTTAAAGTCATATTGTTGCAATCTTACCGCCCATCGAGCTAATCTTCCAGTAGGATCCTTCAAATTTTGAAGCCATACGAGGGATGCGTGATCAGTCACGACCGTAAACGGAACACCCTCCAAATAAGGACGCAGTTTTTCGACTGCCCATAACACAGCTAAACATTCCCGTTCCGTCGTGGAAAAATTCCTTTCTTGACGCGTTAGTGATCTGCTCAGGAAACTAATTACTTCGTCACCATCCGGGCCTGGCTGCAATAACACGGCGCCCACTCCATATCCTGAGGCATCACATTGGACAACAAAAGGCAAATTGTAGTCAGGACAATTAAGTATCGGAGCAGAAACTAGACATTCTTTTATTTTCTGAAAAGATTCTTCACAACTCGGGGTCCAATTGAATTTTCTTCCTTTCTTCAATATCGCTGTAATTGGAGCTAGTAGTGTCGCAAAGGAAGGAATAAATCTTCGATACCAGGAAAATGTGCCTATGATGCTACGAACTTCCTTGACGGATGTGGGTGTTGGGATACGTAGCATAGCCTTGACCTTATCACCATCAACATGTAGTCCATTCCTATCAACCACATGACCCAAATACTTTAGTTCCGGTCTACAAAATTGACATTTATCCCAGCTAACGGTTAACTTAGCTTCTCTCAAGCGTCTAAAGACTTCCTCTAAGATCCTTACATGTTCTTCAATAGACTTTGTCACGATGACCACGTCATCCAAGTAAGTAAAAACATAGGGTTCCAACTCCGGACCGAGGACACGATCTATCAACCTCTGCCATGTAGCCGGGGCATTATGTAATCCAAAAGGCATTCTGCAAAACTGAAAAAGACCTCGACCAGGAACCGTAAAAGCAGTATAAGGCCTGGAAGCCTTAGCAACAGGTACCTGCCAATACGCCGACTTAATGTCTATGGTGGAAAGATAATGCGCGTTCTTTAATTTATTTAAAATATTAGAGATGTACGGTAATGGGTAGCCATCCCTCTCTGTTACGGCATTAAGCTTTCGATAGTCTACGCAGAACCTCCATTTTGGTTCTTCACCTTCTGGAACCTTTTTCTTCACCAAGAGAATCGGGGACGACCAAGCACTATTCGATCGCTCCACTACTCCTTTCGCCAACATATCTTCTAGCTCTTTATCAATATGGCTTTGGATTACTGGGGATACAGGATAGTAACGTTGTTTTATGGGTGCAGATTTACAAACAATCACATGCTCAGTGACATCAGTACAACCAAGAGAAGTGCCCATTAGTTCACGACTTCTATTAATAACTTCCTCCAATTGCGACTTCTCTGCATCGGTCAAAATAGTTTGACCTCGGAGATGATCCACTGAACCTACCATTGCTGGAGCGTCCGAAAAATACCATTCGTTATGCCTCAAATCTGGAACGATACCCATAACACGCCAAAAATCAGATCCTAAAATCAGAATGTGCGGTACGTCCAAAATAACTAATACTGGCAAGACACGCAAGCGATCCCTAACCATGAAAGGTACTAAACATTCCCCCAACGATTCACACATCTGACCATTCGCCACTCTACAAACGGTCTTCTTCGAAGTATCCAACTCTAAACCCAAGTTTTGTAAAAATTTCCAACCAGTTCTTCCTACAATGGTCTTTGAAGCACCAGAATCCAATAATCCCAAAATTTCCTTTCCTAAGACTTTAACTTTCAAATATGGACGTTCATCTCCTTCGGAATGATGTAAAATAAAGTCTAAAATAGGACGTAGGTTGGTCGAGTCAACGTCGGCAACACCTCTTCGACCAGTTAGGTGCGCTTCCTTCCGTTTCCCGAATTACACGAAGGACAAGTTCTGACTGTAAACCCTTCTTTCTTACACTTAAAACAGTGAACAGCCTCCTTCTTCATTAGACACCCTACTGCCTTATGGCCTGACTGATTACAACGATAACAGATTAAAGTCCTAAACTTTCCTCTAGCGGACTCCGATTCGGATGAAACAACAGGACCCTCACTAACACTACTACAACTTTCAGCATCCACACTGATATAAGCTAGGTCCTTTTCCAAAGTATTCATTTTCCTACTATTCGGTTCAACATAGTTCCTAATACAATCACGTCTTTCCTCCATACTGCGACATAGAACACGAAGTTCCTCCAAGGTAGCTGGCAAAGGATCACGTAATCTATCTTGATAGAACGGATGCAAATTCCTAATAACTATAGACAATTTAACTTCCTCTGGAACATGACAACGCAAGCGATTAAAGTAACTATTCATTATTGCCAAGTAAACTCCAATAGTCTCAGACGAATGCTGAGTTCTCCTCCGAAGCTCTTCAAAAAGCGCTTCCCCATGGTGAGCTGACAGGTACTCCCTACGAAACTCTTCAACTAATTCAGCCCAACTCCCTACACGTAGACGAACATCTTTATAAAACTGATAGGCTTTATCCGAAAATAAATCTATACCTGATTCCAAAAGTATACTATCTGGTACATGACGAGCGAGACTCAATTCATTCACCATCTCAAAAAATGCAGAAATAGACATACCCCTAGCAGAACCTGAAAACTTTTCTATTCCCCATTTATGAGGAAGTATCATCCCAGAAGAAAAACTAGAGACAGACCCTGAAAGAACATTATTACCAGCTTGTGACATCGCTCCAGGAGAAGAAGCATGAACTTGTCCTACCCCTGCCTGAAAAGACTGATTTAAAACCGAAATCACATCGAGCGCTACTGGTACCGAACCAGATCCGATTGGATGCTGCTTATCATGTAAATCCTGTGACAACTTCAAAATCTCAGCAAGAAAGTCTGACTTAACAACCTGGGCTGCGTCTGCATCATCACCTGTTGGCAATACCATAAGATCAATTCTCCCCAAGACATGGTTAATCTGTGTCCGCAATCTCAAGGACTCAGCACAAGTAGGAGTTCCGGCAAACTTTCCAACAGCCGTATTCAGCTCCGCAAGTTTAGTCTCAATTGCAGTTTTATCCTGTGAAAAGGTGAATGGGTGCTCAGGATATCTAAAGCTTTCATTTGCTGCCTCACGACTAAGTGCATCAGACAGACTAGACCTCATAGACTCAACAGTGCCAGTAGACACTCCACGAATTTTGAGTTCATATTCCAGTTCCTCTTTCCTTAAGTAGTTGGGTACAAGTTTTCGCACCATCTTGCCAAAGTTCAAAATTTAAAAAAAAATGTATCAACCGAAAGGAGCAAATATTCAAACAAAATCGAGATATAAGTAAAAATATTAACACACAGGTACAGTTTATTTTATTAATGGGAGCAAACCAAAAGCAAAATAAAAGTAATAGTCGCTTTATTCAATCTATAAAATTTCACAAAAGATTTTCAAAATTTCATTGTTTCAGAACAAATTACAAGTCACAACATAATCTCAAAAAAAGATTTTACATTCCCTAACATAAGTAAGTTAAACCACAATGTAGAATTTCGAAGTCCAACTTCTCAAAAAAAATAAATTTGAACTCCAACTGAAATAGAAATATTTCAAAGTCCTAATATATCCATAATTCTTCTAAGTTCCACAACACCACTTCAAAGTATCTTCTTTAAAGTTCCATTTTTGGCTTCTTCCAACTTCACGTCACACAAAAAAAAACTAGTAAGCACTTCTTGGCATACACTTCCACTAAACACGAAGTTCTAAGACTACTACTAAGTGCAAAACCAGTGGTAAAGTAAATAAATCAAAGTTAGTCAATTAAAGCCCTAACACGTTAGGTTAACTAATTAAAAGGAATCTACACAAGGGGTTGACAAAAAAAGGTTAATTAATTAAGGGCCCCACGTTGGGCGCCAAAATATGTGGCGTACAAAACCGAATCTATATAAAAAAATTACAAATTGTACCAAATATAAATCAGACGTACACCCGGAAAGAAAAGTACTATACGGTGACAGTCTGGGAATGGCTCGCGGCTAGACAAAACAGTGGAGATGGTCGTGCGGTCCACAAAACAAAAAAAATCCGAAGTTATATCAGGGGCGCCAGGTAAATTGGCCCACAGCCTTCCCTACGTTGCTATTCAATAAACCACCAACTTACCAATAGGTTTACTACTAAAATACTAAGTAACAGTATACAACCTGAATAAATAAAAAAATAAATGAAATTGTCAGATTAGAATTTAGTCAATTTTAATAAATAGATTCCCAAGATAGTTGAAAATAAATACATACATATTACATATTACAATATTATTTAACTTTACCATAGGCTTAATAAAAAAATAATATAAAAATGCGGCTTCTGCTTGCCTAACAAAAATTCATAAGTTATTTCTACTTAACAGAACAAAATGAAAGGTAAGACGTATCAAAAGTACCGGACGCTAAGGGGTGTGCGGTTCAATACCAACCAAAAAAAAATAATTAACGCAAATAGGACACCACGTGAGCTCAAGTGCGTGCGCAGAAAATAATATAAAAAAAATAAATCTCAAATATATAACCCCCCCTTAGACGCAGTTTACAAAATTAAAATAGGTATGTGTAAATATTGAATTAATAAAATAAACCGCAAATTATCTTTAAAAAAAATCTGTAAAGTATTTGTAAATATGAAAATAAAAACTAACAGCAAATAATCTTTAAAAAAAAACTATTGTATTCCGCAAACCAAATTAGACGGTGCTTAAATCTTCCGTTGAAAATTAATTATCGATCCATACCTCGAATATTCATATACTTCACCGCGTGGAATTCCAGTTATAGTTCAGCGTGTCTTCAATCCAAAATCCCATACGATTGCCGATGTACATAGACTTGTGTGACAATGTTGAAAAGTTGAAAATTACAGCCAGATGGAAAAATACGAAGAAGAAGAAGCAGAAAAAAACAAACAAACCAACCAACCAACCCTGAAGCAAGAAAACATTAATTACCATCTGTGTCTAAAATAATTATTTGGAAATAAATATATTGATTTTAACACTTTGTTTATCTGCCTTTTGGCGATAATGGAGCAATACAAAAAAAAACTTGTCTCCGAACTTGAATGTATGAAAACTGATAAAAATGTGAATAGCTTTTTAGAGATGGGATAAAAAAATAACTACAACTTTTTAATTAATTAAAAACGAAATGTTCTAACACTCACCCTTCTTAGCCAGATTAGGGGTTTGAAATATCCCAAATTGGACCGAAGCGTAGCCGGCTATTTGGACTCGTGATTAAGGCTAATTTCTTGATCTAAATACGACTCCCGGTATTCACGTGTACTGTAGATCCGCTTTTTTTAGCGAAATTGTGGATATTCCAAAAAAAACCCTTCCACGAAGGCAGCAAATCCCCTTGAATATCCACACGGTTCGGACTAGTCCAGATCCCACATGGAACAGCAGCAAAAGCAAAAAAACAAAAATGCCGTTTTTAATCTAGCCCAACCTTTCAGTAACACTCTCAAACCTGGAATCACTTTCTTTCCGTCGTCTTTCCGAACACTTGACAACTTGACACACGGAGGTCACCGAATAGTACCGAGATTCAAAAATTTCAATTTTATGATCCCAATTCTTCCAAGATAACTCTAGAAAGAACGATCTAAATTAGTTTCTTCACAAAAAAGAGGACGTGTTCCCTTAACTTCAGCACAATTTGCCAGACATTACCCCTATTTGAAAATTACTAATTTTATTTTCGCCACCTTGCTTATAATATATTATAGGCAACCGCTCTTACACGTCCTGAATTATTTAAATTTTGATAAAATAGAGGTGGGACTTTCTACTTTAAATTTGGAACGTAACAGATTTTATCGCACATATGGATGATGCGTATATTAATGACAAGTACATTCTTCTGAAATTTTAAGGTGGTTCGCGGGTTAAACATTGTAGACTTTTAATGGAGCTAGTACAGAATGATCCCGTAGCTATTGTTAGTGCTGTATTTCGTATGAGTTCTACAAACTGTTTCAAGTTAAGAATTCACAACTGAACAGATAGGCCAGTGCATTTCTTACGGGCGTATGTTGCCAATAGTTCACGGGACTATGCAGGGCCGGCCGAAATAACCCATTCTTTATTTATATTCAAATTTTTATTTATATTTTCCAATGTTAATCAAATTTATTTTAAAAAGATAGGTACGTATCTATTTAATAAGCTTAACGACTACAATTACTTATAAATATGGTTACATTTTCAGGGAAGTGATTTT
The DNA here is from genome assembly GCF_040954645.1 of Diabrotica undecimpunctata. Classification (NCBI taxonomy): domain Eukaryota; kingdom Metazoa; phylum Arthropoda; class Insecta; order Coleoptera; family Chrysomelidae; genus Diabrotica; species Diabrotica undecimpunctata. The sequence continues at coordinate 36,242,937 of NC_092810.1, forward strand.
AAAGATTATTAGAAAAATGTCTTTATTAGTGGTTAAAATATTAGGTTTTACGCAATTGGTTAATTATTATGGCACAGGTAATTCTGACAGCTTAGGTGTCAACTCTCAAAATTATTTATAAAATATTACTTTCACAATAGTTAATAAATAGAAAGCAATAATAATTAAGATATTGTGCTTAAACTTCCATTATCGGGCAAGCCGGGCTAACAGGCCCTAACAGTAAACAATATTGATTACTTTATAATTGACTATTAATAGTTTTCTAATTCTCTTTATGTACTTAGTCATTCCAAACAATAGTGTCATTTGGAAAGCACATTTGGAAAGCAGACAGATTTATGAGTTATAGATAAATGAGCGGTATGTTTTTCAAAATAGTGTAATTAGGTGAAGTGGAGATTATATGTTTGTCTGTATACATAAGCCCAAACTGCCCGATTACGTTTTTAAATTCTTCTGCCCGGACAAGGGTTAAGGCATAACCATCGCGCACTCAAATCTCAAGTGTAAAAAATTATATTGTTAAAATGGATCCAGTTTTGCCGTTTAAAAGTGGTCAAATTTTACATCTGAGTGCTAAAAAAGTGATCTTAAACGTAGTGAGATACCACATTAATTTGCTTCGAGATGAAAGTCAACGTATTGTATTCGACAAAGTATCCGCGATGACAGGAGTGTCAGTTCGTACGATTCAAAAAATCGTACAGGAAGACAAAGAAGGTGAGCTTTCTGAGGTAAAAACAAACAGAAAAAGAACCCGTTGCCGAAACAACTCCAGAGACTATACTTACGATGAAGGTGTTCGTATCGGCGTTCGTCGAACAGTGCATAGTTTTTTTTTTGAAAACATTCCTCCTACTTTGAATCGTCTTCTGCCAAAAGTGAACCAAGACGAAAACTTGCCAAATTTTACCCGCAGTACAATGTACAGGTTGTTAAAAGACATGAACTTTGTTTATGCAAAACGTGATAAAAGTGCCGTGCTAATAGAACGTCCTGATATAATTGCATGGAGGCATGGATATTTAAGGGCCATTAAACAATATCGGGCTGAGGGCTATGACATTGTGTATTTGGATGAGTCATGGGTCAATGTGGGGCACTCGGTTTCCAGAGAATGGAAAGACAAAACCGTCACCTCGGCAAGAGATGCGTTCATAAAAGGGCTAAGTACTGGACTAAAGCATCCCACTCAGCGTGGACCACGTTTCATCCTTGTCCATGCCGGAAGTGAAAATGGTTTTGTAAACGGTGCTGAAATGTTTTTCCTTGCAAAAAAAAACAGCGCTGATTATCACGACGAAATGGACGGTCCGTGTTTTGAGAACTGGTTTGAAAACAAACTGTTGCCCAACTTAGTTCGAAAAACGGTTATTGTTATGGACAATGCTCCATATCATAGTGTAAAAACCGAGTTGTTGCCTAACCAATCGTGGAATAAGAATAACATTATGGACTGGTTAAGACAAAAAGACATATTTTTTGAAGAAAATTATCTGAAGTGCGAGCTTTTGGAGGTAGTCGCGCAATTTAAACAAAATTTTGATAATTACAAAATTGAAGAACTTTGTAAACAACAAAATAATGTCAAAGTGCTTCGTTTGCCTCCATACCATTGCGAATTAAATCCAATTGAAATGGTATGGAGCCAAGTAAAAAGGCATGTGGCCGTAAATAACAGCACCTTCAAAGCGAAGGATATGGAGGACCTCATAAAAAAAGCGTTTTCAAATGTTACGTCTGATAACTGGAAAAACTATATTCAACATGTAATGACTCTGGAGAAAAAATTTTGGGAAGTGGACGGTCTAATGGAAGACGTAACTCCCATAGTTATAGATTTATATGATAGTAGTGACAATTCCGATTTGGATATGGACGAAGAATGTACATAGTTTTTGATAATTGTAATATTGTAAATATATAAATGTCAAACTAAAAAACCAAATAATTTGTTACATTTCTATGGTTCTGTTGTATTTTTTTTAAAATATACAGAAGTTTTTATTGTTTTTTTATGTTTTTTACTGACACTAATAATATCTACCACAATACTTACTCAATTTGTTCATTAAACAATTAAGAATATTTTTAAGAGTCTGATGATGACCTAAGCCGAAATTTAATAAATAACTGTTGTGAGAAAAAGACATGTCTTTAATTTTTATTTTTCAAAAAAACAAAAAAAATTTAAAGTTACCTAAGTGAAAAAACGTCTAATGTGCAATATAACATGCAGTTCGGCCCTGCTTTTTCGCTGCAACTCCACTACTCTCGCCTATCTCAGTCTATCGGTAGTTCTGGCATCACCGCTTCCCATAAGGCTCCTTTATGAATTCTTAACTTGACACAGACAGTAGTTGAGCAGCAAGAAGAGTCTTCTTTGCAGATGAACATACAACTGATCCATAATCGAGTTTTAATCGTACTAATGATTTGTACTTAGATAGTTTCTTATCAAATTAATTTCTAAAAATTTTAAGGGTTCCCCATAAGTTAAGCTGTTTTCATATAACTGAAGATCTGGATTTGTAGAGAGCGGTTTTTTTTAAATAAAATACATTTGGTTTTGGTTGTAGAAAATTGTACTCCCACAGCTTTCGTCCAGCTTTCAAGGTGATTTAATGCACATTGTAAGTTTTCTGTATAGAAAGAATATTTTTCCTCTTGAATATATAACCAAATCATTAGCTTATAATCCCGCCTTAACAAGTTTTGGAAAGTTTTCTAAGATTTTGTTTATCGTTACTAAGAATAGTGTAACTAATAAAAGATCCTTGAGGCGTTTCATTTGTTTGGCTTTAGGGCTGGCTACTGTACCATTTATCTTCAGTTTAAATTATCTCTTCTTAAGAAAATTGTGAATAAAATATAGCATGTTACTTTTGACACCCCAATGACTTAGTGTGTTAAGAATGTCATATCTCCAAGCCATGTCAAACTCTTTTATTATATCGATAAAGACTAGGTCTATTAAATTATCTATGGTGGTAATATTCCTGCCAAAGACGCTTTGTTCATTGATAATTAATTTATTATTTTCCAAAAACCACCTTAGTCTATAATGCAGTTTTAATAAGTTTTGTTCCAATTGTATCATTATCACTAGATCCCCAAATTGTATGATGAGCATTGAAATCTCCACCTATAATTAATGGGCCACTGACCTGTGAGAATATGTTTGTCCAATCTTTTACTGTGCTTTTAGATTTAGGAGGTTTGTATCATCATCATCATGCAACCTCTTCTGTCCACTGCTGGACACAGGTTTCTCCCATTTTTCGCCACTCTTCACGGTTCTGTGCTTCTTGTTGCCATTTCTTGGATATTCGTCCAATATCGTCCATCCAGCGTGTTGGTGGTCGTCCTCTGCTGCGTTTGTCTTCTCTTGGGCGCCAGTCAATTAGTTTTCTGGTCCATCTTGTGTCTTTCAGTCTCGCTATGTGACCTGCCCAATTCCATTTCAGCTTGGCTATACGTTCGACGACATCACTGATACCTGTTCTTTTCCTTAAGTCTTGATTCGTTATTTTGTCTTTTTTGTCACGCCGAGAATTGATCTTTCCATGCGCCTTTGTGCCACAAAGGAGGTTTGTATATAGATTGAAAACTTAGCTGAATTGTTTCAAGTTTAATTTTAATGCCACAGACTTCTATTTCGGTATTAAAGTTATAATTTAGTTACTTATACTTAACTGAGACCTAACTTATCTACTTAACTTATCTGAGGCTAGGTTGAATCATTTTATTTCATATAGGCAAAGTAGCACTTTTATTTATATCACTTGTTTGAAAATTATTATATTCCATCGCACAATTTTTAATGTTCACATTAATAAAGTGATCTTTAGTGTGAAAGGGCGTCCTTAATGAGCCTTATTCCTTATGTTAATAAATTTATTTACTAAGTTATTAAATTTATTTATTCACTTAGCTATTAAATTTACTTAATTAAAAGTTATTAAACCACTATAAAATTAACTTTTTCGGGAGCTATTAAATTAGACTATATTTGACGTTTATAAAAGTCAAAACTGATGTAACTGTTGATTCAGGGATTCTACAGTATTCACTGCCTTCCCTCGCTCAACCGTTTCCATCTCTCTCTGTTGTCCCATTCTCCGCCGTTTAGGCTTCTCTTACACATGGCGTCGTCTACTTCGTTCCTCCAGGATTTTCGGGGTCGTCTTCTTTTCCTGCTTCCTATGGGGCTCCATTCGATTATTCTCTTTATCCATCTGCTGTCGCTAGTTCTTCTTACATGTCCATACCACTCCACACAAAACTGTTGAACTTTCGTTAAAGTTAGCCGAATCTGAAACAAAATAATAATAAGCCTTAAAACTTTTGCAAGTTGAGCCTGAAGTATCGATCAGGTACATTTTTCTAGCTATTATAAACAAACAATATTTTTCTGAGTTAAGGAGTCAAAATTTTATTTTGAAAGATTTAGTTATAGCACTATGAATAAGATTATGGGTAGTAGCATACAATTCAAAAAAGGCACAAATAGGCGAAATTTACGAGAAAAGGCAAAATGTGCAAAAACACTTAAAATAGGCAAAAAAAGGCATATTAATAAGTAATAGTCGAAAAAAATTTAGATGAACTTGCGTAACTTTGTTTAAACTACCAATGTAGCATCCAAAATAATTTTTAGATAGTAGTTACAACGTTCTTATTTCCCTGGTCTAGTGTAGTGTTCTTTACCACTGAAATTCGGAGTGCCAAAAAACGTTAAACAACAATTAGTTGCCAGTAGAATTTACGTATTTTTCATCACAATCATAATCTGCAGGTTGACTAAAGGCCATATTATTTCTTTGAGTACATCTTTAAATTAAATTCCTAAAATTCATTAAGCATTCTCGAACGATGCCCCTATTAGCTTGCAGTATAATTATAACGTTTTTCTTTTCCAAATGTTAATATACACGTTTTTAAATTTAACATCAGAACACTCCTACTTTGGATAAAAAACGCTGACTAACCCTTCCTAACTACACCTTCTACAACTGCTTATACAATATGATAGGTATTTATTAAGCTGACAAGTGGAAAACGCCATGCACATTCGAGCGGTTTAGTTTTTTTTTATTTGTTTTTATTTGAATTACTTGTATTTATACACTGGTTATTAAATGTTTTTGCACTGAGGCAGCTGCGGTCATTGGCGCATCTACGTCTTCAATCACTTTTAGTATTATCCAAAAGTTTTTTCGAACACTAAATCGTTATTCTGAAACTTTTTTCTTCTGGTAAGTTTTTAATTGAATATTTTATGGAAGAATATTTTTAAAGAAAACTAAGACCGGGGACACATAATCTGTGGTACTGGAAGCTCGGTCGCCTAGACCCGGATCCAGGATGGTAAGACATTTGTTTGAACTGAGGACCTTTGACAAGGATGTATGCTGTCAGTGAACTGGATGACGAGACCCAACAAAAACCTGGGTAATATTTTTTTTATTTATTTACTTAATTTCGTCCGAACTGCTGAGGATATAGACGACAACAATGGAAAATACATATTAAAGCAATGAAAGGTTATAATATTAATTACATACTAAAACGAAAGAAACTCTCGTTTCCTGGAAAATTTGACATTCGGTTAAAATATGTTTTACTGTACTGTTGGTTTGACACTGGTTGCAGTAATGGGGGATTTTCTTTTGGGATTCGGTAGAGATGTGTACGGCGGGTGTGACCAAGTCGGAGTCGAGTAAAGATCACTTGTTTTTTTCTAGGTAACATGAAGGCTTGCTTTTATAAAGCATTGTTTTTAATTAAAAGTGAAACTGGAACAAACCATGAAGTGGAAATATCCAGGAGTGGCTAGTATACCTGTTGAATACAAAGCACGTGGTGTTCGTGTGTATTAAGGTATAAAAAAATTGCTTATTACAAGCTTAAATTTTTATTTTAAGACGATCTTTTCGGAATTAAATCATTCCATCATCAGTTAACTAAAAGAGAGAGTAAAAATACCAATATTAAAAAACACAAGTTAAAATTTAAATATATAGAAATAACACGTTGGTTTTTTACTACTTACATAAAAAGTTGTTAAAAAACATTGTATGGCCACTTAAAAAAACTTTCGAAGGACATCCGTATTAAAATATAATCCTCATGGTTTTATCAAGGTAAATGCAATAGACTTAACTTATTGATTATTAAAACTGAAGATGGGGGCATCTTACATGACCCCCTGTAGCTGGTGAAGTTTTTTCGACTTACATTACCTCTGATCTGTTCTGGAGTCTTGGGCTAACTGATATAAAGATGGTATGAAAAATCAGTTAGTACCCATCAATGTCAAGTGGAATGATGTAGTAGGAGCAAAAGTCATTGTGCTTAAGTTTGTGAATAGGCAGTTTTTAGTGAAGTATTGTGTTTTGTGTGTAGTAAATTCAACAGCAATTTTTGGTATTTTAAAAAGGTGGTAGAATGTAAAACAATGAGTGACTGTGATGTAAAATCAATTTGGTATACCAGGGTAAGGCAAAATTTAAGTTAGGTAGTTGAAATTAATAAATCATTTGGAAGCGGTAAAGAAAAGGTTATTACCTAATTGTTTCCTTGTATGAAGTAGATATAAATAAAAGTTGGTTTGAAATTTGTGGAAGATGAATCGAGGAAAAAGAAAAAGAAATAAAAGAAAGAGAAAGAAAATGAAGTAGGAGATGAATGTAAAGATGTAAGCTGGGGATACTGAAACTGATTGTGATAAGAGATTGATAGATGTGGTGTGAGTATTTATAAGAAAATCTGTGTGATTAGTCAGATGGTAGTTATTGGAGAGGATGGGAAATGGGATATTGGAAAAGTGATGTTAGTGTATTAATGGTGACAAGAATAGAGTTAAGTATGGCGGATTAAATAAGGTGATATTAAGATATGGGAAATTAGAAAGAAATGTAGAAGTAAGTAAAACTGGATGTGTAGTTAACAGAAAGAAAGTTAGATCAGGAAAATAATTGTCGATGAAGTGGAACAAAGTCTCTATTGATGCTGGTGTGACGATTAACACAATTGGGACTGTTTTTCTTTTCCTTGACTATTTCCAAATCCTCAAAAAGGTCAAGTTTGAGATAATCTCTACCTGGGATGTTATGAAGAAGAGAAATATCATCTGGTACCTTGATTGTGTGATTGTGATATTTGAGATGATGGGAGAAAGAAGAAGTGTTATCTAACTTAGAATGTTCAATGGCCCTGGTTACTAGAGATCTACAAGTTCTACCAATATAAGTGGCATCACAGTCAGAACATTGAAGTTTATAAACCCCACTGCGTTTGCTGAAGTCAATAGAGTCCTTACTATTGCATAATGATCTACTCAATTTATTGTTAACTTTAAAGGAAATCTTAATATTTTCAACAGAATTCAGGATAGTGTTTTTGATTGATTCGGAAAGTGTTGGACAGTGAAATGGTAATGAGAAGTAAGATGGGGAATCTGAAGTAATGTTATGGTAAGCTGATTGTTGAAGCAATTTACGTTTCTTTTTATAAATGAGTTTATGGATGATATCTGGGTTGTAGCCATTATTGAAAGCAATCTGTTTGATTATGTTTAGTTCTTGGATGTAGTTAGTGTTGGATAATGGAATGGTTTCTAAACGATGAATGAAGCTGTTGAATGCAGATAATTTGTGTGAAATGGGATGGTTAGAATTGAAATGTATGACATGATCTGTTTGTGTGGGTTTTCTGTAGATGCTATAATCAAAGACATTATTAATTCTATTGATGGAAAGGTCTAAAAAATTGATGGAGAAGTTAGATTCTAATTCCATAGTGAATTTGATATTGGGGTGAATATTATTGATAGTGTTTAATAAGGAAAAAGCTGTATTTGAGTTACCTCTAATAAAAACTAAGCAATCATCAACGTAACGGAACCAGTGTAGAATTGTATTGTTAGTCATGATTTGAGTGGATTCTAGATGATTCATGAAGAGGTCAGCTAAAAAAGGGGAAAGACAACTTCCCATGGCCAAGCCATCAGGTTGTTTATAAAAAATATTATTGAAAGAAAAATAATCTTGTGATAAACAAAAGGAAAGTATTTCTATTATTGGTGTGATGACTGAGGGATTAGTTGATTTAGATGTGAGAAGGTCCTGGACTAACTGAATAGTTTCAAGTTTAGGTACAGAAGTAAAGAGATTGCTAACATCAAATGAAAGCATAGTGACACAGCATGACACAGTAAGCAGATATGACTATGCTTTCATTTGATGTTAGCAATCTCTTTACTTCTGTACCTAAACTTGAAACTATTCAGTTAGTCCAGGATCTTCTCACATCTAAATCAACTAATCCCTCAGTCATCACACCAATAATAGAAATACTTTCCTTTTGTTTATCACAAGATTATTTTTCTTTCAATAATATTTTTTATAAACAACCTGATGGCTTGGCCATGGGAAGTTGTCTTTCCCCTTTTTTAGCTGACCTCTTCATGAATCATCTAGAATCCACTCAAATCATGACTAACAATACAATTCTACACTGGTTCCGTTACGTTGATGATTGCTTAGTTTTCATTAGAGGTAACTCAAATACAGCTTTTTCCTTATTAAACACTATCAATAATATTCACCCCAATATCAAATTCACTATGGAATTAAAATCTAACTTCTCCATCAATTTTTTAGACCTTTCCATCAATAGAATTAAAAATGTCTTTGATTATAGCATCTACAGAAAACCCACACAAACAGATCATGTCATACATTTCAATTCTAACCATCCCATTTCACACAAATTATCTGCATTCAACAGCTTCATTCATGGTTTAGAAACCATTCCATTATCCAACACTAACTACATCCAAGAACTAAACATAATCAAACAGATTGCTTTCAATAATGGCTACAACCCAGATATCATCCATAAACTCATTTATAAAAAGAAACGTAAATTGCTTCAACAATCAGCTTACCATAACATTACTTCAGATTCCCCATCTTACTTCTCATTACCATTTCACTGTCCAACACTTTCCGAATCAATCAAAAACACTATCCTGAATTCTGTTGAAAATATTAAGATTTCCTTTAAAGTTAACAATAAATTGAGTAGATCATTATGCAATAGTAAGGACTCTATTGACTTCAGCAAACGCAGTGGGGTTTATAAACTTCAATGTTCTGACTGTGATGCCACTTATATTGGTAGAACTTGTAGATCTCTAGTAACCAGGGCCATTGAACATTCTAAGTTAGATAACACTTCTTCTTTCTCCCATCATCTCAAATATCACAATCACACAATCAAGGTACCAGATGATATTTCTCTTCTTCATAACATCCCAGGTAGAGATTATCTCAAACTTGACCTTTTTGAGGATTTGGAAATAGTCAAGGAAAAGAAAAACAGTCCCAATTGTGTTAATCGTCACACCAGCATCAATAGAGACTTTGTTCCACTTCATCGACAATTATTTTCCTAATCTAACTTTCTTTCTGTTAACTACACATCCAGTTTTACTTACTTCTACATTTCTTTCTAATTTCCCATATCTTAATATCACCTTATTTAATCCGCCATACTTAACTCTATTCTTGTCACCATTAATACACTAACATCACTTTTCCAATATCCCATTTCCCATCCTCTCCAATAACTACCATCTGACTAATCACACAGATTTTCTTATAAATACTCACACCACATCTATCAATCTCTTATCACAATCAGTTTCAGTATCCCCAGCTTACATCTTTACATTCATCTCCTACTTCATTTTCTTTCTCTTTCTTTTATTTCTTTTTCTTTTTCCTCGATTCATCTTCCACAAATTTCAAACCAACTTTTATTTATATCTACTTCATACAAGGAAACAATTAGGTAATAACCTTTTCTTTACCGCTTCCAAATGATTTATTAATTTCAACTACCTAACTTAAATTTTGCCTTACCCTGGTATACCAAATTGATTTTACATCACAGTCACTCATTGTTTTACATTCTACCACCTTTTTAAAATACCAAAAATTGCTGTTGAATTTACTACACACAAAACACAATACTTCACTAAAAACTGCCTATTCACAAACTTAAGCACAATGACTTTTGCTCCTACTACATCATTCCACTTGACATTGATGGGTACTAACTGATTTTTCATACCATCTTTATATCAGTTAGCCCAAGACTCCAGAACAGATCAGAGGTAATGTAAGTCGAAAAAACTTCACCAGCTACAGGGGGTCATGTAAGATGCCCCCATCTTCAGTTTTAATAATCAATAAGTTAAGTCTATTGCATTTACCTTGATAAAACCATGAGGATTATATTTTAATACGGATGTCCTTCGAAAGTTTTTTTAAGTGGCCATACAATGTTTTTTAACAACTTTTTATGTAAGTAGTAAAAAACCAACGTGTTATTTCTATATATTTAAATTTTAACTTGTGTTTTTTAATATTGGTATTTTTACTCTCTCTTTTAGTTAACTGATGATGGAATGATTTAATTCCGAAAAGATCTTCTTAAAATAAAAATTTAAGCTTGTAATAAGCAATTTTTTTTATACCTTAATACACACGAACACCACGTGCTTTGCATTGTTTTTAATTTGACTTAATTTTTCAGAACACTGCGACCATTTGTTTTGCCACGCACAACTAACTATGTTTTTTAAGCACAATTTAAGATCACTTGGCACTATTTTATTTAGTTGAACTTGACCATCACTTGTCGCTGCTTTGTGAGCTAGATGGTCCACAACGTCGTTACCGTGTACTCCAATATAAAATGTAACCCAGATTAATACCACGTGTTTGTTTTCCTTTGGAGCATTTTGTAGTTCTTTTTAAATGTCTCTACGAATAGGGTTGCTGGAGTATATGTTTTGGATGTCATAAAGGGCATTCATTGAGTCAGTTATAATTGTGTAATTTCTCTATTTAGTTTTGTTAATGCATTTTAGAGCTTCAAGCATTGCGTATCGTTCTGCATTGGAGATAGTAGTGTTACTCAAAATCGGTCTTGGTCTTGCAGTCTTGGTCTTATTCTTGCGTTTTTGCAAGACCAAGACCAAGACCAAGACCAAGACCGAATAATTTTAGCAAGACCAAGACCAAGACTGACCGTGCAAGATTTAAGCAAGAACAAGACTAAGCCTGCGAGACTCTTGCGTCTTGCAGTTAGGACTGAGTCTGGTTTTAGCGAGTATAGTAGTTCGGGTATATGCTTAAAGACTCTATGAGACGCAAAAAAATATGTAATAAAAATTTGAAAAACTGGACTTATGCGTATTACAAACAATACCATAAACATACATACCGAATCAAAATATTCATTAAAAAAACACATTTGACACGTGCTCAGAGGTCATAATTACAATGTAAAAATAAAATATTTTGTACATTCTTTTCCAGCAGACGACTTCTTCGCTCTGAAATTAATTGTCCATATTTTGAGAATAGCCGCCCTCTAATCATAAAAATAATATTCTTGCATTGCGACGCCGACAGTAATATCGTATCGATATTTTTTTAAATATGTCACCCTAGCTAATAAAAAATATAATTGTCACGGACACCCACTTAATAATTCAATTTTTTTCCATTATAATTTAGTCAGGAGGAATCTAAATAAACAAATCTTATCGGCCTAAGCCTAAGACTTTAAATTGTTTCTGCTGAGTGTGCGATGAGATCATTCGGTTAAACAAAATTTGCTGAAAGAGCGTGGCTAATATTCAAAAGTACCGTAACAGATAATGTTAGTAATGAAGTATTTAGAATAACGAAGTAACGATATATAATTCTCGGTTTGTTATTAGATACTTAGGGTATTGGATAGTAACGAACACAAAGTAACTAGTAGTATAGTAGTTACTTTTTCGACACCAATTAAATTTATTCCCAATTGAGCTTTTCATTGAGTCTAATGTTATAATTGTTTTTCATCTAATCCTTGTTGTTCCCGGAGTGACAAGTTTATAATTTGACATGAGGGACAAAGGTTCAAATAGTTCTAGTCCGAGTAGTGAGCGTTAGAGTTATAGATCTAACAGACCTAAAAGCAAATTTGATGAGTTTTTCGAAATAATTCATGCATCCCAAATTGCTTTGTGTAAATTGTGCCTACATAAAAAGGTTGGAATGAGAATGATCAACAGAAACACGTCAGATTTAAGGAAGCATCTAATATCTTTTCACAAAAAGGAATTACAAATATTTCTTCCCGAAAAACCAAAATTCGGTGGAGATATCACAAGCTTTTTAATAACCTCTAGAAAAGGTGGAGATGTAAAAAAATATAGTTATTACCTTATTACCAATTACATATATTATGTACCTACTACTTTATTTTGGTAAATTAATGTATTTATTAAGTAGGATCTCCTTAATTTAAAATAACTTCTTTTGATTACCATTGCTTTTTTAACTATTCTTTATTTTTTCAAGTTAGTTTTTTAAATAAAAGTAAAGATAAGATTGGTAAAAACATTTATTTTGCTTTAGTAAGTGGATTATAGTTTGTTATCTTCTGTTAAATCTTGTTAAATCTTGTTAAATCTGTGCAATTTATACATGTATGTGGATTTTTTGCCCATCATGTCCATCAATTACTTTCTAGGCAGGTAATGTTCTTTAAAATACAGGCATGCTTATGTCATTAATTTGTTTTTTTTTGTTTTGACTATGTTTTAGCACATGTAAGCTTAGTAAATGCAAACATTTATTAAGAAATAGATTGACTTTCGTGGGGCCTGGTAGATAGCTGAGTTAGTTAGAGCATAGGCAAGGATCACTTAGATCGTCGCTTCAAACCCCACCTGGTGTCAGTTGTTTAGACATTTATTAATTTGGTTAGTCTTTATTATGTCTATGTTAATTCAAGCTTAAAATGTACTTACTCTGTTACGTTGTTCTAAGTTCTAAAGTAACGTTTAATAAATAGCAATAGGCTAATTAATGGGTAACTGCAAGACTTGCAAGACTCTTGCTGCAAGACCAAGACCAAGACCGGGAGTGCAATACCAAGACCAAGACCAAGACCAGGTGTATTGGTGCAAGACCAAGACCAAGACTGTCTAAGTCTCGTCTTGTTCTTGCATTTGGGCAACACTAGGAGATAGTCCAGTTGTTATGCAACTTAAATTTAGCATTATGAGTATTAGAACAAATGGCTGCCCCCACTCCGTCCGTTGGTTTTAATGCATCTGTGTAGATCTGTGGGTAGTCGCAGAATCTATCCATAATATCTTTGAAGTGGTTTATTAATATGACTGGTGGGGATTTATGTTTATTAAATTTTGATAGATCAGTGATTACTGGTGGTTTATTACAGTCCATGAAGGAGGAGGGTTTTCGGAAAAGTGGTATATTGTCGGGAATATTATGCTATATTTATGAAGTAATCGGTTAATTCGTTTATAGAAAGGCGGATTGCATTGAGGATGAGATGAGAAGTAGTGGCTGAAACGATTGTTATGAACGTTATCGTAGACTGGGTTATCTGGAGAGGATAGAACTTTAAAAGCAAGCGACAAACTTAAAAATCTCTTCTAAATTCTAGAAGGTTTTTCCCTGACTCACTGCATATACTTAGTATGGAGCTTGTTCGAAAGGCACCCACAGGTTAATATAACACATGTGAATTATTAAGTGGGCGTTAAGATACCTGACACCAATCTGTTCGTACCTATCAAGTATTCATTTGTTCAGTTGCCCAAAATGTGTGACATTAACATGTATAGTAAATGTGTCTCCTGAACTCTACACACCAGGGAGGGTAAATCAAAGATATATACAATAGTCAAACAGAGCCAAGAAACCAAAATATTTAAATCAGATTAGGTGTATACAAGATGAAAATAATAAAATACTAGTTAACGGAAAATATATCAAAAAGCGATAAAAAAAGTACTTTGACAGTTTAATGTCCATCGATAATTAGAATCATTTTATTGTGAATATTGGCTTTTACAAACTTTGGAAATGCTTTATCCTTTTCACAAATATTTTCAGTAATTTTGTCCTGGGCGACCTGATTAGTGGTATAAGAGGGAAAAATTATACAGAGGTTTGTAGACGATTCAATCTTGGCTTTACCGTCGGAAAAAATTGAGGATACTTTGTCTATTTGTATTAGTTGGAATGAAAGTATCCAATCCTTAAAAAGATTTGTTAGTTCATCGAGATTCTAATAATGTCTAAAGAATGGAGATCTTCCTCTTGACCTTGGCTTTCCACCTTTCCTTCCACTATTAATAGTTTCATGGTCGCCGTTTTTCTGGTGATGTGGCCGAAGTAATTTAGGTGTGCTCGGTTTACTTTGTTTAATAGCCTATCTTTTATGAGGCTCTTCCAGAATTGACAGGTTGGTTCTCTGTACTGTCCAAGCCAAACGTAGAATTCTTCTATAGACCCACATTTCGAAGGCTTCGATCTTACTTGTATCGATTTTTTTGAGAGTCCATGTTGCAGCAACATATTATGTATCAAATGGAACATAAGAGCATTGACCAACATGCGCTTAGTATGCTTTGTTGTAGCGTTTTAATTTTTTTTTAACTACGAAATATTTATATGTTAAAAATTTCTAAAGTCTCACCTGTTTGTCTGTTTGCAACGTTTAATATAATCAAAAAAATGCGGTTGTTTATCTTGTAGTAAAGACGTATTAACTGAGAATATTTTTTTGTCTTTGTTTACATTAAAATCCCCCTATTCTCTGTATGTATTGTGAGGTAAAAAATGTCCAGTTATCCAATTTAAAAGTAGATGTTTCGAGATGTTTTTTTGTCGGTTCGTTGCTAAGAATGAGGTCAAGAAGGGTAGATTGTTTGTTTAGGTTCATAGACCACAAAAACTAGCTTTGAGGCGCGAGGGGAATTTATTTTGGTTGAATTTGTAAAATCTAACGCATTAGAGAGTCAAGCAAGAGAGGTCAGAGTAGAAAGATGTTTGAGTAATTAGGAATCGCGAGTCGATTCAATTTGTTTGTGTCATGTCTTAAGACCGGTTAAGGTGATAATACTCTTTGCAATATGGTAGTTAAGAACAGAGTAATCACTATAAGATTTGTGCAGTACATCGGCACTGATGAAATTTGGAAAATGAGTATATAGGATGTCCCGTCGTCAGCTTGCTTCCTCCACCGAACCTAATTCTACATCTTTTGATTGTTCGTCCCTGAGTATGGAAATGGTTGCTTTATCCCTGTTGGAGAGTATGTCCAGATAGATGTTCCATAAATGTTAACAATTTTTTTTTAAGTTAAGTGCGAAACAATGAAATCAAGGTAACATTTAACATATTAATTTTAAAGTAAAGACAGACATTTTTTTGTAGGATTTGTAATAAATAATAAATTGTAAATTTTATGGTTTAACTTAGCTGTCATTTTATTTGTTTTTTTTTTAATGTTAAGATATGACAGCTAGCTTTATTTTTTCGATACTTATGTGTTTTGTTTGTTTTAAAAAAAGTATCTTCAACCCCTTTGTAAACGGAGTTTGTAAACGGACACATGTAAGTTTTTTTATTCTGTATTTGGCAACTATTTATATAGTATATTTTTTGTGCCATTTATATGTTTGATAACTGTTTGTTAGAGACACAAATAAATGTATAATTTATTGCTCCAACCATTTTGTTTATTTTAGTTTAGAAAAATCTCCTAACCTTTTTTGTGTGTTTACTTTTTAGGAAGGAAGAGCCCTTTTCTTCTTTCCTCCAGCAAGTTTAGGATCCTTCAAAGCGGCGCCTTGTTCTAAATTGCTAGAAGCCCTTCCTTGTTGTTTTATTTGCCAGTTGTCCAGAAAATTTGTGTAAGTACCCCTTTGTTTCATTTTTTGTGTAGATACCCCAATCTGACACCGTTTTCGTTCACTTATCCATGACTCCAGCTCTCCAACAACCCACTGAGTGCCGTTCGCATATGTTTCGATTAATTTGCTTGCCCTATCTCGCCCCCATAGTTTCTGTACCCTATTTCTACCCCTATGTTATTACCCTATGGTAAGCAAATATAATTCGTTACATTGCTATTGTTTGGTCTTTCCATATTTTAATTAATTTAGCTGTTGCGGTTCGAGTCATTCCTAGTCTACGCTTAATTTCTGAGGAGCACTCGCCATTGTTGGTTATCAGGGAGCCCAAGTATTTAAATCTCTCTTCTTTTTTACGTGCGATCTCCGCGACGGAGGTTGGCAATCATCATGGCTATTCTGATCTTAGATGCTGCCTCTCTGAATATTTCGATTGATGTGCATCCGTACCGTTCCCTCAAGTTTCTCAAGTACGTAAACATGAGATTCTTCTCCTTCCTACACTTCTCTTGCCCTGGATTTCTCCTTCTCTAATTAATTGAAGTATGTTGTATCTTTTATTATGCATAATATGCCCCAGGTATTGCAGATGTCGGGTCTTGATGGTTTCCAATATTTCCATTCTTTTGTTGACTCTTCTCATGACTTCGTTGTTTGTTATATGCTCGGTTCATGATATCTTTAAGATTCAGGATTTTCAGACAAATCTGTCTACTACTTCGAAATTTGCAACTTGGTGTATGTTATTAAAGCGAAGCTTCTATACTGGCGTTGTATTACTTTTTTTTTCTACAGTAAAATGCTGAGGCGAGCGTCACGGAACTAGCGCCACAAGATAACGTCGTCGCGGGTAGCGACATAGAATAGCGGTTCTTGACATCGATTCACTACTCTCATCAATTCGTTTCTAGTCATCATGATATTTATTTATATTTTATTATTGACATTTATTTATATTTTATTATTATTACTTGGTCTGAATTTGACAGGTTTGTCATAAGTAAACAACGTATGCTTTGTTAATACGTCAACAGGTAGCGTTAGGAGCAAACATAATGATTTATTGAATTTGTTTAAAACATAAAAAAACGGGTGTGGCAGTCCAGTGGAACTGCCGGTAGAAGTTATACTTCTATACACGCGTTCGCCGATACAAATTTATATGGGAGTCAATCTTCACAATCATTACATATTTAATGCTATAGGTAAGAGAGAGCAGAAAGAGAAAAAGAATTAGGTATATAGGTATATGGTGCATCGTTTGCTGTATATAAACATTTGACCTGTAATAGGAGTATAGTAAATGAAGGATTGTATTAATATTTTAATGAAAATATAAATTTTTATTTTCATATATGTATAAAAGGAGTTGAATGCAAAAAAATTTTTTTACACATACTCTGCAGTAAAATTCATTGTTTATTTTGTTATCATTATAAAAATTACAATACAATACACTGCAACATAATTCAATATAATAATACAATACAAATTAAAATGCAATATTCATAAGTATTTAAAACTGCCAATATACATAACTTACTTTGACCAACGAAGATAAAAATAAAAAACCAACAACTCATTTACGTTTACGATTACGTTGTAAATTTTCATTTTATTTTAAAATTCGGCATTTTTGCGTATATTACATGATTTAATAACATTAACGTGAGGTTTTTAAATATTTCAAAATAAAAAAAGGGAATTCATATTGGGATTCGAACTCACGTACACCAGCGTATGAACCAAACATGTAAAAGATTTGCCAATTAGACATGATACTAACGGATTTCAAAATTGACAGTTGTCTGTCATACGGTGATTATTTTGAAATACAAAAGCCTAAAATAATTATGAACATTTAATAAATAATACAAAACATATCACATAAATAATAATATTATTATATATATTATATTATATATATAATATTATTTATAATATAGTATATTTATAATATTAATATATATATATATATATATATATATATATATATATATATATATACAAAAGGAACATTTTTATTCTCGAGAGAGGAAGAGAGAGAAAATATATCTTATGTCTCTCCCTTACTCATTATCTTACATATGTAATGGTTTCACAGACTCACTCCCGTGCAAATTTCCAACGCCGACCGTGCGTATAGAAGTATAACTTCAATAAATAAATAATAAAATTACTTGATTCAATTGTAAAAATATTGTTTAAATTTAACTACATAAACATAGTATGAAGATCCGCGCTAGTCTACAGTACCACTTGCTGTTCCACTTTTTTTTTTGTTTTTCCGGTGTTGATCTGAAATACAAATTCTTTGATTATTCATCTTAGCCGTTCGGTGATGCTAATTATTTCGATATTATTCGCTGCTAGTATAAGTGTGTCATCAGAGTATCGCAGGTTATCGTGATTTTTCTGCCTTCTATAAGGATATTATAAGTATATTCAGAATATATGTTGTACAATAATGGTGATAGTATGCAGCTCCGTTTAGTTTCTTTCTTTGTTTTGATCGCATCTGAATACATCCGTATACTTTAACTTTGGTTGAGTTTTTATTATACAGATTTCTTACTAGGTTAACTAGGTGGTTAGGTACTCCCATATTTTCCATTATACTCTAGAGGAGATCCCATTTTACTGAATCGAAAGCCTTTTTGTAATCTACGAAAGAGAGCAGCATTGGTATGTTGTTTTCCATCGCTTTTTGTATTATCTGTCAGATGTTCAATATCTTGCACATACACCAATTGACGAATTTCAAAGTGGTAGACAGATTTGTATACTTGGGCTCTTTGGTAACCAACAATGTCGATTGCTCCTCAGAAATCAAGTGTAGACTAGCAATGGCCCGAACCTCAACAGCTAAATTGATTACAGTATGGAAAGACCAAGCAATAACATGGTATGCCAAGTTCAGGTTGGTCAATGCCCTAGTTTTTCTGATTGCTACATGCTCAGCTAAAACCTGAACTCTCAAAAAATTAATAGGAGCAAGATCGAAGACTTCGAAATGTTACTCTATAGCAGAATTCTACTCCTATACTGGATAGAACATAGAACCAACCCGTCAATCCTGAGAGAGCTTCATACAAAAGACAGGCTATTAAAAAAAAAGTAAATTGAGCATACCTAATTTACTTCGGCCACATAGCTAGACGAACAAAGACCATAGAACTATTGGTAGTAGAAGAAAAGTTAGAAGTTCGAAGACCAAAAGGAAGATTTCAACACGATGGGCAGACCAAATGAAGGCCCTGGTGTAAAAATCCCTACATGAAGCTGTCCATACAGCACAGAATCACAGCCAATGACTCAAGGAGTGAGGAGGAGGTTCAGTATCTGCTTCCACGTTTCTTTCATATGATTTTGCATTGGTGTTTAGCTATATCTGGAAGTAGAAAGTTTTTTAGTTTTTTATCCGTTCATTGATTATTTATGTAGCAGGATTTTGCTTGCATAAGGAATAAGGGCAATAGTTCTGTAATTGCTGCATACGGTTGGTAATCTTTTTTTTTTATAAGGATAAAGGTTAATTCACACTACTTATCAGGCCTTTTACCTGTGATACATATCATGTTACACATATCCAGTATTACATCTACGCTTATCTCGCCAATTGCTTCTAGAGTCTCGACTGGTATGTTATCGGTCCCTACTTGTGCTCGTAAGATTATTGGTTCTATCTCTCTAATTGCATGTTTTTTGTGTTCTGAGACTAATGCATCTTTTAAAGTATCTTTTTATAATTCTCAACAGTAAGTTTTCTATGTATCTGCAATGCTTCCTATATCGGTTTTTACTTCCCAATTATGGCCTTGAATGACTTGGAATTGTGGCTTAAACTCTCGGGCCAAGTGTTTAATTTTTTTGGATAGTTCATGAATTTCATGGCGGTTTGCATGTTGGTCCTGTTTTTGTCACACGTTATTTATATGGTTGACTTATATGTCTGATGCACATACATATTATTTTTCTGCTCAGTTCCGCTATTTCTTTAGCGTTGCTTCCTGTTTTTGTGGTATTTTGTAGTATAACTCTTCTTTTTTCACTAATTCTTAGGTTTCCCCTGACATCCAATGTTTGTTCATTTAGCTTTTACGCGGTGTATACTCTTTTCCGCAGAATGTATCCAGCTTTTTATTTTATTCCACGATTTATTTATGTCTTCTAATATTTGTGTTTTTTTTTTTGTTTTTCAGTTTCATCTGGAATTCTTCTGTATTATTTACACTTAGCTGTTTTGTCTGATTTATTTTTCTACTTGTGTGTAGCTTGAGTCTCCACTTCATTTTTAGCAGTTTATGATCTGATCCATAGTATGCTCCAGGCACAGTTTTTACATTTAATACTGAGGTTTTCCATCTTTTCCGCACGAGTCTGCGGTCGATTTAATTTTTGTGTTCTTTATTTAGACTATAATGTTAAGAGCCTTCTTGGGTGGTGTTTATAAAGTGTATTTGCTATCACTAGATTGTTTTTCCACTGACAAACTGTAGAAGATGTTCTTCTCTCTTGTTTGTAGTGACCAAGCCAAATCACCCTATAATATCTTTCAAATGTAGTTCATTTTCAGGTTTTTTCACCTTGGCGTTGAAATCTCTAATAATATATATTGGCTCTTTTTGTAAGATTGTCTTCAAATATATTTTCTGTTTTATTGTAAATTTCGTCAATGTCTTTATCTGGGATATCTGTTGTGGGCATTATATACCTGAATAATATGAAAATGTTCTGTTTTGCTTATCGATCGTTTATTGTTTCATATTACCTGATATATTTCGATATTGTATTCTTTATAAGTATGGCTACTCCGTTATATCCTATGATTTCAGATCCTGATATGTAAATAGTGTGGTTTTTTGTTTTAAATTTCCTTGAACTCTTCAGTTCATTTCTGCGAGACCACATATATTTATATTTTGCCTTATTAGCTCTTTCTCTACTATTTAAAGAAGTTTTCTACTTTAGAGAAGACCTCTGTGTTTGGTTTTCTTTTCCAGTCGCCCATTTACCACGACACGCTCACACGCACGTGCCCAGTAACCCATTTCAAACTGTCTGATCTGAAATCAGGACAGCGCCTGTCACTACCCGGATAGCATAGCATCTCTACTTTCTGTGTTACGCTATTTATTCATTTAGAGTGTACTCTCAGGAAGATAATCAGGTGGTTTCCCTTTGTCTGATTGAATCAAGATGTGATATCCGCCCATGAGTGTCTGTTATCAAGCCAACAGCAAAAAATCATCCCACTGTAGCCTTGATTCAGTAATGCCATAACTGCTGCTCTATGCTATGCCCTCAGTTGGTCCACGGGTGCTTATTTGGTTAAACCTTTTTCACACCTATCCTATATGTCTCTAGGACATTTCCCTATCAACCAAAGAGACGAACCGTGTGGGCGTGAGGACTCTCCCGCACGTACGTGTTCCGCGAAGTATAGAAGAGCTTCTACTTAATTCTTAATAGAACTCCTACTCCACGCAAGCTTGGACGAACACGTCCCACAATTTTATAACCAAGTAATAAAAACAAAAATTGTTTAATTTGTATTTTGAGAACAATTTCCGAAGTGGAAATCGAAAAGTCAAAATAAACTTATTTTAAAGTAAAATTTTGGCTTATTCCAAGTATAAATAGTAAATAAGCTTTTGAGATAGGAGCTCTCCTGCTACACTGAAAAATGTTAAGATGACAAAGTAATGTTAGTTGAATTCCTAAATACTGGAAAGGTGGAAAACTGCGCAAGTTATGTCTGTTTTTTAGAGTGTCCTGTTTATTTTTGAAGATCGACAACAATTCTGACAAATTTTTCTCTATGCTGTGCAGCCCTCTATAAAGATTGAGTATCAAGACCCGAGATTTATATTTTGCAAGCCAAAATTTTGTCTCTAGTAAATCATTTTCAATTTTACTGAAAATCTTTTACTATAATCTCCAATGCGTGTGCCTTGAAACCATTTTTGAACTTTCCTGTATATATATTTGTTTTCTTCTGTCGTATATTATATTCGTGATTTTTTCACGTATTGATTTCATTTTTTTTACCCTTTCCTGCTTCTTATTTTCATTTTCTTGCTTAAATCTTGCCAAATTTTACAGATTTCCGATGACAAAATAAAATATTGTCAGTAGTTCCTGGCACTCGCGTTAGCAACTCAACACCGAACACATTTCGCATCAAAATTAAAGCCGCGATAGCGGCGATGTCATTTAAAATTCCAAAATATATTTTTATTGTCTGATCCTACTTGAGGTTAAAGAGACTGCAAATACTTTAGCCACAACTGTACCTGTCGGCAAGTCGACGGAAGAAAAGAAGAGGAGAACCTAATAAGTGCAAGAGAGAAAAGAAAGAGATTTCTCAGTTGTCCGACCGGTCCCTTCTTCTTTTTGTAAGCTGATGGTCGATACCGTCGTCGTCCGGTTCGGGATTCATCATCGATTCATTGATTAGATATATCGCACATGTGTGAGAATTTAAGCACTGTGTTAAAAAGCTCATTAAAACTAAGATGTACACTGATAAAAATTTACTACTTAACTTGATGGGAGCTTTCATGCCATTATGAGGTTAATTTGTTATTTAAAAAGAAATTGCACGATTGTACGCACGATATTACAGAATTTACAGGTAAAAGACCAACATTAACCGAGAAATCTCAAAATATTATCTCTTTGTTCTTTTCTTTGGACTTTAACCTATTAAACATTTACTTTTTAGTATCTCTTTTTACTACTAATCTTCTTTCATTTACAACAATAGACAACTGCATGTCCTTCGTCCATCGAACTTTTTCCAAGTCTCTCCTCCCGTATTTTTAACATCGTTACTTCAATCAAGATTTTTTAAGTCTTTCCTTAAGTATACTTGTTTGCGTCCTAACCAGTACGTGAAAACAACTAAACATACCATGAAGTGTAGAGACGCCCTTAAAAAATCGAGTGAACAAGAAATGTTTAACGAAGATCTTTGTTGTGCATTGGTAGCATCCAATTTCCCATTGTCAATGTTGTTAATTGACCATTTTAACTTTTTTTTTTCGAAAATTTTGTAAAATTATCATTCTAAGTCAGACAACATTAAGCCGTAACTGCTACCGACAAAAAGCTATCTCGCAGCTGCTATTGACGGGTCACTGTGACCCAGTTTTATAATTCTGAAATAAAGAAAAAACATTAGCTAATAAATTTATTTTAAGTCATAAACACTTTTTTATATAACGGTAAACTAATTTAATGTAAAATAAATTCCTATTTACAATTTGGGCATATTTTTAGAGCACATTGTAAACATATAGGTAATTTGCACACAAAACAGTATGTATTTGTTTTCCGGTCTTTTTTTCCGGGACAAATTGCGGATCTCTTCCTTTTAGATATATTCTGTATTGGCAATGGTGCAGGTGTGTCATCTATATCTACTCCAAGGATATTCACTGCGAGACATCGAAGTTTCCGGGGTACATTTACGTTGTAAAGTCTTTTCTTCATATGTGGCGTGTACAGTGCAATGCCTAGTTCTTTTAAAAAATTGTAACGGGATATTTCTTTTCCTCGGGAAAACTGATATATTATTCGGCTGTGTACACCAGACACATTTAAAATACAGTGAAAAATTGCCATAGGCCATCGACGGGTCCTTCGAGAAGTGGAATATGTTGCACATTTTTCGTCCAAAGCATCTACACCTGCTTTGGTTTGGTTATAAAACATAATTATTTCGGGTTTCCCAGTGCTCCGATCAACAGTACTGTCGTGATGCATTGATGATATTAAAACAACAGATTTTCCCTTTTTTGGGACATATGATACCAGAGTATTGCCTGATGTAAATCCGAACTCTAAAGAACTAGCAGGTCTCTTTCTGTCGGCCATAAATTCTGGAGGAATCATTCTTTTATTTTTCTTCACTGTACCTACATATGTAATTCCTCGTTTTCTTAACTCGTTGGTTAATTCCATTGATGTGTACCAGTTATCTCCAGTGACATTACGGTTGGAATTTTCAATACATTTTATCATTCGAAGAACAACCTCAGTTGGATGTGAAAATAGCGATTTTTGTTTTTGTTGGAGAATTTTTCCTGTATAGACCTCCGCGTTATACATGTAGTGTGTTTGGGAATCGTCTAAGATCTGCACTTTTATACCATATTTCGCAGGTTTATTAGGTATGTACATTCTAAATGCACACCTTCCCCTGAATGGTACCAGCATTTCATCTACTGTTACGTGAGGACCTGGAACATAGTTCTGTTGGGAGTTTTTTACAAAAGTTTCAAATAGGTTGGATATAGCTGCCAATTTATTAGTTTTCACTCTTTCAGACCTTGTAAGATGATTGTCGAATCTTAAACAGCTTAGCAAAAATAAGAATCGTGCAAGTGACATCGAACATCTAAACAAATCTCTCCCTGTACCATCTGTTGCCCATAATGATTTTAAATCTTCATGGTTAGACTTAAATATACCTTGCATAAATAAAAGTCCAATAAAAGCTTCTATCTCAATTTTATCTGTTCTTTCAATGAAAGTTGGGGCAAATTTTGAGAGAGAGTTTTTACGTCGTTTGAATGTAGCGTAATTTGAGGATACTAAGTCAATTCTTGTGTTGGTATGTTCAACAATAATTTCCAACATGTCATCAGTTATTAATAATTTCCAAGCTTCTTTAGAACACAGTGGTGGATTCTGACGGGTAGAACCTTTCAGTCCTGGTAAAACTCTTATAATGTTATGAGATTTTACTTTGGAGCTTTTTGGCGATTGTTTTGCCCATTTTGTAGAATCTTTTACATACCAAGCTAATTTTGAAATGTTCAAAGTAGCTGTTTTGTTACTTGAAGCGTTATTCGTGGCATCATCTCTGTCTAAGGTGTTTTCATGCAATAGTTCAACCTCAAATTCACTATCAGAGTCGTGTTCACTGTAAATTTCATTGTCTATTTCATCGCTGTCACTTTCATCTGAATAGTTAAATAATTTGTGTGCAGCTTGCTCCTTATTTTCTACTTCTTGGAGAGTATCTGTCATTTCATCGGCATCTTCCAAATCTTTCCAAAACTCTTCACTGTTTAGAATGTCTTCCATCTCAGACAAAGTTAAATGCTTACTTGAAGAAGCCATTTTATCTAAAACAAAAAATGTGTATTAAGCAAATGATATAAATATTTAAATTATTCAAGCCGTTAACATAATAATATATATATATATATATATATATATATATATATATATATATATATATATATATATAATAAATAGGTACATACCTTTATAACCAAAAAATATTATGTTACTTAAATACTATAGACGGGTCACCGTGACCCAACTACGTAATTATTTCGAATTTGACACGATCAACAAAACTGCTCACTTTGCCTTTTTATAAAATACTAACTGGCCAGAGAATAGGTGGACAGACAGCTCCCCCACTATCAAACTTAAATGGGTAGGCCGGTTTAAAACTATTGATGGGTCACGCTGACCCTGTCGGTAGCAGTTACGGGTTAAGAAGGAATATCATCAATTCTTTGTATTCTACGGTGACTGGGAAAACCAAAGAAGAAATAAAAATAATTATTTTTACTTATGCATGTATGGAACGTTCGCGAAGTTACAAGATTCGTACAAGAAGAATAAGCAAACTTTATTCTACCAGATGTCATCCCTTGTAAAAAGTTCTTGCTGTTCTTAGCCGATGTTGTACCCTATATAATCACAGCAGGACAACGTATTAAAATATTTTATTCACATGTTTGGCGCATGGTGTTAACAGAATTGTGGAAGAAATTACAAAATATTTTCCTCTTATCAATGAACTTGTATCTAATATAAAAAAGTTGGTCTCGAAGCACCTTTGAGAATTCATTATTAAAAGATAAAACTTCCCAATGTTCCTCTTTCCACTCAACCAGTAGTAATAACAAAATGGTGGACATTGTTGGAAGCAGCATTTGTTCTTGTACCAATTTTACTGATTACCAATTTTACTTACTAAAACAGTTAACTACTCAGTAGACTGATGAAAATTGCCAAGCTCTTGTTGATGCAAAAGTTACACAAGATGCAAAATAAACTGCTACCTCAACAAATGACATTTATTCAGAACAAATAGATTGTGTTTAGTAAAATCTGTGAGTTTAATTAATAGCTTGGAAATATCTATTAATAGTATTAGTAGGCACTGTCGGGGGAAAAATAAAAGAAAATTTGAAAAACTACAAAAAATGAAGGATTTTTTAGTAAATGTGACTAAAATTATTTTTGTGACTTTGTCTTCTTCTTCTTCAAGTGCCATCTTCGTTCCGAAGGTTGGCGATCATCAGGGCTATACGTATTTTCGAAACTGCTGACCGAAACAATTCGTTGTTGCTACAGCTATACCATTCCCGTAGATTCTTTAGCCAGGAGTTTCGTCTTCTTCATATGGACCTTTTTCCTGCTATTTTTCCTTGCATAATTATTCGAAGCAGTTCATATCTTTCGCCTCTTGTAACGTGTCCCAAGTATTGCAGTTTTCGTTTTTTGATCGTAAATATGACTTCCTTTTCTTTATTCATTCTTCTCAAGACCTCGACATTTGTGACTCTCTCGGTCCATGATATTCTCAGGATTCTGCGATACATCCATAGTTCAAATGCCTCTAATTTTTTGGTATCAATCTTTTTCAACGTCCATGACTCCATTCCGTAGAACAGCACAGAAAGTGCGTAACATCTCATCAGGCGAAGTTTCATTTCAAGGCTTAAATCTCTTCCGCAGAACACTCTCTTCATTTTAGTGAATATGGATCTGGCTTTTTCTATTCTTATTTTGATTTCTGCTGAGCTATCGTTGTCCTCATTTATAAAAGTGCCTAAATATTTGTATTTGCCAACTCGATCGATAATTTCATTGTGTAAATATAAATTTTGGACATTTTGTGTTGATTTTGATATTACCATAAATTTAGTTTTCTTTATGTTCAAAGATAGTCCATATTCTTCGCTGCAGTCTGCTATCTTATTCACCAATGTCTGTAGTTTTTCAAGTGTTTCTGCGATCAGAACGGTGTCATCGGCAAATCTCAGATTGTTTAATCTAACACCATTTATTTTAATACCTACGGATTGCTCAGAGAGTGTTCTATGCATTACGTCTTCGGAATAGAGATTAAACAGGGTTGGTGACAGTACACATACGAGTCTCACACCTCGCTTTATTTCAATTTCTTCAGTGGTATTATTCTCTACTCTCACTGCTGCTTTCTGATTGTAGTACATATTTGCTATTAGTCGGATGTCTCGTTTATCTAAATTTTTTTCTGTCAGGAGTCTGATTAGGTGATCATGGCGCACTTTATCAAAGGCCTTGTTGTAATCTATGAATGTGAAATCTGTGACTTTGTGGAAAATATTAAGTAATAGGTATAGTCATTGGTCACTAAATAGTTAGTGACCTAGATCTGTTGCTTTAGAACGCAGCTTTTCTGTTTACAGCTATGTACATGTAGCAGCTCAGATCGAAAAAAATAAGTTTTTGTTCGATAATTTTGAAAATTTTTAAATTATTTATTGTTTTTTTTTAATATAGTCTCGTCATCAGAGATTAGATCTCTAAAAATCATACGAACAAGCTGAATTTTACTGAGAAAATCAAATTTTGGTTTTAAGTTTCGAATATAATAATAATAACCGACTTATATCAAAAATATCTGATATCTTTCCGAAAATCTGAAAGGACTTAAAGATATATTAGAAAAAATATTTTTCAGAATTCAAAATCAGAATTTTACAACCATCTAATTAAAAAAGAAGTTGCATTATCAGAAATCAATCTAATTTCAATACCAATCAAAAACAAACCCAAACCATACCTAGCAATAATATTATAAATAATACCGTCACTAAATCAAACAACATTATATATACCTAGCATAGATTAATGGATTCTCTAAATAATGGTGAAAATGTTGACAAAATTTTATTAAATTTGTTATTGTCTAATTGTCTATATAGATATTAATGTTGGATATAAATTGTTAAAAACATCCGGAATCTTAATTTAAACCCAATCTTGATGAATATCTCACTCAGATGTTATTTATAAAATAAATTGTGAAAACTGCGATTCGACATATATAATATAAACGCAATAGCCTTAGCAAACTATTGTTGGAAAATAGCCATTGTTTTGATTTTGAAAATGTACAGACTTTGGAAAAAGAACAAAACTACACATTGGAGATGATTTACATAAAAAAGATCTAAGTTCTATGAATAATAAGACTGATATCAAAGATATTTCCAATATGTACCACAATTTAATAAACTGGGTACTTGATTTACTTCTTTGTCCAGTCTTTATATAAACTTTTCTTCTCCTTTATTATTTTAAAATCAGGTCAACTATTCAAATTGCAGTATCTCGAACGTTATTTTAACCTTTTTTTTGCCATATATAAATCTTCTATTTTACCATTTTTGATTTACCCTTTAAGTTGTTGCGATTTCCTGCGACATTTTGTTTTCATTTCGCTTCTTACTTGAATGTCCAACACAAAGAGCTTATTTTGTTAGCTTATCATCTCATTATAATTCTGTTTATTCATTTTTAATTAAAAAAGTTGCTAATTCATCAATTCTGCATGCCTGAGGAAGTTCATGACATATCTGAAACGCATATCTTAGAGTTAATCCCTTTGAAGTGTCATTTTTTATGAAAAATATTTGTTTTTATATTTATTTGAATAAATATTTTCGAAACATAATATTTCCAAAATAATTATTGTTCTAATACTTCAAATTTAAACATTTTTTTAATTTCCAATGACCTACTTTTTTTAAGAAGACCCATATACCCCGAAATTGCACCACATACCTTTAATAAATTAATTACAAGGAGTCATAACACAATTGAAAATTATTCATGGCACTTACGGACTTGATTCCCTTGATAATCACCAAATCGAGTTTGTATCTCGGCCAAAAGCATGAGTCGTCAATTTTTTCCACTTATTTTACTGCAGCCAGGAGCTTGTGTTTAATCTCGGCCGGCAAATAAGCCCACGAGCTGACACCTACACAAAGAAATTTCTTTTCCAAATATAATGTCAGCACAATCCGCTTATTTCTTCGTTAACGCACTTGCCAATGTTAATTGGATGAAGGGTGAGAGGTTTCAAGTGGCGTTTTGAACAATTTTTAAGGTAGGTGTAAGGAGTTGATTCAATTAAAAAATTGTTCGCGAATCAAATTATAGCCCATTAATAAAATATCGAATAGTACAACAAATAATTATGGATTTTTCTTCTTCTTCTTCTTTTTCCTGTTTATAAGCAATTCTGCTTGCTCATTTGCGGATTTATACCTCTTTGGAAGGTTGTCACTCCATCTTTTGCGCGGTCGTCCGATACTTCTTCTGCCGATTGGTGACTTATCTCTTGCTATTTTGACGACATGGGTCTCATCCATTCTGCTAATGTGGTTATTCCATTCTTTTTTTCCATTTTGTGTCCATTTATTTATACACTGTACGTTTCCTGTAATTATTCTCCTTAGCCTTTGCGTTATGGCTGTGTCGGATCTTGTTTCTGAGGCATATGTCATTATTGGTCTTACACTGGCTTTATAAATTCTTGACTTCATCTCAGTGTTAATGTGTCTGTTTCGCCATATAGTGTTATTAAGGCCAGTATATTTGCTTTTTGTACTTGATCTCTCACTTCTTTGTCCAGGTCTTCATAGCTGGGCAATGTAATTTCCAGGTATTTTATTTCCATTACTTGTTCAATACTGATGCCATCAATTTCTATTTTACATCTGGTTGGTTTTTTGCCGACCAATATTGTTTAGTAACTGTCTAGACGTAAGAAGCCTAAGAGGAGCTGATGGAGACACGGATCATTTGCTGGTAAAGGCGAAGATAAGAACAAGAATATCGTCCAAAAAAAACACACAAGAATACACCAACACAATTATGGAATACCGAAGTTCTACGTAATAAGGAGACAGAACAGAAATTTCAAAAGTCTATAAAAATCGCCCCAAGACTATAACAACATAGACTCAGCTTGGAAAAATATCAAATTAGAAGAATATCAAAAAAAATTGTCAAAAACTGTATTCCGTAGGCACATGTGTTTGTATTGATGAAATGTTGGTCGGCTTTAGGCGAAGGTGTAGGTTTAAAATGTATATGCCTAATAAGCCTGTGAAATATGGCATTAAAATAATGTGCCTGACTGATGCACGAACAAGTTACTTATACAATGCCTATATATATGGGGGCAAGGACACTGACGGAACTGGGTTATCTGAGGAAGAAAAGAAGATGAATAAACCAACTCAATCTGTTCTTCGGCTTGCTAAACCTATTTATGGAACTAACCGTAATATCACAGCTGATAATTGGTTTAGTTCTATAGAATTAGTAAAGCAGTTAGAAGTAAAGAAGTTAACGTATGTGGGAACCCTCAAGAAAAATAAACGGGAAATCCCTCCGGAATTCCAGCCACACCGATGTAGGCAATTAAATTCAACTACTTACGGATTTACGAAAAGTTTATCCCTAATTTCCCATGTGCCAAAAAAATCGAGCGCTGTTTTACTTATTTCTTTGATGCACCATTCAATAGGCACGGATCAGATTACTGGAAAACCAGAAATTATAGCTCATTATAATCGTACGAAAGGAGGTGTCGATACTTTAGATGCCAAGTGTGCCAAATATTCTGTAAAACGTCGTTCTCGCCGATGGCCACTTACTATTTTTTACCGCATCATTGATATAGCTGCTGTTAATTCGCATGTTGTGTACCAATCACTACAAGAAGATAATATGGAAAGGCTAAACTACACAAAGGAGTTGGCGAAACAATTAGTTTTACGTCATCTACAAAGAAGACTCGAAAATCCCAGAATCCCGAGAGAATTATTATGTGGTATTGAACGAATACTAGGACAAAAACGCCAAAAATAAGCAGATTTTGAAGAAAGGCTTGAGAAAAAAAAGACGTGTTACTTATGCCCAAGTGCATTAAAGCGAAAGACTTTTTATGTGTGCTTTTCTTGTGGAAAACCAGTGTGCTTACAGTGTACAAAGAAAAATTGCGGATCTTGCGCGCAAAATGACTAGTTATTTTATTGTAATTTTTGGTTATTGTCAGAATTTTGAATTTTAGTTTCTCATTAAATTTAAATCATTAGTCTGTTTCTTTTAACATTATTTTACCATTTGTTAGTCACAAGTAATCAATTTTTCTTGTAATTTAGTTCATAAACGATTTTGTAGTAACGTCCACCATTTTTTTAAATATTATGCATGCATTCATAATATTCCTGAAAAAGTAAAGTTTATTTTACTTGTAGCAGTATATTATGCTACAGCAATGTGAAGAATCATTCCGTAGTTGATATAAAAAACAAATACAGTGATATAATATAAATTCATATTTAAAACAAAGGAGAATAGGCAACGGTATGACATACCGCATGTCAGAGTCTACGTCCTAAAACATCCGTCAGTAGTTAAGGGTTTTAATAAAGAAAATGTTAAGTGGCCATCAAATACCTTTTTGAGTAAAGAATAAAAAAAAACAAAAGGTGGAGCTATATGTAACTTCGATAGTAGGTAATCCGGGGTTTTAAACAGGAGTGGGAATAGATATTGGTGTTCATCAAACTACTGTATCTAAGGTTGTGACGCAAGTTGCTGACCAGATAATAGAAAAATGTGCACGTTGGATAATATTTCGTCACACTCCGGCGGATATAATAGAAGCTAAAGAAGTATGGCAAATAAAGTACACTTTTCCGTGTGCCATGGGCGTGACCGATTGCACCCACATAAAAATGAAAAGACCACCTCTTTATGTTTATTAATATATTAATCGCAAAGGATATCACAGTAAAAACGTTTAAGAAACTTACAATGCAGATGAGTAGTTTACATGCTTAGACGCATCATGGCCAGGATCTTTCCATGATTTACGGATATGCAGCAACTCACAAATTTGTAACATTGGTAAAAATGAATTTAGGAGGTCAAATGCAATAATTTTATTAGCTGAAGGTTATGGCCTAGCACCGTGGTTAATGGCGCCCTTTAGAAATCCATGTACTCCTGCAGAGCTTACTTAAAACAAATTATTTACAAAAGAGCGTGTAATAATTGAAATATGTTTTGGACAACTAAAACAACGATTTCTGATGCGTCAATGTAAAGTTCGGGTGTCGATAGAAAATGTTCCAAAATTTAGGTCCCTCTATATAGAGGGATCAGTCTATAGTAAAATCAATTTTAGTGTAAATACCATTAATCATGTTTTGTTTAATACAATTTATTTTCCAATATCAGAAATTATTCAGTTTGAACGTACATAATAGTTTTACTTACACTCAAAGCAAGAAAAAGTTAGGTTTCCAGGTTGGACTCCTGCACAAAGTTCGTGGCTCCATGAAAGGCATTTGGTGCATTTGATCATGTCTTCAATTCTTTTTCCTCGCTAATTGAACAGAACCACTTATCAAGACACATCAACAACGTTAGTTTAATTTGAGCTTGACGCAGCATTTAGAAGAACAGACTGTAGAATTTTCTTTTTTGCTAAGTTTTTCTTGATAGCTTCATTGTTCCTATTAAGACTTGTTTTACCTTTTATCTTATTTTTGGAGCACTTACAAGTTTCTTCGACGATTTCGGTTTAACCTTTCCCAATTTCATTTTTATTTCCGTTCCTGCGCTAATTGTAGCTGTTTAGCTAATTCATTTTTATAGGGACTCTTCGTCAAAATCATTGCCTTTTGTGCTGTTCTTTCCTTGGATTTTGGATAAAGCTTCGGTATCGGGGAAATTTAATCAATTAAAATGTAAAGTTTTGGACTTGCTTCACGAGTTTTTTTAGTAGGCCTAGTGGGTGTCGTAGTCGTAACTTAATTCTCTATAGGACTAGATAGTTCAGGCCAGATTATTTCGTACCCTACATTAGCTCCTGTTGTAGACATATGTGGTTCCTTGTTAGTCTCATTAGACTCTTCATTTTTACCATCTTCCCGAGTTTCACTGTCTTCATGTTCATTTAAATTTTCAGCCGCACAAAAGTCATGATCTTTGAACCTTAAGATACCTTTCTGCTATTAGTGTCAATCCCATAATTGCTTCTCTAGTGCCTGTACCCTTTCTAAAACCATATTGAGAATGACTCAGGTATTCTTCACACTTATTGTGAATTCGGTTATAAATTATTCGCATAAAAATCTTAGCGGCATGACTCATTAGGGATACAGTTCGATGGTCTTCACATTTCCTTCCTTTTTGTTTTTTAGGAAGAGCTATATATGTGGATGTTAGCCAGTCATGCGGTATTATGCCATGTTCATATATAATGTTGTAGAGGTATGTTAATTTCCTGACAGCATTATCACTTAGGTGTTTAAAATATTCGGCTGTTATTAGGCCTTCGCCGGGTGCCTTGTTGTTCTTTGCGTCTTTTATTGCCTGCAAAACTTCTTCGGTGAGAATGTTTAATTTTTCATCTGTATCAATTTGTGGGGGCTCGTCTGTTCTCTGATCACCAAACAAATCTTTAAGATATTGCGCCCATATTTCTTTCTGTTTTTCAGGGTCTAATTACATTTTGTTTTTCTGGTTTGTTACAATCACTAAGTGTTTGGGTTTCCATATTCCAGCTACTTCTTTAGCCTTTCTGTGTAGTTCTCTATCTTTATGTTTCATTTGTAAATCTTCTACCTCTTTACATTTTTCTTTCATCCACTCTTCCTTAGCTACATTTATTTTTTTCTCAATTTCCCTGTTGTTCTTTGTATCTTGTTCGGTCTTTGTTTTTTACCATCCGTCTCCTCTCCATAATTTGTAATATTTCGTTTGTCATCCATGGTTTTCTATGTTTACGGTTTTCTTTCTGTATGCTTCGGTCTGCTGCCTCCAAGACAGTATTTTTAATTTCTCACCACATGTCTTCAATGCTTTCTTTTATTGTCTTCTCTTTAGTGGGAGCTATTGTCTTAGACTCTAACTGCGTGTCTACCATGTCTTCATACTTCTGTTGCTGTCCTTGGTCAGCACTCTTCCATGCTATTCTCTAACTGGGTTTAGCCTTGTCTACTCTTTTAAGTTTTAATCGGATAGTTGCGACTACAGGTCTTAATTTATGTCACAGCTTGGGTTACATTTAGAATACCATTACGGAACCTTTTGTTAATTGTAATGTAGTCAATTTGGCTCCTCACAATATTTCCTTAGCAATCTTGAGGCAACCTTCACGCATATAGACATCTTTTGGGTAATTTAAACCATGTGTTAAGAACCACCAGGTTGTTCTCTTAGCAAAATTCAACAAAGCGTGTGCCTCGTTCGTTCCTGGTTCCTAAACCATATGGGCCGATGATCGATTCGACTTTTTCTGCTCCTACTTTGGCATTCCAATCTCCCGTAAATATGTTGATGTCGTCTGATTTTATGTGTTTTTTGATCTTTTCAATATCGGAATAGAAAATCTCAAGATCTTCGTCTGGGCTATCTGCTGTCGGTGCGTATTATATTGATGTCGAATGGTTGTCCATTTAATTTGATAATCATTAATTTGTCGCTGACTGGTAGGAAACTTTTCGTGTGTTGTTTCATGGATGCTGTTACCAACACTCCTACACCTGACTGGGCATCATCATCTTTGCCTGCATAATAGAAACGGAAATCTCACCTCGCACATACCGAGTATGTCCCACTTCACTCATCTTATCTTGTTTTCAGCATTTGCTAGTTTGCCTGCTCTATATAAAGTTTTAACATTCCACGTAGCAATTTTAAATTTCCTCCCGAGGATTCTTAGCACCTCTTGACGATTGAACGCCTGCCGGAAACTAGGGGCCATGTTTTAATTTTGACTTGGCATATTAACTATCTTGGGAATTTAATGCGATGGTTTCCCACTTGCTTTCGCATCCTATGCCGTTGACGACGGGTTCTCGTTCTCTATTCTAATTAATATTAATATTTTATTAACATCGATATCCAAACGAGAGCTCTGTTCGTTTCCGGAACATTTTAAAGCAGGATATTAAAATTAAAAAGAAACTTTAAAAAAAGGGGAACCAAAACTAGTAAAAATTAGAGGAATTACAAAAAAATATAAGGGATGAATATTATTATAAGATCCCAACTTTTAAGAAGCGATGCACTGAAGAAGTAGAATACGATAAATCTAATAAAAGATAATTTAAATATGATCCAAGATTCAATAAATGTTAAGTATCGATTTCATGGCAATAAACACAAACTCGATAAGAATAATTCATTAGTCATTCGCTTACCTCGGGATTACTCGTTAACAAAAAATAAATTAATTCATATCTAAAATGATTGGTAGATAATTTGTATAGGTGGCCTCTAGGGAGTTATCAGAAACGACGGGCAATAAAGCCCATTAGTAATGGGCTGTTGTTGGTGATGGGTGTCTCTTAAAAATTATATTCTCAGCCGCCTATCAGCAGTTAAATAAACAAAACAAGGCTTTTATCTTGAACGTTCCAGCGCGAGTCGCGCTCACTTAGCGAATGAATAAATTGTAGAGGTCGTCCTATGACACCATATGCTGCGATTGCTGCGATGCGATGCGACGGTCTGTACTCTTCGCCCTGAGCACTCGATTACCATTATTATGCCCTGTTTTTCACAGCACGGACGGTCGTCTTGAAATTGCAAATTATAATCTTCGCTACAAACGAGATAGAATAAGTGAAAAAATATGTAGTGGTGTTTCGGTAATACCAATTATATAAGCTCTTATTGTTTCTAACCATCCTTCACTTCAAAACACTCTAACCTTTATAAACAAGTTAGAATAAAGTCAAGTATTTGAACCGAATGAAAAAATATTCCTATATCCTATAACATATCAGTTCGATAGGCTTATTCTTCAAATAGTGTAGACGAACAAATTTGTAGACTACAAATTCAAAGTATTTCAGTTTTTTTTTTATTTTTAGCCCTATTTTGATGATTTTTTAGCACATTGTGCAAAAATTTATAAATTGTAATTTAGTATAGTGAGTTTTTAGTTCCCATCTCATTTGTGAAAATTTGTGATTTATGAAAATCTGGATTAAAATTCATTTGTTCCATTCCAATTAATTTTGCGCTCTTGACGTAATTTGCTAAGCGGATTTTGGTGATCCCATAGTGCTTAGCGCTCTTCCGGATACCCAAGTTATTTTTTATTACAGCCTCGACGACTTCTTTCATAATAAAGGGGTCAACATCTTTATTAGTTTTTTTGTTGCAAATGTTTGGAATTTTTAACGGACTATCCTACAAAATAAAAAGCCATATTTATTATTTCATAGGGAGACAATGGACAGAGTTAAGAGACTATGGACATCTATCCGTTGTCTACTCTGTATACACAAGAAACATTTTTTCGCCGCAGAATAAAACGTGTTTATAAATAGACGATTATTGAGATATAACCTCAAACTATATGTGTTTGACTTGGTGGGGTTTTTAGGAGTGAAATGAATTGCCACCCACAATTTACTACTTTTCCTCTTATTACCATTATCTTTTGTAAAAGATAATTTAAGTTAATTTTTAATACGACGATGGAGACTTTGGTGACTGATTTCGAAGGAATGTAATATTGACATCCCAGCAGCATTGTATTTAAATAATGATTAAAAGCAACGACATGATCTTGGTTTTAATAAACAATGATAACAATAACAAAACATAAAAAACAACTTAAATGTAACTTAACCTAAGTACGCAAATAACAAAGAAAAACTAATAAAAAATAACTTAATACTTTGTATTGCCTCCCCTAGCCTCTACAACTGCCTGTACACGTCGGCTCATGCTGTCTATGAGGTTGCGAATATTATCTTGCTGGATATTTTGCTATTCCTCTTCTAGAGCCAAGCGAAGTTCGTTAATTGAGGCTAGTGCGATTTCGCGACCTCTAATATATCTACCAAGTATATCCCAAACGTGCTCTATTTGGTTCAGATCTGGCGAACACACGCTGGCCAGTTCATTTTAATAATACCAACTTCCCCTAAAAAAAAAAAATAAAGAGATGCAGATTACTACGAATGGTACTATCTTTAACAAATCAGTACAAATTGTCGGATACGCAGATGACATAGACATCATAGGTAGGTCCACAAAATCTCTGACTGAAGCATTTCGGTCGTTAAGAGCATCTGCACAGAGAATGGGACTAAATATAAATGTTCAAAAGACCAAATATATGTGTTGCACTAGGTCAAGCAACCCGACACCTACACGAATAATAATTGATGACCTAGAACTGGAAGGTGTTGACACCTTCATATACTTAGAGTCGCTGCTAACCAAAGATAACAACGTCAGTGAAGAGATCAAAAGAAGAATAGTGCTCGCCAATAAGTGTTACTATGGCTTAAGAAGACAGATGGCCTCAAAAATGCCTAGAAAAATTAAACTGACTGTATACAAAACACTAATAAGACCAGTGCTAACATATGGTTCAGAAACTTGGACACACAGAATGACCAAGAATTGCTCAAACGTTTTGAGCGAAAAATACTAAGACGAATATATGGAGGCATAAAAGAACACGGTTTGTGGCGCAGGTGTTACAATTTTGAGTTGTATAGAAGATTTGGAGAACCTGACGTTGTAAAATTCATTAAGGTAGCACGCCTCAGATTGATAGGTCATGTAATCAGACGAGAGGAAGATGCCATCGTCAGAAAAGTTTTTGACCGAAGAGGGCCGATCGGACAACGAAGAAGAGGAAGACCGAGACTTAGGTACCAAGACAACCTAGAAAATGATTTGAAGTCTATCGGAATTAGAGCATGGAGAAGAGTTGCCAGAGACAGGGGTGAATGGAGGATTGTTCTGAAGAAGGCTTTGGCTCATAAAGAGCTGTAACGCCACTGATAATGATGATGATGATAACTTCCCCTAAATATTGCGTTATACACATTGCAAAGTGGGGTCGCGGATTATCTTGCATTAAGAGAAAATCATCAGAAAAGGTTACAGACGTGATTCGCTCAAATTTCCTCAATATACCGCTGTGCAGTCAACGAACCCTCAATAAATATCAATTCAGTGTGCGTCTCTCGGGATATTCCTGCTCTTACCATCACCGAACCCCCTCCATGGCTAACGCAAGGATTGAAAGCGCACTCCGTAAATCTCTCTCCAGTTTAAATTTTAATGTAAATGTTCCCTGGAAAATTGTAGTCCAGCCACTCTGTGCTGTGAATGTAATTTAGGTCCAGTTTCTGGTCTGTAACTTTGCAAACCAAAATGTAATCTTCGACGAACTGTAAATACACTTACATTATTGCCTCGAACCTCTTGAAGCTAAATTCTTGTTTGCACCGTTGTTAAATGACGATCCCGCAAAGCGTTGACTCGTATAAAACAATCATCTAATGCAGTAGTTTTGTGCTTCCTGTCACTTTCCGCTTTACGCCTGTTTGTTCTAATTCGTATAAAACGTTCCACTGCCCTTTGGATGGGTACATAATTTCGCCCATCTTCAACCAAAGCAACAGCTTGGTTGCTATACGGAATAGCTGTAATGAGGTCTTTCTATACCATGCCCTTAGGTTATCAAGCCAGGATATTCTTCTTTATCCTGGGGCCCTTTTTCCATCAATTTTACCTTGCAAAATGCATTGGAGTAGCTCATATCTCCCTTGATTTCTCATTATATGTCCCAAGTACTGCAGCTTACTGTTCTTCACGATGTTGACCAAATTCGCGGTTGTGTTCATCCTCCGCAGTACTTCTTCATTGGTGACTTTGTCTGTCCATGGTATCTTCAGGATCCTTCTGTATAATCATAGCTCAAAAGCCTGACGTTTTGATAGAGTTTCCGCCTTCAATGTCCACGTTTTTACTCTGTACAGGAGCACTGAGTAACACTTAAGGAGCCTTATTTTTGTTTCTAGGGTGAGATCATGGCTCTTTAAGACAAGGCTCATAGTTAAGAATGCACTTTTTGCCTTTCCGATGCGACATTTAACCTCTTGGGTGTTGTCCCACGACTCATTGATTATAGTTCCCAAGTAGTTGTTTGGTTCATTTGGTTCACATATAGATTTGCTCCAGTTATGTTTTCCTTGATGATGATTATTAGCTTGGTTTTGCTGGTGTTTATATCCAGTCCATATGTTCTACTTGTTTCCGTTATTTTGTTCGTTAAATTTTGTAGCCTTTCTATGATATTGGAAAACACAATTGTATCATCTGCATACCGCAGGTTATTGAGCTTGACCCCACTTATTGAGATGCCTTCATCAATATCTTTTAGGGCCTCTTCAAAAATGTGCTCCGAGTACAGATTGACTATCAGTGGCGAAATTATGCAGCCCTGTTTCACTCCCCTTAAGATTTTGACCTGATCTGTATATTCTTCATCTATTCAAATACCATGATCAACCATAGTTAAACAAAATGTGTCAATATGATATAATTATAACAGTCATCAAAGCCACCTCGTCGTATTACAAAGTAATTCCAAAATAATCATAATTAAAAAAGTCCTAAATTGTTTGAAATGAATTGTGGCAAATTCATTCGGCTCTAAAAAATGAACCAAGGCATATTTTGACATAAAAAATGAAAAACTTAGGAGACATGGTTGCAACCGAAAAATAAGGGTTTACGAAAATTTGCAAACGGAATTATTCCACAGGATGTTTCAAATTTAGGATAACAAAACCACGTTTTAATTAACCCCGTAAAATAAGTCAAATATAAAATTTTATCAAAAAACGGACTATACCAAATTAAAATTTATAAATTTATACACAGTGTGCAAAAAAATCATCAAAATAGGTCTAAAAATACAAAAACTTAAATACTTTGAATTTGACCAAAATTTTCTTCGTTGCGTTTTTTTTACATCTGAGTGTATAATAATATATTTGTATATATCTGTATATACTCTTCTATAACTTATTTTTATCTATACTTTAAAAATTAAAACTAAAAATGAAAAGTAATAGTAAAAATTAAAAATAATGCTTTACTCCTGTCTAATAATTTATTACTTTATAAATTCAACTACTACAAAAAACAAAAAAATTACAAGCCAAACCTTCAAAATGCTGGCGTCCAGTAAATTCTTGGTGAATCATAAGGTTATTACTTTTTTACAAATTGTGTCAAATCAAATAAAATAAAAAGGACGTACTTAAAAATCAATTAGTAGAAAACCAGTCCGTCTTCTTTAAACTAACGAATTAAAATAAAAGTACAGTTCCCCTGGTGGGATTAGACTATTAGTACCGCCTTTAAAATTTTTATGTACATTATACATATAGGTATATATTATGTATTTAATAAATATATATATATATATATATATATATATATATATATATATATACGTATATATATTTTATTAAATTTGCAAATTTACAAACTGCTATTGAAAGCTATTAATAAATGGGAATATTGTAGATACATGAGAGGAGAAATTATCCACTGATAACACTCCCAATACTTACACTAACAAACTAAATTAATGTTAGATTAACTTTAATATAGTATTGAAATTTAAATTGAAATTAAAGAATGAAGTCTGTTGGCCAGTGTTTCTTTAATCTTCGTCTGACTTCTGGTTGGAGGTGTAGTCGCTTGCTTCCTCGTTGGGATAGACTGGCAGGTGTTCTTAGATAGTTTCTTGTTAGTCTGCTGATTTCTTCTGCAACGAACGGTAGCGGAGGCCAGAGAGACTTTGGACAGATTTTAGATACTACTACTACTAAGGATTTCCACAGTTTTCACTGTCTTCCTTCACTCAACCGTTTTCTCCAATTTTCCCTGTCATTCCAGTCTCCATCTCGCAGGGTTCTTTTCTCCATAGCCTCGTCGATTTCATCTCTGAATGACCTTCGGGGTCTTCCTCTCTTTCTTCTTCCTCTCTTAGATATACTATCAAAATAGGAATTAGAAAATTAATTCAAGCCATACTATATTTTACTAAATACAATACATATTAATGAACGTCTAGGCAGTTTTTCATTGTATTAAAATGATTACAGTCCTTAGGGGAGAGTATAACTTGCAGAGGTGCTTCTATTATCTCCTTTCCCTCAAGGAGACTATAGTTAACCATAAAAGAGATAATGGACGATGCATTTCGTCAAAACAACCTTTATTTTTAAGAAAAACTTAAACATTGTATATTCAGAAACGCTTACAAAATCGATACAATATTAATGATCAATGTAAATTGTATTGCGATAAATCAGTATTAAAATAAATCATTCCCTCATATCTTGCTCTATTATCTTTAATTGGCGGGGATAGAACTACTACAATGTCAGTAACACTGACTGTAGCTGTAGGCTCAGAAGTGAAACTTAGTCTATTTGATGGCATATTTTTTTCTTTAAGAATCTGACTTCACAATCTGTTTGATCCACGTTATCAACTACTGCCACTAAATTACTAACACGTTTATTCTAAAAAAAATTGGTAACAATGTATTCGCCCTTATAAATTTCTGTATCTAGCCTTTCTTCTTCTAATTCAAAACAATCATCTGACGAAATATTGTTATATTCTACTTCATCACTCTCGGAGTCCGATGATTCCTCCTGTAGGATATTCTTCTTAACTCCTTTTTTTTTTCATATTTGCGACTATATTTTTTACCATCAAAGTTTCCTCAAGTAGATTTATCTTCGGTGTGTCGGTTGCAATAGTTCCTAGTTCGTATCTCTATTAGAAATTTTTCTAGCAGGCGGTTTTAGATAGGGCTGAATAAGTTATGAAGATATAAAATTATTTGTGTCGTATAATGAGTTGTTTTTAGGTGGTGTTTGCATATCTAAAATTTCCTGATCTTAAACCGAACTTGTAGATGCAGAAGCCATATTGTCAGGTATAGGACAATCTGTGACAGATGAAGATAGAAAATCCTGTTCAGAAAATATATTTTTATCAAATAGAATAATCTCTGTCGATTGAAATGCAGATTTTATATTAACTGGATTAGCGGCTTTGTCCCAAGACTGAAAACACATCAAAGGTAGATCGTATATATCAAATATATATATATCAAATGCTCAAGATTTGTCCAGGATAAGAAGGCATCCATGAATCTGCTGCCTGATTAAAAAAAAGTTTTAAATGGACCGAAAACAGTTCGATCCAAAGGATTTGAGGTATGCGGGAGAAGCGTAAGAATAACGATACCCTTGGCTCTACAAAACTCCACGGCCTTCAAGGATATATGCGACTCATGGTTGTCCATTACAAGCAAAACCCGATTTTCTGGGGAACATCTAACATTTTTCACAAAATGTTGTGAAATGTGAAAAACTTGAATAAAGTTTTCCCGTGTCATCCACCCGCTGGGATACGCTAAACCTAAAGGTCCGTCATCAAGAACTGATTTCATCATTCTGGCGGCATCAAATCTTCGCCGCGGAAAAGTCCAAACTGGTGGTAAAGCATTTCCATTTGCACAAATAATACCTACCAACATGGGTCATGAGTTCCCTCTTTCTCTGGATGTTACTTCTCTTATTTGATGTTCACCATTTTTGCCTAGTACCTTTTGAACACGCTGGACAGTAGTCACGCTTGTCTGAAAAAATTGGATATTAAATATAATGACAACAATTTTATGTACCTACCTACCTCATCTTAGTTATAAATTTGAGCCGGTGTAAAGGAATAGCGAGTAAGCACATCTTCCAATTTGTTCTGGAATATCCCTACATTTGTTCTGTTTAAACTAGTGATACGTGCTAAGCTAGTTTCTTTTGGTTTTCTTACTGATAGACGTGGGTATCGTCGCATAAAATTTGTAAACCAACACTCTGATGCCAATTTTCTCAGTTCCCATTTTTCTGGAATTTTTTTTTATTTCCAACATCGTATTCTTAGGCTTCTAGTTAATTTGGGTGTAAGAACATTGATGAGAATTTAATCAAATAATTTTCTAATTGAATTTCCATCTCAATTGTGAAAATTTGTGATTTATGAAAATCTGGTTTAAAGTTCAATTGTTCCATTCCAATAAATGTTGCGCTCTTGACGTAATTTGCTAAGCGGCTTTTGGTCACCCCATAGTGCTTAGAGCTCTTTCAGATACCCAAGTTATTTTTTATTACAACCTCGACGGCTTGTTTTATAATAAAGGGGTTAAACGCTCTATTAGTTTTTTTGTTGTAAATGTTTGGCATTTTTAACGGAATATCCTACAAAATAAAAAGCCATATTTATCCTTTCATAGGCATATGGACATATGTCCATTGTCCACTCTGTATATACAAGAAACATTTTTTCGCCACATAATGAAACGTGTTCAGAAATAGACGGTTATTGAGATATAACCTCAAACTATATGTGTTTATCAAACTCTCGCCAAAATACAAGATTATAAATACTTTTCATATTGGAAGCATAGCTTACATATATACCATCTGAAATTACATAGTAGTAATATTTTTAACAGTATGTTTTTATTAGAGTTCTCACTCGGTACACATGAATCCTTATTTACAACGATTCTTTAAGTAGTTCAGTGAAGTCTAATCATATTTCCCGGGAAATTTAAACGTGTCCATTCTCTTCTTGTGTCCAAAGTCTCCCAGGCCTCCCCTATACCAGAGTCGTCATGTAATGTTTTGTTATTAATGTACCACGGTCCGTTGAAAATCAGTCTGAATATCTTGGATTGGATTCTCCGAATAATTTTGGTATTAGAAGGCTTGGCACAACCCCATAGTTGCACTCCATATGTCAATGTGGGCTTTATTAAGCACCTATATACAAGAAGTTTATTATCTGTAGATAGCTGTGATTTTCGGCCAATTAGCCAGTTCATTTGGCGTACTTTCATGTTGATATGGTTTTTTGCCAAAATGTGTACTTTCCAAGTGAGTTTTTTGGTCAAGTGACATTCCCAGATATATGACTTCTTCTTCTTTAAGTTCCATCTTCTATCGAAGGTTGAAAATCATCATGGCTATGCGGACTCTGTTGACTGCCGCTCTAAAAAGTTCTGCACTACTGCATTCAAACCATTCCCTTAAGTTATGTTAGATATTTGACTGCGTACTGTTTTTACTGGTAGTAATATATCGTTTAGTGTGATTCTCGAGCATATGGCGTTTCTGTTTGTAAATGTAATTTGATTAGATTTGGTGCGGTTAACTTTGAATTTCCATCTATCTATCCAGTCTTGGAGTAGACTCAGGTGCATTTGAAGGTTTCCTGATGCTACTTGAGGGTCATTATCGATGGATATTATGGCGGTGTCATCTACGAACATGGCTACTGTAGTAGTATTTGTTATTGGGATATCAGCCATGTATATAAGGTATAGCAGGGGACCAATGGTACTTCCTTGAGGGACATGGGATTGTATGGGATAGTAATGAGAGGTTTCTATAAGGAATCTGACTTGAAAGTGACGTCCTGTGAGGTATGATTTAATTAGTATGTAGATGACTTAAGTTTATATAGGAGTCCTTCATGCCAAACACCGTCGAATGCCTGTTCTACATCCAGAAAGGCAGGGGTGCATATTTTTTTTTCTTCCAGACATAC
Organism: Diabrotica undecimpunctata; assembly: GCF_040954645.1. NCBI lineage: Eukaryota > Metazoa > Arthropoda > Insecta > Coleoptera > Chrysomelidae > Diabrotica > Diabrotica undecimpunctata. Next base: position 36,287,317 of record NC_092810.1, read on the forward strand.
ATTAATCTTTTTAACAATCCTACGACTTTGTTGTAGAATTCAAACTGGTGTGCTGGTATCACTGAATTAATTTCGATGTCTTCTGAAATTAGTTGGAGCAGAAGCCTTTTTATTTGGTTCTATTTATCAAACCAGATAGACATTTAAATAGATGTGTGACAAAACAAAAACAGGAGTGTAACGGACACATTAGTAGAATGGCGAAGAATAGAATAGTACGAATAGCACGTGATAAGTCACCAAATGGACAAAGAAATATTGGCAGACCAAGAAAAAGATGGTGCTATAATTTAAACAATTTAGTAGGCTGATATTGAAGAAGAAACAGGCTTTAAAGCCTACACAAGAAGGAAGAAGAAAAAAAAGGTCAATTTGGTTTACTACATAATTATTTGCGCGACCTTCCAAATAATCGAGTATTAGGCCAATCTTATGATATTATTATTTATCGTGGTCAATAGGACATTTGCTTTCCTCAGTAATTTTTTTAATATTAGCCCGGTGATCATGTCGAAACCTGGTACTTTGTGGTTATTGCATGTAGAAATTTGTTCTCTAACATTATTAGGGGTAAAGCATTTGATCGGTAGCATCATTAGGCAGGGGGTATTAAAGAAGTTTTTGACTTGTTCTTCGTTGTTATTGTTGTTAAGTTCAGGTGCACCAGAAAGGTGTGAGAGATGTTCTACAAATATTGATGCCTTTTCTTGTTCAGTTTCCATCGGCTTTCCTTAAAGGTGGTATGTACTGTGTGGGCCTCTTGAATGATTGAGTTGGCTGTTGATGAATAGTTCAAATGTGTCATTCCTCGCATCTTGTAGAGCAGTTTTAAGTTGCCGTGTTAATCTATTATTTTCATTTTTATCTATAGAATTGCGACTTCTCTGCCATATACGCCTGGCTCTTCTTTTTTTACAACAAGACGTTTTATATATACGGGCATATTAGTGTCACTCTGTTCTTTGTCGTTCTGAGAGTGATTATTTATATATGTGCGAAACCAAAATCAAGAGTGGTGGTCACAAGAAAAAAGAAAAAACTAAATGTTTATCGAGACAAAAAATGTGTATCGTAGCAAACCCCAGAAAATATCACAAAGAAACAAGGAGATTAAACCCCATATAAGTATTTCAGATTGTAAATAATATTACAAATCCCTATTGAGGGAGGCAAAAAGATGAAGTCTGACTACAAGTCGCAAAGAAAACAAGAAGTAAAGACGTCAAAATAAGCAACGAATCTGAGCAGCTAATGAAGGAAAGAAGACAACTAATTGCAGAAAACGAACGTCATACTCAAGAATTATCATTATCATCATTAGCCGTTTTGCTCTTCCAATAATAATAATGAATAACTCCATTTCATCTGATCTTGAGCACCCTAAATCCAGTTTTTCTCCTAACTATTTAATTTGAAACTCTGTCTCTGAAGGATATATTCATTGACCTCTCCATTGCTCTCTGTGCTCTATGTGCTTTAAGTACTCAAGAATACGTAGAACTTAATAAAACGATTAGAAGAGAACTAACATATGACATCAAAAAATGTACCGAGAACTTAATAAAGGAAGTCAAAGAAAACAACTATTCAATTTTTCACACGCAAAAAACAATATTATATTTTTCGTTGTATCAAATCCTATATTCTCAACCTTAATATTAAAAACCATTATTTAATCCAACTCTTGGTAATAATTACTCTTTTTGACTCTACCCGCACTCCTTTAGACATACAGACATTTTTGGAGCAGTTAACAAAAATCGCTCGCTCTTACCTGTTCGTGCTCGTAGAGAACTGACGTCTTTTTCGCACCTTTTTGATCTTGATGTTTGTAACGAATAGACGTGTTTTTTCGATCTTAAATCGTGACTGGTGACTTTCGTAGACAACAGATGCTTTTTTCGCAACTCCCACTGATATAAGTTCGGCAGAAAACAGACTTGCTTTCCGCCTCTCTTTGTGATAACTAATAGTTAACAGAAACAGTACCATGTATACTCTGAAAAAATACTGCGAATATGTCATAGATAAACACCATTAATCAGCTTAAGTGCTGATCTAGTGTCCCCTGTTCTATTATGTAGGAGCCAAGATATTTAAATTACACTACTCGTCCTAGTTTTTCTCCAAACAATTCTACGTCCTCAACCATTCCTCTTCCTCCCAACACATATACTCCGTTTTCGACCTGCAAACCTTAAGTCCTCTTTCTTAAATAGCCCTTCTTCAACCCTCCAACTTCTCCTTTAACATTGATTTGCTCTCCTTTACTAACAAGATATCCTCGGCAAAGTGCATTAACCAAGGAGTTAACTCCCTTACTTTCTCTGTCAGTAAATCCATAATAAGATTAAACAGGTAGAAACTCAGTAAAGAACCTTGATACAAACCAACCGTCACTGGAAAACTTTCGGTCAATCCAACGCAAGTACTTACTTTGATGTGTGCTCGCTCTTACACATCTTTCACAACCTTAAGTACTTCTCAGGAACCCATTTCTCTCTCATGTACCTCCATAGCTCTGGTCTAGGAACTGTGTAGTACGCCTTCTTAAAATCTATAAATACAAAATGTAGCTCTCTTCTCTTCTCGCTGTATTTCTCTATAAACTGTCTCAAAGCAAGCAAGGCATCCGTTGTCCTCCTTTCTGGCATAAACCCAAATTGATTTTTTCCTATCGAAGTCTCTCTCGTTAACCTTCACTCTACAGTTCTCTCCAAAAATTTTATTGTGTGCGACATTAACTGTATCCCACTATAGTTCTTACAGTCCTGTAAATCCCCCTCTGTAGCAATTTTCTAAAGTATTCATACCCTACTACTACTACTTGTCGGTTTATAACGTTCTCCGCCGTTTTCCGACTTCCAATCGCCACTTAGACCGGTTGTTCCATAGATCTTCTTCTATGGCCCTCTCTCTCAGTTCTTTATTTATTCCTTCGCTCCAACTTTTTCTCGGTCTACCTCGTTTTCTCTTTCCTTCTGGTTGCCACTTTAGTATTTCTTTTGACATTCGTTGTTCGTCCATTCTTTGTAAGTGTCCGAACCAGATAAGTTGTTTTGTTGTTAGGTCATCTGTGATTGTTCGTTTGATTCCCATTATTTCTCTAATGCGTTCGTTGGTAATCCTTTCTCTTCTAGATCTTCCTGCGGCTCTTCTCCAAAAATCCATTTCCGTCGCTTTCAGCGTTGACAGTGTTCTTTCTTTCAGTGGCCATACCTCACAGCTGTATAAAGTGATACTTTTTACTATAGTCTCATATATCCTCTTTTTATTTTCTTTGCTGATGGATTGGTCCCATAAAATGGTGTTTAACATTGTGATGGCTTTTCTCCCTGACGTATTTCTCTCTCTTATGGCTTTGTCTAATGTTCCATCTTGTGAAATAGTGATACCTAGGTATTTGTAGTCACAGCAGTGCTTTATCGTAGTGTTATCGTCTAATATGAGATCTTTTTGTTCTGCTCCAATGCACAGGTATTCGGTTTTCTTTTTATTTACTTCTAGACCCCATATATCATACTCTTCAATTAATTTTCGTGCCATATAGTTTAAATTGTCATAGTCTATGACGAAGACTATCACTATGAAGACTATGACGAAGTATTCATACCCTCTTTGCTTTATTTTAACATCGGTTCTTAACCTGCCCCTTGCTTTAGCGATACTAAAGCTCGGGTGCTTGCGGGTTATACAACAAGCTATTAATAATTGTAGAATATTTTTGAAATATAGACAACTAATACACAATATATATGAAGACGCAACTGTGATGATACAACTAGACGAAAGCATAAATGCCGTCCCTATTAAGAGAGGCGTTAGACAATGCGACTTAATATCGCCAACTCTTTTAATCTAACAAGTTAAACTACCTCAGATTCTGTGACTATAATCGTGATTGTAGCGAGCTCATTCGAGAAATTACAAACTGTTGTAAAGGAACTCACAGACATCTTCCAATACGTCGGCATAAAAATGAATAAAACAAAATCAAAAACAAAGATAGATATAGACGTCCCCAGACTAACTATAACTATAAATGGCAATGAAATAACTTTTTTATGCTTTTTAATCCGGACTCTAGTTATGTATATTAGAAATTTTAAGTTTTTATTCATCCAACGCCCGTATTAAAGTATTTTTTAACAACACGACTATCACTTCTGCAGCTTCTATAGACGGTAGCTTTCGATAAGTGCCATCTCATGTTTCCCCAAAAATGTACGATCGTTGTGGCGAGCTTCGATGGGGAAAATACCAGTCGTTCACATTATACTCCAATTCCCGCATTATCGAGATTTCTCTTCTACATCGTATTAATTTCTCTTTAAATGTACTGTGAAATATCAAGAGAGTCATTTTGTTTTTGGTTTTATTATAACAGCTTAAAATGCTCAATTTATCGAAGAATATACTACACCTTCCCACTGGAGCTTATTTCAATATTAAAGAACTCTTTTAAAATATTCAAACAACTAATAAAAACTCTTATTCTTTGTTTATTGCACGAAAATTGAAGGCAATAATTGAACAATATTTTTTTAGAAGATTATTAACGCGAACATTTCATATATATATATATATATATATATATATATATATATATATATATATATATATATATATATATATATATATAGTATGAAAAATAAATACATACTAAACGATTATGGGCTATCCGCAGTCAGAATTCTGAAGGAGTGGACTAGAATTACCATCAAACTTGCTGCTTTACACAACCAGAAGACTTTTTTTGTTAAAATGTAGATCTAATGGATGTTTCCCTGGAAATGTTACAAATGGCCTAGTTAATGTTAATTCCTTTTTACATCATCGCACTGAGAATATTCATCATGATGCTCGAAAATTATGTGACAGGTTTGGAAGAAATATTATTAATTTAGAGATTAAGATCACTTTTGCTGCTATTATCTAGTTACGTACCAAGACTTATAATATCTTAAATTTCCACACATTTAATGAATTTAATCGTAGACAAAGAATTAAATACAATACAGAATTTAATAAAATCAAAAAAATACAAATTAAGTTCAATAAATTAAAAATAGAAGCTATTGATAAGATAACATTTCAAGAAAAATGGTTTAAAAATCTAATATCTATTAATTTTCCTTTTGAAATTAAAAAAATTTTAGCACTAGGACCTAAATTTTCTTTATGTCCTTCTAAATCAAATAGAGTTCCAAATTTACTTTCTGATATTGAATCAATAATCAGACCACTTAATGATAGTCAAAAGGATTTTGTTAGATCTAAATGTTCAAACGTTATTACAAACTTTTTACATAAAGAAGTCAAACATCATTTTTTAAATAAATACTATGTACAAACTAAACTTTTTCTTAAAAACCATCCTGAAATTTACATTGTCAAAAGCGATAAAGGTAACGTAACTGTTGTATAAAGAGGATTACCTACAAAAAACTGGAGAACTCTTAAATGATACTAAGTATTACACTACACTTAGAAGGAGTCCTGTTTGTACATTGCAACAAAAAGCAAATTGTCTAGTATCTAAATTAAACAGAAAGAAAGAAATTTATTGATAATAAAAAAGCAAAAGAGCTTAAAATATATAATTCTATTGCTACAGGGTTTTATGCTCTGCCTAAAATACATAAACCAACTTTATCTATGAGACCAATAGTTTCATCTTTATGCCCTCCTAATGGACCAATAGCACAGCTCCTCACAGACATCTTAACTAATGCTTATAATTTAAACAACAATTTTTACGTAATTACTATTTAAATGGGAATAAGCCACAATTTACTAATGTTTGTATTTTGAGAACGATTTCCGAAGTGGAAATTGAATCGTCAATAAACGTACTTTAACCTTTAATTGTGGCTTATTCTCATTTAAATAGTAATTACTTTAAAATGCCACAAGAAAATAGCTTCAGAACAATAACAATTTTTACATTAAAGATTAATTTGGTTTAAGTTCTTTTATTAATAATTTCCAATTACCACAAAATTATGTTTTAGTTAGTTTTGATTACATTTTTTCAGACATCTATCAATGATGAATAAATCTTCTTTTTTATTACTAAATAAAAAAGAATTTTTAAATAAAATTTTAGTTTTTGGCAGTATAATTGTCAAGAATAAAAATTTTAAGTTGGCATTTATGACATTGAGGCTTATTTGTAATTGGTCGCTATTCTAACTTATTTATAAATTCAATTGTTTTTGTGTTAAAAAAATTTTTCCAAATTATATTACAAAATTTAAGAAACATTTATTAGATAAGAAAATTTTTAGAATAGTTCTCTAGTTTTGAAAATGTTAATCTCTTCGTGTATTTGCGATCTGACTTCCTAGCAATGTGTCCAGCCCATCTAAGTCTCTGCACTTTAACGAATTTCACTATATCTGAATCGGTGTATAACTGATTATAGTTCAAAGTTGTATCTTCGACGCCATAGCCCATTTTCATTTACGGTCTCAAAAATCTTTCTAAGAATTTTTCTCTCAAAAATACCAATAAGTCTTTCATCATTTTGAGATAAGGTCCACGTTTCATCCCCATATACCAAAACTGGTCTTATTAAGGTCTTGTATATATTGAGCTTTACTACACGTTTTATATTTTTATTTTTTAAATGTTTCTAGAGACCGTGAACCGTTCTGTTTTCTATTGATATGCGCCTTTTTATTTCGTCGCTTGTCGTGTTTGTTGCGTTTACTAGCGATTCAAGATATGTGAATTCTTTGACTTGCTCAAAGGTATAGTTGTTAATTTGAATTCTCTGGACATTTCGGGGGTTTTTACAAACCAAAATATATTTGGTTTTTTCCTCGTTTACCACAAGTCCTAATTTACTTGCTGCGTTCGCAAGCCTTGTAAAATATTGCACAATGTCTTTCATATGTCTGCCCACTATAACTATATCGTCAGCGAATGCGAGAATTTGCGTCGATCTATTAAACACAGTTTCATTCATTCTAATATTTAATTGTCTGATTGTTTTTTCCAAGGCAATATTAAAGAGGAGACACGCCAGCGCGTCCTCCTGTCATAGTCCATTATTAATGTCAAAGAACGTAGAGTTTTCTCCTTCAATTCTAAGGCATGAGCTTACGTTTTGCACAGTTAGTTGGGTCAACCTAACTAACTTAGGTGGGATCCCAAAGTCTATCATTACATTATATAATGCAGTTCTTTTCACACTATCAAGAGATGGTGTGTATCTATTTTATATTATAGTGACTTTTCTATAAAAGTACGCAAGACTGCATACCTTGGACACATACTGAGAAATAATAAGTAGAGTCGATGGCAAAAAGGGAATAGGTAGAAAGAGGAAGTCATGGCTGCGAAATATTCGAGACTGGACAAACATGACTGTAGACGAATTATTCCACGTTGCAAAAGACAGAGAAGCTTTTAAAAATGTGGTCGCCAACCTCCGTTAATGGGGACGGCATAGGAAGAAGAAGAAGAAGTGACTTTTCCAGAATCTGCCTATGTGCTTGAATTTGATGTGTAGTTGACTTTTCAGCAGTAAATCCGCATTGATATGAAATAACATAATCGTTTGTAAAATGTCTTTCAAACAATACATTGCCGAAGATTTTATAAGAAGAATTACAAAAACCAGTGAACATGGCAAACAGAGCAGCAAGATGTCTCAACAACACAATCTGGAGAAACAAATACCTCACAACGGAAACGAAAACCAGGATATATAAATCAACAATAAGACCGATAATGACGTACACAGCGGAAGCAAGAGCAGATACGACGAAAACACAAAGACTACTGGAAACAACAGAAATGAAAGTCTTACGAAAAATAACAAACCAAACTCTAAGAGACAGAGTAAGAACTGAGGAAATATGAGCGAGATGTGGTATAGAGGAAATAAACGCGTGGACCAAAAGAAGAAAAGTGGAATGGAATCAACACATCGAAAGAATGACAGAAAATCGAATAGAACGAATAGTAAGAGACAAATCGCCAAATGGAGGAAGATCATTGGGACGACCGAGGAAAAGATGGTCAGACAACGTCAATTGAGGCTAAAAACCGAAGTAAAACAGGCATTTTGCCTATTTATAAAGTAGGAAGAAGAAGAAGACCTTTTATAAAGGATTTTTTCTTAAGAACACTGGGACAGAAATTTGAGATGCGATTTTCTTTACTTAAATAACTAATACTAAACTAAATTATACTGTGTAATAATATTTTATATTGTCAACCTGATGGTACTGTAGAACAAATATTTGAATAGTGTAAATGAGTGTAATAACTGAGCACAACCTCTGGTTCATCAGGGAATTTCGTCTTTCTTTATTTGCTAACAACTATTTGTTTATACAAAATATTTAACTTATAATTAATTTGTAATTGTATTATATTGAAGTATTATATTCTAACATTTTTTTATATTGTATAATGGGAGTAAATAAACATTATTATTATTATATTGGGATGCCCATGTTATCTGCCATATTTGCCTCGCTTTTCTGCGATTATTTCTTTAACTTCATTATATAATTCATGTTGTTTCTTTAGTATTAACAAAGTGGTATTTTTATGTCCAAACGTACATCAAGAATATCGCGATGTCAATCCGAGTATTTATTACTTAAAAATGGCGGATGTTCCATCGCAAGAATTTGTGTAGATAACTTTTTGGCGATATAATTTAACATTTCGTACTACTACTAGAGTTCACCAAACTTAAATGTATTTGCAAGCTTTCGACATTATCGTCGGAAACATTAAAAACATCAGAAACGACGTTCGAACAGCTGCTTTATTAATGAATCGCAAGCCAATTAGTTTTTTAGTATTTTCTGATTTTGCGAAGACAGCAAAAATCCCAAAATTAGTCTCAGTAGGACGAGAATGGAGAAAAGTCACTAACTACAAACCATAAAAGGTAAAAGTGACGTATACATGAAATACGTGTTAGCTGAGAAGGCCTTGATCATCTACACCCGGCATACAAATAGCTGAACTTATATTTTTTCTCGACCGGGACTGCCTTTACACTACACTAATATGGAGGAGTGTACTGATGTCTGACCATTTATTAGACTCTACGGGAAACCAGCGCTTGCTATAGGGTGAAAGCAAAAAATATTCGAGTGCCACTTTTTAGTATGTGCAATTATGGAGAAATTAATTGATGCTGATTTTTGTCAGAGCGTTCAGAATTTGATCAGCAAATGGGTAAGTATTCATACAATAATGGCACATTTGCTTAGTATACAGGGACATAATGTGTTCATATTATACATATGCAAAACTTTAACATATACAGAGCTGTAATATATACAGGATGTCCCATAATTATAAAGGGCATAAGGAAACAGTTCAAATGGTTCGCAAAATGTCTAATTTAAAGGTCTTTATTGTTTAGCCATATGACACAAATTTAGGAAAATGCTATAAATCATAAACTCTAAATATAAGCTATAAATTAAAACATATATGTCGAGACTACGTATCCAATTGATTTCTCCCGGTGTGGCTTCAACGAAATCACTCTTTGGTCCTGGACATCATCTGAGAGGGCATTCAAAAAGAAATGTGTCTTATGGTGTATCTTTCATAGCCGTAGTCACATTCTGCATCTATTCCTTATAGGATAGTAAGCTACTGGAGTGGAGTGCATCTTAATACTTCGATTATTAAGCGCTACTGTAACGTTGGGTATCGACATACTGTGTGTAAAGGCTATTCATCAATGTGATAGCACAAATAATCCGCTACAGAATATGCCAGCACCATCGCGGATCTATTCATCAGTGATCAATAAAATAGCATACTTCAGTTTTTTTAATCCCAATTGTCCATGCAAAGCAAACATGTCTCTTTGTCGGTTTGGGTAATAACCATTAGACCAAAAACTTGTTGGCAAAAACTATGAAAGCTCAGTTCTATTTCATTTTCGCAAGCGGATGAAAGTACCTAGATCGTGGAGCCGTTGCCAGTATCTGTCGTGAATTTTAAACTGGGTATGACTCTTGGTGTGCAAGTAAAACGTGTGGTCTTAAATATATTGAACTATGATCTAAACTTAAAAAATGGCGACAGCTTGACTATTACTGTGGAAAAAGTTTCAAAAATATGCGGTGTAAGTGTTCACAAAATTTGTGACATCCGCGAAGAGGTCCAGCAAGGCGAACTGAAACCTGTGCAAAACAGGAAGAAAAACCAAGTATCAACCAATTCACGTAAGAATACTTACGATGAAGGAGTAAAATCTTAAGGAAAATTGTTCATGTTTTTTTTTGGAAAACATATCACCAACCGTCGACAGCATAATATACAGAGCAAAGGATGATGAGGACCTACCAGCTTTTTCAAAAACCATTAATAATTCATGAAATGTTTTCATAAAAGGGCTCTCTACTGCACTGAAAGCTCCAACCCAAAGAGGTCCTTGGTTTGTTCTTCATACTGGAAGCGAAACTGATTTTGTGGCATGGGACTAATTAACTTGCTTGGCCAAGAAGGTAACCACTGATTACCACGACGAAATGAACGGAGATCTATATGAAGAATGGTTTGAGAAGACGTTAATTCCAAATTTGCCAAAAGACAAAGAAAACTTTGTCGTTTTGAATAACGCCTTATACAACTCCCGCAAATTTGATTTCGGTAGACAATTTGCAGGAAAATATTGAAGCGGTGAAGCAGGTTCACTATCCAGGTTTTAGATTGGAAATTGCTCATACGTCCAGTTATTTTTTTGTAAAAATTGATATCTTGGGGCTATAAATAAATCAATAATGTAAAATATATAAATATGTAATTAAAAGATGTTTGTTTTAAAGCATACCACATATGGTCTGTGGACTCTAACAAAAATGACCAAAAATTGTCTCGTGAGTTCACAGACCATATGTGGTATGTGCGTATTTTTCTCATTTTATCCATTATTTCCCTTTATCAAATAATAAATGGCATAGACAAATCATCAATTACAATAAACTTAGATCATGTTTATGTTCTAAGACAACAACATACGTGAAATAGCTACTTAATTGATTTTTATTACGTAATTAGTCGAAAATCAAAACAAAATAGACGTGTTTGTATTTTTTGTGCTTTTTGTGAATTGAGATTGTTGCTGCAATATGAGTAAGAGACGAGGCTATACAGAAGAAAAGTTACGGAGAATATTAGAAGAGAGTAATAACGAACAATATAGTCAGTCAAATTAGTCGTGATGAAGAAAATGTGACCGAGGACCGTAGTGATTTTGACGATGATGACAGTGTAGCAGATCCCGATTTTATTCATGACGATTTGTCACCTAACCGTTTAATTCTACGAGATAATCAGGTAATGAATGAAAATATCAACGTTCAGCATGCAATTGAACAACGTATGGAAGATTCCGATTCTGATGATAACAAAGATATTGAAGTAAATACAGCTCTAAGAACTGGCATAATACCAACTACAGAGCGTCAAATGAAAGAACATGATAAGAAAAATGGATGGAATTACGACATTCAGCCGATAGATCGTCAAATTTTTAGTAACTCGGAAAATTATATACATACTGAAAACATTCCAAAAAATGCAGATGTGTTTGCAATATTTCGTCTTTTGGTTGATGATGATTTATTTGAGTTGATGATAGAACAAACCAACCTATACGCTGATCAACTTATTGCAAATAATTCTAGAGGTCGTTTGAGTCGCTGAGTCGCTTAGTCCAAAGCCTAATATGATATTGGAATACAATAATCGAAAAAAGGGTATCGTTCTTTCTGACGAATTGGCTAGCTACTATTCACCAATTTGCAAGACCTTGACCTGGTACAAAAAAGTTGCTGTCGATGTTCTGTTTGGAGTGGGTCTCATAAATGCAGTTTATTTGTTCAATAAATTAAACCAGCAAAATAAATGTACATTATTGCAGGTCCAAATGAGTATTGTGAAAAATCTTTTGGGCACAAACGTTGTCCAGACACCTGCCATACCTTCGCCGTCCACGTCACAAGTACAGCATTTTCTTAAACCGCTGGATAGAAAAGATGGAAATATTACTAGACGTATGTGTGCCGGCTGCTATAATGAATTTCGTCAAAAAGGAGAAACATCAGCAGCTGTCACTAATAAAGCCAAAAGAGTTTCACAAATATGCAATATCTGTATCAAACCGTATTGTCTACAATGTTTCCAAAGGTACATTGAGCATGTAACTTTTTTTTTCGATACTTTTTCTTTTTCAATAAATATTTACTTTTCATTACATTGTATATTATTTTATCTTACATATCCATTATTTAATTCGCTAAAAGTGAAAACGCAATAAGCATAGATATTTAGTTTCGATATTACATTGTATTAAAATTACGATAAAATTCCACATGTTTTCCCTTTGTCCCACTATTTATAATATATGGGATATATTCTGTCAAGTCCACGTCTAATAAACGCCATGCTCCCCACGTTCACTTTTATAAACAACCTTAAAATTGTATCGACGAACAGACCACATATGGTCTGTGAACTGGTAGTGCTTTTAGTCCACAGACCATATGTGGTCTGTTGACAGCGAACCTGTTAATCATATTTCTCACAATAATAATCGCAATCCATATCTAAACCGTCCTCATCCTCTGAATCATCTCCTGTATTAAATATGAGAAGTATCTCAGATTTAATGCTCATTTGTTTTTTTAGTCTTGTACGTACAGTACATTTCAGTTATGATCTTGTGTATTTTATGATTTCTCAGTCTATCGTCAAACTACCTCACACCTACCACTGTGCTGACATGAGCGGCATCGCAACGTGCCGTAAGACTAAAACTGCATTTTAACTTTGACTTCTACTATAGCACCAGGACACAGCCGCCATTTTTATAAATATTCTTTTACAGTTATATCGTCAACAAAGCAAAATTACTCTTAACTATTACATGAAAAATCCGTGATAAACATTTTAAAAATAAATCCTGCAATAACTTAGTCCTGCTGGTGCTTATTGCTCAATTTTCTTTTTTGACGTGACAACGTCTTAAATTAGGTTGTGGCTCGGAGTCACTCATGAAAAAGTGTAACGCCCGCTCACGTCTGTTACGATGAGTCACCGAACGAGAGAGAGGCCCGCCGGACCGGCGAATGCCTTGCGTCTCTCTCCCACTTAAACATGATCGGTCCGCTGCGCGCGCAGCACTAGAGAATTAGGCGCGTTGAATCGGTGCGTGCTTGTGTCTCTGTCTTTCTCGAGCGTTCTTGGCGTTGGAAAACCGAGAAAGCGTCATAATACAAGTTCACACGTGTGGTTAAAGTATCGTCAGCTGTGTCTGTAGTGAAAATGTGGAGTGCTTAGATTCGTCATTTACAACAACTACAACAATAAAGGTAAATAATTGTACACTAATATTTCATTATCGTAAACTATGATTGATTGATTAATTGTTAGATTGACACAAAAGTTGAGAAACTGAGTTTATAGGTTATGTCATACTATTGACAAATGTTGATAGTGTTAAGTAAATTATTAGTTTAAATCACTCTGCAATCAATCGTAATTCAGTCGATTGAGAAGAAACAGCGCGTTTCAACTGCAAACAACTATTGTGCAATTTAATAATATTCATATCAATAAATATTCTACCGAGAAAAAGACGTTGTCACGTAAAATCTTCGCCCGTAAAACCGACTTTACAGGCAACCGATTTTTTTTTGCCCATTTTTTTACCAATGATAATTTACAATCTCTTATCACATTGCATCTGGTTGATTAATCGAGTAATTTTTTTACAAGGTATTATTTGTAAGATCTTCTTTATGAGTCCTTTACTACATAATGCTTGTTGCTGTAAATTCTATAAAGGCCACGTTTTTTAAACTATTCTGAAAGCCTGCTTTGATATACGATGTTAGTACTAGTACCTGATCTTAAGGGCTTCTTAAGTAGTTTCAGGAAGATTCCGCTAGCGATTCTGTTATAAATAAGTTACTCCAAAAAATTAAAGATATAGGTCTGCAGTTATCTGGTTTTTCAAAGTACTAAATTGGAGATTTTATTTGCCTTTTTTAAGTCCTTAAAATCTACTAGTAGCTATGCTACAATACAGGTAATTCTAAGCAGCTCCATAAACTCCAGCAATTGTTTGATGTGAAAGACAATGGTACGTTTAGATAAGCTAACTGGAAAAGAGATTCAAATCCTGGTTTATGGTTTCTGATAATCGATATCAACCTCTTTGATGCCCAAGAAAAGTTTATCACAAATTTCTTCATTAATACCATCGAAATAAATAAATTGAACTTCAAAAAAGGTAATCGAAATAAATAATTTGTATTATAGAAAAAGAAAAGTCTAGAAAATGGATTCCATTAGATATCAGCAACTGCAATTCCATCAGAAAACATAATTTTTTCCCGAGTAAAGATTTGTAATCTGTTCTGTTTGGAAGGTAATGAAATTGGTTAATTAAAAAAAAACGGGGTGGCAGTCCAGTGAGACTGCTGGTAGAAGTTATACTTCTATATACGCGTTCGCCGTAAAAAATTTATATAGGAGTCAATCTGCACAATCATTATATATGTAATGCTGTAGGTAAGAGAGAGCAGAAAGAGAAAAAGAATTAGTTATATAGGTATATGGTGCATCGTATGCTGTATATAAACATTTGACCTGTAATAGGAGTATAGTAAATGAAGGATTGGATCAATATTTTAATGAAAATATATATTTTTATTTTTATATATGTATAAAAGAAGTTTAATGCAAAAAAAAATTACACATACTCTGCAGTAAAATTCATTGTTTATTTTGTTATTAATATAAAAATTACAATACAATAAATACACTGCAACATAATTCAATATAATAATACAATATAAATTAAAATGTAATATTCATAAGTATTTAAAGCTGCCAATATACATAACTTACTTTACGAAGATAAAAATAAAAAACCAATAACTCGGATTATGTTGTAAATTTTCATTTTATTTTAAAATTTATGTTTTTTGCGTATATTACATATATTTAATAAGATTAACGTGAGATTTTTAAATATTTCAAAAATAAAAAAGGAAACTCATAATTGGGATTCGAACTCACAACCACCAGCGTATGAACCAAACACGTAAAGGATTTGCCAATTAGACATGACTAACGGATTTCAAAATTGACAGTTCTTAGTAAAACAGTGATTATTTTGAAATAGAAAAGCCTGAAATAATTATAAACGTTTAATTTTAAATAATACAAAACATATCACGTAAATAATAATATTAATACATATTATATTATATATAATATTATATATATAATATATAATATTAAAATATATACAAAAGGAACATTTTTATTCTCGAGAGAGGAAGAGAGAGAAAATATATCTTCTGTCTCTCTCTTACTCATTATCTTACATATGTAATGGTTTCACAGATTCACTCTCATGCAAATTTCCAACGCCGACCGTGCGTATAGAAGTATAACTTCAATAAAGATTACCTGCTTGTGCTGGTAACTTTCTAATTAAACTTAACCAAATGACTGACCATTTACAAATTAAATCTATCTGGTAAGTCCAAAGGTTTGTTTCTTTAAGCCCTCTCACTTTATTGCTGTTGTCCAGTAGGACAACTCTTTACTGCACTAGAATTTGGGTGAACTTCTAACCGCTTTAAGAATACAGGCCGATAAGCTTACTGCGAGCAGTCAGCAAGATCGTAGAAAGAGTAATACTAAGCAGACTACAAGCTGAAACATACGAAATAGGACTAATCGCAGAAGCTCAATTCTGTTTTTAGAGTAGAACACTCCAGCGAATTACAAGTACTTAGACTGAAAGAATACGTAACAGCTGGATTTAATGACAAACAGTACACAGAAGCAGCGTTTCTGGATGTAAGCAAAACCTTCGACAGAGTTTGGCATAAAGGCCTAATATACAAAGCTTCAGAAGAAATGAAGGCATCGAATGGAAAAGAGAACCAAGAGTCATGGAACTGGGAGTCTGGGAGAACTGGGAGTCAAATTTCCAACAGAGCTCATCAAGTCGTTGTTATTCGACTTGAAAAATTGAACAATTAATAAAATTCCTTAAAGACATTAATATACTCAACAAAATTTAATATTATTAAGTCAATTATCTCATGTGTATGTTTATATGTCGCTAATAACCTCAGAGGTTGATGCGACAGTGTTTGACTATAAAAAAAGACTTTTAATTTTTTATGTTAACATGTGTAATTATTTTACCGCTATTACGAAATATATATTAACAATTCAAAAATTATTCCGATACCCTTTTTATACTGTATCGCAGTACACCTTTGACATTTTGAGATACTGTTCACATATTCACATCGTTAGACCATCAGTGTTGTTTTATTTATTGGTTTGGAGCTAATATATTAAACACATAAGAACGAACGAAAAAAGAGTGAAGAATACCATAATTTAATGGTCAAGGTAAAATTTGAGTGAACCAGCGTCTGACAGTTTTATTTAATTATAGTGTGCTCGAATCCCGAAACCAGTGGTTGAGTAGACAAACTGCTAGGCGTATACTCAGAAAAATGTGTTGTTTACAAAGGCACATTCCATGGTATTTTGCGTGGGTATATCAAGATTGTCTGTATTCTTCTTCTTATTTTGTCTTCTTTATTATTGACGTATTGGTTAAAAGAAAATTATATAAATTAACAACTTTTTCTTTTATAACAGCTTTTTCTTTTATGTTCATTTGGTGAAGAAAATTTTATAATTGGAGAGTTATACATTCCCCCAAAATATGTAGAACGAATTATGAACAACACTGTTTATCAGTCGAAGATATATTTTAAAGGTATAATCACAAGACATATATATTCGGCGACTTCAATCTTCCTGAAGCTTCATGGGATAACAATGAATCAGGTGTCCTGGTGAATTGTTCTCAAGGTTCTCATGCATTGTACTTAGCTAAGTTTTATGGTTTCTTGGATTTTTTCAAATGATTAATATTCCAAATGAAAGAAATGTATTTTTAGACTTAGTATTTACAAATGTTTGTGATTTATAAGTAGCAAAAGCTTCAGATCTGATTTTTAAAAATAGCTATCACCACTTAGCGAAGAAGGAGAGAAGTACCAGAACAAGGCGCCTTAATATTGAACTTCTCAAAAACCCGCAAACGGTAGAAAGGTTTCAAAACTATATCGAAACTAAACACATAACTAAAGAGAATCTAACAATTAGTGAACAATGGGAAATTTGTAAAAATTATATTAAAGACGCAGCAAATAACATTCTATGGCCTCAAAGACCACCAGCACGCAATGAGTGGTTCGATGCTGAGTGCGAGGACATTACAAGAAGAAAGAACAATGCATATAAACTGATGCAGCAAAGAAGAACCCGAGAAAAAGAACAAAAAGATAAAGGTCTCAGAAGAGAAGAGAAGTACATCCATCGGAGAAAAAAGCGAACTTATGAAAATAGAATATTGGAAGAACTTGAGGCATTAAAAAAGGAAAATCAAACAAGAAAATTCTATAAAAACCTAAATAAAGCAAGAAAAGAATTTAAACCAAGGATTGGACTATGTAAGGATAAGGAGGGGCATATACTCAATACAAAAGAAGAAGTATTGAAAAGGTAGGTGAAACACTATAAAGAACTACTTACTATCGAAGTAGAAGATCCAAATCAACCACCCCCAGGAGCAAGCAACAATACACCATTGGAGCTCCATCAATTCAAGAAGTACGGGATGCAATAAAACACCTAAAAAATAATAAATCTCCAGGAAGTGATGGTATACCCGCGGAACTTATTAAATGTGGAGGTGCTACTCTGACTAATCATATATATATATATATATATATATATATATATATATATATATATATATATATATATATATATATATATATATATAAATCATACTGAGAGCCTGGGATGAGGAACAAATCCCAGAAGAGTGGTGTATTGGGATCGTTTGCCCGCTACACAAAAAGACAAAAAGTGCGATGAATTAGAATGTAGAAACTATAGGGGAATAACCCTCCTTAATACAGCATATAAAATATTTTCGAGTATTTTATATAATAATAGCGTTTAGGTCGCCTTCAGAGGAGCTTCTTGGCGAATATCAAAGTGGTTTTTAGGCCTAGTTGATCAACAACAGACCAGATCATTGTGCTAAGGTAAATACTGGAAAAAAACCAATTAATTCAATATTGACACATACCATCTTTTCGTAGATTTTAAATCGGCCTATGATAATGTTCTAAGAAATAAATTGTAGGAAGCCATGGATGAATTCCACATCCCCGATAAACTGATAAGATTGGCGACAGGGAGATGCGCTGGCGTGTCTTCTTTTCTACATAGCTCTGGAAAAGGTGATCAAGGATGCCCAAGTAGACAACAGAGAAAACATTTTTAATAAATCATCCCAAATTTTGGCATATGCAGATGATATTGACCTAGTTCCCCGCACAACACGCAAGCTAGAAGAAATGGGCCATTTCCAAGGCGGATGAAAACCTCCTGCTTATATTTGAACGAAGGATCCTGAGAAGAATATTCGGTGGCATCTGTGAAAATGGTGTTTGGAGAAGGAGGTACAACTACGAGATATATCACAGATATAAACATATATTTGGGGGTAAAGACGTAGTATCCCTTATAAAAGACGAAGATAGGCAGGACATCTGGCAAGATCACAGCAGAACAACACTCCTAGAAGAATCCTTATGTCACTGCCTATGGAAAGTAGAAGTAGAGGTAGGCCAAAACTCAGATGGAGGGATGGTGTAGATGAGGATGGTAGAAAAATAGGAGTAGCAAACTGGCAACAGTTGGCAATGGATAGAACTGACTGGCGTAATAGACTTGGGAAGGTCGAGGCTCTTTTATAGGGCTGTAGCAATGATGATGATGATTTTCACCACATAAGTTACACTTACAATATTAGTTTATGTAAACGTCAAGATAAGTCATTAGAATAGACTAAATTTTATCATGATTTTGTAAACACAGACTATGAAGGTCTCAATAACTATTTTTCAATGATACCTGGGGAAGACCATTTGGGTTTGTCAAATGTTGATGATACTCTAACAGAGTTTTACTACATACTTAATATGTCATTATTATTGTTTGTACCAGTGAAAAGATTTAGTTATCTAAATCTAAAGATAACTTCTAGTTATCCAAAATATTTTAATGCCAACTTACGTTATTTAGCTGTACGGGAAAAAAAATGCTCATAAAAATTATGTGGTTATTTTTATATTTTGGAAATGGAAGCTTAATTTCAGTAGCAAACTGGCAACAGTTGGCAATGGATAGAACTGACTGGCGTAATAGACTTGGGAAGGTCGAGGCTCTTTTATAGGGCTGTAGCAATGATGATGATGATTTTCACCACATAAGTTACACTTACAATATTAGTTTATGTAAACGTCAAGATAAGTCATTAGAATAGACTAAATTTTATCATGATTTTGTAAACACAGACTATGAAGGTCTCAATAACTATTTTTCAATGATACCTGGGGAAGACCATTTGGGTTTGTCAAATGTTGATGATACTCTAACAGAGTTTTACTACATACTTAATATGTCATTATTATTGTTTGTACCAGTGAAAAGATTTAGTTATCTAAATCTAAAGATAACTTCTAGTTATCCAAAATATTTTAATGCCAACTTACGTTATTTAGCTGTACGGGAAAAAAAATGCTCATAAAAATTATGTGGTTATTTTTATATTTTGGAAATGGAAGCTTAATTTCATGAATTAATCAGAAAAGATCTTAGGAGGATAGCGTACGTCTTAGCTTCCAGGAACAATATCAAACATCCGTTTGGAGGCAATACGGCAGGCAAAGCCTGGCTAAGCTTTTCCTGCAACTCCATAAAGAGCTATCAGTACGACGACCAACGGGAACATCATATTCAAGAGCAAGAGGCTTTAACAAAGAAAATTTCGCATCTTTCTTCAATGTTCTAGAATGAGAATATGACAAACGGTTTTACCCACCTGAATATATCTTCAATGTGGACGACACAGGTCTTACGGTTGTACAAAACAAGATTGCACAGGTAGCAGGCTGAAAAGGGAAACGACAAATTGCATCATTAACTTCTGCTGAAAGGGGCTCTCTGATAACCGTCGTGATGTCGATGAGCGCTGCTGGCCAATTCATCCCACCAATGATTATATTCCCACGTATAAATATTAACCAGCAACTGATGAAAGGAGCTCCTTCAGGTTCCATTATGGCAGTACATCCCAGTGGATGGGTACAAAGCAATATTTTCACAAGATGGTTTTAACATTTCATTGACACAGTGAAACCCACAGAAAAATCACCAGTCCTACTTATTATGGATGGTCATTACAGCCATACACGTAATATAGAAGTCATAGATTTACCTAGAGATAATCATGTCACTATAATTGTCTTGCCTTCTATATTGCACCTACAAACTTCAGCCATTGGACAAAACTTACATGGGTGTTCTTAAGGCTTACTACATCGAAGAGATCAGGGTCTGATTGCGCCACAACAATCGCCCACTAAGTGCATTTGATGTGTCAGAGCTCTTTGGGAGAGCTCATTTGAAATGTCAAACTGGAGAGATTGAAGTTAATGGATTTAGAGCTAAAGGAATTTATCTCTTGAATAAAAACATATTTACATATGTCGATTTCATGACAGCTGAAATTGAAGCAGAAAATACTTCGACAGTCGCACCTGATGATGCGATTGATAAAGATGATAAGGTGATCGTCGTTTCAACCACTGCTGTCAATTTAAATGAACCTAAAAAATCTGACGATAACTGTATCAATTCTGAGAGCACACCAGATTTTCGTTCCAGCCACAATAATTTATCATCTAATTCTCCCGTTCTTTCATCTGGGCCTAATAAACAGCTTTAAACTATTCCTAAAACTAATGCACAGCTTGATGCTATTTCTTCAACTAGTTCACAGCTTGTCGCTATTCCCACAACAAGCTTTTACAGAAAGTCTGCCACGCCTGCCAGAAGACCTTGTGCAGAACTTGGTGTAAAAAGAAAATTATTTGAGAATAAGCCCACTCCATCAACTCCTTCCACATCTGGGTCTTCAAGAACATCTCTGCTAATACCATATGATCTTTCTTCTGTGCCATTATTAAAGAAAAAAGCCTCCAATCGTGGACGTGAGCAAATTAAGTGTTCAGTGATAACCTCTTCACCTTACAAAAATTAATTGATCCAATCTCTTAACAAAGACAAAGGGGAGCAAAACGAAGTAGGAAAATGCAAATAAAAAAGAAAAGGGAAAGAAATAAAAAAAAATAAAACGTAAGCAGGTTACCAAAGTCACAAAGAACCAAAAAAAGAAATCAGGTTCTAGTAGCGAGGATGAGGAGGAATATGTGCCTGCAGATGATGAGAGCGATTACAATGAGTTTCCTTCTACACAGCGACCACAAGACGTAGCTGACGTAACGTGTATGTTTTGCAAAGCACTTTTTTCAGAGGATAATCTTGGTGAAATATGGGTCAGGTGCTTCATATGCCATTTGTGGGCACATAACGAGTGCACTGGGGGTGAAAAAGAAGAATATGTGTGACTTGTAAATAGTTTTTCACCTAGTAAAAAAAAAGAAAAGCAAGTGCTCTTTCATATAGTATTCTTTCCAATCTATCTATCTTACTTAGTAAGTCATCATTAAACAAACTTTTAGCTCAAACTTTTGGGGGCTCAGGAATTAGTAAGGTAATATTTAAGTCACTAAAACAACAATATCAAAAATGGAAGGAATTGATAAGCATATAGCTATAATATATGATGAAATGGCGATTATGCCAAGTCTTCGTTACAATGAGCATAGTATGTGTATAGATGGTTTTGAAGACATGGGAGATGATAGAGATTCATATATAACAGATCACGTTCTAGTTTTTATGGTAAGAGGTCTAAGAAAACAGTGGAAATCATCTATTTTATACCAATTTTGTAGCATTTTGAAAGAAATCAATTTAGGATCTTCCAAAATAACATATTCTTCTTTTTTGGAGTTCTAGAACAGCTGTCCCAATCTGATGTTGTTTTTAAATTTCAAAAAAGAGCAATACAGTATCTTTTGGGCCTCAGTAGAATAACATATTGAAAAAGCTACTTCAAAAATCACGGGATTTTAGCTCTTCCGTTTTTAAATATTTTAGAAAGTGTTTGCTTAATTCGTAAACATCTTTTTTCAGCAAAACCTAATCATTAGTTAGTAAAGAAATCTATATTATATTCAGCAAAAAAATTGTACAACCATCTCAATTTGCAACTTAAATCTTCAACTTCTTTCCTTAAGTTCCGTAATAGGACAAAAACCTATCTATCTGAAAGACCATGTTATTCAGTAGAAGAGTTTCTGAACGAATAGCTTTATGTACAAGTAACTAAAGTATTTGTATAAATATATATTTCAGTATTACATGCAGAAACTTAAACTATGCAATTTGCAATTTATTTGCAATATATTGTGTATTTTATTATCTTTTATTTTGTGATATTGACGGTTATGTAATTTCAGTGAATTTTAAATTGTTAATTGTTAATTGTTGTTTAAATTGTTTTTCTGACTTTTTGTAAGCTTTGTCCATAAAATTGTACAATTTTCAGTGGTAAAGATATTTCTATTGTATTCTAAATTTATATACAAAGTCGTTTTACATGTATTAAATAAAAAAATAAATTATATTTTGTCTTATTTTTTCGTAAATGGTATGGTGTATATTTGAACTTAAAAATAATTTGCACATTTTAAAATTTCAAATGCAATTTTTTTTTCAAATATACCAAATTATATTTAAATATTTTAAGCTTTATTTAAATTGTCCCACCAAAATTAAATTTTGAAATTCCCGCGTAATTTTCCGCTTGAATTAGTTCCGATCATCGAGCAAAAAGACAAAAGAGGGAATGTAAAGGTAGTGGGGGCAAAAATATTGTTAGACAGGAAGTGCCATCTTGAGAGGCCAAATTAAACAAGGAAAGAGAGTCTTTCCTTGTTTAAGAAATCAAATTTAGTTGGGTTATGTTATTATGTGTCCCAACTGTCACATGAAACCTTATTTATATTGAAGTTTTTTAACAATTGTTTCACATTTTAGACTGTTATCGTTAATATTTGATTAAAATTTTCTCGTCTAAGACATTCTGAAAACTATTTTATAGCTACTGTTAATAAGTGTCGGAAAATTTAAATTTGTCGCATTCGCATTTCCGGATATGTCCGCCATCAGAGGCCACTTTTTTGGTCGCCTTTTCATAACGATTAGATTCCCTCTTTTGTCTTTTTGCTCGATGGTTCCGATACAAGTCTCTTGAAGCGCTTAGTTTCATATCTAACTAAAGTATTATCGTGAAGCATCTAGAGGTAGGTGATTTGTGACTATTACGTAGTTGGTAACTAAGCAATAAAAACACAATAATCAACTAGTATGACATAAAAATATTAATTACTATTTAAATGGGAATAAGCCACAATTAAAGGTTAAAGTACGTTTATTGACGTTTCAATTTACACTTCGGAAATCGTTCGTGGAAATTGAAACGTCAATAAACGTACTTTAACCTTTAATTGTGACTTATTCCCATTTAAATAGTAATTACTTTAACACGAAAAAAAAATAGCTTCAGAACAATATAAAAATATTAAATAAATAATAAAATGACTTTATTTAATTTTAAACATATTATTTCAATTTTGAAAATTCAAAAAACATAGTATGAAGATTCGCGCTAGTCTTCAGTACCGCCTACTGTACTACTTTTTGTTTTATTTTATGGAGCTCACCAGTAGGTAATGTTCTTTATTAAGTTTAAAGCCATTATAAACATTAGATTTTGTGTACATTTGGTATAAACTACTTTAAATTACTTAGAAACATGTCTTCGTCGTTAAAAAAAGTCAAATGGAATGTTTAAGTACGGGTGGTCGACATCCGTCACAAAAGTAATAAGAATCACCAGAGACAATATCTCTTGAAAATAGCTACATATCCTTAAAAGCTGCATCAGCGACGAGTACAACTAAGAGAAATTCTTCGCCTTAATTTTCACATAATTTATCAAGAAATCTGTGCACTAACAGATAAGATCTAGTCTATTTGTTACCATTTAATGATACTTGTCCATTGAGGTGTATTTAAAATCACAGTGGTACCAACTTGGAGGCCATTACATTTAATACTACCTCGATGGTCACCAAAGACCTGTAACAATAATAAAAAAAGTTAATAGAAGTCCGACAAACTAAGGAATGTGCACGCTGTAGTAATACCTTTTCTGTATAAATTCATGAGTGGTTGGCTCTCAGGTTCGGACTGTAAACGGCGATAACAATTGATTCCTTAAAACGACTACCAGCAAAAATATTTTCAAAGCAATATTACGCCTTCTGTACAATGATACCTTTAAGTTTTATTGTATCACAAGTGATAGATCAATTATCCACTAAATGTTTCATTAAAAAAATTGCAAATGCCCTATTATGAACATAAAGCCTCAGTGTATTATATTTTCGTAGATTTTAAAGAAACCTATGACTTAGTAAGAAAAAAACAAAACTTTAGATCCTAAAATAACTGGAAATATCTAGAAATATGATCAAATTATTAAATTATCGTTAGAAATTATCGAATAAATATCTATATATTCTGTATCTGTAAATAAGATCTGTATATTTTGTATATTGAATTTAAGTATTCAAATAATTTTAATGTGACTGAAGCAAAATACTGATAAAGCATTGTAGTATAATAGACAAACATTTCTAGTTTTCATTGATTGGAAGGAAACGTTCGAAAGAGCAAGAAATAACACAGACCAACAAAAAAAAAGATTTATAAAACTTTTCTTAGAGATTTAAAAAAGAATCTGAAATTAGATTTTACGTATCACCCACAGTGTTCCCACAATATAACCCTGGTTTATTTTTATATACATATATATATATATATATATATATATATATATATATATATATATATATATATATATATATATATATTACAGGATCCAACTTAATCGCCGTATTCCCGTTCTCCTTCGCCAATCCTCTCGGCCCAAGGCATGCTCCTCGTCCAAACCTCTCTATTCCGTCGTTCTTCTAATTCCTTCATTCCATAAGCGTCGAGGTCTACGCTTGGTATATTCTTTTGACGTGACAACGTCTTAAATTAGGTTGTGGCTCGGAGTCATTTAAGAAAAAGTGTAACGCCCGCTCACGTCTGTTACAGTGAGTCGCCGAACGAGAGAGAGGCCCGCCGGACCGGCGAATGCCTTGCGTCTCTCTCCCACTCAAACATGATCGGTCCGCTGCGCGCGGCACTAGAGAATTAGGCGCGTTGAATCGCTAAAGTTGAAAATCGTTGAAAGTATCGTCAGCTGTGTCTGTAGTGAAAATGTGGAGTGCTTAGATTCGTCATTTACAACAACTACAACAATAAAGGTAAATAATTGTACACTAATATTTCATTATCGTAAACTATGATTGATTGATTAATTGTTAGATTGACACAAAAGTTGAGAAACTGAGTTTATAGGTTATGTCATACTATTGACAAATGTTGATAGTGTTAAGTAAATTATTAGTTTAAATCAATATTATTCTACCGAGAAAAAGACGTTGTCACGTAAAATTTTCGCCCGTAAAACCGACTTTACAGGCAACCGATTTTGACGTGACAACGTCTTAAATTAGGTTGTGGCTCGGAGTCATTCATGAAAAAGTGTAACGCCCGCTCACGTCTGTTACAGTGAGTCACCGAACGAGAGAGAGGCCCGCCGGACCGGCGAATGCCTTGCGTCTCTCTCCCACTCAAACATGATCGGTCCGCTGCGCGCGCAGCACTAGAGAATTAGGCGCGTTGAATCGGTGCGTGCTTCCGTGCTTGTGCGATCATCGTCCTATCCTCAACAAAATCACTCAAATAGAAATTAGTTAAGTTTAAGTTTACATGTACAATGTTTTAGTAAACAAAATATATTTCTATAGTTAAAATTTGTGCAATTCTTATTTTCATTCAATTCCTTGTTCCTATTGTGCAATTTAATAATATTCATATCAATAAATATTCTACCGAGAAAAAGACGTTGTCACGTAAAATCTTCGCCCGTAAAACCGACTTTACAGGCAACCGATTTTTTATTATAATAATTTGAAAAGGACAAAATACCGAAAAACATTAAAATGATACATTATTAGAATAATATATTTTATCTAATTCTTAACTAATAATAGTATAGGTCTGTACAATCATTTCAGGAGTCAATGTTTTTTGTATTTTCTTTCTCCTTTTTCTGTAAAACTTCACAAGTAGCTTTTTCTCTCTGTTGTTTCAGATAAAGTGACCAACAGTAATCACACATCATGTTCATGTCTCAATGTCTCTGGTATCGTTTCTCCGTCAACTTAATATCCTGATGGAATCGTTCACCTTGTTCTTCACTGACATCACCCAGATTTTCAGGGAAAAGTCAAGATGGTTATGCAAAAATTGGGTTTTGAAGTTCATTAAATATCCCAAATCGGTAAACTTATGTAACAAATTAGGTATTATAACTTCGTAGTTAGGGTCTTTCACATTACCTAAAAACTTGGTTACAACATTTTCGAATGCAATCTAAGCTTCTTTTGGCTTCTGATATAGGAAGAAACTTTCCTCTCAAGTACTTGAAAAATTCTCCTTTAGGCAGGGCCTTTAAAAATTGTTTCATTATGCCTAACTTAATGTGTAGATGTGAAAGGAAGATCTTTTTTATATTTACCAAAGTTTTGTACAAAATGTTCTTCTCGCCAGGTATTTAAACATTTCCTAGGGGCCATTGTTTTGTCGACAAGTGTTTATTTCTTGCTCTACTATCCCATTCTTAAATAAAAGATAAAAGCTTTGTAAACCCCTTTTGTTTATCAAGTAGTATGCAAACAACTTTTCAATATCTACAGATCGTCAAATTGTGAGCTGAATAGCTGATTTTCTGTACAATTGTGTTATTATTTTCATGGACTGAATGAGCAATAGGAAGTGGAGCAAAAATGTTTCCATTGTGTAAGAGTACAGTTTTTAAACTTGTTTTTAAAAAGTCTATAAAAACCCTCCAATCATCCTCATTATAATCAATAACAAACTCATTCATTAGACCACCAACATCATGACAGTAGACCAAATCCCCCTCCTGTGAGGGGGACTGTGTACAAACAACTGTGATTGTAAATTTTCTGAAAGATACTAAAATTTGCCATCACTTCCTGGGCCACTTTCATCAGAATTTGATTCACTGGTATTTAAAATGGTATCAATACGTAGATAAGGCTCAGAGACTGGCAGTTCAGATCCATGCTCTACCGGACGGATAGCAGACGGGAGGTTAAGATAAACAATCACTTTAATATTTTTGGAGTTCTATCCAGAAACATCGACAGTACAAAAATAACCATCATTTTAATAATTTTCTGCTCTCTACATACCATAGGCACTGCAAATCTGAGAACTTGTTTTCTTTCTTCGGCCACATCCTTAAATCCTCAACACAAACATAACATACATTGTGAGGAGCCCAACCTTTGTCTTGGTCACCAATTCTCACATCAAAATATGCAATTGTTGATCCCTGTTTTAGTGTTTAAAGATTATAATAGTTATTTTCTTAATATCATTAAACAGGTTCATAATGCGGTTATCTCCTTCCACTGGGTGTTCACCTAGAATCTCTTTCTTGTATAACAAATAAGGTAGATCAGTTCTTGTAAAAGACTAGTGCGGTTCAAGAACCCCTGTCCGTGAGGGATACTTGATCCCCGTGAAGGGCCTACTTGATCCCTGGGATAGAGTATCCCACCTATGATGCATAGCATAAATAAATATTGCCAATTATGAAGGGTAATTAAATTAAACAATGAAACGAATTAAACTTCCTACTTTATTAAATAAAAACATAAAATACAAAAATAAATCGAGCCAAAAAAGAATAATTGTTTAGAAAACATTAGCATCAAGTCTATGGTTAAATTTTATAATGTTAGAAGTCCTGGCCGTTCTGTTGACGGACGGCTGCGGCAGCTTTTGTACGTTTGTCCGGTCCACTTCGCTGACGTCCTCTACTGTTGAAAAAGTGAAACAGCTTCCTTCTAATCCCTTCCACCTTAAGAATTTAACTTCCAATGTATTTTCTTTCAGGCACAAAACTTTTCCAACATAAAACTTCATTGTTTTTTTAGTACAAAACTTGACTAAAACATAGTCGTGTGGCTCAGGATCCGTATCATTAATAAGCTCATCATCTAAAAGGAAATCAAAGCCACCGCTGCTATCTGGAAGGCTGGAAAGATCATCCTCCTCTTCATTAGTCGAATCGAAAAGTTCTAAGTTTCTAAGTGTTGGAAGCTTTTCTGCTCTTTTCTTGTTGATTGTGGCTTTCTTAAGAGCAAGTTCTTCAATTTCCGCTTTTTCAGGAGTATCAGTTAGGATGCGAGAGCGCCCCCGTTTTCTACCTCGAGAAGATTGGGCATGAGGTGCTGCCTTGGGATAGGGCATGATGTCTTGTGGAGAAAAATGTTTTAACATTATATCCGATGTTGGAGTGCAAGATTTTAGGGCCCCAGACAACGTTGAGTCTATAGAAATTGATGTACTAGCACTAGGCGTTGGCTGTATTGGATCCAGAACTGATTCCTGAATCAAAGTTGGATCTGGACGGTCCGTGAGAGCGCTAGTCATAAATTCGTCGTCAGTAAATATGTTTTGATTTATCGGCCATATTCCAGATACTTTGAACCTACTTATGATATTTGAAGGAGCCATGGCTCAGGAGATCGCATCTCCAGTTTTGCAGCAGTTTTGCATTGTCGTAAATGGTCGTAAATGGGAATAATCCCGGGAAATCTGAGCATAAAATTGGAAGCTGCTTGGGAGTAGTAGGTCTTTAGTGGACCAAAAACTTATGAGAGGTGTGCGGCGGAATTGTAAGAAATATGATGCCGTTGTCTCTCGCAAGTGTTCCAAAAACTTCAGAAAACCAGAGCAAGTCATCCATCCACTGGGATATGTTGTTGCATTGCTGCCAGGAGGTGCATGGATTAAAAATCTGTCCTGCCAGTTTTTTCTGGGAAATATCATGTAAGGAGGCATGTGACCACCTGCAGAATTGATGCCAGCACACACCGTAACTAGTTTGCCTCGTTCTATAGATGTAATTTTGCCCACCTGCTTCGACCCTTTCACAGCAATTATTTTAGCAGGTTTATGTACTGTAGTGAGGCCTGCTTCGTCTATATTCCATATACGCTCAGGAGGAAACTGGTACAGTGTATAAACATTTGTTAATTGATTAAAGAATGTACCAACTGTGTGACGATTAAAATCTGAGCTTCGTGCCAAGCTTGTGGCTTCTGGTGTCCTTAATGACAGCGTAGGGTTTCTATCAAGAAAACCTCAGTAACAGTCGCGGCCAACTTGCTTTGTTTTATCCCAGGCAGGGGGATATGATATCCTATTTGTTGCAGCATAGGAGTATGTCAATTTGCGCAATTGTACCACAGTAAGACCGTAATACATCTTGGACATATCTTTCGAAAACATACCAAGTTCTTTTTCCTGGTCAAGTGAAAAAACCTGGCGCACCTTGTAGCCTGGGAGAAATATCATGTTTTTTCTGCACAACCTCTTCAATGTCATGACATTTATTTCGAACTGCCTAGCGGATGCTTTGTAGCTTCCTCCATTTTTACCGCATTTACAGCCGCTTTAACATTTTCTGCATCAGGTGGAACTCTTTTGGTTGCTCCTATTTTAGTTGAGTACTTCTGAACAGGCACCTGAAAAAATACACATGAATAAAATTAATTACATTAATCCTGAGATTAAAAGAAACACAAAGTGGGATACGTGATCCTGGGATCAAGTATCCCCCATTTAATAGGATCAACTATCCCTGCAATGACATTTTTCTAACAAGTGCAAGTTTTATGTTAAAACAGTTACAATTTAAATATCAATGTTTTAGTATTTAGTGGATAAAAGTACAAATGTTTCCCCTATTTGGGAAGTATAATTATAAACTAAACGAATTAAAGTTGTTATAACTTACCTCGCACGCGTAAAATAAACTTTCAATGTCACAAAATAGAATAATCTTGATTAAAATGTCATGTTCTAAAGTAGCAGCCATTTGTCAAAACAAAGTAAATAGTTTGGCCTCTACCCAAGTGGGTCAACAGAACAGTAATAGAATATCATTGGGCACCAAATTCAAATGGGGATCAAGTATCCCACCGGGATCAACTATCACATCTCTCTCCTATGAGTCAAACACTATAAAGTGAAGTTATATTTATTAGAATAAGGGAACTATACAGCTGTTAATGAAGAGGAAGAAGAGCAAATAGTGTTGCATAATTCGTTAACAGTGTTACCAACCAAGTAACATTTCATTTCTGTGCTTGTTAAGCAAAATAAAATGTAATTATGCAATTTTAAATGTTAAATTGTGAAAGACTATTGGGTGGTACAGCATTTTTAACATGATTTTCGAACTCAGCACCTAAAATACATAAGATAGAGGTAATTTTATATAAAAGTTTTTTCATCGTTGACATGTGTAATTTATTGTTGTGAAGCTATTTTCTTATGGCATCTCAATGCAATTACTATTTTTATTTGGATGAAGCCACAATTTAAGAATAAAATAATTTTATTTTTTACCTTTATTCTTATGATTTTGCATCATTGTTAGAGACATTCTCATTACGAACGTTAAAAGTGCGAAGAGACTAGGCAAACCCTTCATTGGTTTCTAAAATGTTGGTGGAAGTTCCAGTTAGGAACACAAGATCATCACCTTCTTCAGCCCTTTAGGCGGACCAATGTTGGTTTTAATTCATACATATCAGTACTACGTTTCAAACGTTAGATTCAATGTGAATTATCATAAATTCTGTGAATTATCATAAATAAATCTTCATTTTGTATTCAACAGCAGTCAACAGCAATCCCCTACAAGTACCTGCCTAATACTTTCATGAATTAGCTTCTTTTCTCGACGCTCATCAAACAATTAATAATTTTCTGACGGTACTGAATAATTAATTTTTCTTTCAATTCACTCGAGAATGATCGAAAAAACAATGTTAATAAAAAACATTTATAGTGTTGAAGTTTCAGACTATTTTATGTTAGGCCATTTTGGAAACAATAATTCAAGATGTAAAAATTGTAACCATTCAAAAACATTTGTATTAAACCTCTTCCAAGGTTGAATTATTGTTTTGAAAATTGATTCATAATAAAATAGCTCAAAACGTCCACACTATAAATCTTTTTTTATTTATACGAGGCTAATATAAA
Source organism: Diabrotica undecimpunctata (assembly GCF_040954645.1). Taxonomy (NCBI): domain Eukaryota; kingdom Metazoa; phylum Arthropoda; class Insecta; order Coleoptera; family Chrysomelidae; genus Diabrotica; species Diabrotica undecimpunctata. Next base: position 36,318,679 of record NC_092810.1, read on the forward strand.
AATTTGTACGGACATTTTTTGTTGCATTTTTTTATATGGGAAAATATATTGTTCTGAAGCTATTTTCTTGTGGCATTTTAAATTAATTACTATTTAAATGGGAATAAGCCACAATTAAAGGTTAAAATACGTTTATTGACGTTTCAATTTCCACTTCGGAAATCGTTCTCAAAATACAAACATTAGTAAATTAAACAATTTACTTTGTTAGGAACTTTCTCCATTTTCCTGCTATAATAAGAAGCATTATCCCTCGCTACAACTGTTGTTTCTGGTAAACTAGGAATTAGGTTATGTTTGAACCAGTTTTCAAAGAGTGGACCATCTACAGTCCATCTAATTTAAATACCGATGCACGTCATTATCATTGACAGATATGGAAGTTGTGACATAGTTGGACATCGTTGTCAAAGTATAAAAAATCCTGAATCCATTTTAAATCAAATAGGTCACAATTATTGCAAAAGTGGATTATACAACAAAACAAATTAATATTTAATGTAAATAAATAGAAACAAAACAAAAGTTAAAAAATAATCTTGTTAAAAACAATTTGAGCAGCTTGTATGCGTCATATAAAGATGTAAAATGGAATACTTAAACAAAATCAACACTTTTTTCATTACTTATTAATTTCTAGTCACCACCCCAACTGTCAAATAAGTGTTACCAATTTATGCCAAAATATCACCTTCGTTCGATTACAGTTACAGTGTGTTCTGAACAAATGTTCTTTATAAAAACGATTTATAATGCATTTATACAAATTAAATGAAACATATTATTAGGTATTTCTTTAAGTTAACATTAATAGAAATTTTTAAATATTATTTCTACGCGTATATAATAAAATATGTCTAGTGGCTGTAATGCCAGTGTACTCGGCTAAGTGATTCTAAAAAAGAACACACCTACCGCCTAAATATTTCGTGTTGGTATCATGTGACTCCACGGGCTATGACGCGGATGACGTACAATGGTTTGTAAATTAGATGAAGTGTATATCGTCATGGTAATCTTGGGTGTTTTTATTTAACAAAAAAGTCAGTTCTGCTCCATTAACAAAGCCATTTTCACATCCTGCATGTTGGAGGACAAAACGAGGACTACTAGCTGCGGAGGCTTTTAAGCCTGTAGCCAGGCCACTAACGAATGCATCTCCATGCGATTTAATGGACGGGGCTACGTTGTTTCCTATGTTTACCTAATTGACGATGTTGTAGTTTTCTTCACACTATTGACGAATGAATCGTAGGTAACGACGATGCCATAAAATTATCTCCTGTTTCTCAATTGAAATCAAATTTCTACGTCAATTTAAACGCTTTCTGCAGTTTTCAAACAAATTTAGTCCAGTCGTCAGAAATTTGACTCCTAAAAATCATACGAACAAGCTGAATTTTGCAGAGAATATCAATTTTGGGACCTCAAAAATGATGCAAATATGTTTACCACTTTATTCCCAGGGCTTCCCCTAAAGTTATCCTCGTAGGGGGATAAAAACGCAAAAAAATCGATTTACCAAGAACACGGTTTTGGGTGTAATTTATAGTAGAAATTAAGTACTTTTGAAAAACGTATTAGTATAATTAAAAAGAGCAATTTTAAACCTTTTCGTTTGTAATATGAGAGTTTAAATTCAGCGTTTTTTAAGCATATTTCAAATGCTTCACATTTGTTGCCAAAACTCAAAACTAAAATTTCATGCTATAGGTTTTGAAGATTAGGTTCTAATTATGAAAATTTAATAGCGACCGGTCAATGAAAAAGTTATATTGTATTATTGTGAAATGTTCTATTCCTAATAAGTAATTATGAATCTATTAAAATCCTATTATTCATTATGACAGTCATTAAAAAGAAATTTTTTACTATCCATGTAATTACTTAAATTCCATTTCTTCTAATACATACTAACAATCTAATTTTGTGACGGAATTGTTGAGAATCTCTCATTGTATGTTGTTCGTACGGTTGCTGTCGTGAAGAGCAGCAACGTGAAGAATTATCAAGAAAATTCTCCTATAGAGAACCCCACATATTGCAAATCTTCATGTAGATAATCTTAATTTTTTTAACCTAATTTTTAGCAAGTTTATAAGTCTGTTGAAACTACATGTAGCCTGAGTTCTTTCGTTTTGTAAGGTGTTTTAACATTTTATTTTGTATTTATAAATTTTGCTTAGGTTTTAAACTATTTGTAACCAGTCTGCAGCATTTTTCTGCTAAAAAAATAAACCGTTGAATTCATTAGTTTAATTTCTTTATGTATAAATAAATTGTTGTATAGTTAGTATTGCTGTTAAAGTTGCAAATTTTTAAATAAATAAATAAATAAATAAAATATGTAGCGCACATGAATTATATCAAATTGATTTACTGTAAATAACTTCTTATTATTACTGTAAAAAAGGATTATAAAAGGTTTTTTCTACTACAAGCAATTGCTATAGAGAAATGTACTTCCGTACTTCTTATGCTGTACAGTAGAATGGACCAATGACTGTCGACTTTTTGGCGATAATCTAAAATTCGTGAAGTAAGGTATACCTCTAGTACTCAAAAAGTAAATTTAAACAATTACATAATCATTATATAATTACGGTCCTGCGTTACGAAACCGACCCTGCGCGGAAATGTCTAATAAATACTCATGAGAATTCTTTAAAACTTAGAATTTAAATACTTTAAATCGGCATTACTAAGAAGCAAAAGATAATTAGTCAACGAGTCCCTGAGTGTTACCAACTAATTAAATTAATAGCAAATTAGGTACTACCAAACAAGTACTGCTTGGAATGTAAACGGATGGGATAGAAGACGGATTTGCATCTTCTTGAATATCGTATAACGAACAACTCTAGTAGGTATTTCTGGATTCGAACAAAGATGCAGTTAGCTCAAACACATGAATAATGAATGAAGACGAAAAAGGATCTTTTTGGTGTCTCTTGTGATTTATTAAAATTCTTTTAGACCAAATATTTTACACTCGAGTTGCGTTTTTTATCGAAATTCGAACGTGTTACTTGGAACTTTGGTTAAATAAAAATGCGAAATATCTAAGAGTGCAGTCTAATCCTGATTTTATCGCAAACTTGATATTCTACCTTGAAATATTTGAGCCTTTGTTTTAATCTAATTTGCATACTATTTGTTAAGCACCTTTTCGTATATTATTAAACCGACTATTATTAAGAAGGAAAAGACAGTTAAGATTTGCGCATCCGCTTATACGTATTTCGGCCCAATAGGCCTCAATGGGCCTCTTGAGGCCTATTGGGCCGAAATACGTATAAGCGGATGCGTAAGCGCCCTGTACGTGAAATCAAATCTTAACTGTCTTTTCCTTTTTATTTCGATATACTCTATACGAGTACTAGAAACCAATTCGCTAAGAATTTTGCTTAGTTGAGGAGATATGTTGTGGAATGCACTTTTTAGATTCCCCATGTCTCTCTTAACATCTTTATCAACGTCTGTTTTGCCTTGCAATTCTTAGAAGGCTCAGATTAAAGCGGAATTCTTGAATTTGGTTTCGAAAATTAGTCTACGACTATTATTAGTTTACAACGGATACGAAAAGAATACACTAGTCAACTGATTACATTTGATCCAACAAAAACTTAAATAAAGTCTATCCGCTGGTTATTTAAACATGTATAGTATATTTCACGAATTTAGGACTGTTATGGATTATCGCTATAGTGGAAGCCACAGTCAGAATACAGTGCAAGTGAGATAGGCAATATATTTCTTACAGGAGAACCACGTTGCCGGTTTACCCCGAGCAGTGCATCAGGACCGGGTTTAAGAATCATAGCACTGGAATATATGCGCACACAACAATTGTCTACGGTTGCATAAAAAACTATCATTATTGTTTTAACTAAAGCATGATTCAATCATTGATGTATAAATTAGAGAGTTACGTTGTCGAACTAAACAATAAGATGAAGAAAAATACTATAAAAAAGTAAAATATATTAAAAACTCATTGTTGATAGCTTATCTATATTTATCAATTTTCAATAGCTTTCATTGTAGACACATTCTTTGGGAATTAAAGCTGATTATAAAGTCATTAGGAGAAGCGAAACAGTTTTTATCCCCATTGCCCGTGCAAAGCAAACATGTCTAACAGTCTTTGGCAGTTCTCTATCTTTGTTGACGCTCCTTAGTAATTCTTCATTAGTTTTCCTTGCTGCCCAAGGTATCTTTAGCATTCGTGTATAAACCCACATCTCTAATGCTTCAATTTTGTTCATGATCGATACTTTTAGCGTCCACACTTCTGTAATATACAAAAGTACGGACAAATGATAGCACTTAACCATTCTTTGTCTTAGTTCTAAACTGAGATGATTATTGCGAAAAAATGACTTAATTTTCATAAACGTACTTTTAGACATGGCTATTCTACGTTTTTAAACGTAGAATTATATAAATTACTTAACTTAATGAAATGTTTCCGGCAACACTTGTGGAGAATTTCTAACCTTAACCCTCGATATCGAGGGGACACGCTCTATTGGGGTAGCTATCAAAAAGTAAATATTTATTAATTTTACACCAACATAGGGTGCCAACTGTGTACTTTTTTTTTGTTAATATCGATATTCTACTTCTCGTTGCTGACGTGAACCACCGAAGAGTGCCTTTCCACGAGCTGTGAGATGCCGGCTTTTTAGAATGCAATGCAAACTAGATCCGATTAACACATAAAGACAAAAAATAGAATGTGTAAATATTTAGAAGATTCGACAAGACAAAGTTAAGCAGGCACTCAATAAAAAGAATAAATAAGAAAGAGAAAAAAAATCAAAAATAAATAAAGTGTCCATTCTCTAATTTTATACTGTGCATTGTCAGATTCCTTTTCTCCTCCAGGTTATATATATATATATATATATATATATATATATATATATATATATATATATATATTGATATATATATATATATATATATATATATATATATTGATATGATTGGTGTTTATAGAAAATAATTTATAAGTTACACTTCTAGATAATATTAGATATAAAAAGTATTTGGTTATTTTAATAAGTTATATACTAGAGAATTTTATAAAAATATATTTATGTGAGGGCATTTTTAAGAAATTAGCATATAATAATTGTAAAAAGTTGTATTTTAATAATTATAATATTGTAGATATATTTAAGTGAGCCATGTGCATAGGCAACCAACTATACAATGAAGTGACGTTTAAGGAATGGTTGCGAATATAAAGTGTGGTTATAATAATATGTTGTTTAAAATGTGTAGTTTATTAAATTAGAGTGTTAGTTACTAATTTAAGTGTATATTCTGATCTGAAAAGCCTAAATGTCAACAGAATTCTCGATAGAAAAGTAAGGAATTCTCTAAATCACCGGAGATGGCTTTGTTTGCGAAATGGACTGTTCCAGAAAATTCAGACATGTAGGAGATGGAACAAATCGAACATGATTTCTTACCAGATGGTTCTGGAAGATTGAAAAGGTATAAATACTCGGTGATTTGGATTCAAGATGGCCAGTTTAGTATGAAAGTTAGTTAGAATTAGCATGAAATAAGCCATTCAGTTAGTAAGAAGAAGTCAGATCAATTATAGTCAGTCAGAAGGTCCAATTGTTCAATATAGTGAGTTAAATGAAGATTAAGAAACAGTATAAAGAAAATATTATTGAAGATTAAAAATTATGTTATGTATAAATGGTGATTGGATAATGCAAGAAGTATTAATTGAAAATTGAAATTATATAATATATTTGGTGATTGGATATTGGTATATTAAAAAGAAGAATAAATATAAATGCTGTTTGCTAGTTTGCTTGGTGGTTTATAAATGCTTAAGAAGAAATATATTTTAAATTGGTGGAAGCTGATAATTGGAAAAAGTAATTTCACAAAAACAAGGATAACCGAAGCACGAAGACATTGAGTGGTGATTAGAATCTATATAGTGGAAAACAGTTCATTTAGGCATTCAGTGACAGAAAGGTACAAAATTTTGTTAATATAATTTAGTTAGTGTCATAACAATTTCAATTTTGAAGATAGTTTGTTTAAATTTTACATTGTCTATAGAATTTAATTAGTTTCATAAGAATTTTAATTTAAAGATAGTTTATTTTAAATTTTACATTGGTTATGTTAGATATATATGTGTGTTTCATCATAGATATAATAAAGATAATTTAAAAAAGTACTTACAAACTAATTCTTTGAGAACCGCTATAAAAACCCTATATTATTAAAAAACACTCATTGCTCATCATTCACAAACAATACATCATAACAATATATTTATATATATATATATATATATATATATATATATATATATATATATATATATATATATATATATATATAACAGTATGTGCTTATATCTTATCAATTCTGACTTCTGATGACTTTTTTATTCAATAGGCAATGGTTTTCATTCTTCTTACAATAATTCTGCAATTTATTTCCATTGACTGTGTATCGGCACAATTCCCATATTCTAACAGCACCATTTACCGGGGATAAAGAAACATTATGGTGCAATTCTCTTTCCCTCGAAATGGAAAACCAGTTTTCTTCAAAAAATCCAATAACACTTAAAGTCTGCCTACAATAATTTCAGACGGCCAAATGTATATGTCTCTAAAAATGCAGAAATTGCTAAAGCACTAAAGAATAATAAACCTTAATATACGACAACCGGTCTTGTATATATCGTCCATTTAAATGTATATTCCCCGCAATTTATTTGAATAAAATACAAATAAGAGTCCAGGTTCCTATAAAACGTAAATATAAATATGTAAAAAGATGATTCAAGTACTATAAATATTACCGCAGCTAACACAAATGGTAATTTTAAAAATATTGAACAATCAAAAAGTGTGAACCGTATATTGGTATGAAAATGAGACAAAAACAAATGTATTAACCAAGTTAAAAGGTTTCACAATCCTATTAAATTTTATTTTTATTTGAAATTAATTCCATAATTATGGTCATTCTTTCCGTCTTCTCCCATATACGTAGCAGGATTTCACAATTATATTTCCACAGATGAGTTTGTCATGGGTCATATAAATGTCAATATCAATGCCAATATTGTTCACAAGTGCATGGATGTCAATTAAAAACCGCGCACTTTCAACACATCAATTCAAAACTGTTATCACGCGGACAATATAATTGTTTTATTTAAATTAACGTGTAAATGACAGATCCCATTAGGATGATTAACAGTTCAAAATTTATACAATTAACAAAGAAATAAAAAAAACTTAAGCTAATACGAGGAGCATTTGAAGATAAATCCTAACAATATAAAAATGGTCAGTAGTTATAGTGGGACTTGGTTATAGCGTCATTGAAGGGTCCAGTAAAAAAGTGACGCTATATCAGAGCGACGTTATAAATGAGGTAGAAAAAAATAAAATTTTAACGAGGTAAAATTTTTTATGAAAAAGTTCTCTAATGCTGAAAAAGGTCAGTCATTTTCATCTGCACAACCCTTTCCGAAAAATAAAGTTTTTTCTGTAGTGTCCTTAATAATCTGAGCTGCTTCTTTGGTAGTTGTGGATGCCTCCCTGAACTGGTAAAACCTGGATATGGTCTCAGCAGCTTTCATTGCTTCTTGGATGGTAGGACATTTAAAGCCCTCTTCTTCATCATCGTCATCAACATCCATTTCGACATTTTGCACTTGTTCCAAAATTTCTTTATCACTTAAAACTTGAAATGAGTCTACCTGATTGTCTACTGAAGTATAAGAGTCGAGATCAGTTCCGAACTCTCTCTGGTGTACATTAAATTTTTGTATCCACTCTGACAAAGGCATTTTGTCATCCTCGTCAATCCTGGACATTGAGAGAAACTACAGTCAATTTAGCTTGACGGAAGCACTTACAAATTGTCACTGACGTAACCGCACTCCACGCATTGTCTAAAAACTGAACTGCATCAAGGATGGTAATGTTCATAGGTTTTCTATTTGTAGATAAAATTAGTATCTACACAATAGGACAAACATGAAGAATGTCCTAAAATGAGATAGGTAGTATAATATAGATTGCTGGTTACAAAATATGAGAGCTCTTATCTGTAATATAAGAATGTCTTAAACACTAACGGTTCAAAAAGCTATCCAAAGGATCAAAACGATTTATTAAAGAGAAAAAGAAAGAAAAACAAATAGCATAAATAAAATCAGTACAAATACATAAAGAACTAAACAAAATTCCTACTACTAAATACTACTTACTAGTTAATAAGTCTTTCAAAAGTGTATATGCACTATTGTCTATCCAAATCGTTATCACGAAGATCCTGGATCAAAAGATGTAGAGATATGGTAACCATGTGTCAAAGGCCACCCAGAGAACCATGCGAAAAAAACTTCTAAAACTTCTGGTGTAGGTATACAAAAACGGGCACTATTGTATTATAATCAATATGTATAAATCTGTGATTATATTCGATTGCTGTTATACTAACAGCCGGACAAATTGTTGACCGATTTGGAGAGCACTGTATACTTTTTAGGGATTAAATACTTGATGGATTTTTAGGACTTCTGCCAAACAGAGATGTTTCTTCGTCCAAGTCTAAATTCGCTCTGAGAGTAGGCGGGGTGCCTGATTTTTCGGGGAGTCTGTTTTTTGAAGAGTTTTAAGTGCACAAGAAAACTATATTACTAAAAAACTGTTGACAAATTATTTGACAATCGTTTGACATTTATGACATTTATAGAGTGGGTGCATTTTTGTCAAAAGTGGAGTTAAATACTAAATTAAAAATATTTATAAATAGTTTTACATGTTCGAATGGATTTATGCGAACACTATTGTCCATACAAAAATCATCCTTTTCAAAAGCTGTTTCCCATAATGGCACTTTAAACTTTTTATGACTCCTTGGTCCATAGGATGCAAGACACTCGTGCAGTTGGCTGGTAAAAAACTAGGTTGATATTGGTCAAATTAAGCTTGGGATGGACTGCACAGTTGTCAACTAAGAGATGAATTTTTCTTTTTTTTTTTTTGAAGAGAGTTCCTGGTCCCACTTTCTCAATTCATCCTCAAAAATAGCAGAAGTCATCCACGCTTGTTGTTGGCTGTGTAGTTTACAGGTAGTGTTTTTATATTTTTGAAACATCTAGAATGTAAACTTTTCCCAATAACCAAAAGCTTTTTTTTCTCTATACCTGTCATGTTTGCAAAAACAAAAGCCGTGACTCTTTGTTTTGAAAGCTTTCCACCGACACATTTTTGATTTTTTAAAGTTAAAGTTTTGTCTGGCGTTAATTTATAAAATACACCAGTTTCATCGCCATTAAAGATATTTTCATCCTTGTATGGTTGCCTTAGTTGTGGCCATGAGTAGAGGCAAAAGATCAAAATACAAGATTATACATACAACAGGATAGGCAAAGAGATCAAAAAGGCAATGAGAATGGCTAAGGATACACGGCTAAAACACCATGTGCAAAAATACGACTATTACAACATAAACACGATTCATTTAATATGCACAAAAGTTAAAGGAGCTGCAGGTTTGTACTAGCCTAATAGAGTAGGATGTTTTTCAGACAACCAAAGCAAACCACTACTAAATGTGGAAGAGAGGCTAGACACTTTAAAGAAATATGTGAAAGAAAAGTTTGCAGATGATTGAAAACATAAAATAGCAAATAAGACCCCCTATTACCATCAAATAAGTCACGTGAGCTATTAGAAAAACTAAAGATGGTAAAGCTGTAGGATCTGACAAGTTTTATGCAGAGTTCTTGAAACTTATGGATGAACAGGAAATAAAATAGATACCAACTATATTTAGACATTTGATAAAAAATCATAATTTATATTAAATATTAAAGTGGATACCCAGTTGACAGAGGTAATCTCCAAAGAGGTATCTAAAGGATCTATTCTATTAAAAGATTCATTCACGGTGTTATTTAACATGTACTCTGAACATATCTTCGAGCAAGCTCTGGGAGAACTACAGAAAGGTTTATTAGTCAACGAAATGCGTCTAAACAACATTAGATATACCAACGAGGCAGTAGTTTTTGCAGATAGCTTGGATGGTTTCTTCTTATTGTGCCACCTTTTAACGAAGCTTGGCGATCACTTCTTTAAACGCTTCCCTATTTTTTGCAACGTAAAATATCTGTTTAACACTTAGGTTAGTAAAATCTCTGATGTTCCTCAGACAAGATTTCTTTTTTCTTCCTAAGCCTTCTCTTTATTCTACTCTTCCTTGCATGATGATGTGTAGAAGAGAGTATTTATTGTTTCGAACTATGTGGCCTAGATACGATGTTTTTTTTATTCTAATTGTGTTCATAAGCTTTCTGTCATATCCAATTCGTCTTAACACTTCTTCATCTAAGACTTTTGCAGTCCAAGGAGTTTTAAGAATACGCCTATTTAGCCACATTGGGCTTTCAGAGCACAAGCTTCCACCCCATATACATAACATTTTACAAACAATGGATGGCTTACAAACAATAATGACGCATATATCAGATATTATTAGAGAATATGGATGGACCTTATGTATGAAAAAAACAAAGTGCATTGTAGTCAGTAAGCACGATTTATTATTAAATACATTGATTAACCAACAGCCAACTGACAGAGTCAACAACTACACATACCTTGGTACCAACATATGTAGATATCTAATGGGATCACTCACCTGAAATAAAATAACGCATAGGGAAAGCAATATGAGCGTTCGCAAAGATGAAGTCGCTTTTTAGAAGTCGTGATTTATCACTTCGTACCAAATTCTTCATTTAAGAACATTTCAAGTAGATGTTGAGTTTTTCATAGTGGCGGCCATGTTACTGCAGTTTGCTCCCTATGGTCAACCATGTAGTTTAGGGAAGCCTCTCTCGAACAAGTTGGATCCGGAGGGAGTGTACTGGCCATTGTGATATCGCGTATTGTAATCTCCAAAGATCTCTGCCTCTGGTCATTTCTTTTAACCCATGCATCTTATCTTAAAGATCATAATTACTTACATACAATTATAAATCTAAATAAGATTGAAAATAAACGTGGCTTTGAGATTAGGTTATGTCAAAAAAAGATGATACAGTAGGCGGTACAGTAGACTAGCGCGAAGCTTCATGCTATCGTTTCTGTATTTTTAAAATTTAAATCAAATTTTAAAATTAAATAAAGTAACATTATTATTTATTTTATTACTTATATTTTAAAAAAATTCAAAAATTCAAAAATTTAAAAAAATATTATATTAAAATATTTCATAAATTGTTATGTTTGTTTATAACGCCACCTGCTAACGTATTAAAAAAGCATACCTTGTTTACTTCTGACATACCTGTCAAATTCAGACAAAATATTAAATAAAATATAAATAATATAGCATTTTATAGTAAATTTAATTATTATATAAACTAAATAAGATGTTTAAAATATATAATTATATTTATATGAAATTATTTTAAAACTAGAAATATCAAAAATTTAAACAGACGATTCAATATTGTTATTAATTAGATGAAGTTTATTACTTTTATATTTTGACAATTACGAATTGAATTTTTTTGGTTATATTACTAATATTTGAGGTGTTTTTTAAATTTTTTAACTTCTCATTTAATGTTTGTATTTTATTAGTTATTTTTCACGCAGTTTTTAATTTAAACGTGATTAGAATAAATATATGATGACTAGAAACGAATTGATCGAGAGTAGTGAATCGATGTAAAGAACCGCTATTTTGTGACGCTACCCGTGACGCCTTCTCGTGGCGCTAGTTCCGTAACGCTCGCCTCAGCATTTTACAATAGAGAAAAAAGTAATTCAAGGCCATGATTGTTGGAGAGATAAAGTTAATTAGGCTATGGCGGCAAGAAACTTAATAGAGGATGGTGCCTTAAATCGAAAAGAATGGAAACTGAGTTATTAAAAGTAATTTTCTTTATAGGCACCAGCGCTATGTGAAATATTTATTCAAATTTATGTTGTATGCAGCAATTGTCATAGATCACTTTTGATCATATTGGACGGATAACTATTGTTTAAAATTTCTTAATCTGATTTGGGGACCAGCTTTTTCGTCAAAGTAATAAAAGTGTTTAATTTTGTGGTACACCATATTATTTCACTTACAGGATTAAACATTTGAGTTTATTGATTATTTAGATTTATTTACGATAGCACGATAGCAATATATATAGGGATTTTTTCAAAGTTGTTTAGATTCTAGTCCTATTACTTATAGTTTAAGTATGCGAAGAAAGTCACGCAGCTGTTGGTTGGTGTTGGCGAAGGTGTGCCAGTCACCGAGCGAACGTTAGAAGCACTAAAACCGAATACATCACCTGCAGTTTCAAATTTATTTGTACAACCAATTTAGCTACGGATTAAAGTGATGTATCATTTTTTTAATTTTTACTAAAAATTTGTATTTAGTCACTATCAAGTTTGGCAGATTTATGGTTAGTCCTTGAATTATTTGTTTTTTTCGACAATTTGTCATCGTTTTTTATTAGTATGGGCCATGTGTTAGATGATTTATCCACACATATTTTTTTCCTATTTGAATAATATTTTAATATAATATATATAATTTTTTTAAGGATGATTTGAAAACAGATGCGCAAAAATCCAGGTTTTTTAAAGCAATGAGGCAATTTTGGGGCACTCTATATTAAGGAAGTGTATTTGATAATTTATATATACTCTGCCAGTATTTTCTTTTTATTTAGTTAAACAAATAAAAAGGGAACACTTCCAGAGTCTCTCAAAACAGACAGAACACGACTTCTACGGAACACAAAAAGAAATATGAAGAATGATCAGGGCAAAAAAAAAAGAAATGAATAAACTGATAGCGAAACACATTCAGAAGGAAACATGGGTAGACTACTTTCGATCCCTATTTGCTAAAGGTGACGATAATGAACCACCAACACCAAAGATGACGACAAATGAAGAAATAAATATTGAGGAGAAAGAGGTAAAGGAAGCATTAAGGAAATTAAAAAATAGAAAATCACCAGGAGATGACAGAATACCGAACGAACTCCTTAAGTACGGAGGACCAGATCTGACCAAACAACTATTAAAACTAATCCAAAAAACAATAGAACAAAAAAGAATTCCTCAAAAATGAAGATCAAGCACCCTAATATATCTCTTCAAAAATGAGAAATCGGAGCCTGAAAATTACAAAGGAATTAATTTATTAAACAGAACACTAAATGGCATACAATCTACAGCTTTGAGATTAGCACTGGGTGCCTTCAGAACTAGGTCTACTAGTAGCTTACAAGTTTTAGCGAGAGAACCACCTCTATATATTAGATGCCAACAATTATCCCTAAACTATATAGGGAAAATATCAGCACAGAAACAACATCCAGTATTCTCCCAAATTTGCCATCCGAATATGGTTCCACAAAACCAACTAAAAATAGTACTCTTTTTATAGAACGAATAAAATCTTCTAACTTTGATATGGATAAGCTAAATCGATCTCTACAAGTCAGTGTAAATTTTCCTCCATGGATAATCCAACCACTTACCATTGATTTAACCCTCACAAAATACCCCAAATCAACTACAAATCCGATTTTCATTAAATACTTGTACTCCGAAGTGATATCTCATTATCCTAATCATCTCTAAATTTTCAGTGATGCCTCTAAAGCTCATGACGGACATGCTGCTGCATACTACTGTAAATACACTACTCACACTATATCCACACCTACAAACTGCTGCATCCTCACAGGCGAGACCACAGCCATTTTGGAAGCCTTAATTTTCTTCAAAACGCGTAGTGAGAATAAATGTGTCATTATCACTGACTCATTAAATGCTCTATTAGGTGTAAAACAAATATACCCTACAAATCCAATATTTCGGGCTATAAAAAATGAGATAAATGTAATTCAATCAACTTGAAAAGAAGTAGCATTTATCTGGGTACAGTCGCATGTAGGAATAGCTGGAAATGAGAAAGTGGACAACCTAGCAAACACAAGTCGAATAAACTCGCAATACACAACCAAAACAATTCTTCTTCTCGTGCCACTCCTAGCGGAGATTGGAAATCATCGTGGCCACTGCGACTTTGTTAGCAGCGCGCCTAAAAAGTTCAATCGAACTACACCCGAACCATTCACGTAGATTACGAAGCCACGATATTTTTCTTCTTCCCACACTTCTTTTGTCCTTAATTTTGCCCTGCATGATATTTCTTAAAAGTTCGTACTTTTCACCTCTCACAATGTGCCCCAAGTATTCCATCTTTCTAGTTTTTATCTCATTTAGAATTTCGCATCTTTTGTCTAAAGTTTGGAGTACTTGCGTGTTAGTGACGCGGTCCATCCATGATATTCTGAGAATGCGCCTATAGCACCACATCTCGAAAGCTTCGATGTTTTTTGTGGTCAACTGTTTTAGTGTCCAAGCCTCTACTCCATACAACAGGGTAGAAAAGACATAACACCGCAGCATTCGTATTCGTAACTTTATATTGATATCACGATTGCAAAAGAGTTTGCGCATTCTATTAAAGACTGATCTAGCGATTTCTATTCTACATCTAATCTCTTTTGTTTGATCAGTATCGTCTGTGATCCAACCACCTAGATATTTATAACAGGACACACGCTCAATCGTTGTATTGTCTATTACAAGATTAGCTCTGATGTTCTTTGATTTCGTGATTACCATAAATTTAGTTTTTTTCAAATTAATTTTCAAGCCGTAACTGTTACAGTATATATTGAGACTTTGAACGAGACGTTGTAGTTCTACTAGCGTTCCCGTTCGGAGAACCGTATCGTCAGCATACCTTATATTGTTGATCATCTCACCATTTATTATCAGACCAAGATCTTCTTCCTCGAGTGCTTGTTCACAAATAGCTTCACTATACAGATTAAATAAAAGTGGCGACAAGATGCATCCCTGCCGGACTCCTCGACGGATTTGAATTTCTTCTGTTAGCCTACCCTCAACCTTCACATTTGCTGTTTGATTCCAATATAGGTTGCATATAATTCGAATATCTCGGCTGTCTATATTTTTCTTTATTAGAATTTGTCTTAGTGGTTCATGTTGTACTTTGTCAAAGGCCTTTTCGAAATCAATAAAGCAGGTGTAAATTTCTTGGTTCATGTCTAAGCATCTCTGTGAGAGAACGTTCATTGCAAACAGAGCCTCCCTTGTACCCAGCCCTTTTCTGAATCCCATCTGAGTGTTACTGATGTCTACGTCTAATTTCCTATTGATCCTATTATGGATTATTTTCAGGAACAGTTTTACCAAAACAATAAATTACCCATATTCCGATCTCAAAAACCTAATTAAAGACCACTGTGTGAACATATGGCAAGACTACTGGAAAGATTCAGAAACCAAACTATATGAGATTTATCCCCTTGTAAAGACCATCTTGAATAATCCATCCAATAGAAGGGACCAAGTAATAATTAACCGACTACTGGACACACTGCACTGACCCATAGATTCTTAATCAACAAAGAACCTTCTCCAACCTGCAGAAACTGTTCTCTCCCATTGACGGTGAAGCATATTCTGATTGACTGCCAGTACCACGAAGAAACAAGAAGAAAATATGGAATCTCAGATGACATCAAAACCACTTTAACCATAAACACTGACCATGTAATAAATTATTTAAAAGATTTACGTTTATATACATCTATTTAATGTAAATAAAATGAACTTTTGTGTACGTTACTCCACTAATAACCCTTCGTGGTTGATGTGGATTATATGTTTTTTTCTAAATAAAAAAAAGAACACTAAAATTAACAACCAAAGTGATAACAAAAAAACTGAATAAAATTATAACACTAACAGAAGAACAACAAGGTTTTAGGTCGGAAAAATCATGCACCGACGCTGTATTTATAATAAGGCAAGTGCAAGAAAAATCATTAGTATACAACAAACCTTCATATCTATGTGTCGTGGACCTTAAGAAGACATTTGATCAAATCAAATTAGGACGTTATCCCCTTATTGTACAACAACACAATAAAATTAAAAGTATGAGAAGAACTATCTAACCAAATGGAAACTGGATATGAGATAACACACGGAGATTCCCTGAGTCCTCTATTATTCAACCTTATTTTGGATTAAATAATATAAAAAATAAGAACTAAAAAAGGATACCAAATGGGAGAAAAGCTTAAAATAATCTGCTAAGCAGACGGCGCAATACTTCTCTCTCAAAGTGAAGATGATTTACAACGTATGCTATACCAATTTTAATATAACCGCCAGAAAATTTTACATGTTAATTTCACCAAAAAAGACAAAATGCATGGTTATAACATCAAATTTACTAATATATAAATTGGAGCTGGAAGGTCAGATAATAGAACAAGTGATGGATTTTAAATATTAAATATTTTAAATATCTAGCTACGGAAAGTTTGAAACAGAAGTGGAAGATCAAGTGAATAGAGTAAACAGAGCCGCAGGTTGCCTGAATGAAACAAAATGGAGAAATAAAAATATCGAAAAAGAACTGAAAGGCGCAATTTACAAAACAGTCATCAGACCAATAGTGGCATACGCAGCAGAAATACGACCTGACACACAAAAGGATGTTAGAAACAGCAAAGATGAAAACACTTGAAAAATTGATGGTAAAACACTGTGAGACAGAGCTAGAATTACAGATATACGACGTAGATGCAAGGTGGAGAACATAGAGAAGCACTGGATAAGAAATGCAAGAGTAAAATGGAATGATCATATAAGAAGAACTACAAAAAATAGAGTAGTAAAGACGGCTCCCCAATAGGAAGACGATCAGTAGGAAGGCCACGAAAACGATGGAACGACAACTTACTATTAACTCCGTGCGTGACTGACGCGACACCTACCACCTTCATCTGACAGTTTTGGACTTCCCAATTTGAGGTTAACCATATGTTAAATACATACGAAATTGACAATTATTAATTATTAATAATTAGTTTTTTAATTATATTTTTTCAGTTTATGTACAAAATAAATGTATTTAAAACAGGGTTTTTAAAAATTCATCATAATTTATCTTTTCATCCCCAACGGAAAAGAAAGGGAAAAATCTGGTACTGGAAAATCAAGTTTTTCATGTGGAAGAGCATGTAACTAAAAAAATAATAATATGATATAAAAGCTAAAGCCATCATTTAAATTTTTCCTATTTCGATTGCATAAAAATGAAATTATGTGATATTTACTTTTTCATATTAATAGCACGAATCCATCTTTTTCTTTTCTCTAATTTATATGTAATGTTTGAAAACCTATAGAAACTGCACTTACTATTTTTATTAGTATTAGAACAATTAAATACGCAACATGTATTTGCACCCATTTTTGATAAAATTTATGCGTAAAAAGATAGGTCCGATTTTGTCATATTTCCCCGCTATGCACGGTGGCGTCGTTTCAAGGTACCCTTACCATGGTTACGCAACGAGGGAATAGGCACATTGAAAAACAGACAGAGTCATGTCTACGTAAAAAGAAGAAGCAGAAGAAGATTGACAGTCAAATTTGTACTTGATAAATAAGTTTTAAATGTTGTGTGTAGGCTCCTCAAGTTAGTCTGGGTAAGAAAGAAAGGAAACCTTTCTATGATTAGTTAGTTACTTTTTTCTTGTGATGTTGGCGACCACATTGACCCATCTTATTCTATTCACAGCAGCTCGAAATAGATTAGTTGACGTTAGACTAGTCCATTTCCTAAGATTGCCCTGACATGCTATACTTCTACTTTGAAGGCCTTTCTTGTCCAAAATCTTGCCTTGTAGAATCAACGAATCCAATCAAAGAAGTTTAGGTTTGCTTTAAAGCTTTTATGGCTATCCAAGGTATTACCAAGAAAAAGGGTTCAAAGAGGAAAGCATTCTTCAAGACCTAGAAAACTCTCCAAAGAACAAAGTGAAGCAGTAACGGACCATATTAGTTCGTTTAAAGGTCTCTGCCTAGGCCAGGATGTAATAACCCGAAAAGGTCATTACAATCTGGCAGAATCTTTCAAAATATACTTACTAGAGGAGCTTAATATTAATAAAATGCACAAAATGTATATCGAAAAACATCCAAATTTAAAAGTGTCTTATGAAACTTACAGAACAATATGCTTAACGTAATTAAATTGGTCATTTGGGTACCCCAGGAACAACACATATTGAAAAGGGTGACAATATTTCAGAAGATAACAATAGCCCTCTTAGGCTGAAGGCCTTAGGAAAAGGAATTTAGCATAATTAGAGCCGCTTCTTTGTGTTTTTACCATCTGCTTATTTTAGTACTATACGTGAATCGTTCCATTGAACTCTATGTTCATTTTCCCATGCATGTTCACATATTTGAGATGTATCAAATTCTCTATTTTTAATATAAGATTGATGTTCACTTATTCTAACATTTAATGGCCTTGATGTTTCACCTGAATAAAAATGATCTCATTCACAAGGTATTTTACATAATACAATTTTTTGTTCTTTCTTGCTCATTTTTAAAGACCTAATAACAAACAGACCTTATACAAAACTACCAAAGGATTCAAAGAAGCCTTTGGAAAACACAATAAGTATATAGAACTTTATTCCAGTTTAAAAATTCTTTAACAAATTGTGGCTGAAACATGCTTTTCATGTACCGATCCTTTTTACTTTTGGGACATTATTAGTTGAGACTGGGGAATTCTAAGCACCCTCTTGCCACTTAACCCTTATCCGGGCAAGGTGGGTCCAACAGGCCCGAGACGCCAATTCTTTTATCATAAACTGATAAAAAAAATTTTATTGAATTTTATACATCACTGAATTTGTTTAGTATGTTTCCTTCAACATAGTCATGAGCTATTCAAAATATTCATTAACATTTTTGAAATTATTGCGTCGAAAGAATTTTCTCACAAAAAGGGGCAACACGGTTTCGTCAGACCCTATTTGTATTTATACCTAAAGTGTAAATCTTTGTTACAGAAGTTAATCTGGCAGTCAAGTAATGTTTTTGTGGATTATCTAAACGACTTTTATGATTCCCAAAATCCAGTAAACGTGTAACAAACAATGTAAACATCTCTTTTATGTGAACATCAGAGAGATGCTTACAATATCTATTCTAAATGAATTTTAAAAACTAATCATCATTGTTGGAATGCAATAATATTGTTAGGTCGGTACCTATACATATTTTGAAATAAATAATGCATCTGCTATCAGTCGTTTGATATCGATGTGAGTGTCGACTAAGCTCCTAAAATTGTATTGAATTACAGTGAAAGTAGATAGTGTGAATAAAATGTCCCGAGAACCATTATCAGCTGCAGAACTGCAAGATATTGCTAATAATTTATGGGATTCCGATGATGAAGAATCTCTTGAAGTAGAAAGTGACTCTGAAATTGAAGATCATCTTTCGGAAGCAAGTGAAGAGGATGATCAGCAAGTAGTATTGGGTTATAATGAAGAAGAATGTGTAGCTACAAGTTCCCAGATTTCAGAGTGTGTAATTTTTAAAACTAAGGATGGAATTAATATTGCGACTCTACAGAGCTGTATGCCTTTATTGGACTACTAACTGCAGGGCACCTAAGTGCCAACATCCATATTTTATATATACTTTGGAGTAGAGACCGACCGATTAATCGACTTTGCCATCGGCTTCGGCCACCTTCGGCCAATATTTAAACCTTCGGCCAAAACAAAGCCGAAGGTTTCGCCGAAGGTGGAGTAATAAAATGCTCTGTCAGTATACTATACGATAGAAATGAAATAATCTCTGAACAATATGCTTCGGCGAGTCTTTGATAATTTAAATAGTATTTACACCCTATTTTATACCCTTAACTAAAACGTTTTACAAACTTTCAGGTCAGGTAGTAGGTAGGAATAAATTTTAACAATAGGCCAAGATGTCTCAAAGATCATCATTTGAATATTTCTCACGTAGTAAAATTCTGATAATAATAATTTTATTGTATTTGTTAAAACTCACGATTACTGGTGTTTTGACTAGATACCTATAAATGGCAAAACATCGACCATCGACTATGAATGTTTCGACTTTAATGTTTTTTAATGTTATTTATTTTTATTATCGCTTCTATTACCAAATAATGTATAAATGTTTGACTTTTTTATCTCATAATTTCATATTTTTGTTTATCACATATCAGGTAATAAAAATATAATGCACATTATTTAAATTATTAACATAATATAACAGGTATATTTTTAGTCACCTTCGGCTTCGGCTTCGGCTTCGGCTTCGGCCGAAGGTATCCTACAGGCCGAACTTCGGCATCGGCTTCGGCTTCGGCCAAAAAAATTACATTCGGTCGGTCTCTACTTTGGAGTAAGATTTATGGACCTACTATATTTAAAGCTATCACGGGGTTAAAACGATTCAAAAATTTGCTAAGATTTGTTCGATTTGACGATAAGGACACGAGGTCTGAACAAAGAAGGGACGACAAATTAGCAGCAATACTCGATGTGTGGAATCAAGTCAACCAAAACTTTCAGATATACTATATACCAGGAAAAAACGTAACGGTAGATGAGCAACTTGTTCTGTATCGAGGTAAGTGTGCTTCAAGCAGTATATGCCTTCGCAGCCAGATAAGTATGGCATGAAAATATGGTGGTCCTGTGACTCGGAAACATATTGCCCTTTAGGTGGAATACCATATACAGGAAAAAATGGAAATACAATAGCCAAAGGTCTTGCATATCAAGTTGTAAAACAACTCGTTGAGCCTTATTATAATTCCAAGAAGAATGTGACTTGCAGTAACTATTTCACTGATGTGGCTCTTGCACACCAATTACTGGCCAATTCACTAACTCTAGTGGACACAGTGAAAAAATTAGAGATTTGTTCCTCGGGAATTTCTACCAAACAAGAACCGTTTAGAGAAATCTTCAATTTTTGGATTCACTAGAAAAGCGTCTCTTGTTTCTTATGTTCCAAAAAAACAAAGAAGTGTCTACCATGCATCACAATGCTTACTGTGCAGATGATGTTGACAAAAAACTAGATATGATACTCTATTATAATAGTACAAAATGTGGTGTATATACGCTAGATCAAATGGTTCATAAATATATGTGCAAAAGACGAACTAACCGTTGGCCTTTTGCATTTATTATGAATGTTTTAGACGTGGCTGAAGTAGCCTCATTTATTACTTGGACGGACAAAATGAAAAGCGAAGATTTTTTCTTACAACGACAGCAGAACAACTAGTGTTGCCTCAAATTATAAAAAGAAAATCAAGGGACTACAATGTGAAACAATAAATATAATATAGTATATAATATATAACATAAATAATAGGACACAATAAAAAGCAAAAACTGGAAAAACCTCCAGTTTTAACACGGAAAAGGTGTCACATGTGCCCAAAAAAAGAGAGGAAACAAAAACAAATTTGTGAAATATGCAATAGAAATGTGTGTAACGATCACTGCAAAATTAAAAAAGTTTGTAAGTATTGCAATAAAGAAAAATAAATGACTAATCTATGGTTTTTTTTAACCTAATACTTAATAATAATTTAATTTGTCATATCAAGTTGCGATTCTAGTTGGGAATAAGCTAATCTTGTGACTTAGTACCAACTACTACAGCATTTTTCGTATTTTTAACGTTCTTCTGCGTTTTTTGCGGTTTTCATCATTTTTTGTGTTTTTAGCGTTTTTCGGCGTATTTTGCGCTTTTCAGCATTTTTCGTGTTTTTAACGTTTTTCGGTGTTTTTTGCGCTTTCAGCATTTGTTGTGTTTTTAGCGTGTTTTGGTGTTTTTTGCGCTTTTCAGCATTTTTTGTGTTTTTAGCGTTTTTCGGTGTTTTTTGCGCTTTTTAGCATTTTTTGCGTTTTTAGCGTTTTTCAGTGTTTTTTGCGCTTTTCAGCATTTTTCGCGTTTTTAGCGTTTTTCGGCGTTTTTTGCGCTTTTCAGCATTTTTTGAGTTTTTTAGTGTTTTTTGCGCTTGTCAGCATTTTTCGTGTTTTTAACGTTTTTCTTCGTTTTTTGCGCTTTTTAGCATTTTTTTTGCGTTTTTGGCGTTTTTCAGTGTTTTTTGTGCTTTTCAGCATTTTTCGCGTATTTAGTGTTTTTCGACGTTTTCTACGTTTACCAACTAATAAAATAGTAAATTGATATTATGACGAAGTATTAAGTTGTAAAAGTAAAATAGTAATATTCTTCTGACTTATGCGTTTATTCATTTTGTAAAGATTGTTTTTGTCGGTACTTTATACATGAGCTGCTAATTACCATAATCTTTTTTTAGAAGTGTGTTCACACAATAATGAAAGGCAGCAACACCGTAATCTTTTTCCAGGGTATGCGCAAACATCAACCCTTCTTGTCAAATAAAATGGCCTGGTAGATTTACAAAAGTTTTTATTTATTTATTAATTAAGTCTTTATTTGGCTCCAAACGTTTATTACTTGTAAATAAATATTTTTTCTACAAAAGTTTTCTTGCATTTCATTATTTTGTGCAAATCCTTCAGGTAGATGTTTTAATGAATTTCTAATTTTTTACACTTGTCAACAGTCA
Organism: Diabrotica undecimpunctata; assembly: GCF_040954645.1. NCBI lineage: Eukaryota > Metazoa > Arthropoda > Insecta > Coleoptera > Chrysomelidae > Diabrotica > Diabrotica undecimpunctata. The sequence goes on from NC_092810.1 coordinate 36,341,293, forward strand.
CATTAATTGCAAAAAAGTGTCAGGGTTTTCTATCTAGCGGTGGATCGTATGTTTTATTTGGTATGCAAAAGAAAAATCGGACGGTAATAATTTGCGCAGGTATCTACTATCGTTCTTGGACTAACGAAACTTAAACGAAAACATGGAACACGATGTTTTACAAATACAATCATGAAGCGATGTAAGCAGTGTAAAGAAGTGTACCGATTATCATAAACAAAAAAACACAGAGAATAAAAGCGCATTGTATCGTGACGCAACCTCCTGTAAATATAGAAATTCATATCAGCAACGACGTGCACGCGAAACCCAGATAGGGAATTGAAAAAGAACACACCATTGGGAACGAATGTTTAGAAAGCTTGTTTCGTTGTGTCTAAAGACACACTCAAGGATATCTACTTCGGGTTAGAGATCTAACAAAACAGTACTACCTAAAACATAAATCAAATATACAATTTCTATTTTAGATATTTTATTTCATCCTATTTCTTTATTATTTATTTATGGCTTTCAATTCCAAAACTTTATAAATCATATTTTGTGAAAAGGCATTTATTCGCGGCAAAGCTTTTTTAAAACGTCATTCATATGATAGTATCAATTGAGAAATTTGTTTCGACAACATACCAAATCTTGAAAGAGAAAATTTAAAAAAACGAATATTTATTTTTCAATCATATGCCACGGTGTTAATACTCATCTGGTAATCAAACAGAGCTGGTTGAAAATGAAAAAAAAGCTTCTTATGATCAATTACATGACATGCTGAGTGATATTTCATCAGATGAAAAAGTTATAATAGGAGGTAATTTTAATGCACATGTGGGCCAATCCCAGACAGGATATGAAGCGATACATGGAAGACTAGGCTTTGGAACTAGAAATGAAGCTCAAGATCATCTGCTTGAATTAGCAATAGTATTAGATATGGCGATTGTCAACACCTTCTTTCAAAAGAGAGAAATTCAGCTTATTATGTACACAAGTGGACAAAATTCCTCCCACATATATTCTTTCATGACAAGAAAAGAAGATATACGTAGAATATAAGAACTATAAGAAAATAGTTAATAAGACAGTAAGCTAACAACTAATATATAAGGATATGGTGTTAGCTTATGATGCTACAGTTGCCAAGGGAATGCACTCTGGTAGCTTATGCCTATGATGTTGCACTAGTTGCTAAGGCGAAACAGAAAACGGACATAGCTCATGCGGATAACACAGTCTTGGGTCGTATAAGTAGGTAAATCAGAGAGAGCGATGCACAGCTAGAACCTCAGAAAACTGAGTTAGTAGTTCTCAAAGGAAGCCGGGACAAATCCTCTCTTCGCTTTATAGTGAAAGGTGTGGAGGTTGCAGGTTAAATCAGTTAATTATCTCGAAGTCTGGCTATCGGAAGGACTGAGATTCGAACTACACATCCAAAAGACGGTAGAGAAGGCGAAACGAAGTCTGATGGCGTTAATACGGCTGATGCCAAAGATTGGAGACCCAGATAGCACCAAAAGAGGGGTGCTAAATGGAGATTTTCAGTTGGTGGTAACCTATCCTGCCCCCATGTGGTGTAGCACACTAAACACTGCGACATACGCCAAGCTGACAAAGACTTCGCAAAGGCGAATGCTCCTCAGGGTATCTAGGATTTAATGATTCCCTTTTTAATATTGATGTGGTAATTTGATTTGTTATTTAGATATATGTTAGTGTGTGTTGGTTTTCTGTACATCTGAGTCTTATATCCAGTATCATTCTTTGAGATTAAAACATCCAGGAAAGGTATGTTATTGTATTCCTTTTCCATGGTGAACGTTATTGTCTGTCCTTCATTGTTTATATCATTCAGGAATGTGTCCACCAACTCTGATCCCTGAGGCCGTATTGAAAATACATCATCTATATATCTGTGAATTTGAAATTTTGTTTAGAAATAATAGTTGTTTCAAAATCTTGCATAAATATATTTTCTAATAATAGAGATAAACTAGAACCCATTGCTAGACCAAAATTTTGTTTATATTATTCATTTGTTAGTTGATAATAGGTATTATCAGTACATAACGTCAATAACTTTATTAAAGCTGATACATTTTTTCTTGTTCTATAGTCTGTCCCACCTTGACTTTACAATACAGGTTCTTATGACCAACAGTGATGCCAAATTTACAGGTTTGAAGCAAATATACTTTTTTCTATAGGATAACTATAAATAACTTGGGAATTAATATTATTAACATTTTGTTGCTGAGAGGGGTTCTAAAACTTTTTTTTTTCGAAAAATACCTTTATGTGAATAAAATAAAAATAATTTTGTATAAAACATTTGTATAATAATGTATTTAAGCGCGTAAATATGTTAAACCTTAATAAATACGTAGGTACCTACATAAATAATTAATATATATTTAAACTGCGTATTTTACATTTCTTCTATACTCCCGTCTTCCTCACTTTCACTGCTACTGTCGTCATAAAGGTTTATTATAACTGGGTCGATATTGTCCAGTAAATTATCGATATTCCACATCTGTTTTTCTATGCTAACTACGTGTTGCGCGTAATTATTCCATTTTTGTGGAGTAACTTGAAAGTACGCTTCATGTATTAGATTTTCTACTGTTTCCTTCTTAAAGTTTGTGTTATGTCTTGCCACGAATCTTTTTATTTCACTCCATACCAGCTCTATCGTATTTAGTTCACAGTGATATGGAGGTAATCTTAGCAACTTAACATTCTTACTTTTTGCAATTTCGTCTACGATATGCTCATCATACTGCGATTTAAAATGAGCTACAATGACCAACAGTTCGGTTTTTAGTAATCTTCTTCGAAATAAATATCTTTAGAACGCAACCACTCCTTTATTTCTTCCTGTCGGAATTGTTCGGGAATTTTTTCCAACTTCTTAGAGTGATACGACGCATTGTCCATTCCATTACTATTACAGTTTTCGAGAATATTTGGAAGAAGTTTAGTTTTAAACCAATTTTCGAAAAGAGGTCCACCCATTTCGTCATGATAGTCTGCTATATTTTTCTTTGTCAAAAAAGTTAGTTCGGCTCCATTAATAAAACCATCTTTACTTCCTGCATGCAGTAAAACCAAAGAATATAGACGCTTAAGCGTCTATATTCTTTGGTAAAACGAAGCGTGGGCCACGTGCAGTAGAGGGTTTCAAGCCTGTAGTGAGTCCACGAACAAATGCATCCCTATGTGACGATACGGAAGTGTCCTTCATTTATAATTAACACGGTGACCAATATTTACCCATGATTCGTCCATATACACAATGTTGTAGTTTTGTTCCCGAAATGTACGAATTTCTCGCAAATATCGATGGTGCCAAGAAATAATTTCGGGTTTTTCTATCCACATTGACTTTCTGTCCCATTTTGTGTACACAAATCCCATGTCCTTAATTAGTTTATGCAGTGTAGTTCTAGAAAAATTAGGTAGATGTTCGTCTTTGTTTACTACTGCTAATAGAGAATGTAACGTTGCAGTTGTATTGTAAAAATCATGCACTATTCGGCGAATGCCACTCTTTGTTCCTTAATCGTAAGTTTTAATGAAGTTAGCTTGTTCTTGTAGCGTCTCTCTACTGGTTGTAATCCAAGTGCCGAAGAATTTTCTTTTCTTACAGAGTAAATTGTTTTTTCGGAAATGCTGGTTTCTACTGCCACTGTTTGTATTATTTTTAAAAGTGAATCATATCCTTGATATACATGATAATTCACCATGCTGACTAAGATTTGTTTCTCCCCTTATGATAATGCCTTCACCCGGAGATTTTTCAGAGTACTGTTCTCCATTAATAAATTCAATCGTTATAACACAAAAAACCACAATTATAACTATAGTCGATATGAAGTTCAACGAATCAAAAGAACTGACTAAAACATTAACTAACTGAACTAACTAACAATAATAAATGAACTTCAAGGAATCAAATAAACTAACTAAAAAATGAATGAACATTAATTTCAAGTTTAGAATTCATACTAAATTTTAATGAGGGTGTAAACACATTAAAATGACATTAATTTCAGGTTTGAAATCAGTCGTTAAGAATAACAAAAAACTGCAATTAGGAGCCAATCAGTAATAATTATAAGCTTATTTGATATTCTTTATTATAATTTAATTTAGGTGAACTGACCATCAACAATTATAATTTATTTATTCTCAACTGTAGGACAATATAAAACTTTACTTAATTTTGACCGACAATCTATTTTATATTTTTCTTGACTACTTCAGAACTATCTATACTGTCAATATACAAATTAACAACCATAGAACAACATCCACTTTTAATATTGGATATTCTAACATTCTTTACCAAAAACAGTTATTACGCATATCGATTATAAAATTTGCTGATTACTTTTCGAAAATGACTATCACTCACAAAAACCAATGAAAAATATTGTTTTACTACGGTGCTATTGACTGTAACGGGTTAGTTTTAATTTAACATTTTTAGGGCCCTACATTTTTAGGAGACTATTAGTAATGTTCGATTGAAAATTCTTTGGAAGAAAATCGGCATCGCCGCGCTAAAAACTGCCATAAGGATTGCATTGCAGTATGTTCGTGTAATGTAAAGTGAAGGAGGGACAGACTATAGTTGCCAATGTATTATCATTCTCTAATTTTGTTTTGATTACTTTTAGAGTCTTATCTAATGGCACATTTGTAAATAAACTATTTATGTCAAAAATTGACTGACTAATAGTTGAATAATATTTAATAAAAATGTTGACAGTTCACTACAAGGAGAATTCATGGTACTACAAATAGGTCTAAGTAGTGTGTTCGCTTTATGAACTTTCGGTTCTCCATAAAATGAGGTGTCTTGCTATTAGGGGGTGTAATTTTTCTTTGATAATTGATAATTTGTTAAATAATCTTTATTTTTTTTCCCCCGGTTTTTTATAGCGTTCTCCGCCTTTCGGTTCCCAGTTTACAGCATTCGGAAATTCGGTCATTCCATTCGCCAGGGTGAAGGTTTCTTTCCGACATTGCCTTCTGAATGCCGCCCAGCCAGGATTGTTTTGGCCTTCCTCTCTTCCTTCTTTCCCTTGGCGTCCATTTTAAAATTTGGTTTGACAGCCTGTCGTCGTCCATTCTTTTCACATGACCATACCAGATCAGTTGTCTCCTTTGAATTTCGTCAATGATGGTTGACTTGACTCCCATTATATTTCTGATATGGTTATTTTGTATTCTATCAAGCCTTGATTTTCTAGCTGATCTTCTCCAGAAGTCCATTTCCAATACAAGTAGGCGTCGCTCAAGGGATTTAGTAAGTTGCCATGTTTCGCATCCATAGAGCACTATACTTTTAAAGATGCAGTTAAAGAGGAGATGCTTTCTTTGATTTGATAGTTCTTTTGACCATAGCATCGGGTTTAGGTCCTATCACCCTTTTTCCTTTCACGATTCTTTGCTCTATCTCTTTTTCGGTAATAATCTTTAAACTTACATAAAGTTCTATAAATTATGTTTACAAAGGCTTCGTTGGATCCTTTGTTAATTTCGTATAAGGTCCGTTTGTTAGTTGATCTTTAATTTGGTTTTCATACTGAATCTTATCTATTATCACAGTTGCATGTTCCTTTTCTGCTGGTAGGATAATTATGGTGTCCTCATTTTTTTTTAAGTTCTTACAGCCTTTGCTTATGTTATGTTTAATTTTATTAGACTTTTTCAATTCAATTGTACCTAATACTCTATATTCTTCTTTTTCATGGGTTGGTAAATATTTTTTCCACTGAGCTTATTATGTCTAATTTTGTAAAATATTTATAACGTTTTGTTCTAAAAGAATATTAAATTTATTTAAAGGTATATTTCTTTATTTAAAGGCATAAAATCATGATACTATGCTATGCCGATGATGCAGTACTAATTTCTGATAACGAAGAGGACCTACAAAGGCAGCTCCACACCTTCAATATCACAGCAAACAAACTTAATATGAGAATATCGGTAGAAAAAACTAAATGTATAGTGATCAGTAAAGAGCCGCGTAGATGCAAACTAGAAATAGACGGCAAAATTGTAGAATAAGTAATGAAATTCAATTACCTAGGCGTAGAGGTCACTAGTGACAGGGATATAAGAACAGAGACCACAAGGCAAGCATCAAAAGCGGCAAGAGTAAGTGGTTGCCTCCGAGAAACCATATGGAGAAACAAATATCTGACCACGGAAAGCAAAATGAAAGTATACAAGACAACAGTAAGACCAATCCTAACATATGCAGCGGAGACAAGGACCGATACAAAAAAGACGAAACAACAAATCAACAATATCGAAATGAAAGTAGGAAAGTAAGATCAATAGCCGGCATATCATTAAGAGACAGACAAACCAACAGAATTATAGGCGAACAATGCAAAATTTAAAATATTAACAGGTGGATAAAAACAAGAAAAAAAAACTGGAACGAACATATAAACCGAATGGGACCAGATAGATTAGCGAAAATCTGTAAAAACAACAAGCCGTATAGCGGAAGACCCGTTGGAAGGCCGCCAAAAAGGTGAAAAGATAATGTACAGACAACAAGGACTGAAGCAGAATAAGAGGCAGACAAACAGGAGTAATCCTAGTCGCACGAAGAAGAAGAAGAAGAAGAAGAAGAAGAAGAAGAAGAAGTATATTTCTTTGTTTCTCATATTAATTTTCATATACTACAATGTAAACTAAAAATAAGTCAATCAGAATTTGATATCAAATTAAAAAGTAAATCTCCAATACTTACAAAGTCTTGTGCAAGAAAAAATAAATTAGATCTATGAATTTGTAACCTATGATCAATGGCCGGTTAAGATTTTTATTGATATTAATAACACTGTATCACTTTCAAAATATCTTATGTCTTTATAACTTATTGTGTGCATATTTTCTAAAATTTTTATTACAGCAGCGCACATTTGTGCGCATATTTTTCATTTTTGATTTGCATGTTTGCGTAAGTCTAATAGTAATATAATAGTTGACGTATCTTCATAACTTACCAACACCTCTGCACACAATGCTCAAAGCACACTGTCAAAATACAACCAACACGAATGTTTTACATCGTTAAAATTCATAATCCGTAAAAATTCCAACTCTCCTCCGAAGTTATGTAAAGAAACATTACGGCATATGGAAATTTATCCTAATAGACATCTTTATGATAATTGAATGAATAAAATTTCGTTCCCAAAGCCTATATAGGGACTGTAACATTGTGTTAACCTTATTTACATTTCATGTACGGATACACAGACTTTAGCTATACTGGTTTAGCTCCAATGTAATTTGAAATCGGCAAATAATGTCAGGACTGTTTTGTTGCAAATATTAATAACATAATATTTACACGAGTCTTTAGTGGTTGTAAAATAATTTGCAGGTTATTGCTCTTTACATGCATCTTTGACAATTTTTAATTTTATCAATCAATCAACAATGAATTATAATCTTTTTTTTTAATTGCCGTATTGCCAGATTCCAATAAGAACCTAAGAAGGTATCCAATGAATTCTGACAGGCAACGGTGGGGGAAATGTTTTTTGGATATCTACGTCACGGAACAAGACACCCTGGCATCTTTCGGCCGAGTAGGATACTAGACCAGAAGACCCCAGGGTAGTGCCGAGTTAATCGTGTTCCAGCTAAAATCTTAACCACTATTCCACATTCAATGAACAACTAAAATAAAAAACTAAAAATTTATAAATAACCATACCCATTACCGTAAATCAGAAAATGTTTCAGACGTTAGGCCATAAACTAATAAATAATATTAACCAGAAATTTCAGATCCCTGGCTCAATTTCCTTCTCTGTCCTCCTGCTCCTTTTTCTTCATCGCCCTAGAAATCAGACAGTGTAGTTCTCTCTATTCTTTCTCTTCTCTCAACATTATGTTTACAACGTTTCTTTCATCCAGCCCGAAATCCATTCGCCTCTCGAAATCTCCCCTCTCATTTACTCATCACTAGTAGTTAAAAATGTGGGCGGGAGCGTCCGGTATCCCACAAATAGTACAGTTTGTTGAGTCAGATTTGCCTATTCTATTTGTCAAGGTGCCAAAACTACCATGTCCGGTCAGAAACTGCGTCAGGAAGTAGTCTAGTTTCCTACATTTCCCCCACGGCCTCAGATCGGGAATAAGCTCCTTCGTTCACCTTGCCTTTCCACTATCATTGGCTCATTCTCTCTATCACTCTACTATCGTTCTTCCTCTCTCCTCTTTCTTATTTATATTTCCATCCATCCTCCTCGTATACACCCTCGCTCGCTCTTTGCACAACAAAACGATCGGTATCACCATTCCAATGACATGTAGAGCCTCATTTGAAACCGTCCTATATGCGCTAGAAACCCATTCGCCTTTACGAAGTCTGCATCAGCTTAGCGTATTTCGCAGTGTTCAGTACGCTATACCACACGGGGGCAGCGTAGGTTACCACCGACTGGAAAACTTTATTTAGCACCCTTTTTTGGTGCTATCTGAGCCTCCAGATTTCGGTTCGCCTTCTCTACCGTCTTTTAGATGTGTACTCCGAACCTTAGTCCTTCCGACAACCAGACTCCCAGATACTTATTCGATTTAACCGGTACAAAAGGATGATTTTTTCATGCTCCCTTTGAGAACTAAAACCTCAGTTTTCTGAGGCGCTAGCTGTAGATCGTTCTCTCTGATCTACCTACTAATGCGACGCAGGGCTGTGTTAGCCGCATTAGCCATGTCCGTTTTCTGACTCGCCTTCACAACCAGTGCGAGATCATCGGCATAAGCTACAAGAGTGCATCCCCTTGGGATCTGTAGCCTCAAAACCCCATCGTACAGGACATTCCACAGGATGGAACCTAGTACTAAACCCTGCGGAATACCCTGTGACAAAGTGATGCTGGTATCTTTTTTCTCTTACGGACCTGTCAGTAAAATATCTGTCAATTACATTGACCAGGTACTCACTAATGCCCAATTCGCTCAGCCTGGACATGATTTTTCCTATAATGCCGTATTAAAGGCATTCTTGACGTCAAGCAGGATGAGAGCCACCAATCTCTTTGTATCCTGCGTAACTAAAGAGGTTACTTTTGTGACCGCATCTATGGTAGACCTTTTGGTCCTAAAACCATATTGGCGGTCGGTCAACGCATGCTTTTCTTCTAGCTCTCGCTTAAGGCGGCCTTTTACAAGCTGTTCGTACAATTTAGCTATCGAACTAAGAAGGCAAATTGGCCGAAATTGTACCTCTTTCTCTTCACCTCTACCTTTCGGGATAAGGACAACCTTAGCTTCTTTCAACATTGTTGGAAACTGCTGTTGTTCAAGCAGTTTGTTTAGAAATCTCAGGAAAACCTCTGGGTATCTTAGTGCGGCGAGTCTTACTGTCTCCGGCATGACTCTATCTATGCCAGGTGTCTTTCGGATCATCCGTCCAACAGCCTCGCCGAGTTCTAACTCAGTAAAAGGTTCCGCATCTACGAAACCAATAATAAGTAAGACAAATTAGAGTTTCGCCAGTATCGTAGATTTCATTGAAAAATATTACTAATACATCGACGTGGTTCTTTATTAGTATTCTTATAATGTTTGTAAGTATTTGATCCGGTCTCATGGCTGTATTATTTGTTATACGTTTTAGTGCTTAAACAATTTCCCCTTTGGTAATTGCAGCTCCATTTTTTCCTGTTCGTTTTATTGTTTCAGTTTTTTCTCTCCAAATAGTTTTTTTATATATATATATATCAATTTTGATATCTCTGCAGTTTCAAATATTATTTGATATTTTTGTCCATTATGTTTTGTGGAACAGATCTGAAAACTTTTCTTTTTCTTATTGCTCCCTCTATACTTTACGAAATATTTACACTTGTAGCTTTGGAAACTGCTGCACGAAAGATTTCTGTGGATGAGCGGTCAAATCATCTCCTCGGGTCTTTCAGCCACGAGTTCTGGCGTCTTCCAACTGATCTTTTGCTCTGCACTTTACCTTCCAATATGATTTAGAGTAATTCATATCTTTCGCCTCTCAACACATGACCCAAGTATTGTATTTCCCTTTCTTTGATTATGCTGAGTAATTCTGTTTATTTACACATGCACCGAAGTACCTCATCGTTGGTAAATTTTTGTACCCATGGAATTTTCAGCATCCGTCTGCATATATACATTTCTAAGGCATTTATTTTTTTTTTTTTGTCTTTCAGAGTCCATTGTCCAACTTTCACAGCCATACAGCAAAACAGAGAAAACGTAACATCTGATCATTCAAATTCTGAGATCTAGACTAAGGTCTGATCTTGTAAAAAATGTTTTCATGTTCATGAGTGTTTTTCTCGCTTGATCGATTCTTTATAGAATTTCTTTTTGTTCTGGGTACACTAGCCCTTGATATTTGCTTCCAAATATTTTATGGAAGTTACCTGTTCTAGTATTTGTCCCTTGGCATACAAATGGACGTTTGTTGGTATCTTTGAAATACTAAAATTTTAGTTTTGGAAACATTTAAATGTAAACCGAACATTTCGCTATGACGAACTACCGCATTTATTATACTTTGTAGTTCTTGTGCGTTGCTTGCTATTAGGACGGTCTCATCAGCGTACCTGATGTTGTCTATGCTGGTTCCGTTATTGATGGTATTTTACCTGTGTCATATATCTTATTGAATAGTGCTGCTATTAAGTCGAGGCTTTTACTTTCGTTGTCTGCAATTAATTTAAGTATTTCGACATTGATATTGTCTGGACCGGTGGCTTTTCCGTTCTTCTGAGCTTTTACTGCATAAATATCTTCTTCTTTTGTTATTTTTTGACCTTTTTCATTTATTTGATCATCCGTGGATGCAGTGGCGGCTTTTGGGGGTAGGCAGGATAGGCCGGGCCTACCCAATAATTTTTAAGAGCTTTAAAATTGAAAAACATATATTTAAAAATTATGTTAATGTATGTCAATAACTTTTAAATATACTAAATCACTCAATACATTAGCGTCCGTTAAAACAACTAAGTTATTATATTACCACAGAAGCATCGAATCGTATTCAGGCATTTTAAATATTAACTGAGATCGGAACTGGCCGACCCAGCTCACATAAGATCCCCGTACAAAAAGCGTTTGAAGTTAAGCAGCTTGCCGGACAACGATTTATATTGTCGTGCTTATGCTTGCTGTTTAGGCACCAGACGATCGGGCCTACGATGACCATCGTTGTCACTTGTAACGTAATTATCGAATTGTAATATAAATTTTCTTTTAAATTATGATAAAAAAATATGTAACATAATCTATAATTGTAACATATTTTTAAATAAACAACACAATTGCAAACAAGTGCACGGTTGCCCAAATAAATTTAAAAAATTCGTAAAATTCGAAGAAAAAAATCACATTTGCGTGATTTCTATATCGCCTGATTGTATGCAACTTATATATGTGAGATTGTTTTATAACTGATACATAAAAATGAGTTTTTATGACGCTTTACCAGGTTGCAGTAATAGTAATGTTGATAGTGAGTGTTTGGACATTGTTGTTTCACTATTGGAATCGCCATTATCTAAAAGAACTGAAATTGATAGAAAAAAAAATTATTATGAATGAAAGGCCTACTCCAACATTTCGAATTGACCAAAAAGATGGGAAAAAGGTGCGTACTTTTAATTGCTCTTGGTATGATATCTACAAATGGTTATCTGGAAGTATTACGAAAAACAGACTATATTGTTGACCGTATTTGTTATTTTCTAATAAGAAATATGTATAAAATTGGGAAGGATACTTTGATTTAAAAAATATGTCTGCCTCCTTAAAAAAACATTCCAGTTGCAAGGAATATTTAAGTAATTTGCTGTCCGTTAAGGATGTACAGAAGAGGGCGTTTTCTGTTCGCGATTTGCTAGATGAAAAATCAAAAATCGCAAAAATTAGATACAACGCAGAAGTTAAAATGAACAGAGAAATCATTAAAAAATTAGTTGGGGGGGTCATGACCCCGTGACCATAGCTATGTAATTTGCTGGCTTGGCCTACCCAAAATTTTACCACACCAGCCGCCACTGGTGGATGGTGAAGAACAAGGTTATTCATCGTCAAAAAGTGTCTGAATGTAGCCTTAAAAACTCTAAAGATTACCAATTAGAAAAAGGCAAGAAATAGATCAGAATTGTGGACAATCGTAGAATCATTGAACATAATTTGACTAAAAAAAGGATGAACTTCTATTTAGTTGTCGCTTTTAAAATTCAACTATGTATATGAGAACATATGAAAAAATGCCATAAAATCTTCTACACATTGTATTGCTATGTTTATTTTTAAAATGACCACAGCTAGTTAGGCGAACATACATATATCTTAACAAGGGCAGGTACAGGTGGTAATAAATAAAGTTAATAATAGGTAGGTAGGCAAATAATAATTCTAGAGTTGCATTATGCTGCCGCCATTATTTATACTCATATTTATTTACATTGTCACCAAAATCGAGAAGCGGCCCTCGATTATATACGTGGATTTATTGAGGACCCGTGGCCGAGGTCTTGGTCTGGGCGAGTGGGTTTTATTTATTGAAAATATTCGGTGGGAAGGAACCCGAACATAAATTTATGATTACAGTTTACCAAAATTATTCGAGGAACTAACTTACGAGTGAGTAAGTGTGCATTTTTATTAAGTATTAATTATTTAGGAGGAGTTCACAGGCGAGCACCGTTTTGTTGCTTTCCTGATTAACCGTACCTTATTGTTTCTGTTTTAATACTTATTTCTTTAAAACAAATGGCGAAAGAGAACGAATGACACTAAAGATGGTAGAATTATGTTTAGGAACAGTTTAAAGCCACCAAAATCAGATAATTAAGAACAATAGCTGATAGGCAGACATAGTTTGTAGTGCAAAGAGAAGAAAATAAAGAAATTGGAAACTTGACCACTTTAAAAAAATCACAAGGTGCAAACTTAATCGTAATTCGATAGCTTTTATAACAATATATTAATATGGCTGTATGTTTATTGCGAATTAAGTATATACTAAGAATTGAGTAATATAAATATTATCATATTCTTTAAAATTTCTGATTAAAAAAAAAGGAATTGGTTATATAAACCTTCAATGGACTTCAAAAGCATTTCTGGATACATCATATGTTGCTGATAGCTGATCGATAATGTCTACACCTCCCTTTGTTAGATTATTAACCCTTTCGAGCCGGCATCAGGTGAAACGTAGTAGTTTCCCAGTACGGGCAAAGTCAGCAGTTGCTGATTAATCCGCTTCCCTGTCACAATCAGATATTATGGTGGTAATTACATATATTCATTTTTATTTATTTTTCTGTTCGTATTGGCGTTATTAGAAAAAGAAACAAGTTAGTTACTAAAAAAATCATTTTTATTTGAATTAAAAATTCATAAAGAAGCAAAATAACCAAAAAAATGTGCACAAAAAAACAATAATTCTAATTTTGAAACAAATTCAACAATACATAACTCTACAGAAACAAATTTTAAAATTGTATGCTATCGTTCAAAACAACTTACTACACACAAAGGCATATTACACATTTGACACAGGTACTTTGGCAAAAACGACACATCTTTTTGACAAAAGTCGCCTATTTTCTCGTAACTGATACAGCGTAGGAAAATGTCTTTCTACCAACCGTAATGGATGATCACCAGCATTCGGTCTGTTACTTTGTGACAGTCGAGGAGTGTTTGTTTATATTTTTGTAAAATTTGTTTCACCAAATCCCTCTGGAAATCCAAGAGAGGAATGTTTTTCCCAGTTTTGACTTTGTAAATAGCATGTGAATTTAGTACAACCAGGTCAAGTATATGAAAAAAGACCTTTTTGTACCATTTCACGTTTTTCCTTACGGATTCAGAACTTAGGAGCATGTCTGTTCTGTCGACTCTACCCATATTCATATTGTACGCGATAATACATTCAGGTTTTTTAACTTCTTGGTTTCTGCTATTTTTGGTTTTAGATATATTAGCTTCATGCATGGTTGTCAACATTACAACGTCTCTTTTATCTTTCCATTTGAGTGTCAAAGATTTGTCAGTAGAAAAGTATTGTATAGAACCTTTTTTCAGATTATTTTTAAATTTTGGCATATGTTTTCGATTCTGCTTTACAGTTCGGCAAAAATTAGTCTTTTTTCGAATAAAGCTTCAGCCAGTAATGGACTGCTGTACCAGTTGATCATGTAAATTTTGTGGCCATTATTCCAATATGGCTCGGTCAGTGTCATAAAGATGTTTCCAGATATACCAAGATTGTCAGAATACTGAGTTATATCTGTATCCGCTTCGGTACATATTATGAAATCTAATATATAACCAGTTTTACAATCAACGGCAACAAAAAACTTAATTTCAAAACGATGCCTTTTTTTGGGAGATATTGGCGAAACGAGATATGTCCTTTGAATAACATAACGCTTTCATATATGGAAATATTTTCAAATAGATAAAAGTTTTTCTTGAAAATATTCCTAAAATAGTCACTTATGCTTCTAATTTTCACAAGACGGTCATTAAAGTTACAGTTATTGTTATCCGAAAAGTGGATATTTCTCAATAGCTGAAAATATCTATCTCGAGGCATACTCTGTTGAAATGTTGGTGTTTCTAGTAAAGCATCTTTGGTCCAATAATCACACAGTCTCTGCTTTTTTAGTTGTGGCATGAGAAAAGATACGGCAATAAAAACATACATCTTATCAATATCTGTGCTTTGCCAGTTTTTTGCCGTTGTGAGAAGGGCCAGGCATTCCAGAATTGGCATTATCACCGAATATATTGGTTTGTTCAACGACTTTTTCCATTCTCTCTTGTGTAAAAAAGACTTCAAACACTTGTAGGATAGATGGAGCGTCCGACAATGCTTCAATACAACATCCAGAGGCATCGTTTGAAAAATTATGTATTGTAGGAGCAATATTTTTTTCTTGCCACTCGAAAGGATCCGATTCTTTTTGTTTTGTTTTTTGTCTTTTGGGTTGCGGAATATCAGGAACAACGAGTTCGATGTCACTTTCTGAACTGTCATGGTTTTTCTCACTATCACTGCACGTCGGTTCGCAAATATTTTCCCACCCGTAGCTCTTCTCTGATTCAGCATCAAAGTTTTCGTCTGAATCACTGTTAAAAGCAAGTTCTAATAATTATTCTTCAGATAAACCATTTTTACGAAAAATATTGTGAAAAAAAGGGGCAAATATAATGCGTATGCCTACGAAGTTATGACTTCATTGACGCAAAATCAACAAGTATCGACCCGTATCCGAGCTAGTAAGAATCGATGTTTGCAATTCTCACTATTGATATTTGTCTGGTGCTCTGTTACGTGAATGATCACAGTCAAGTTATCCATGCGCTGATTAATACGTTTTTCATCTCAAAGTGCATCCTCTGTCCCTGCGGACTTATACGTCTCCCGGGTATCGGACTCGTTATGATTTCGCGGATATATCAGTTTCCCGTTACAAAAGGGTTAAAAGTAACTATGTAGTTTTTATTCTCCTGTGTTCGTATCAATGGAATAATCATGGTGGAAAGTCGAAAAAAGAATGACATTTGTTTTTTTTTACCCATGTAACTCACTACTGATAAATCATTCTGGAAACCAATCATACTAGATGGCACACTCCAATCTTTTGTAAAAAGTAGACGTGGCGGCAACTCCTTCTTGTTTTTTCGAATCGTTGCCACTGAAATTAATCGGTGTTCAGATAAGAGGCATATCATATAAGTTATTAACCCTCTATGGTACCATGTATATTTAAATATACAAATATTATCTCTGGTCTATATTGCTTTATATCGAGCTTAAAACAAAATTGGTCATTGTATATTCTAAAATACATGTCGCAGCAACTGTATTATGTAGGTTTTCTATAGAAATTCCAAATAACAGCGATAAAAAAAAAATGGCAACATCGAGGAGGTTGTCTAATGACGTTGCTAGGAGGACCGCCCACTTCAGTGAATTATTTGTGGGGTTTTACGCAGGTAAAATAGAAATAAAATTTAGTATTTAGTCTTGTAAAGTCTTTTGAATAGCAAGGTGTGTTTTGTGTTTCAATCTTCGACTCGTGAGAAGAAGTAGTGCATATTTTACAACTGTATATTTAAATATACACTGTGCAATAGTGACTGCATTTTTTGGTACTTTCGGTATTTTTATTTTGATCATGGATCCAACACGTTTTTATGGCAAACAAAAGAAAACAAATATACTTTTACCAGATATTGACAGCGATCTTGATTATAGCAGCGATGATAGCATAACAGATGAAACTTATCTACCAGATATGTTACAAGGTAAGTTTTTTTCCTGCATATTGAAACTTTTTATAGTAAATTCTTGTTTCTAGATTTATCTAGTAGTGATGATGAAACAGTCGAAGGTGAGCAATTGGGTCAGCAAGTGGATTCTTCTGATGATGAAGACCGACCGCTACCTCTATCAGACCTAACAAATAATCAAATTCCCATCTGTTCAAATTATGGAAAAAAGAAAATAGTTTTGAAATGGACAAATTCAAAGAATGAGGCAGCTCAAACGCCTCATTGGGGTGCCCACCTACATGATGAAACAGAAGTGAAAACTCCCGTCCAATATTTTTATAAATTAGTTGATAAAGCTTTGTTAGATTATATAGTGGAGCAATCAAATTTGTATGCTACACAAACAGATATATCTGGAAACTTTTCTATGGATTCAAAAGATCTGGAACAGTTTTTAGGAGCATTTTTCTATATGTCACTAATATCGGTACCAGGTACTAGATGGTATTGGAGTAATGCTTGTAGAATTTCTCAAGTCGCTGATGTAATGCCGTTACGAAGATTTGAGCAAATAAAAAAAAATTTACATTTTGCTGATAATCATCAACTACCATCAAATCCGCCAGATCGTTTGTTCAAAATAAGAAACGTGATTAAAATCATAAGGCACAATATGAAGTCCATACCAATAGAGCAACATTTATCTGTCGACGAGCAAATTATTCCCTATAAAGGACGTAGCGGACTAAAGCAATATAATCCCAAAAAGCCAAAGAAATGGGGTTACAAATTATTTTGTCTTGCAGGTGCGAGCGGCATAGTATATGATTTTGAGGTTTATTGTGGAGCTCAGAAGCAACCAGATGATTTACCAGATATAAGTGCCAGCAGTAATGTTGTTATTCGCTTAGCTGAATGCATACCAAAAAACCAAAACTTTTTGCTATTTTATGACAATTGGTTTTGCAGTCCTGAGTTGCAAATAAAATTATCTGAAAATGGCATCCAGAGTTTGGGTACAGTTCGTACAAACAGGGTTCCCGAAAACAAGCTGCCAGCAGATAAAGTGCTAATGCAGCAAGGTCGAGGGAGTTGTGTGGAAAAGGTTGCTGTCCATAACAGCACAATACTCAGAGTAGTCAAATGGTATGACAATAAGGCAGTGACATTGCTAAGTACATTTGCCAGTGCTTCTCCTGAAACGACTGTCCAGAGGTACGACCGTAAAAAAAGGAAAGTATAACAATAAAATGCCCCAGTATTATTATTTTATATAATAAATTTATGGGGGGAGTGGATTTGATAGATTCTCTCTTGGCACTTTACCGAACAAAGATTCGGTCTAGAAAATATTATCTTAGAATATTTTTTCATCTAATGGACATGAGCGTCATAATTGCTTGGCTTATGTATAGGCGAGCTAGCGATGACTGTGGAATTCCTAAAAAACAACAGCTGTCTTTATATGACTTCAAGGCAGATGTTGCTCAGAGTTTATGTTGGGCTAGTAAGTTAGCAAAAAGAGGTCGCCAATCCGGCAGTACACCATCATTGGACAAAAAAAAATTAAAACTTGTGTCTCCGCAAACGCAGACTGTATTGCTGATAGAATGGACCATTGGCCCCACTATGAAAAAAAGACAGGAAGATGTAAGAATAAAAAATGCCAAAAAATAACAAAAGTAAAATGCACTAAATGTAACTGTTTCCTATGTTTTGTTCCAGACAGAAACTGTTTCCTAGATTTTCATCAATAGTTTTAATATTTTTTATTATTAGTAGATTATTTGTAGATATTGTGCCTGCTTTTCTTTATATTATCATAAGAACCGTCTATGAAAAATCTATATTGACTAAGGTATAGAATTGCAATTTTTTTTAATAATATACGCACAATGTATATCTGAATATACACTTTTTTTTTCAAAGAAATAAAAACTTTTAAAAATAAATAACTACCTAAAACTAGTCTAATTTACCTTACTTTCCCATATTTACCTTAAAATTTTTTTTGCTGCTGTCTAAAATGGTGTGTGCAATAGAGGGTTTTAAAGCTTATATTACGACCAGTTTTACTTACTGGTTCAATTAGACGAATAACGATGTCTTTACCTGTGTTGCTCTGCTGGAAAGGTCCCTTGGGCTGCTTACTGACATAAACCTCAATATTGAAAGTGTAAAAACATCTAGCATCTACCAATGCAAAAATTTTGAGGCCATACGTGGCCGGCTTATTCGGAATATATAAGCGAAAAGAGCATTTTCCCCGAAAAGACTCAAACAATTATATTACAAACAATAGGCAATTAAAATCTATATAGTGCCATGGTCTTTCTAAAAATCATAACTCCTGTGTCAGCAGTTGCCCAAAGGTCGTTCAAATTTTGTTGACCAGAACGGTAAAAACCAACTGAATAAAGAAGGCCAAATAAAGACGTAATTATTGACAATTTGTTTGTTTTACTTTATATTTAGTGTTTTCCGAGTATGTTAAGGACTTTTCCTGAATTCTTATTGGTGTAAATGACAATTTCACTGATCATATTATCAGTTATTAAATACTTTCTGCAATCTATCGGAGACTTGTTATTCCTATTTTGTGGTCGAACGCATAGGAAATGTATTACAATATTTTGTCTACGTGTCTTGACATTAGGGCGAGTTCTTATTGGAGTTCTGTATCTTCTCTTTCTTTAAGTTCCATCTTCTATCGAAGGTTGGAAATCAACACGGCTATGCGGACCCTGTTGCTGACGCTTTAAATAGTTCTGCACTACTGCATGCAAACCATTCCCGCAAGTTCTTAAGCCACGATATTCTTCGTCTTCGTCCATTTCGCTTTCCTCAAATTTTGCCTTGCATATTAAGCTGCAATAATGAGTATCTTCCTCTCATAACATGACCTAAGTACTTAAGTTTTCTTGTTTTGATAGTCAATATTATTTCAGCTTCTTTTCTTATTTTAGATACATTTAGATACATTTTAGATACACTTATTTTAAAGTCGATGCTTCCAAGCCATAACGAAGAGTAGTGAATACGTAACACCGAAGCATTCTTAGACTTAGTTCTAACCTTATATCCTAACAACAAAGAAACTTTTAAGTTTTGCAAATGATGCACGTGCTATTTCACTAGTATTATTTCACACTTTCACTGCAAGTATTTGTAGATATCCACACTTTCAATTACAGTATCCTCAACAATCAATTCTGATTGTTGAGGATACTGTAATTGAAAGTGTGGATCAATTGCATCTACTGATTTAGTCTGCATGTATCGTCTGCAAAACGCAAGATATTCAAAACTTCTCCATTGATAGATATACCTTCTATTGAATCTGAGAGCGCTTCTTTAAATACCGCTTTAGATACTTCAATGTAAATATTGAAGAGTAGTGGTGACAGCATGCAACCCTGGCCCACTCCTCTCTTTATTTTGATATCTCAGATGTTCTGGTTGTCAACTCTTACCTTGGCAGTTTGATTCCAATATAGATTCCAACGATATCACGACTGTCAATATTTTTGCTTTTTAATATTTCTACAAGCTTTTTACATTGAACCTTATCAAATGCCTTTTCAAAATCTACAAAACATAAGTACATTTCCTGAGTACTGACCCAGAGAGTTTTATACCACTTGATCTTGATGTCTCTTTCAAGGTAATATAAAGAACAATGCGCATCCTCTTCAACAGATCCATCACCATAAGATTCATCTGTCTCTAGTGTTTCTACTGTTCCAGGTTTAGAATCCAGGTCATTTTCTCTGACTTCTAAGAGGTTGTTTTTAAATTCTGAAGCATAAGCTTAAGATTCTGAGCATATTAAATCAGCATCAGAGTCACATTCTTCACAGAGAGCTAAAAGAGTAGCTTGTTCTTTTTCCCAATCTTCTATTTTATATAGTTTGTTTCACGAAAAATGGTTGAGTGCTTAATGGTTACCTGAGTTGATCCTATTGTGTATACAAGAGTCTCTCAATAAACTACCGAAGTACACAGGGTCGCACTTCAGAAAGTTTGTTATTTAATATATTTCATTGGTAGCTGTGTAATACACGATTATAAAAATTTATTAAATTATTTCATATGGTATTTTCAGATTGTTCAAGTGAATATACTTGATAATTGAACAATTTTTAACACGAAGAAAGTATTTTCTTTGTTCTACGTGAATAATTGTAGTATATGGATCTAAATTCAGAAAGGTACTTTCCTTCTCACTTTCTACAGGCTTAGGACTGTCAGCAAAAAACTGGCGTGTTTAAAAGTGTTTGCTCTTCATATCGTTAAAAATGTACAGTAATAATAGTTCTATTTACAGTACATACATACAAACGAATACATAATGTACAAAAAATAGATGAATTGAAAAAAAAAATATAGAAAAATATATACAAGTTAATATTTACAAAAAAAAATACCCAAAATAACCAAAATATATTTATAAATTCCTAAATACCTAATTCTGTTTCGCTGTCGCTATCCTCTTCAAGATTAATAACAATTGGTTTAATTATGTGATTCAAAGTAACATATGAATTTTCTACGTTCATTACATGGCGTACTGAATTTTTCCACCTTTCTGGGGAGATATCATCAACACATTTCCTTATTAATTCGACTACACTACCACTTAAAGTCGGAGAAACATTTTGTGACCTAACATTTGACTTTAGTTGTTGCCACATATGCTCTATGGGATTAAATAAACAATAGTAGGACGGAAGCCGTAACACTGTATGTCCCATGTCCTCCGCCAATGCGTCACAAACATATACTTTTTAATAGAAAATGATTTTAACACTTCTAACAGTTCATTTTTTAAATAACTTTCTTCAAAATATATATCGTTTTCCAACAGGTAGTTCTGAATTTCAATTTTCGTGTTATTTTCACTTGGAGACTTATGTAATTGACGACTGTGGTAATTCGCATTGTCCATTACTATCACACTATTTTGAGGAAGGTTAGGTATGACAATTCTTAAACCATTTCTCAAAAAGCTCTGCCGTTGTATCCTCATGGTAGTCCACGCAGAATTCTTTAATGTTCTTTGCAGAAAGCCATAAGGCATTTGGGACCCAACCATTTTCTGATCCTGCATGTAAAATTGTTATTCTTTTCCCTTTGTTTCATGGAGCTTTTGTTTGACACCTGTTGGAAGAATCGGACCATCCTTTGGATGGTGTTTTATGAGTGTCAAACCATGTCTCGTCCAGATAAATTATTGGTCGATCTTCTGTACGGTACTTTCTTATGGAAGTTATATATTCAGTACGCCACTTTTGTAAACGATGGGACTCCATAAGCACTTGCCTTTTGTCAATTGTACGATATCTGAAGCCCATTTTAGACATAATCCTCCAAAGACTAATACGGCTACAGTTTATTTGTGTATCATCATTAGTAAGCCGTTGTTTTAAAGCATCTAATGTAGGTATCCGTTGCTCTTCGTACATTGTGTAAATTTTTCGTCTTATTAAGTCCTTATCACTTTCGTCAATACATTTGATAGAACCGGCATCCTTACGCTTCCTTCTTGATTTAATGGGATTTGATGTAATTCTTTTCACTGTGGTTAGAGGTATTTTCGTTAAATCAGATATTTCACTGGCAGCAGTATTAGCAGTAAGTCCTCTTGTAAGTAAAGAACTATATATTGTTTTTACGATATCTCTAGCGTCAGCAGATAAATGCTTTTTCTTTGCTGGAACACTGGAAGCAGCATCATCAATGTTTTTCCACGGACGCCACATAATGCTGTTTTATAGGTATAAATAGGTATAACACTGGTAACACTTGTAACACTTTCAACTAAATGAAACAAAATGTATATTTAAAAATGTCTCATCGATTTTTTAATCGTTTTTATATTACCAGGAATTTATTATACAAACAAGATAACGACACTCCACAGTAGCTTCAATTTTAACTGAATACTTACCTGCTCAACTAATGTTGACTAAGCTGGGGTACTTGCGGTCGAGTTTTATTACAATCATTAAGCACTCAACCATTTTTCGTGAAATAAACTATACCTGTATACTTTTTGTTGTATCAGTATTAATTATTAAATAAAAAGTAAAAGTGTAAAGGCCACCTTTACCAACAACAAATAAATCTACAAATAGTTATTCGACGAATAAAAAACCAATAAATACGGCTATTTGTAGTTGGTGAAACAAAATTGATAGAATTTATTCTACGCATAAAATGAACCTTCGAATAGCGATTTATTCGTTGTTGGTGAATACAGGCCTAAGTAATAATAATTTGTTTTATTTATTCATACATATTAGACCACATAAGTTAATTAATTACTCAAAAATCCAAAAAAATAAACTTACCAGTCACATCTCTTGTTTGGTCTGTGGGGTCTGAGAACCCAGGTGTTGCTCGTCGGTTAAAATTGCACTGACTACGAATATCTCGATTCAACGCAGGCAAATACTCGCCGCGATAGCGTAGTTGGAGTAGGTACATATAAATGGCGCTTAAATATTTGAACCAATGGGTCTGTTAGACCCCACCAGCCTAAGGCAGGGTTAAAGAGGGCCTTTTGGAAAAACGGAACTTTTGCAAACATATTTAACGAATACATCAGTTATGTTTCTCAGCATTATTCTTCATCTAGCTTCATTGTTTTTGATGGCTATCTAGAAAACTTGAAATTGAATACTAAAATAGCTGAGCTGAGAACATTTCTTTGGAAGCGTTTTTCGACGCACTCTTAATATCCATTTTGAAAATTAAAATCTATCAACAATTGATAAAGTTATTCAAATTGTATATAAGCACAAAATTTTTTTTAAAAATTTCCAGGGTCTTCTGGATCAATGGATTTAAAATTTTTAAAATGCATTTTAAATCCTTAATGCTCTTCTATATGTACAAAAATGTTCAAGTATCTAAAGGTTTTAGTTTTTGACCTGCATAATTTTGAAAAAAATTTCTTAAAAAAAATTAGATTGCAAAAAACATTAAATCGATTTTAATGAAATTTTGTGTGATAATTAAACATATTAAAGAGTTTACTTTTTCGGAATATGAAGATTATAAGTTTGCTTTTACTATTTTTTCATTAATAATAATAATTTTTAAGATTAGAAACTATACTGTCTTACGTAAAATTTAATTACAAAACATATATGTTCTATACAAAATTATTCTAAAGCTAGTTCTTGAGATATATGCGAAAAAGGGAGGAAAAACATCAAATTTTTTGATTTTTTTTTTAATTCTGTATAATAAAAAGTTAAGTCCACATATTGCAACTCACGCATAGTGATATTTTGGAGGGATTTATGCAAAAACTGCGATTATTTATGCTTCACACCCAAAAATCGTTATTATAAACAGATATCGCCTGGACTATAAAGCATGTAATACAGAACTCTGGGTCTTTTGATCATATTCGTTCATTTTAGATTTGAATAAAACCGTCACAAAAAACTGTTAACATTAACATGTTCAACCTTTAAATCTTTTTATCACCACTAATTGGTGCTGAATCATAGTATTCTGAATTTCTAGTTGTAAATGACGAATCGAGTAATATTGTGGGTAGTCCTAGTAAATATAATTAGTCTGGAAAAAGTACCTCCTTCCTTAAATCAGCAAATTGAATTATTAGTACGTAAAGTAGGTGGATCTATAATAGGTATTTGTAGTACTGAATAAATAAGCTGTATAAAAGCGATTCTAGGAAACAATATCGTGGATTTTTGAGATAAAATGAATACATCTAAATTCGAAATGTATAAATGTAATTCATACAATCAAGTAAGAAGGTGTATCACCTCAATACAACACGCGCAATAATATCAAAGCAAGAGTTACGGTTAACGAAAAATTTAATTATTAAGTTACGATATGTAGATGACACTGTGATCATCACAACGAGTATAGAAGACCTTCAACATCTAATGGAAAGCTTAGGTATGAACAGTACCGAGATGGGAATTACTATAAATGACATTTCAACCATACTTTCAGTCGCATATATAAACTTTGTGAGAGGATAACTGGTGATGAGCAGTTTGGTTTCCGAAACGGTATGGCTACTCGAAAAGCTCTTTTTTGCATGCGAATACTCTTACAAAAGAGCATTGAGTTTAGGAAAAATATTTACGTATGTTTTATAGATTTCGAAAAAGCCTTTGATAGAGTACCACATACATTATTATTTCAATGCTTAGACTCAGTTGGTCTGGACCCGTATGACATTAGATTGCTTAAAAATCTTTACTACAATCAGACCGCTTGTGTTAAGGTGGACCAAGAGGTTTAAGCTAAAGTTTCTATTAAGCGTGGTGTCAGACAGGGATGTGTTATGTCACCGATGTTGTTTAATGCCTACACTGAACCAGTTTTTGAAATAACGTTAAATAATCGCCGCGAAGGTGTTAAGATCGGTGGTGAAATTATTAACAACATCAGATACGCCGATGACACCGCAATAATGGCAGAGAGTGTAGAAGATCTTCAAACCCTGTTGAATGCTGTAAACAACGAATGCACTGAAAAGGGCTTAACAATCAACGCAAAAAAAAACAAAATGGATGGTGGTCGGAAAAATTAATATAGAAGACTCAGTACTAAGATTGCATAACAAAATCCTGGAAAGGGTGGAACACTTTAGATATCTGGGTAGCTGGATTGACTGCAGGGTTAAAAGTGACGAGGAAATTTCGACCAGAATAGAACTCGCACGGAAAAACTTTATTAACTGGCGTTCTGTATTATGCAGTAGAAGTCTGTCGTTGACCACACGTCTAAGAGTATTGAAGTGCTACGTCTGGTCTACTTTGTTCTATGGATGTGAAACCTGGACAACAAAAATAAAAAATCTTAACAAATTAAAAGCGTTTGAGTTATGGTGTTACCGTCGCATGCTCATAATCCCGTGGACAGCACACATATCTAACGAACGCCTGCTAGAGACCGTACACAAAGAGCGAGAATTGATCAACATCATCAAAATGAGAAAGGTCCAATACTTCGGTCATATAATGAGAGGACCTAAATATCGCTTACTCCGGTTAATCATTCAGGGCAAAATCGAAGAAAAACGTTGGGTCGGAAGAAAACAACTGTCCTGGCTGCGTAACATTAGACAATGGACAGGTCGAACGGTCGAGGAACTGTTTCATCTAGCTGCCGACCGAGAATCATTTCATCAGCTTGTCAATATGACGATAGCCAACGCTTGAATACAAGCACGGCACACAAAGAAGAAGAAGGAGAAGGAAAGGGTACTGGAGATGAAATAATGATTTTTATGGATGAGTTTAACGCCACAATTGGTCGTGGTGCCGAGGGAGACAACGTAAAAGCATACGGTTTCGGTACCAGAAACAATAGGGGAGATAGACTGGTACAATTCTGCGTAGAGAACAACCTGTTAGTAGCCAATACCTTCTTCAAACAACATCCTAGAAGGCTATACACTTGAAAATCACCTGCAGACAGAAAAAATCAAATTGTTAGAAATCAAATTGACTTCATTTTGCTCAATAACAACTTTAAGAAGTACACAAAATCAATAAACCATATCCTCGAGCTGACATTCATAGTAATCACAATCCAGTTATAATGGATTTTAGACAAAAAAGGTTTCTTATGGTGAGGTACTTTGTCGCATGTGTAAACAAAAAGAATTACTCAGCATAATCAAAGAGAGCAATATACAAGACTGGTATGGAGATGGTTTGATCGCTTATCCACATAAATCTTTCGTACAGTAGTTTCCAAAGCTACAATTGCCATTTGGATCGCCAACCTTCGAAAGAAGACGGCTCAATAAGAAGAAGGAGAGGGTTGGTAAAAAAATAGAACTAATCACCTCTATACAAACAAGAAAACTGGAATACCTAGGTCATGTGATGAGGGGATCAAAATATGAAATTATGAGACTCATAATACAGAGAACGATTTAAGAAAGATCTGTTGGCTGAAGGCAGAATTATTTATTGACGAATCTACGTGATTGGTATCAATACAGATCAATTAATTTGTTTAAAGCAGCAAGTTCAAAAATAGAAATAGCCATCATGATTGCCAACCTCCGTAGGAAAACGGCCCTTCAAGTAGAAGGCTTCGGTTTCGGTGTTGTTATGTAAGCTGACTTTTCTTTTATTAACTCTTTATATATAGTTGATTTTTCATATACAATACTGTAGACGACATTTCAACCATACTGTCAACGATATTAGAAAGATTCTTTTCCAAAAATAATTGTAGGCACTTAATAATACCGAAAATAACACCGAAAATAATTGTAGACACTCTTTTCGTTTCTTAATGTATGATCCAACTTTAATTTTTTGACTGGCCTATAATTATAAGTTGATTCCATATTTGAAAAAATCACTCACTATGAACATTACAAAAATCACACTATAATAATGTAAAATATCTTTATTCGCCTGCAATTGACTAGACAAAATTATTGTGACAATAATAAATGAACCCCAACAAATTAGTGTAACTCCTTGATGTATATCTATGACGTGCCGGTCTTAGCTTGCGTAAAGGAGGGACTCTGAACTAAGTAGGGATCCTTCAGTACTCTATGTAAGTCAGACTATGCGGGGGTATTCTCAACCCCGACACGGCGGGTCCCAATGGCTGATAGTGAAGTTTCTGTCGATATGCAGGAATGGTACGACTAAGGTTTGGCCAAATAAGTACCCGCGGATCAACTGATAATATGACACAGGTCAGCATCTGTGTCATTAGTGGCCTGTGGCTGAGAAATACAATTCCTAACAGGTGTGGTGCGTCCAAAATCTCACACTGATTTATTAGTCTGTCCCAGGGATTCTGGGGGGGAACCCCATAACTCTTTATTACGTTAGTATGTACATACAATGCCAGAAGTCTACTGTCCAAGGAAAGATTCACACAAATGGAAACTGAAATGAATAAAATTAAATGGGATGTCATAGTTATCAGCGAAGGTAGAAAGAAAGGTGAAACTTTTAAAACACTGAAATCAGGGCATCAGATTGGCCCTGAAACTAGATCAGCTGGAGGCATCGATTTCTTTGTCCATAAAACCACACGAACAAGATAATAAACATCCAAAGTATATCATCTAGAGTGGCATATCTTATTCTGATGTAAGCAGATATCAACTTAAAATTATCCAAGTATACGCTCCAACAACACACCATACAGACGAAGAAAACTAAATCGTTTTATGACGATATATCTACTGCGTTTAATTATTTTCGTAATAAATTCACAATTTAATGTAGCGATTTCAACGCAAAAATAGGTGTAAAAGAAGCAGAGCTAGAAATATCCTTGGAAAAATTCGGTTCTCCGCGAAGAAGTGACCGAAAGAAACGCTACTAGGATTCCTAATCTAGAATAATTTGTTCAACATGAACAGCCTCTTTCACAAAAAGATACAGAGAAGATGGACCTGGGAAAGTCCAAACGATAAAACAAGGAACGAAATCGACTACATCATAAGTGACAAAAAACAAGTAATTAAAGATGTAACAGTACTCAACAACTTCATCACAAGCAGTGACCACAGAATAATACGAGCGAAAGTCTAAATCAACACAAAAAGAGAAAGGAACATAATGATTAAAAATAAATCTCATTTCTTACAAGATTAGTTACCAAGTGCACTGACCTAAAAGAAAATCAGATAGTAAAATAAGTCCTTAGACTGAAACGCTGCTGAATCAAAGAAAACAAGTGAGAACCGATAAGAATTCAGACAGCCACACTCTAAGAGAAGTGAATAAAACTGTTTTAAAGTCAATTGAGAGAGATTTAAGGAAATTTAAAACCGATAATATTAAACGCACTATAGGGGAAAATAACAGCCTAAATGTTCTACCTAGAAAGCCAAAGCTATGGTAAATGCGAAATTTATAAATTAAGAAGCAAGCAAAATGAAATAATATCACGTAAAGACGAGTTAATACAAGTCGTCGAAAAGTTTTACGAAGAACTATATGGAAGTAGACTAGAAGACCAAAAAGGAATACAAACAGCCATTTTAAAGAAGATCATGAATCAAGGTTCCGAACTAACGCCAGATATAAAGGTAGATGAGGTTCGACAAGCATTAAGAAAAATGAAAAATAACAAAGCCCCAGGAGAGGATGAACTGTAATAGAAGCTATCGTAAATGGAGGAGATATGCTATTAAATAAATTAAGAAAACTGTTTAATCTATGTTTGCAGCAAAGAGAGGTACCCAAAGAATGGAACAATGCTATAACTATCCTTTTGCATAAAAAAGGAGATAGAAATTTATAGACCTATTGGCCTATTGAACAACATATAAAAGCTCTTCACCAGATTAATGACATTAAGATTGGAGAAAAAATAAGATTTCTACCAACGGATTTTCTACCATTCCGTTCAAATTATAGCTCCAATTATCATTTCCATACAGTAAAGACACTCATTGAAAAATCTATAGAATACAACAAACCTCTTGTCCTCAGACAGCCTTATAGAAGCAACGAATGACAGCAGGATCGACCATAGGTATAGTGAACTTATTTAAAATATTTACAAAAATGCGACTATGACTGTAAAGATGGTATACGATAAAACCCGACCAATAAAAATAAAACGCGGGATAAGGCAAGGAGATACATTGTCACCGAAATTATTCATAACGGCATTAAAGTATGTCTTTAAGATGGTCAATTGGGACCACATAGGAGTAACAATAGATTAATTAGATAAGATGGCGAAAAGCTTAACCATCTCCTTTTCGCTGATAAAATTGTCCTGATTACAAATAATTTCGGAGAAGCCACAGATATGTTAAATGAATTGGAATTTGCATGTTCGAAGGTAGACCAAAACTAAGTTTATGACAAATATGGCCCCCATTATCATTTAACTATTCAAGACAAAGTGGTAGAACCGGTGAATAAATATACGTATTTGGGTGATGAAATAAAAATTAGCAGAGATAACCAAACATGTGAAATCCAAAGGCAAATTACTTTTGAAAAATTACTACAAAAGAAAAGTATTTGACCAATGCGTATTACCGGTCATGACCTATTAGGCGGAAACTCTGACTCTAACGAAGACTACGATCTATGCTAGGAGTGACGTTGCGGGACCGAATAAGAAACGAAGATCTGCAAAGAAGGACAAGTATTGCTAATGTTGTAAAACGCATAGCGGAACTGAAATGGAAACTGGTCAGGCCATGTAGCGAGAATGCACGACTCAGGATGGACGAGCAAAATTACAAATTGGAGACCAAGAGCAGACAAACGTAGTAAAGGAACACCAGCTAAACGCTGGGCTGACGATATCAGGCGTATCACCAAAAATTGGCAACAAAGAGCGCAAAATCATAAAGAATGGAGGAGTTTAAGGAAGGCCTATGTCCTACAGTGGACGTGATAAATGAAGGTTGGATGATGATAATGACATCTATGACCTGTTTGCTTATCATCATCCACTATTCTAAAAATAGCAGATAGAAGATGTTTAATTGCATATGGGTGGTGTGCACAATTATTTAACAGTTTAATTGTGTTTTTAGACGACAAAATACTAGCAAAAGCTGAAATATTGCCATTGTAGACAGTGCCGGATTAAGGGGGGGGCTATGAGACTCTTAGCCCCCGGCGGTAAATTTTGAGAGGCGATACGTCTCTTCCATCACGTTTTAATTCTATATGTGGATATTTCAAAATTATGGGGTTGATTTTCTGAAATATCATGGTAATAATAATAAATTACGTAAGATGCCACAAATAAATAGCTTCAGAACAATATTAATATAACTTCGTTTCGTCACCGACAAGATCCGTGCCTGCAGTAGCAGGTCGCACAAAAACACGTTTCATGTTGCAACAGTGTTGCAACATTGCAACAGTTTCAGATGTTTTAGAAGGTAGGTTTATTTGACTGTTTTAGTTACTTTTTTAATAAAATAAAATTTACAGCAGGATCTTCATCACGTCGAGATGATTCATCCACAGCAAATTCAGACCCACTTTGTGATATCGAGTTACATCCTGAAAAGAGTTCTCCTGAAAGTCAAATTCTAGTCGAAAGTGGTGTTAATCGAGTTGATTTACAAGATCCAAAATTCTGGCCAAGAAATTGTGTAGATGAAGTGCTGAAAGAATTCAAAACACAAGATCTTAATTCTTTAGACTTTGAATATTCAAAAAAAAAACAGGTACTGCACTAAATCACTATTTTATAAGGTTTTAAATAATGGTGAAAAAATTCGGCGTGACTGGTTAGTTTATTCCAAAAGCACAGGCTCTTCATTTTGCTTATATTGTCGACTCTTTTCAAGCGAAAATTGCACTTTTTCCTTTTTTACTAGATTTGACGACTGGAAAAAGGCTAAAGAAAAATGTGACAGTCATGAAAGATCAGTCGTTCATTTAGAACATCTTAAAAATTTTATTTCAAGAAATTCATTGAGTATGAGAAAGATCGATGATTCTCTGCGGCAACAGATTGAACATGAGACCACATATTGGCGAAACATATTACAAAGAGTCGTTTGTGTCATAAAATTCTTAGCTAGTAGGGGACTACCTTTTAGAGGAACCGACGAAAAATTTGGTTCGACTAGCAATGGCAATTACCTTGGATTACTAGAGTTGTTAGCGGAATATGATCCTCTTTTAAAAGAACATATTGAAAAATATAATTCAAAAGGCTGTGGTTCAGTATCTTATTTATCAAAAACAATTTGTTTTGAATTTTTGCAATTGCTTTCGGACCACATATTAGAAGAAATTGTAAAACAAATTCATTGTGGCAAATATTATTCAATCAGTGTTGACTCTACGTCTGATATAACACGTACAGATCAACTGACATTCATTATTAGGTATTGCTCGGACACCGGAACACCTGTCGAGAGGTTCATACAGTTTTTAGACAACACTGGCCACAAAGCCGAAGATATGGAAGCCAGCATTGTAAAAAATTTTGTCCAACCTGAATATAAATATCCATGACTGCAGGGGACAATCGTATGACAATGCGAATAACATGTCTGGCGTTTATAGCGGTCTCCAAGCCCGAATAAAATCTAGGAATAGTTTGGCAAAATACGTACCATGTGCAGCGCCCATTCCCTAAATTTGATTGTGTAGCATGCAGCAGAATGCACTATGGAAAGTACTTCTTTTTTTTAGTTGTTGAAGAAATTTATGTTTTTTTCTCAGCTTCAACTTACAGATGGAAACGACTCACTGATCTATTGAAAAATTGTGGCCATACAACATTTGTTCCAAAAAGAGTTAATGTGACTCGATGGTCGGGACGATTTAATGCATTAAAAGCTCTTAATTTATGCTATCAAGATATAAAGCAAGCACTTTTAGAGTTATCCGCTAACGATGACGAGAAGATGCCAGTACGCTGTCAAGCAAACAATTTACACGAAAAGATGGCTACGTTAGAATTTGGTATTTATGTTGCCTTTTGGTTCGAAGTACTGGAAAGAACTGACCTAGCGAGTAAATCTTTACAAAGCGCAAATATGGACTTACATACATGTTCGTCTTTAGCTCATTACAACATTTTTACGAGTCTCTTCGTGATAAATGTAATTTATTTGAACAAAAGGGGCAGCTCTTATTACAACAAACGGAATACAGCAAAGAAATTAGAAGTCGCAAAAGAAAATTACAGTTTGACGAAGCAGATACAGAAGAGAACCTTACACCGCAAAATAAGATTAGATCCCAAGTGCTGTATAAAACAATTGATTATTTGGTAAATAATCTGAAATCTAGAGGAAAAGCTTATGAAGATCTTGCCATCACTTTCTCATTTTTATTTTCTCTACCTCTTTCAGAGGATAACGTGATTTCAGACAAAGCGTCGGTATTAGTGAATATTTATTCGAATGACTTGGATACATCTCTACCAAGTGAGTGTATTCAATTAAAACATTTTATAATGTCACTACTAGGCCAAGTTGAGTATAAAAATCCAACAAATCACAGTGCTACTTTTGTGATGGAGCTTTTGCATAAAAATAATAAAATTGCAACCTTCCCAGACGTAGAAATAGCACTAAGAATCTTCTTATCGTTGATGGTTACGAACGCAACTGGTGAAAGATCATTTTCCACTTTAAAACGGGTCAAAAATTATTTGAGAAATTCGATGACAGAAGAAACATTAAATTCGTTCGCTGTTCTAAATATTAATAATGATCTGCTTACAAAATTAGATTTTAATAAAATAATTGACCTGTTTGCAAGTAGGAAGTCCAGGAAAATTTGTTTGTAAATAATTATGTTAATTTACTTTATAAGTTGTGAGTTTGTGTCTTTGTGGCTTTTTTGTATATTTGTAATAAATTACGTAATAATATTAAAATAGTTTTAATTAACTGTTAACCTAAGACCTTAACCTTAATGTTAAGACGCATCTATACCTACTGGAGAGTGGCGGTACATATAGTATGACTTAGCCCCCGGCGGTCCATGAACTAAATCCGGCACTGATTGTAGAGCAAGCACAGCTACTAAAATATGTATACCAAATTATTTTCCTTTGTGATAAGCTAATATATGTCATTTTTGAAATAAAGTATAGCTATTTTAGCTCTGTGTCGAAAATTGCCGGTGAATAAGAATGTCATATTCGGATTCAGCACCTTTGACTTAACATATAAAATATGTATTTAATTGTTATTGAAGACACGCGCTTCACAGTTTTTATCACGTAAAAGCGATACAGTGATGGTTTTCAATAAAACTCAACTGTTCTTTGCCAATAAGTTGTATAAAGAGTTCTATAAAAATCGATATTATACATCGATGAAACATTTTAAATCCAACTTCTCGCTTTAATCCAACGGCTTGCACGCAGTAAAAATTCTAATTAACT
This sequence comes from Diabrotica undecimpunctata, assembly GCF_040954645.1. Taxonomy (NCBI): domain Eukaryota; kingdom Metazoa; phylum Arthropoda; class Insecta; order Coleoptera; family Chrysomelidae; genus Diabrotica; species Diabrotica undecimpunctata. Next base: position 36,374,494 of record NC_092810.1, read on the forward strand.
ACAAGCCAAACTACTAGAAACTTCAAAGTACGACTACTAGAGATTTCAAACGAAACATATCGAATGTCTGCATGCAGATCTCCCAGTATCCTCTACCAGTTTTCACATCCTACACTGACGTCGAAGTAATTATTCACCATCGCTTCATAGCTCCATAATTAACAAAAATACATTGTATAGCGTGTCCTTATTTGCATGGTACACACACGTACATACCGTACTTCTTCTTATAAAACACAAAAGTTGACAAGCGGGTGAGTTACGGTTATGTTGCTATCGAGGAATTCAAAGTGCTCATTTTCTTGACTATTCGCAATTTTTTATCAATGTGGGACCTATATATGTATTATTTTATTACATTTCCTGTTACAAAAAGTAATAGAATCGGCCTGTATATGGATATATTATAGCGCAAAAGAAAACAGGCAAATGTTGTAACTCTCGATAACTTTTTAACTAAGAAGGATATAAAAGTGACGCATGATAAATTTTTAATACTTGTTAGTCTCCTAACAGATTAGAATTCCAACATTTTAATTAATATCTATAATAAAAATTCATTAATTTATTATCTGCACTTATAAATACTTCTTAATCTATAATTTTCATTTTCTTCTTTAAAGATTTAAGCACTTGTCTATTTCGGCTTAAAGTTAACTCAATCTTTTCAAGGTGTCTTACACTTACAGGGTCTTTCTTGCGGTTTGTAGTTTATTCTCTATGTCTTACTTGCTCCATCTACTCCATCTACTACCTTTAATATTTTCTTAGTCAAAGTGTAAGTCTGTAAGTGTTTCTGTTAAAATCATAGACGTATACATTGCTAAAAAAGAGTCACAAGTCAAAAATCGCTATTATTGAGATGAACATGCTACAAGTATTGAAATAAGTCGTACTTTCTTCCATAACTTCTATAAAAGCGTCGCACTTTTGTTTTTTACAGGTTAGCTCAGCGTGCATTCCGCTACAGTGTCACATTTGACTTTATAGCACTACACGAAGTGCCCAATTTTGAAAAGAGTCACATTTAGAATTGTGACAGTTTTTGTATGAATTATTAGTTATATCTGGTTATTGCAATATGCAAAATACTGTTCTCTTTTGTGCTGTGACAGTTTTTTCGAAGTTATAAACTAGGAAAGTACTTTTGCGTGATGCGGAATAGTGTTACATTTTGAGTTAAGCCAGTTTTTTTGAATATGTAAGTGTATTTTTCAAACTATTATTAGAATATGACTGTTCATTCAACTATTAAAAAGGCTATAAAGAAAAGTTTAAAATCTGGTCCTATGCACAAATCATTTGTTTGGCAAAAAAGAGTAAAAGTAAAAGTAATTCATGTAAATGAATTCGGTTATTTGGATTTTTATTAGTTTGAAAAATTGTGTTACGATAGGCAAGACAGACACCAAATCTTTGAATATTACTGAAGTAAAGGTTTTTAAAGTTAAATCAAGAAAATCCTATCCCCCTCTATTATAAAACCTCCTATAAAGATGAAGAGTAGATGTAGTACTTGCTTGAGTAGATCTTTGCCGAAAAAAAAAATAATACCATTCCAAGTACCTTACAACAGGCCTACAAAAGTGTACTTAGCATTAAAGAAAATAAGAAAAAAGATCTCTTGGATTTAGTAAAGAATAATCACATTCCTAGATGTTATTCAGCATTCTACAACTCTTTGTAATTATAAATACAAAAGTTTTTCCTGTTTTTCTTTGTGTTTGTTTTGTTACACTCTAACAGCGTAATTTTTAAGATGTGAAAAATAATGCTCCAGTAACACTGAGCTAATATGTTTGATATTGAACTGACAAATAAAGGTTCAACTGAACTAAAATCTTTAACATCAATTTTCTCAAAACAACGTTTTTTGAGTTGTGACTCTTTTTTTAGCGGAGGTGCGATATACCGAGCAGTCTGTAGAGATTAGTGACGACACTATCTTTGTTGTCGTTTTTAGTTGTCTCTCTATCTTACAACAAGTAAGTACAACAGCGTATCTTTTTGTTCGGGAGAGAGCGAGTGGGAAGTTTCAATGCGCTAGAGAGAGACAGATCGAACAATACCAAAATAATATGTTCTCGTCACTGCTAGCTGCTGGTATGTTTAGTGTATATGTTAATATATACGTCTATGGTTAAAATATAAAATAACAACATAACAATTACTTACATAAAAATTTTTTCTTGAATATAACATACATTTCACTTGAAAAGGTTGTTATATTATTTGAAATTTTTCGTACTATTACCTAATTTTCACTTTTCGACAGACTGTCACTTACATACTTTTCGGATTTGGTACTTTGTGTCCTCAGATTTTCACACTCACCTTTCAACCCTCCTTTCAATACATAATTCACTCACTGCATATTAACATCATCCTCATCCTCTCTATCATGGCTATTACTGACATCGTTATCATTGTTATCGCTATCACTGTCAACCGTCACATGTATTACCACATGATTAATATCGTTCAATAACCCGTCAATAACCCAAAATCTTTGCTCTTCCTTAATAACAAGTTTACAATAGTTTTTCCAGTTGTCCATTGTTACTACACCAAATGCATTTCTTATTAATTGTTCCATTGCGGCGGTCTTATACTCTGTGTGGCTTAATAACTTTTCAATTGGATTCAGCTCACAGTGGTATGGAGGTAGTCTCAGAATACCATCATTTTTCTCTTTGTACATCTTGTCCATTTGTTATTTTATGTATTCTTCTTTTAATATATTTACAACTTCCATAAGCTCCTGTTTTTAAATAATCGTCCTCAAAAAAGATATTTTTCTCCAGCAACCATGTCTTAATTTGATCTTTATTAAATGCTTGTGTCGGAATCACTTCTTCTCTCTTCGAATGGTATGAAGCGTTGCCCATCACCAAAACAGTTTTCTCCGGAAGATTAGAAGGCAGCTTTTCCTTAAATCATTGTTCAAATATAGGACCATCCATCTCATCATTATAGTCCGCTGTTTTTTTTTTCAGCTAAACACCAAAAAGCAGCACATTCCACAAAGCCCAATTCATTACCCGCATGCACTATAACAAATCCGGGGCCTTGTTATGTCGGCTGTTTTAGGCCTGTTAACAACCCCTTATCAAACGCATCCTTGGCTGAAGTCACTAAGAGGACCTTCCATTCTTTGGACATACTATATTCACCCAAGTTTCATCCAAATAAACGACGATGTATCCTGCAGCAGAGTATGGGGCACGTGAGACCAGCCCCTCCACTTCCACTCTAATGTCAAAAGGCCCGTCTGGGAATGGGAACAAAGTCAAAAAAGAAGACCTCACAACATTGAAACATCAAATGAAACGACGCGGGGCATATGACACAAGCATGACAGACATATTTTGCTGTTTAACAATTTGAGACTGTGACACGTGCGGAAACCATAACGAGCTGCATACTATATTTTATCTACGACGAACACAACTAAAAAAAGCTGACATTATACATAGGTCTGCGGTAAGAATATATGTTGGTCTTAGACGGTTCTTCGATAGCCATTATGCAACAATTTCCCTTGATCATGTTTATAGAAACATACGGACTACACCGTATATACTATTTCAGTTACACACTTCTTTTCGCTGTTTTAGACTGTGCCGACTGGGTACAACTAGATGACATTCTTGTGGATATATATATATATATATATATATATATATATATATATATATATATATATATATATGTATATATTAGTAAATGTATTTACAAAGATCTACTTCTTTTGCTTCACCTGGGGTATTCTTCAACATAAGTAATCAACAAAATAAAAATAGAGACAGCAAAAGGTATTTTTTGTACTTTTTATTTAACTTTTTACAAATCTCCACATTTACTAATTCCGACAAAATATTCTGGGCATTTAATTTGGTAGAACGTAACTGGTGGATTGGGAACTCCCTTCATCCATGTAAATCTGAATCTGCATCCCTCTTGTAATTGTTCTGGAAGTTCGTTGCATCCCTCGAGACTAGTTACTCCTCCATATCTCTCACCCCAACCATCATCTGGTGCGTTCCACTGAGTTTTGCATCCCAGATTGAACTCACCTACTCCACCTCCGGGCATGAGGATATCGAAGTGGTTTTGGCCAAGAGCATCGCCGGTATTGGTAACTTGAGTCAACATACGTTTTCCAGCGAGCTCACCTTTGAAGTCCATGAGCAGGCATATGCAACAGTCGTTGTAGTCAAGACCGCCAGCGAATGAGGCTGCTACGAAAGTGTAAGCCAAAGAATCGTTAATGATCTTGGGTGATTGGTTAGTGCAAGTGTATGCTACTCCACCAACTTCACAACCAGATTGTGCGTTTGTGGCTTTATCACTTGGAGTAACACCATCGGTCTGGCACGTTTGGATGGGGATACCGTTTTTGGTGTGGATTATTTGATCCCAAGCGCATGATGGAGCGCAGCAATCCCAGTATCTTGTAGTTACACCATCACCACTTTTACCACCAGGTATAGGAGTTATATCTTGAGCGATAGTAACGCTCGCTGAAACAATAATTAGTTGGTTACTAAAAGTATTTATTTAATATTAAAACGAATAAATAATAGTTATTTATTGTACAAGATGATAAAATTGTAGTTTATCTTCGAGAGCGTTTTTTAGCGTCGAGACGTCAGTCGAGACGCTAATTATGCTCGAAAAGATAATGCGATTTTATCGTCGTGTGCAATACAACATTTTTTTCTATAGCAAGACTTCAAGTTCAGGTGAAAAATATAATTTCAAAGAAAATTGTAATTTTTAGCACAAAAATCGCAATTGTGTTGCTCCGTTGCAAGGGATATGAATTACTCTGTCAACAAATGTCAAACAAATGTTACGTTTTGGTTTTTGCGGAGAATATTGTTGCGTTTTGTGTACAAAGTGAATAAATACGAAATGGACGGAAAAGAATTAATCCAGTACCTCGAATCAACTGTTTAAGCAAACGAGTACAAGTTGTGATGCTCCAAAAATAGATATTTCTAATAATGTTAATTGTAAAATTTCAGTTGTTTTTAATTCTTAATGTGTTTGAATTTGTAAATTTTATTGAATAAAAAAAAGTTTTTTTTATTATTTTATCTACTCTTGCTGTTAAAGTGTCTCTTTATTTAACCTTGCGGTTAAAGTGATACTTTATCTACTCAAAACAGTTGTTTTAGTAACACTTTAACATTAGCTATGGAAAAAATACTTTTTAAGCTTGCAGTGGGACAGTTCCAGGGAGTTGAACTAGGTGGGTCTAAATTGAATATTACATACTTAAAAGTATTAAATTAACTGAAATGATGTCGATGAATATAGAGTTATAGAAGCTACGGAAGAAATGGAAAAAATGAAGGTACAAATAATGGGAATAAGCGAGACAAAAAAGATAGGGAAAGGACACATCAATATCAATGAGAAATATAGTCTATATTATTCCGGAGTACCACAGGGTCACAGAGCAAAAGAAGGAGTCGGTATAATAGTGAATAAAAGAATAGAATCAAGAATAACAAACTACGAAGCAGTATCATCTAGAATAATCACAGCCCAAATAGAACTAAAAGACAAGATAGGAATACTACAAATATACGGACCAACAGAAGGTAATGAAGAAGAAATAATGATAGAATTCTACAACGAACTCCAAAACGCATTAGACAAATTAAGAGAGACAAGAGAAAAAATAATAATCTTAGGCGATTGGAATTCAAGAGTAGGTAAGGATATTAACAGGGGATTAGGATGCATTGGACAATATGGGGAAGAAACATTAAATAGAAATGGAATTAAAATGCTGGAATTCTGCCAAACCAATGACCTGATAATAGGAAACACATTCAGTGAACAAACCATTAACGACAAATATACATTTGTGGCTGAAGAGAGAAATGCGAAAAGCTTAATCGACTATATAGTCTCTACGAGAAACCTAGAACAAAATATAAAAAACATCTTAACGGAAAAGGAACCCGAACTGTCTACACAACACAGGATGGTCACTGCAAAACTGGAGGATGAAAAAATGGAGGAAGTGGAAAGAAAAGAGTACAAGAAAGTAAATGTAAACAAACTAAAGGTAAAAAGTGCGAGAGAATTTTACACGGAGGAAACTAACAAAAGACTGAGACAAATAGAGTGCCAAAAGACAACAGCAACTGAAGTGTGCGGAATCAAAAAATATAATAAACAGTTGAAAAGGACAAGATGGTGGAATAAAGAAGTGAAGACAGAAATAAAAAAAAATAGCATGGAAAAAATACATCGAAACGGGATTAGAAGAAGATAAAGAAAAATACTATAGGCAGAGACGATTGGCAAAAAAAAAAGTCACACAAGCAAAAGTAAAAACATGGAAAGAATTTGGAGAAGAACTTCAAGAAGAATATATAACAAATAATAGAAACTTTTGGACAACAATACGACACATAAGGCAGGGAAAACGAAAAGAAATAAACGCAGTAAGAGATACTTCAAACCAAATACAAATTAGCCCAGAACAAATAGCTAGGGTATGGAAAGAATATTATGAGAAAAAATTTGATACCGAAGTGATAAAGGAAGACAATATAATCAATGAAGGCGAAGAAAACACAGAGCCAGAGCAAATAAGTAGAGAAGAAGTAATAGAAGGATTATCAAATATAAAAATAGACAAGGCAGGTGGAGATGATAAAATTGAACCGGAAATGGTAAAATACATGGGAGAAGAAGGAATAAACTGGCTATGGAAAATATATAAAGAGGCGTGGGAAAAACAAACAATCCCTAAAGACTGGCAGAACAATATCATCGTGCCAATATACAAAAAAGGAGAACATGTAAACTGCGACAACTATAGAGCAATATGTCTGTCATCGGTATGCTTTAAAATATATATACGAAAATAATAGAGAAGATACTGAGACAAGAAGTAGAAATGGTATTGGGAGAAGAACAAACGGCATTTAGACCGGGAAGACAGACAAATGACAACATATATATCATTAGAAACCTAATAGAAAGAAGCATAGATACGGGGGAAAACTAGTATTAGCATTCATAGACCTAAGAGCAGCATTTGACACGATAGAAAGACATATTATAGGGAAATGCTTGAGGAAAATAAACGTACCTAATGCATTGATAAAAATTATAGAAAGTACTTACAAAGAGGTAAAAGGAAGGGTACAAATAACAGGGGAAAGATCGGAAGCATTTCATTGGAAGAGAGGTATTAAACAAGGAGATAGTCTCAGCCCTTTACTATTCATAATAGTAATGAACGAATTGATAAAAAACACTAGAGTCAGAACTAATCAACTACAGACAATAATAGGTTACCGCAGATTACAACCGGTAACAATAGAGTCCTTAATGTATACAGACGACATAGTACTAATAGCAGATTCCGAGAATAAAATGCAAAAACTAATGGATATATGGGTAGAACAAATAGAAGAACTTAAAATGGAGATAAACGAGGAAAAAAGTAAGATAATGATAATCATCGGCAAAGGATATAAGGAAGATAATCAAATAAAGATAAAATGTAAAAACTCAGAATTGGAAATAGTAACAACCTACGAATACCTGGGAAGTATAATAACTAATGACGGAAAAATAGACTGGGAAATAACAAATAGAGCAAAGAAATCAAACAAGTTATATTATGCGTTAGCCCCAATAATGGGAAAAAGAGAACTTGCAGGAGAAACAAGAATAAAAATATATAACACAATAGTGATACCGACTGTGCTCTATGCAAGTGAAAACTGGACAATTCTGGAAAAACATAAGAGCAGGATAAACGCAATGGAGATGAGACATCTAAGAAGGATAGTTGGAAAGACAAAATGGGATAGATTAAGCAACGAGACTATTAGGAGAATGGCCAAGCAGGAACCGATAATGAACAAAATAGCAAAGAGACAAATGAACTGGTATGGGCATCTGATGAGGATGCAATCCAATGGAATAACAAGAAAAATTTATGAAGCAAAAAACATCGGAAAATGAAAAAGAGGCAGACCAAGAAAAAAATGAATACAGCAAGTAGTAGAGGCGAGAAAACTTAAACAAAAATCACTCGAGGAATTGAAAATAATGGCAGGAAACAGAAAAGAATGGAAGAAGTGGGTAAATGGAAATTAAAATAGCTAGCCCAAATCCGACACCCTGATAGGGTACTAGCCCAAATCCGACACCCTGATAGGGTAAAAGGAAGGGGAGAAAGAAAGAAAGAAAGAATATAGAGTTAACTGTGCGGAAATGGTATGTTCATACTCGAAACAGTACTTACATGAGTTGGTCTGCAATAGCCAGCTAACTGGATCTTTCATTCCAGAAAACGTTCACTGCGGTGGCAGTATTAATACAAAGTTAAGATGAATACAATTAACAACTTTGTGGTAGTCAAAATACATCAGAATATATTTACAATATATAAAATCAGTGAATAAACTTTTATAAAGGAAACATCAATTGTGTCGAGACCATGCGTTTGAAATAAGGAAGCTACATGTCTTCCAACATCTTTAAAATTTATCTAAATTCAGTTTTGAACCATAAGTACAATAAATGAAAAAAAAAATGTACCAGCTAATTGGAGAGAAAACCGTTTTATTTGTTAAAAGCTAGGTTTTTCTAGAGTGCTATGCCCAAATTAAACAATGAGCAAAAATTTAATTGTCATGGAATTACAGAATCTTTGTTGTGACAGCTCGTTTGCATCAAGGCTCTTCACTGACTGCCTACCTGTTCAACCTTATTATGGATGTTCGGACAGAGAAGGTAAGGGAGGGGCTCCTTGGTTAATGCTCTTTGCAGATGATATCGGGTAAGTGAAGTAAAGCAAAGAAATGTTGGAAGAGAAGTTGAAGGGTTAGAGCAGGGCTATTGAAGAGGGAGGACTTAAGTTTAGCAAATAATGGAGTATATGTGGTTATGAGGAAGGGGAATGGTTGGGGACGTAGAACTGCTTGGAGAAAAACTAGAACGAGTAGGAGAATTTGAATATCTTGTCTTATACATAACGGAAAATGGGACACTAGATCGCCCAAAGAAATTTGACTAAAAGCGAATGAGGGAGGAACTTTGTGATCGAAAAATCGGGGAAGGACTAAAAGTAGAGATATATAAGAGTCATGAATGTGTTGCTTATGTGAGTCCATTTTAAAAAAGGTAAAAAAGAAATAATTAGACTTACTCACAATCAACTTAATTTACTACCTAAGACGACCGGTTTCATTCTTTGACATTTTCTTTCAACAAACAATAACATATACCTTACTCCTACATCATCTGTTAACACCCATCCCCTCAAGAAACTTCCTTCTAAGTTGTTAGACAGTTACAACATTGACCGAAGATCACTCATTATCAGTAATAAGGGATAGTTTGAACTATGAATCACCAATCACTATCTAGTAACTCTTGTGCCGGAATGTAAGTAGTATTTTGTTTATTTCTAATTTATTACAATTCAACAGACTTTTTCTCTTACCAATTTGTGGGTTGTTACTCTGTCTGCTAATGCAATTTATGCATATTAATTAACACAGACATGTAATATTGGCATAATTACTAAAACATTTTTTGATCTATAACTTTTTGATCTATATCCTTCTAAGACAGCACCCTAATATGGGCTTTTTATAATTTCAGCATTTAATTTACTTTGTACCACCGACCTGATGATGCTTTGCAAATTTTAGAAAGCGAAAGCGGTCGTCTTAGGTAGTAAAATTAAATTGATTGTGAGTAAGTCTAATTATTTCTTTTTTACCTTTTTTATATATAAGAGTGTTGTAAGACCTGCGTTTTTGTACGGAAGTGAAGTGGTACATGTATATTGTGAGGTACAAGATCTATGCGAAATTTTAAAGACCAACCTGCTGATAATCAGCTATTGATATCTATTGTAACACGGACCCCTAGAAATACATTACAGAGTTATATTAACCTTTATCCAACATTGAAATAAAATTACCGGAGCAGTGTTGAATTTTGAATTATTAGTTTGTTTAAATGTTTTAACAAATTGATCTGAACAATGGTGTTTAGCAGTAAACAATCTTGCAATATACTATTAAAAAGATACTTGCGTTCATCTTTTTTCTAAACTTAGGACTGGCAAAATAAATTTTGTTTTGTGGGTTCGTCATTGAACACTAATTATTGATATACACAAAAAGAAGTAAAACTTATTCCAAATCATCGTCATTAAATATTTTTGTGAAATGTTATCAAAAATATTATGTCTTTGTTTATAACATTTAAAAATAATTAATAAAAATTCCTGTGGTTGACCTAAATACAAATTTACAAACAATTTTATATTTCCGGTAATGGCTAAGCAATAATAAGTTAATAAGTACATTTTCGTAGAATAAGTAAATGGGGTGCGATCATTGTCACAATATTTAAATAACGGAATCAGTCATTCTTAAGCAGTATATTTTGTGGTTCTTTCAGCCAGAGTTTGTCGAAAAAAAGTGTTGTGATATATTAAGTATTTATCAAAGAAAAATATGTGGCGGCCATGGGAAAGTGATGTGCGTTTACCTGACGAAAATGAACCTACGGATAATTTAGAAGATGAAGATGAAAGTGCGGGGCCAAGTACTCAGCAAATGAAGAATTTGTGTATAGCTGAGCAAAATATGGTGTTAGATGTATTTGATGGACTTTCTAAACAAATGACCAAATATGAAGCTGTTAAGCAAACGGCGGTTTTAACAAAAATTTCTTGTGCAACAGTGTACCGTTTAATAAAGACAGGTTCGAAAAGTAGAACAAGAAGAAAGGATTTGGAAAGCTGTAAAAAAATTCAACCTCACCTCTTGGAACCTATTAGTGAGACAATATATAATATGTATGCAGCTAAAGTTATGCCTAACCTAAACAATATCATCGCAAAATTAAAAGAAAAACATATTGTTGATGATTGTTCCACAAAGACTTTGGGAAGTTTTTGACCAAAAATGGTTTTAAATATAAAACTGTCATAAGAAACAAACCATAATGGAAAGTAGCCGCCTAATAAAATGAAGGAATGAATATATCGAAAAAAATTCACAATACCGCAGTGAGTATCGAGAAATTTATTATCTGGATGAGACTTGGTTTGATTCTCACGAAACGATAGATAAAACCTGGACAAACGGTACAAGAAAATGCCAAATAGATGTACCCCATTCTAGAGGCAAGCGAATTTGCATATTACATTGCGGAGGACAACATGGATGGGTGAACGATGCATTATTGTTAAGTTCCAAAAGTATTAAAGACAGTTCTCTAGACTACCACCAAGACATGGAAGGGACGCTTTTTGAATCGTGGTTTGAGAATACATTAGTCCCAAATTTAAAATAAAATAGCGTGATTGTTATGGACAATGCATCATATCACTCCAAATGCATTAAAAAAATTCCAACCAAACAGAGTAGAAAGGATGAAATTCAAGAATTTTTATTAGTCCAAGACCTATATTTTGAGGATCATTACACCAAAGATCAACTAATCCAGGTTCTTCATACAAAAGTCGTAACTAAAGAACATATTGTAGATAAATTAGCCACTAACAATGGACATATGGTTTTAAGATTACCTCCATATTACTGTGTGTTGAATCCCATAGAATTGCTATGGGCTCAGTTAAAAAACCATGTCCGGAGAAACAACACATCTCCAAAAGATGTCTAAAGTGTTGTCGAACTAATAAAAACAGAGTTCAAAAATATCAGTGCTCAAAACTGGCACAATGCAATAGAACATGTAAAGAAAATTGAAAAAGATTACATGAAAAATGTCAGAGCCTTGAAAAAATTATTATTAATTTAGCTGAGAGTGATGAAGAGAACGATAATAACGATGAGTTGAAATAACTGTTAACTCTAACTGGAAGATCCCAAATGAATGTGAATTTCCGAAGTGGCTAGTATACCATTTAATTTATAATAGTAAAAAAACCAATGTATAACTTTCTGTGGCATCGCATGTGACATGTAACTAAATAAAAACTATTTTTGAAGTTATACTTCTCTAGGCGCGATTGGGAAAAATTGATGAGAGTGAATTTTTATAAAATTCACTTAGTTCATTAGTTGCTACATCTAAATCTTTTAAGTTAGGTATTAATGCAAATAAAGTGTGATAAAAAAATATATTGAAGTTTTTGTGAATTCGATTATATTAGGACGGTGATAGATATTTACTGATGATTTGTATATTGTATATCTATATTTTTGTGTGTAAAAATCGACCTGGTTCAGTAGTTTTCATCTAGTTTATAATTACGTAGAAATTACATTTATCCGTTACTTTAGGACCTCACTGTATAATATATTAATATTAAGTATTCATTGACGAACTTAGCACGGTTAACAAAAAAACTTGTAAATCCACCAAAAGAAAATTTTTGTTTTCGTAACTGAAAAAATATTTTATTTTGCCAGTCTTAATTTTGAAAAAAGGTGAAGGAAAATGTTTCTAAATACTATATTATGAGGTAGTTTACTTTAAAAATAATCAGTATTTCGATCAATTGGTAAAAACACTTAAGTACACAAATTATTAATTCGAAATTCAAGACTTTCTCCCATAATTTTATTTGAATGTTGGATGCAGATTAGTACAACTCTGTAAATGTTTCTCTGGGGGTTTGTGTTACAATAGGTATCAATATCTGATTACCAGTAGGTCGGTTTTTAAAATTTCGCATACATCTTGTCCCCCACCGTACAAGGTTCAGGAAAAAATATGAAGGTAGCTGAAATGAAAATATTACAGTGGATGTTAGGTACGATGGTAAGAAGAAGAAGATGGTACTCATTCACTAGAAACAAGCTGGTATAGGATTTCAGAATTCTAAAATAGGTATATATTTTAGAAATTGAAATCTGTTTCCAGAAAAAAAGGCTCTTCTAGCAAAATTTATTAACCATGCTCAATATATGACAAGAATATTAATGGAAGAACTATACAAATGGGACTGGGACATAAATGCTAATAAAATAGAATAATTACAACAGTTTGTGCAAAAGATCATTTAAAAGAATATCTAAACGTAACAGTGACTGTATAAAAATGTAAATGATAGTATTGGAATGTATATAAAAATATAAATTATTCTCGTTCAAAGGTTATCTCCAATATTACTTATAAAATAACACAAAGAAAAATAAGTTTCGAGACAATTTACTTACCAAGTGACAAAACAGCAATTGCTATTTTCAAAGACAACATATTCGGGTTAACTATTGCCAAATCAATACTTTTTTTAGGAATCTCACTGCATTTATATACCTATCGGTCTTATATAATCAGTTAATAATAATAAGCTGGATATAATTTTGGCATTAGGTTATCAATAAACAAATACTTCCTCAAGTGTGCCTATAATCAATTATACTGATAATTTATTGCAATGATTCACATTTGACATCTCAAGTTTGTTTAATGCTGGTATTTATTTAGAAGCACGAGTATTATCTGAAGGCAAATTCCATTGTATTGTTTTTATATTATAGTTTATTTTTATGAACGAGAGAGTAATTAGCATAATTTTAACTGGTAGCTCCGACCACTCCATGGGCGTGCTCAAGATTAATTGAAAAATTACTTTGAATAATTGTAAAAAATAAATGAATTGTTTCAGTGTTATAAAGTGTTATGTGTATATAAACAAAAGTGACCTCTTTTATTACACACTATATTAGAACTGACTGGCCTACATTAAAAAGGGTTTTAAAAAATTCACATTTTTTTAAATTTTTAAAAATTACAAAAGAGAAAAAGAGTTTTTAAAACCGTCTAAGGTATGTTAAATAGATGAATAAAAATATTAATATAAAACTTACAGCTACTTGTTACAAATCCAAATCAGATTCAGAAGATGAACTTTCAGAACCAAGATTTATAATAACTGGCTCGATCATTTTATCAGTAATATTGTCCAGCTTCCACATTTTTTCCTCTTCTTTAATAGTGTGATTTACTGCCTTTTCCCAGTTTTCAGGTTTTATTATTTACGGCCTCCAAAAACAACTGTTTAACATCATGAATTTTAAAAGTGGTATTTTTTCTTGAAACTTCACTCTTTATCTGTGCCCATACCAGTTCAATCGGGTTTAATTCACAATGATATGGTGGGGATCTAAGTACTGTCATTCCACGATTTTTGGCAATTTCATCAATTTCGTATTTTTTAAATTTTTCTTTATGAAGGGCACAGAACGAATAAAGTTCCTTTCTTATAGATCCGGGATGGTACGTAATATTTTTTGAACTCAGCCAATTCTGCAAGTCTTTTTTTAACCACTTGGTTGTGGGCAGTCCTTCTATAAGTCTGGAGTGATAACTTGCATTATCCATTACTATTACACAGTTCTTAGGAAGAAGATCTATCATTTGTTCGAACCATTCTTGAAAGACATCAGCGTTCATGTCTTCATGGTAGTCACCGGTACGAGTTGATTCAAAAGTTAATATACCACCTTCAACAAAACCGTCTGAACTGCCAATGTGTACTATTATCAGCCTGCGTTCCTTTCCTAATGGTGGGTTTAAACCAGTAGATAAGTAATTTACAAAAGCGTGCCTTTGACTTGTAACAGTTTCATCCTGCCAAAATTTATTTGGTGTATGACCCTCGTTGATCCATGTTTCATCAAGATAAAATATTTTTCTTTTTTGGTTTCTCATTTCCTTTATGGTTCTTAGAAAATGTCTTCTCCATATGACAATATCGCTTCTTTCTAATAAAATAGACTTTCTGGGATTCTTTTTCCAGCGGAAGCCTATTTCTTTTAAAAGTTTCCATAACGTACTTCGACTCATTTCTGGGTAATCCTTATCATCTCGAACTGAGACAAGAACTTTATCCAATGTTGGAAATTCTTGTCTAAAGAAGAATTCATGCACATCGGAATGTGCAATTTAGCGAAATATGAGTTTGACCTTGCCTGCTGTGCTATTCTTTGCATTGAGGTAGGTCAAGATGTAATCCACACACTCTTATAATGATATATATACATATATATATATATATATATATATATATATATATATATATATATATATATATATATATATATATATATATATATATATATATATATATATATTGTTATCAAAATAAATGAAATTATTTGCTACGTAATTATTTTAATTTTTCGAAATAAAATATTTAATTGTAATTAAAAGCAAGCTATATGTATGAACGTTTCTTTTTTCAAATTGTCATACAAAATTACTGTTTAGTTAATTATAGTTGTGAATGACGTTTATTTTTGTTTTATCAATTCTCTGTATTATTTAAATGGTATGCATTCTAAAGTACATTATTATACGATTGATAGAGTGGAGATTGTTGTTCTAAATTGTTAAATTGTAATAAAAAAAAAAACTTGTTAAATTGTAAGATTGTAAAAGTTGGAAGATTTTGTAATTATTCAAAAACTTACGGTTTTTTGTGTTCTTAGACGTTGAGGATCCCTCGCTTCTGGTGGGTTCTGCAATCGGTCCTGTCCTTTGGCTGCTCTGCGGCTCTAGTATGGCTCTCGGCTTTGGTACTGCTCTCACACTACTGCTCTGCATGCACTCCGTCGAAGTCCTTCTTTAAAATGATATTCTATTTGAAATTTTGGTTTCCCTGGAGCATTACGTGGCATTTGAAAACTACCACATTTCTCTTCTTTAATAACTCTGTAAATCGTAGATTTCCCAACACCAAGTGTACTGCTAACTAACTCAACGGTCTCATCAATACTTTCACATAAACGTTTGTCTGTAAATGATTTAAAACAATTAAATATTAATGTTTTTTCATTAACTGTTAGAGGACCAATTTTTCGGCGTTTACACGGCACTTCCAAATTTTCCATAACACTAGTACACACAATAAACTGCACCTTGCAACTGAAGTACCTACTTTTAGTGAACTGTTAAGAATTTTGAATACGCCACTTGGACCTTCCTATATACAAAATGGAAAAACCCACTATCACATTTTCTGTGGAATAAGTTTAGAAGGTAATTATCTAGTCAATTACTATCGTAGATTCCTGGAATTAAAGAATTAAATGTTTGATTGTTGAAACCCTTACTTCGTGGAATGCACTCATTTCAGATAAAATAAAACGTTTTATTTTATCTAAAGAATTAAACTTTATTTTGCAAATAGGCAAAGAATTAAACTTTATTTTGCAAATAGATAAAATAAAACGTTTTATTTTATCTAAAGAATTAAACTTTATTTTGCAAATAGGTAGGTACTTATTAAACTTTTATTGGTTATATATAACCAATAAAATAAACATCTTACATTTCTTGCAAATTCATTAGTACCTGTTAACCTCCATCACTCCGACACTGGCAACCTTATTTAGGGATTAGTATCCCTCACAACTATTGTATTCTATTCTGCTCCAACCTTTATACCTGGTGGTCATACTCAATTTAAAATTGTTTTCCTATATACTTCTGTAAACTTGTTGACAAATGTTTTTCATTGAGTCACCCGTATCAACAGTTTAGGGATTTGCATACATAATTTATTGTTTTATTACTCCCTCATACATAAAAATACACTATAGGATGAGATCTCCAGGCGAGGTTCCGGTACTTTAATATTTATGGAACATATCGACTAAAGGTGAAATTAGACCAAGCCAACAATTGGCAATATGTAGCATGGCTACAGTTTCATGTAAAATATTGCCGGTCGCACAAACTTAGCATACTAGAGGCCGTTTCTATGAAAGCAACTAAAAATTACCTTCAGTTAGTTGCTATACTTACAGTGGTAAATACGGTAAATTGATCCATAGTGTCAGGTTATTTATTTTTTTTTTTTTTTTCAAAAGTGTATAGCACCTTGATTAAGCGTTTGTAAATTATAATAAGGGTAACTATGCATGGGTATGGATGTTAGGAAGCAAACTAATAATAATTTCAAGTAATCCTTTATTTATAATAACTGTTATTCAACAAGTTCATTGAAAATTTTATGATAGCACATCGACTGAAATATAGCTCTGCCACGACGATAAAATAGTCAGAAGAGTGAAACTCCCACTATGGATCGCGTCCCACTATGGACCAGTTTACCCTATAGCAACTATATATGATATCTAATACAATAGTTGTAGTGGCCAGCGCTGTTTTATAAAGGAAATTGTTTACAGCTCAGCTGATACTTCTATATTATAAAATTCTTCTATAGCACCTGCTGATTATGAACCAAGTTGGATATGTATCATTCAGATGATAAGAAATGGTTTAGTTCACAGGATAAGGAAGTTTTTAAAGCTATAATGCGTAGTAACATTGTATATGCTCTTGAAAAAGAGTCAACAATGTTGCTTAATAAAACTTTAAGTGATAATATATCGCTATCTACCATATTTATATTAATAACCCTCAAGAAAATTAAACTCAGTGAGTCCTTCAGTATATTGACATTACAATTTGGGTATTTACAAAGTACTATTACTAGAATCTTCTCTGTAAATATACCTCTTATTACAGCAAAACTAAAAAAATTTATTGTATGGCTAAGGTATATTGGGAAATTTATTTTAATTTATTTTATCGAGAGTTTACCGTTTTCTTTAATTTTTGTATATAGCTGATTAAATTGTTTCTCTCTCTCTCTCTCTCTCTCTCTTGTCGTTTCCCCATTACTGAGAATCGTGATTTCTTCCAATAATAATTGGTCTCTATCTTCAGCTTCTCTGAGAGCTTCGCAGAATGAGTTTCCAGCTAAATTCTTAATTTGGTCGGACCATCTAGTTGGTGATCGTCCTCTTGATCTTGCAGAATACGTTACAGAGATATTGTGGATAGCCTTTTTTTAATTTCGAGTTGGTTTAGAATGGAAACGTTTGTCCTATGAGCTGTCCAAGGTATGCGCAACATTTTTCCTCAGCACCACATCTCAAAGGCAGCAATTCTGCCCCGTATAGAAATATTGAGAGTACAAGGGCATTCACTAGTCTCATCTTGATATTTCGAGAGATAAATCTCTTTCCAAACTTTAGTTAGGCGACTCATCGCATTTTTTGCCTTACCAATACGTCTCCGAACTTCTGCTTCATTGTTACCATCATCAACCACCATTATTTTTATCTTAGCTTTATTGATTTTCAGACCAACTTTATTGCTTTCGTACTCAACTCTTTGCAGGAGATTAAACGTTTCTTGCTCATTTGCTGCTAAGTGTCGTGTTATCAGCAAATCTTAAATTGGAGATTTTCCTACCAGTCACTGTTACTCCATTGGCCCATCCATCTAAAGCCATCCTCATGACATGTTCACCATAAATGTTGAATAAGTCAAGTGACAGCACGCATCCTTGTCTGACACCTCTCTCGGTCTTGAATTGGTTTGAGAACTTCTGATCTAGTCATACTGTTGCTATATTGGACTGGTACTTAATAAACGTCACCAGGTGCGTTGATGTGCCCATTTCTATTAAAATGAACCACAGATTTATCCAGCTTACATAATCAAATGCCTTTTGGTAGTCAACGAAGCATATAATTATAGGTACTTGAAATTCTCTAGACTTTTCAATGAGTTATATCAGGTTCATGACTTTTCTTGGGGATCTTTTTTTGGGGACTTTAAAATGAAGTCGAATGTTCAATATCAGGAGTTGATGATCGCTTCCACAGTCTGCGCCAGGATATGTTTTACAGTTGATGGTCGACGACTTTCATCTTGATCTTATTAGAACGTAGTCTATCTGATTTTTTGTTCATCTATCTGGGCTGCGCCATGTGTATAACCTCCGTGAATGATGTTGATAAAACGTGTTTGTAATTGTAAGATGCTGTTCCTCACAGAACTCCACTAGACGGTCGCCATTCTCATTTCTCTGTCCTAGTCCATTTTTGCCCAGCACTCCTTCAATATTTTCATTAGATGACGCTACTTTGACGTTAAAGTCTCCTAAAATTATGATTAGTTCACGATTCGGAATAGCGCTAACAGTTTCTTCTAGACGACCATAGAACCTGTTGATGTCTTCTTCTTGTGTAGCTGTTGTAGGAGCTTATATCTGAACAAGGTGTAGGTTATGGGTGGATATTCTCATTTTAATGGATATTATCCTGTCATCAACAGTATTATATCCAATTACGCAGTCGTTCAGTTTAGAGGGTACAATTATTGCGACTCCATTTTGTGTTATCTGGGCCTGAAAAATAGACCAAACGTTGCCAGCAGTTGTTTTAAAATGCCCTTTACCTCTTCAGTGAGTTTCTGAGAGTCTCAGTACCGAAAGATTGTGGTCTGCCTTCTTCTTCTTAAGATGCCGTGCATTTCTGCGTAGGCGTCCACCGTACATCGTCTTGTCAGGTGATATATTAAATAGTCAGGATTAAATAATTCTGTTTTTAGCAGCATTGCGAAGCATTTCATAGCTGTGGATTCCTGTCCATTGTCGAATATTGCGCAGCCATGACATTTTTTTACGTCCCAGACCTCTGCGGTCTGCCATTTCTTTTTTAATTACGTGTAAATTTCCAGGGTTTTGGATTAGTCCCTGAATATTCCATGTACCAAATCGCTGACATTTTCTTAAATTGAGTGAAAATTTGGATTCAGTCGCACAATTTCTGCCAGGTGCCTAGTCCCTCCTCACACCTTGGCACCTTGGATTAAATTACTTGTTTTTTTTTAATTCGCTTAAAATAATAGAAATATCAGATGATCCATATAAGTTTGGTTATGTATATTTAACTTAGACATGCCACAAGAAAACAGTTTCAGAACCTTTTTAAACGTTTTCATTGATATACTTTTACCAAAACTGCGAAGAATACCTAATAAGGGAAACAGTCGTTTAAAATATCTCTGCTATGGATAATAATATATTATTTGAAACGAAAGAAGTTGTTTCGATCTAATAACAAAACTGCTTTTACTTATAATCACATATTACCATCAACAACCGGTTCGATAATTTGCAATATGCACTATATAATGAGTATAATTTTGACTTTCAATGGGATGGTATTTAACATTGTCAAACAAGCGGCTGGTTATGTATATAACGTTTATGTAGTTAAGAAAACTATTTTCTCTAGTGGAGATAAGTAATAATTCATTCACATATTTAAAAATAAATATGTTTCTGACGTGGCTATACATAAACAATACAAAGAGCATAAACAGGAGTATTTGAGTGCAGTACTCGTTTAGCGTGTAGACGTTTATCTGAAATTTATTCTTACTTTTATCTCTCTAGCAGCTTTAAAAATTTTATCTGCATTAGGGCCATAACCTTTCCAGCAGTTTGTTACGTCATTGGTCGCTTTGGATTGCTTTCTCCAGGTATTGTCCACACAGATGACTGCCGACTTGATTCCGGAGTGAAGTGATAAATCCACGTTTCATCCATTGGAACATACCTACGTTAAAACTCCGCCTTATTCTGATTAAACATATCCAACCAGCGCCAAGATTCATCAATTCGTTGTGGTTTTTGCTCTGGTGAGAGAAAACGCGGCATCCATTTGGAAAACAGCTTCCTCGTACTCAAATGTTCATGTATAATAGTCAAAATGTTAGCCTTTGATAACTTTAGAGTGTCAGCTATCTCTTACAACTTTACTTTCCATAATAGTTTTCAGCATTTTTCGATGGTTTCGGGAATAACCGCATTATTTGACCTTCCTGAACTATCAGCATCATTTTTGTCGGTATGATCGCGTTTTAATTCAGCAACCAGTCGTTTAATGGTTGTAATCGATGGAGCGCAGTACAGGAAACACTTTTTGAGCCATTGCTGTTGGATGATATTTTTCTCATTAAATAACTGATAAATCAACACACGTAATTGCTTTGGATCCATTGTTTATAAAAATCAAAATAGTAGCGTCACTTTAAACACTCGGTAAACTCGGTAAATAATAATCCGAGTGACATAAACATTTTGACAGTATACTTTTGAAGGTTAGGACTACGGAAAAGTCAAATGGAAAATTCATTAAACAAAAACAAAAGGGAAAGTGGTACCAACAATGTCAAAGCGAATTCTCTATAACACCATGGTTTCATAAGTTTGCCTTTGTAGACCGTAGACACCTGAAAACAATTATTAGGTTACGAACAGGACATTGTTTGGCGCCAGATCATCTATTTAGAATTAACTGTATTGATTCCCCTTTTTGTGAGTGTGGGCAAATAGGAAGTATAATACACTCTTGCTAGAGTGTCGTATCAATAAGACACCACAATTTGATTTATATCAAAAACTTATTAAAGATCGATGCCCAACACCCATTTCAGTACAAAATATTTTCCACAATATCAATGCTAAAACCTTGAAAACGATTTCTTAATATTGTTCTTAAGCTATTTTCTTGTGGCATTTTAAAGTAATTACTATTTAAATGGGAATAAGCCACAATTTTACTTTAACCTTTAATTGTGGCTTATTCTCATTTAAATAGTAATTACTTGAAAACGATGGGTAAGTTTATCAATATTTTCCAAGTTAAAATGTAAGTAAAATATAAATAAATACCCAAGCTAACCTATCCTTTAACCACTGATGTCCTGTCCAAGATACCAAATTCCAGATATACCTTACATTCATAGCTTAATAGATGGAACAAGAAAAATCTATATCATTAACGACATATAAAATAATTTTAGAATATCCATTATAAATTGTCCAAAATAGTTGAAGGGAATATGGTTATTTCCAGAATCTCTGTGAGGAGAATTCCCTTCTATAATTGAAATGAAAATATATACATGAGCTGGCCACGTACCTAAGAGGTGGAGGCCATAAAACGAAAGAAGAAGAAGAAGAAGAAAATTCATTAGGGTCGCCATCTCATGGTTAGCCTCGGGACTTATTGACCGACGTATTATGTTACACTTGAAATTTAGCGTATGCTAGTAAAAATTAGTTGAATTAAATAGCTTAAAAATGTTATAAAATAATATTTAGCTAACCGATAATCTATATTTATAAATGCATTATTAACTATGTTAATAAATGTTCAAAATGTTGCCCATTATGCTGCCCATCTAAGGAAAAGTGCCGTAAGTCCAAAAATATTGAATATTGAGTTGTATATTGTTTCCTACATTTTTAAACATGCGAAATTCAATGGGCTACTCAAATTTGCCGTATCTCCAACAGTGATTGAGATATAAAAGAATTTTTTGGAGTATGTGCACCAAAAGTTTCAAAATAGTAAGCAAGACTGCCGTAAGTCTAATAGACTAACCAATAATACAGTAACTCATTTGCACATACTGCGCTTATGCTTAGTACACTGGACTTACTGCAGTCTTGCTTAGTGGTTGTTTAAACAGCTTATGTACATACTGCATTTTATTTATGTTAACTGTAAATTGCGAGGTTATGTTTGTAGTACACGAGTTTGCTAATAATTTTCTGTGTTCAGTTTAGGTTATAATAAGCCAATATTTGTTTTCTTGCAGTAGTGGTTATTAAGTATATAAATTACTTAATTTTTGTTTTGAAACATGAGTGCTTCAAAGTTTAATACTGTGTCAACTTATTCTGAACTCATTGTAAACTCAGCTTTAAAAAGTACCAAGACTGATACAAGAGTTAAAAAAAAAAGAAATTAGAGCTAATTTTACCTACAAAATGTCCTTCCGGCGATCTATTAGAGCTAATGAAGGACCTCAACCATCCAGCTTCACTGGAGAAATTAGAGCTAATTTTACCTACAAAATGTCCTTCCAGCGATCTATTAGAGCTAATGAAGGACCTCAACCATCCAGCTTCACTGTAACGTTGTCAGATAATGTTGGAGATGTGAGATTACCTGACAATATAATTTAATAGGTAACAGGCAACCGTATACTAGTTTATGACCTTAGTGTAAATACACTGATATCACGTCCACCGGAAGAATTTTATGTTGTTAAATATATTTATCCAAGTTATAGATATACCTGAAGTATTTGACAATCTATTTACAAATGTAGTCCAACCAAACAATAATAATATAAACTTGGAAGAAGATTTAGGTTTGCCAGCTGCTCGTGTTGATTTTCTGCCAACTACAAGTGAAAATATATATTTGGTGGTAAAGACGTAGTATCCTTTATAAAAATAGGAAGACTAAGATGGGCAGGACATCTGGCAAGATCACAACAGAACAACCTTCCTAGAAGAATCCTTATGTCACAACCTGTGGAAAGTAGAAATAAGGGTAGGCCAAAACTCAGATGGTAGACAAATAGGCGCAGCAAACTGGCAACAGTTGGCAATGGATAGGATTGACTGGCGTAATAGACTTGGGAAGGTCTAGGCTCTTTTATAGGGCTGTAGCACCATTTGATGATGATACAAGTGAAAATAGTCAACAAACGAATGTATATTGTAATGACAATGCAGACCAACATATTGATAATATCGACATAGAAAATCAATTAACTCCTATCACAAACAAAAGAAAAAGGTTTGAAACCACTCTGGAAGAAAGAAAAAACTAAAAAGATAAAGAAATAAAAATATCTCATGCAGTAAAACACATACCGTGTGAAAACGCTGATGCTTTATGTAAAAAAAGTGTTGGCAGAAAATGACTGCATAAAGAAGAGAGTTTATAAACAAAAAGTTTTGGGAAATGGCGTGGTCTGAACGTAGGCATTTTATTTAGACATCATGTGATAAGGTTGATGTTAAACGAAGAAGAAAAAAAAACAATGAAACTAAAAGATTGCTCTGAAATTACACAAGAGGTTTGTAAGAGTTTTTTCCTCACTACATTACGTTTTAAGAAAAATAATGACAGGTTGTTACATTACACACTCACAAATACTCCTAAAGGTGCTTTAACTCCACCTAGTGATAAGAGAGGAAGACAGCCAATAAAAAATAAAGGACTCCTTCACATAATCATCGAACACATCGAATCATTTTATCCCATGATTTCCCATTACAGACGGGAGCATGCTCCAAATGTGCGGTACCTTCCAGGTGATGATAATGTAGCAGTGTGATATTTGTAAACAATGTAAAGTTCATAACGAATTAGTTATAGAAGCAAGAAACGCATATAAAAGATTTTCTGATGAGGAAAGGTCAAATAATGTAATATGTTATCATGTTGCCAAGAGTCAACCTGTTGAAAAAAGTATTATTTGTAATCCGTTTGGTAGCCTATCATAAACCTGTAGGGACAAAAAGTAAGGAAAAAGTTCACCCCATGTTGTGGCAGGAAATTTCAGGCCACAATAAAGAAGACATTGTAAGTGCGTTGTCCATGTTTTTAAAACAACACAGAGATGTTGAAAAAGTTGTTCTTTGGTTAGACAACTGCTCTTCTCAAAACAAAAACTGGTGCCTTTACACATTTTTAGTGTAATAGTTTTAAACTATTTTCAACATAGTCATTCCTTTATGAGTGCAGACAGTTTTCACCATCAAGTAGAGCAGTCATTAAAGACTCAAAAAAAAAACTTATGATTTTGAAGACTTTATTGATGCAGTGAAAAAATTCTAAATCTGGAAATGTCAATGTATACAAAATGCAACATTTTGATTTCTACCACTGTCCCAATTTAGTGTCCCAACAAAAGCTAAAATCACCATCACGTTTATACTTAAGTGACATAGTTAATATTAAAGCTGAACGAGGCAGTTACCATTTGTTGTGCAAGTACATATGATGTAATAAGCCCTTACCAACAACTGGACTTCTTACAAAAAAAATCAAAGAAAGTGCCCAGCCATCACACTGCTCCATGTGGATTTCCAGAAGCTAAGAAGAAAAATATCCTTCAGTCATTAAACGAAGTACTGCCAGAAAATCGAAAACAATTTTGGAAATGCTTGCCTATTTATACATCTCAGCCAAAACACTGAACCTATTGTAAATTCCATCCACTTATGTGAAAGTATTGGTTATATTTTCTAGAAAATATGTTAAGTTGTGTTGGCTAATGTAATGTACAAAATATTAATATTAACCCTCGAGCGGGCGCGCCCGTGTATTTTGTACACGTCCAATAGAAAAAGTCGTCTAAAAATAGAAGTGTCGTCAATCTGGCGATATCGTCGCGTCTATTCGTCCAGTAGAGATCTGTCGTTCGAATAGTTGAGTAATATTTTTTGTTGCAGCTGAGTTTTGTGGGAATTCTTAGAAATACGAGAGTGCGACGGTTTTGTGTACATAATACACGGCGCGCCTTTTAGTGTAAGTATTTTATCCATTAATTATTTTACTTTATAAAAAGTTGTAATTCGAAATTAAAGTCAAATTAACTTTAGTTTTACTTTATTTTAGGTTGAACAGGATATTGTAACATAATTGAGAAGGAATATAACGGCTACGCTGAGAGAATATCATGTAAGAATTTAGTTGCATTGTTATATTATTTGTGTGTTACTTTTTTTAATTTTGCAGGGCTAGAAAGAAGTTTTTAACTGAGGCTGAGTTATATAAAATTCTTAATGAAGACCCAGAAACAGAAACTAGTGAAATAGAATAGTTCGATGAATCTGAGGCAGATGAAGAAATAATACACCATGATGACCACAATTCTGAATCTGAACAAAAACAGAATGACCACGACAGAGACAGTAACTTCGAGGATAATACTGCAGTAAGTACGACTGCTTTCGAATATTTTCAAGGTAAAGATAAAAAAACTGCATGGCGTAAGACTCCGCTGTCGTCGCATTCAAAAATTAAAAAGAAAAATATTATCAAAATACTTCCAGGACCAAAGGCAGTGGCTTCAAAAGTGACCTCAGAACTTTCAGCTTTTGAAAAAATTATAGATTCTGATATATTAGAGAACATCGTACAATTTACTAATTTGTACATTGATAGTAAAAAAGAATCTGTTCAATATAAAAGAGAACGAGATATGAAACATACTTCAAAAAGTGAAATAATGGCGTTACTGGGAGTGCTTTACCTCCTAGGCACTAAAAAGGCTAACCATACTAACGCACTTGAACTTTGGACATCTGATGGAACAGGTATAGAAATTCTTAGAGCTGTAATGAGTTACAAAAGATTTTTATTTTTGTTACGTTCAATGCGCTTTGATGACAAAACCACAAGACATCAACGGAAAATATATGACAACCTTGCACCAATTAGAAAAATATTGGACGCATTTGTTAGTAACTGTAAAAATTCCTATAATCTTGGTGAATTTGTTACAATAGACGAAAACCTAGAGGGAGTCAGAGGACATTGTAGTTTCATCCAGTATTTACCAAATAAACCAGCAAAATACGATATCAAGCTGTTCATTTTGGGCGATGCACAAACTTACTTTGTTGGAAATTTAGAGGTTTATTGTGGACGGCAACTTGAGGGGCCTTATGCTGTATCAAACTCTCCCAGTGATATTGTAGATAGGCTTATTGATTATATAAAAGGTTCAAATCGCAATTTGACAACCGATTATCCATACCGATACCAGTTATCCTTTAGCTATTTCCCTTTTGGAAAATAAAATAACTACAATTGGCACTTTGAGAAAAAACAAAAGGGAAATACCTATTGAATTTTTACCCCAAAAACAAAAAGAAGTGGGAACGTCACTCTTTGGATTCCAGAAAAATGTCACTTTGGTTTCATTTGTTCCAAAAAAAAGTAGGTCGGTCATACTTTTATCCACGATGCATGACACTGCCACCGTAGACGTGGAAACTAAAAAACCAGAAATTATTCTAGATTATAATGGCGCTGCACCACAAAAGGCGGTGTGGATACTATTGACCAAATGTGTGCATCATATTCCGTAAAAAGAATAACCAGAAGATGGCCACTAATTATATTTTTTTCTCTAATGGATATGGCGGGTATCAACGCGCAGGTGTTGTTTTGTGTCAATAAAACAAATCCCAAAATATGTCGCCGAATTTTTCTAAAGAATTTAAGCTTAAGTTTAATGAAAGTACATCTTTCAGAAAGAGCGACAATGCGATATCTTCCTCAGGATATTCAAGGTTTTCTAATGAAATATAAATCATGTGAAGAACCTACTAGAACAGAAGTGCAAAGCTCTAGAAAACGTGGACGTTGTACAATATGTCCAGGCTCAAAAAATTCCAGGACAACAGTTAGATGTGGGCTATGTAGAATATTTGTATGTAAAATGCATTCAGAAACCACAATTACCTGCGTAAAATGTAAGAACAATGAACGGCAGCAATCAGAAGAAATCGAGTGAAGTAACCCGTAGGTACATGTTTTATGTTTATTATTTTATGTAACAATAAACTATTTTTTAAATCGTGGTTGTCATTTTGCTAAAACGCACTAAATTTGGTAAAATCAACTAAAATATGTTTTGTGTACAAAATACACAGCGCGCCCGGTTATAAAACGGTAGTCGGTGCCCCTGCTGTAGGGTTAACAACTGGCAAAATGCAATTGCACATATAGAAAAAAGTTGAAAATTCCTAAATTCGTATATATAATTTTTAAAGAATTGTAATTAATTTAGATAATAGTGATAGTAACATTGACCTCACACATTAATATTTTTGTATAGCTGTATTATCATTTTTTAAATACGTATTTAATTATTATTTTATAAACATTTCGTAAGCATTGATTTCTTCAATTTTGTATGTTCATGAGCCCAACTTTTTTACAAAAATTGGTAACGATTTTATAATTCTAATTTTTCATGCAAACCAGGATATCTCTTTTAACACTCGTACGGTCCTTGGACTAAATACGGCCCTTCTAATAAAAATTCAAAGCTAATGCCTTTCCGTCTCAAACCCCCGCTGTGTTTATTGCTTGGTTTACCGCTTACTAAAATTATGCATAAGTCAAGGCACTATATTTGTGAATTTAACTTACATCTAGCAATCATCCTTGCACACTTACTGTTTTTTCTGTATACGAAAACGTTGCTTATAGAAAGTACTACAAGGTTTTCTATATGTTTGTACCCAAATAGGGAACTTCACAATATTTATTTACAAAGTGACCAAAACTAACGATGTTACAAGCTCCAAAAAAACAAGTCATTCTTTCGTAATTGTTATAAATTTAATAACAGCTAATGTTATTAACTTTTCAACAGTCATGGTTGGTGCAGCACGCCTGGTCTCATGAAGTTGCTTTATCGATTTAGTTTTTTTGGTTTTTTCTTATGCAACTGTTTGTCTATATACGAGTAGGAGCAGGCCAAAGAAAATAAATTAGTAGATTCGTTACTACAATATGGTTTATTTTATGTCGTTTAGGGCAAAAGTAGATACGTTTCCTAGAAAAAATAGTTAATACTTACCTCCTAAATTGTAAACTATATTATTATATTATATTATTACTCAAATAGAACATATCTGTGTACTCAATTCACTGAACTCAGTCCGAATTGTCCGAATAAATGTTTGCTATGTTGGTCAAATTTTGAATGCGATTGGAATTGACACGATAGTTTTTATTTAACTCGTATTCTTGCCACTTGATGACAGAATAGATTCGTTAGTGTTTGTCATTTAATACAACTATTTTTAATACCTCTAGCATTTTGTTTCTTTAGTCCATGAGCTTCAGTATTTTCCCTGTCATGAATTGCTGCTTTCTTCTTGTTCTTCGAACCATTGGATTGTATTTTAGAACTCGTTATCATATTGATACTCATACCGTTATCATTTACTATAATAACGGAGTTAAACATCTTCTTTTTCTTCTTCTTTTTATTTAGAGATGACTTCGTCGTTTTTTCAATGTATCTCTAGTAAGTTGTCGTTTTATCGTTTTCGTGTTCTTCCTACTAATTGTCTTTCTATTGAGGAACCGTCTCTTGCCGCTTTTACTACCCTATTGGTTGTTAGTCGGCTTATATAATCGTTCCATTCTACTCTTCTATTTCTTACCCAGTTTTTGATGTTCTCCACCTTGCATCTACGTCGTATCTCTGTACTTCTAGCTCTGTCACATAGAGTCTTACCATCATTTTTTTAAAGTGTTTCCATATCTGCTGTTTCTAACATCCTTTTTGTCCTCTCTGTGTCAGGTCGTGTTTCTATCGAGAATGTTATTATTGGTCAGATGACTGTTTTGTTAATTCTGCCTTTCATTTCTTTCCAGATATTTTTATTCCTCCATATGGTTTCATTCAAGCAAGCTGCGGCTCTGTTTGCTCTATTCTAGATATGTGATGCCTAGATGTTTAAACTTCATCACTTGTTCTATTATCTGACCTTCCAGCTCCAATTTACATCTTAGCAAATTTGCTGTTATAACATGTTAAATTTTCTTGCGATTATATTAAATTGGTGCAGCATACGTTGTAAATCGTCTTCACTTTAAGAGAGTAAATTGCGTCGTCTGCATAGCAGATTATTTTAAGTTGTTTCTCTCCCATTTGCTATCCTTTTTTAATTCTTACTTTTTTTTATTATTTTATCCATAATCAGGTTGAACAATAGAAGACTCAGGGAATCTCCCTGTCTTTGCCCATTGTCAGCTTTAATAGAACCGGTTAGTTCTTCTACTTTTACTTTTATTATGTTTTTTTGGTAGATATTGTCGATCGTTTTGATTATTCCTAGATGTATCTCTCTTGCGTACAATAAGTGGATAATCTCCTTTAATTTAACCCAGTCAAATGCCTTCTTACCGTCTGCGAAAAAGATAGGTATGCCGGTTTGTTGTATTTTAATGATTTCTCTTCCACTTGCCTCATTATTATTGCATTGCCCTTGGAGTTAAATACAATATACATATTTAATAATCTTACGGAAATTTATAAACTTTAATTAAAAGTCCAATATTCATTGTCAATTTTCGATCTTTTGAAAACATGGGTACGCATCTACAAAGTGATAACAAAATATCGTCTTGAATTTAGTTAAGGCTTCTCTTATCATCCATTAAATCTTTTTATAAACTTCTTGAATTTTTTTGCACGTGTTTACATAAGATTGTTTCTCACATTCTTACTGATAATGTCTCTGAATACAAAATATTTTATTAAAGTAGCACTGTATCGCATAGGAACGTTATTTTAGTAGGTATATTATGTTCTATTAAATATTTTAAACAACATAATTTCATACTTTTTTTTTGCTTTTTCTCCGCTTTTTAACTCCACGTAGCTCATTATTTTCCTTGGATGTATCACTATCACTAAAATCAGTAATCAGTTTACTATGAAATTAGTAAATATTTGCTTTTTGATAAATGCACTCAACCTATCTAAAAATGTAGTCGGACCATTCCGATGGGTCAAAGTTGGGTAATTTATACAATGCTAAAAATTGCAACACAACTTCGTTAGATCACTCCATAGTAGAATTATTATGACACTGACTCTTCTAGTCACATCCGAGGGGTTGAAAACGTGGTGCATCAGCTTTCGATTCTTTTGAACCGGGTCAATTTACCGACAAACAATGAGGTAGCAAGTGCCGATCATAAATATACAGTTTTGCCCTATCACAGGGATCATAAACCACAAATATTGCGAAGAAATACGGCATTCCACGTTCTGTAGGTTTCCGTCTTGATATTTTGTCTTTTTTTTTATTACGTATTTTCTATTTCTCTTCGTTGATGAAGCGAAGTGGAGTCTTTAAAGGTTCAATAAACGGTTCAGTAAAAGATCAAATAAATTTTTATACTATGTCCTGTTGCATTGCGATGTAATAATGCGTGGAGCCAAGGTATTTAGTCTGGTTTTTTAAAAAGTGGTTAAGGTAAGATTAAGATACATCTTCATCAACAGAGATCTACGTTTATTCAGATGTTTCAATCCATGCAAAAGTATACATTTTAGAATTATATACAAAATTTTGATCCAAAAACATTTAATAATATTTAATATTAGCCGAATAATTACATTTTATAATTTTTAATAAGGTTTAAATAATTACACTACCTCGTCACATTAGTCTTATTGGTTTTAGAAGTGTATAAGAAGTTTCTCAAAAAATATTATGTTGAATAGCAAATTAAAAAAGATTTAGATGTCTTAAAAGTATTAAACGACAATATAACGAACACTTGCCACAATTTTAATGTGATCATTTTCATTCACGTTCATTGCTCATGACGATTTCCGTATCTCTCGGAAGTATTGCATGATTAAACTGTGGTTTTTCTACAAAAATAGATGACCGGCATACCAGGTATCTTACGAAGCAAGTCATTGATAAAGTTAAAATGGTTCTCAGTTGCTGAAATGTCTTACGATGGAAATTACAAACAATGGATCAATCATATCAATATATCTCTCGAAATTAATAATATTTGTAAGAATAAATTGCAAAACACACATTTGTTATTGAGCGTTGAAGTAGAGAGCGGAATATTAGGCCAGGGAAATAAGCAAAAAAAAAGAACCCCATTTGTGATACTGAACCGGCCAGGCAAACGACAGTTGTTTTGAGTAGAATGGACCTCTGTAACAAAAACCTATATATTTCCTGCAATCGATTTTTTGGACTTATTTGTCCAAATTAATTAATAACAAATTAATTTGAAACAACTTTGAAAACAAAGTAATAAACTTATAAGTCATATAAAAATCTTCAACATAGCGTTTTTTAAATTTTTCTATCCGTATTTTGTTGCTTAGAAAGTTTTAAGTCAAAAATTTTGGTTTCTTATAAATGTTAATAACATTTTCTAAAATAAACTTATAACCTTCTTATTCCATAGAATGTTGGGTCTTTTAGAGCTTAAAATATGATCAAACCGATAGGTCAAACAGTTTAAAAGTTATTTAATTTGTTTATCCCAAATTAAATTTTTTTGCAAGAAAATAAGTCAGAAAATTATGCAGTTATAGTGATTATACGTGCAGATTCTGAAAGAGGAAGATTTATTCTATTAACATTATTTAAAAAAGACGAAGAAAAACAATTTTAAATATTGCAAAAAAAATTTGCAAAAACATGTCGTTTTTTGGCTCATAAACAATTAGAATAACTTTTTAACCATTACCTGCAAAAAACTAGTTTTTTCATATTTAGAAAGTCTGCATTTTTCACAATTTTAAAAGAAAAAAGATGTCCTAAGGCAATTTGGGACGAAGTTAGTCCCCTTTCTTTAAATTGGTAGCAGATTGGTTTATAATAATTAAGAGATCTTATTAGCGTCTATTGAATGAACATATTTTAAAGTTTTACTGTGAAAAAATTAAAAAGTTTGCCTTTTAATAAAATCATTCACAAAGCTTCAAAATGTGCTCCCCAAAATCGGCCGATATTGAAACTCGCTAGAATAGTGGAGGGGAAAGGAGCTGTTAATTGTATCTTTGGTTCTTGTTTGGATTTCGATATTTTTTTTTAAATTTGTATGTACTTTTTGTGTAAATTACGAATATGTATTATTTAAATAATTAAATTGTTAAATAAATTATCTAATTTTTTTAAACAATTTTTTTCAGTTATTTATTTTTTTAGTAACATTTGAGGTAATTTTTACTGCAAACCTTAAATATTTTTGATAATATATACTTTTCTAATAAACCTTTTAAATACTTAGAAGAGATGAGAATGAGAAGCAGAAAGCCAAAAAACAAAAATAACCATATACAAAACCCTTATACAACCAGTGTTGACATATGGGTTGAAGACATGGACCATTTCCAAGGCAGATGAAAATCTCCTGCTTATATTTCAACGAAGGATCCTGAGAAGAATATTCGGTGGTATCTGTGAAAATGGTGTTTGGAGAAGGAGGTACAAACTACGAGATATATCACAGATATAAACATATATTTGGTGGTAAAGACGTAGTATCCTTTATAAAAATAGGAAGACTAAGATGGGCAGGACATCTGGCAAGATCACAGCAGAACAACCCTCCTAGAAGAATCCTTATGTCACAACATGTGGGAAGTAGAAGTAGGGGTAGGCCAAAACTCAGATGGACGGATGGTGTAGATGAGGATGGTAGACAAATAGGCGCAGCAAACTGTTTAATATCTCTTTTGATTTTTATTATATTAATTTTTAAATGATTTATTCTTATGACAGCTTCTTGTTTATAATACAGATTATATACTATTCCGATATCTTTCTTTGATCATTATGTAATCTATTTGATTTCTCATTATCTGATGTTCATTATCTCTTGGCGATTTCTACGTGTACAAACATCTATTAGGTAATTCAATGAACGTGTCTGTAACAATCATATTGTTATCTTGGCAGAATTGTATCAACCTATCTCCTCTTTGATTTCTATTACCTAAACCAAAATATCTCACTACGTTGCTTGCGCTACCCTTTCCAATTTTGGCGTTCAGGTCACCCATTATTATTGTGACGTCACGTGCTTTGGTAGTTCTCAATGTCTCTTGAATTTGTTTATAGAACGATTCCATCTTTTCGTCATCTTTTTCGGCCGTTGGGGCATAGACTTAAATTATGTTTATTTTTCTGTCTTTCGTTTTTAGTTGTAGTAGCATAACTCTTTCGGAAAAAGGTAGAAAATTCTGGACGTGTTGTGAGATTTCATTGTTCAGTATTATTGACACGCCACGTCGATGTTGTGTGTCATTATTAGTCGAATAGTATATCGTATGGTCTCTAACTTTACATTTTCCATTTGCTATCCATCGAGTTTCACTTATTCCTAAAATATTGATGTTAATTCTTTTCATTTCTTGGATTACATTCTATGTTTTTTCGGATTCGAACATGCTGGTCACATTCCATGTTTCAATTTTAAATTGACGGTTTGCTTTTTTCTTTTTCTGGTAGAGATTTCGCTGGTTGACGACCTGAAAAGTCCTGACTCCGCTCCTGCCGGATCTTAGTCTCCAATACCCATGATCAGTACACGTCTGCTTACTCTGTCTTCTCATTTCATGATGATTCGACTAGGGATATCTTACGATCTTTAATACAGTGGTTTCCCGTTGCCTTTTGTTTTCTTATGCCGTTGGCTAATGTCTTAGCTCATCCGCCTTTAGGGACAATTTCTCAACCCTAGGACAAACTCTGACCAGCTCATCAGTATAACAGAACAGGGCTATTAAATATGTTTTTCAAATGCCAAGTCTGCATCCAACAAAAGATCTGTACTGTCCAAGAAGAATACTCAATATTGAATCAATGTATAATATGCAAGTTGTATACTAATTCGTAAATGTAAGCTTTCTCAAGTACTTACCAATATTGCCCTAAGACTAGGCAAAGGGGTCCTTTTCGTAAAGAAAGAATGCAAAACTCTAGTGCAACGAAGAATATACTCAAATTGCCAGATTTTTATATATTAAGCTGAGCGGTTATATAAAGGAAACTAAAATAAGATTTAAATTTGAACTAAAATAATTACTTTTGATAACTACTTCTTGAAGACTAATCAGATTTAAATCATTAAATTTCTTATTGCATATTTTGAATTAATGGAAAAAACCTTTCTGTATTAACAGATTACTTAACTCAAAATATATTTTTTAGAGTTTGTAAAACCATTGTTTGTGTATTACTCATAAAACCAACATAGCTGCAGCTTTTGGTTTAATAATGTATATTTGAATTAAACCTGTATATTGTGAATATATAAATGGAATTAATAAACTGAAAAGTAATTATAATACAATGATTTAAAAGGAATTAAGTTAATTAAAATTCTATCATACATAGTTCTTTGACAAAATAAAAATCCGAACAATTTCAAATCGGTTTTTTGGCACTTACCCCTTTGTTAATGTTCAGTCTCTATGGCGACGTGTATGTATAAATAACTTACCGTTGTTGTCAATATTTTCCTGCTACTTTCCAAGAGTTCTTTGGAGATTAGGTCAAACTACAGAATAAAACAAATATTTATGTATAAATCTTTTTATTAAGTACATATAAACAAAAGGGAAGGCGTAATGTTATGTATAAATGTTTATAAAAATATTGTCCATCGCTCGCAAAAGTGAAAAACATAAGGATCTATGTACAACTAGGCGAGTCGTTTAAGAAAATTGTAAAATATTCTAGGAAAATAAATATCCGACTGCTTATAAACCTATATTCACAAACAACATATACATTAATACATTCTGATATCTATATACATGTCTATATTTACAGAAAATGTGGTTAGACTCCTTTCATTTGATCAGGAGTTATCGGCCAAAGTTGGTTTCGGTTTAAGTAATTTTTTCCAGGTATTATGGTAGCTGAATTGAAAATTTGTGAAGATAGCCATATATCACAATACATAACGTATGTCCCAAAAGGGCACTTAAATTATTATAGTTAACAATTTTTGTAGAACCCCAGCTCCGAGTGACATGTGTGTTCCGATGGAACAGTGCGACCCACATGTCCGAAGATCAAACCGGTCACACTCCGTAATGGAGTGGTACCTATCTGACCCCCAAGCTATAACCAACCACCCCTCCCCATCGCAGGAAAAGTTATTTATGTAAAATTAACTGTAATCGAATAAAATAAAATTATCAACTATTACTTTAACATCGAATTGTGCCTGCTTGGATGAAGATTAATTAATCAAAGTCTTTCATAATCAACCACTTAGAAGTTTGGTTCTCGTCTTATGTTGAGGACAAGAGACATCCACAACAGTAAGATCAACTGAATGAAATCATCAAACGACTCAAATAAGATCATTCTTCTTCTTTTTCCAATGTCCTCATCCTTTAAGGACATTGGCAATCATCACTGCCCATTTTACTCTGTCTGCAGCAGTTCTGAAGAGTTCTATTGTTGTTTTTCTTCTCCACTGCTTTAAATTTTTTAACCAATTAAATTTTATAACCAATCGCATTAACTCATATTTGTCATTTCTTAGTATGTGACCAAAGTAGTTTATTTTTCTTTCCTTTATAATGTTAAGTAGCATGTCAATACTCTAGTTCTTATTTTTATTCCCAGTTTTCCATCGCATAATACTGCCTTTGGTGTTACAAAAGAATCCTACGAATATCATGGACTCAAAGAATGTTAAACGCAGAAGTTACTAGAAGAATAGGAAATAAAGCTGAAATAATATTGACAATCAAAAGAAAAAAACTTGAGTACTTAGGCCATGTTATGAGAGGGCAAATATTGTAGAGAAGCATTATTGTAGCTTATTACGGAAGGCAAAATTCGAGGAAAGCGAAATGTGGGAAGACGAATAATATCGTGGCTTAAGAACTTAGGGGAATGTTTTGAATGCAAGAGTGCAGCACTATTTAGAGCGGCAATCAACAGGGTCCGCACTGACATAATGATTTCCAACCATGATGAAGATGGAACTTACAGAATAAGAATAATGCTTTTTTCTTGTTGAAAGAGCTTCTGGTAATCTCAATACCTCGTTTTATTTCAAAGCTGCGGTCCCATGGTTAAGTAAAGCTTTTGCTTTAACGTAAATTGTTTCGTCTTCAATCTTGTTCTTACTGGCAATAATGATCATTTTTTTTTTTGTTCTGAACCATTTTAGCCATTCTATACTTATCGCAGTGCTGCGTAGTACGGTCAACCAAAATTTGCAACCTTGCTCTGCTGTTCGCAAGGAGTATTGTATCGTCTATATATATATATATATATATATATATATATATATATATATATATATATATATATATATATATATATATATATATATATATATATATATATATATATATATATATATATATATATATATATATATATACTTTTAAGTTTTATTACACTTAAAAGTGTAATCACATATGGCAGCGAAGTTTGGCAAATGAAAAAAGAACAGAGAAACTGTTACTAGCAACAGAAATGGACTTCTGGAGAAGAGCAGCAGGAAAATCAAGAAGAAATCGGATACCAAATGAGAGAATACGTGAAATGATGGTAGTCCAGCATACAATAGTTGATGACATAAAAACAAAACAGTTAATATGGTACGGCTATGTACAGAGAATGCCAGATGACAGGATTCCAAAACAGATTCTGACGTAGACACCACAAGGGAGAAGGAAAAGAGGAAGGCCGAGAAAAATCTGGAGAGAGGGGATTGAAAAAGAACTAGAGGAAAGAGAAATCCCTCCAGGCCTATGGCTGAATAGAGAAGAATGGCGGTTAGGAGTCGGAAGGCGTCGGAGAACGCTGTAAACCGATAGTAGTAGTAGTAGTAGTAGAATATATATATATATATATATATATATATATATATATATATATATATATATATATATATATATATATATATATATATGAGATTATTCACTAGTTTTAATTAATATCCCAATTATTGTCCCATGTCTTGTAATACCTCTTTAAATATTTCTTCTGAGCAGATATAAAAAAGTAGAGGAAATAGTAGACATCCTTGACGTACTCCTCTTCTTACAAGTATCTCTTTCGATTTTTGTTGATCTACTCGTATAATAGCTTTCTGATATCGGTATAAATGTGTAATAATTTGTAACTATCCACATGTTCAGAATTGATTTTTGAAGGGGTATAGCCAGTCTACAACTCTTATTAGCTTATACTAACATCTCCACTGTCTTGCATTTGTATTTTCTTTCGTATGTATTAAAAATCGCCCTGTATATATTAAAACACCGAAATATTATTTCAATCCTTTGTTCGTCGCCGAGATTTATAAAAAACACATTTTAAAGTTTGTTTGTATACGACAGATGATATTTCCTTGATCGGGAGCCGCTTTTAGGGTATTTTGTGCGTCAAATAAACAGGAATTTTTCCGTTTATGCTTTGTTTATACCGAGTTGGGTAAACGATTTTTAAAGATTTAGTTTAGTTTAGTTTTATTGGAGTCCGAATGTTTCTTCTAATTCGTAATGTTTTTCCGTCTTTTGTTATGGGAAAATGTGTAATATAGTAGCAGTGTGGAGTTTAAGTGAGGTTGGTTTAAGATCTTGACGGAAAAAGAGCTTGAACCGGCAAGTTTTTTATGGAGAGGTGAATTTTATACTCAAATGTAATGTGTCAGTTTTTGTCTGAGTTAATCACCAATTTGTTCGTCCTGTGTTTTATCTGAGGGATTTGTAAGACGGCGTTTCGAACAGTTTAAAAGATGTTCACATGGTTTCAAGCAGGAGCTTGAGTTTTTGAAAAGCCAAGCTTTGAAGATTGCATAATCCAGTGCCCAGCTTCCATCGTCTATTAGTTGTCCCTGGTCATTTCAGACCTTTTTGCAGCTTGTGAGAAGCATTTGTGTTGTTTTGCAGTGTTTTGAGTCCAGTACCAACCCCAAAACTTTTAAAGGTGATAAAATATCCAGTGATATCAGGTACTTTTTTGTTAAATTTTTTTTTTTAAGTAAAAATAGACATTTTCATTAATAATTGCTTTCGTGACATGTTAAAAAATTGTAATAAATAAAATTATAAATTTTAGGGATTGGCTAACTGTCATATTAATAATTCTTATAAAGTTTTAATATTTAATCTTGACAGATGACAGTTAGCATTACTTTCTTCGGACATTTGGTACATACCTAACCAGAAATTTTGAATTTGTTTTGATTTGTTTTTAAAAAGGTTGACCTTAATGTAAGTTCCATTGAAAGATCTAGATGATTTGAATTTATTAATAATTTAAATTCTTATAGTGTCCCCAACGTCTAGAGTTTGTTGTAAACCGATAGCACCATTGTACGTCGTTTTTGTATTTTGTTATTATTATTTGTATTTTTAACTGTTTATGGTAAAATAATAATAAATATGTAATGATTCTTCCTAAACAAAGAGTAGTATTATTTCCTTTAAAAAGATTCTAGCCGCTTTTTTTATTTTTTATGAAAGAAAAGCTTATCTTTCCATCCAGCAGAAAGATTCTTGTAAGCGGCGTCCAATTTAAATAGCTTAGGAACCTTCTTGTGTTATTTTATCCAGGAAATGCATGTAAGTACTTTTTTGATTTTCTTCCTTTGTACTTACCCCTTTCCAGTCCCCCTTTTTATTCACTTATCTACGACCCAGCTCTCCAATCAAATCAAGAGTAGCCATTCGCAAACATTCCGGTTTGTTTTGCTTACCCTAGCTCCAGCCCAGTAATTTCTTGTCCCCAGTTTTCAATCCCCTATAAGTAATCCCAATGTGGTAGGCAATATAACCGCTACAAGACTACATTTAGAAGACTTACTACTTTTAGAAGACTACACTTAAGCTTCAGAAGAGACAGTGTTTTAGGCGAGCGGGTTACCCCTAAAAAAAGGATTAGAAACAAAATATAATTACTCATTTTTTTTTTCTAATGTACCAAACCCTTTTTACTCGATTCTATATATTTTGTTTAAGTTCAAATATATGTTTTTTTTTTAATTTTTTTAAGTTTATTCAATCAAGTTTTTTAGACTTATTTCACCTAAATAAATACTTTTTCTTTTTTGGTAATATTACTTCGTTTTTGAGTTATTTGCAATTTTTTATTGAAAAAATACCTTAATTAGTGATTTTTAAAAAATTTTAGAAGCATTTTTGGAAAAATTATCAAGAGAAAAAAAGTATTTATTTAGATGAGGTACGTCTAAAAAATTAATTCCAAAGTGATTTGGTGAATTTGTTTTTTGTGAAGATATTTGTTAATAACAATTGCCGGCCCACCTAAAAAAATTAAAAAAAAACACATTTGAAATTTGAAAAATATATAAAATCAAATAAAAAAGATTTGGTACAAAAAAAATTCCGTCGTTTGATGCTCTGCTTATGGGGATAAACCGCTTATTTCTTTTTACTATAAACTTTATGTCAAGATTTGCGTTTTGTGGAAGGTTTTTTCTGTGTGTACTGATGGTTGCCCATTAATGTTGGGGCGAAATATAGGGTTTGTTCAGCTGTTGAAAAAATACTTGGGAAATGATAATTTATTGAGTTTCTATTGTATCATTTATCAAGAAAGCTTAGCTGCTAAATTTGGTGAAAATTTCAGCTGTGTTATGAAAACACTTGTAAAGATTGTGAATGTCATAAGAGCAAATGAACTAAACCACAGAGAGTTTCAAGAATTTTTTAAAGAACTTATGTCGCAATATGGGGACATTCTTTACCACACAGAAGTGAGATGGCTGAGTAAGGGTAAAGTTTTGGAACGTTTCTTCAGCATTCGATATGAGATTACTCTTTTTTGGCTACAAAGAATAAAGAGTTTCCCGATATTCATAATTTTATTTGGTGGCTTAAAGTAGCGTTTCTCACTGATCAATGAGCATTATAAATGAAACATTGATCAAATTGCAAGGAGACTACAATAACATTGTAACGAAAATGATGAGTATTGTGTTTTCACTGAAGCAGAAGCTGAATATGTATATTGAAGAATTGTCAAATGAAGATTATTCCAGCTTTCCTTCCGTTAAAGCACTGATTGATGAAAATCCAGATGAAAGTCAAGAAATTTCTGACCTACTGAAGCTGTTAGCAGACCTAAAGGATGAAATGTCTGTGAGGTATAGTGACTTCAGGAAGTTCCAAGAACCATTTCGCTTGGTGGAAAATCCATGGGCAATAACAACAGCAAATGTAACTCATTTTTCTATTTTTGGATACGAAGCTAGGGATTTCAAAAATGAGTTAATTGATCTTAAGAATGATACAGAGTTCAAAAGTATTTTTGAAGAAAAAAAAGAAGGAAAAAGCTCACTATAAGTTTTGGAAAGCAGTTGAAAATGACAAATTTCCTAACTTAATTGACTGTGCTCAGAAAATTTTGTGTATTTTTGCATCTACATTTATGTTTGTGAATCTGCATTCAGTAAGCTGAAGTTCATAAAAAACAAGTACAGATCTAGGATAACTAGTGAGAACGTTGAAAACATTTTGAGAATTTCAGTTTCTTCCCAACCTGCTAACATAGATGCCATTCTAGAGAGCTATGAAAGATTTCGCCCGTCGCCTTCAAAGAATTAACAAATTCAGGACTTGACATTCCTGGAGTCAAGTAAAAGACATTTTCCTACTTTTTACATGCAAAACAGTCCATATAATTTATAATTATATTGTTTTTACGTAACTTGTAATAAGCTTATGTTATAGTCATATAGTGTTAAAGTTATTTCATACCACCACTTGTACTTGCGGACCTGAGGAAAATTTCATTCAAACTATTAGGCTCTTAAAGAAATCCTAGTGAGGATACCTGTCTTAGGGTTTGCTCATTTGCATTTTGTGGTGTATTATATTTGAGGTTTGTCGGGGTGGTCATATTAATATCGAGTGAAAATTCAGATAAGAAGGTATCAATTATTCCGTTTTTACTGCATTGACCAACCCTGTATTTAGACCTTTGCTATACATTTTGTTCTATCAATCATTTTCAAATGTACTATAGTCAAAACACAACAATAGAATTGTCATCTTAAGCTCGTTTTATAGTTACACTACTGAGGTGTCATTTTATCATTAAAAAAATTAGCATCAATGATCTAGGTCGTAGTTTTAATGGTACACATTGGTTGTTATTTTGTTACAAGTTTAATTTAATTTATATTTGCATG
The DNA here is from genome assembly GCF_040954645.1 of Diabrotica undecimpunctata. Lineage (NCBI taxonomy): Eukaryota > Metazoa > Arthropoda > Insecta > Coleoptera > Chrysomelidae > Diabrotica > Diabrotica undecimpunctata. The sequence goes on from NC_092810.1 coordinate 36,415,866, forward strand.
TTTATTATTCTCAAATACATTATTATCTTTTTTTTTCAGTTGGCTTTAGTTGCTTTAGCGTATACATCACTCCGTACATCGCATATAATGATGCAAATAATTTGGCCTAAAGCAAACTAAACGTAGCATATAATTACAGAAAGTCTGATCTTTCGAGTTCCCAAAAGACGAAGTAACTGGATAATGACAGTCTTATAACGCACTTGAATTACTGTCATTCAGCATATACCGTTCGTTCCTTGTACTATACATACGCAGCTAGCGAACCGCATACTAATTCATTCAACTTGCCTTGTACATCATACAATGACAACTAACTGTGTTTAATGTAATTACCACTTCGCGTGGTTCTTTATTTATGATAATGCAAGACAGAAATATGAGAATGACCGTATACGACGTGATCTTGTGGTATTACAAAAATAGAAACAATATTATCTGAATAGTATATCTATTTATTTATTGGTATTGACACTTGAGAGATAAATTTGTGCACATACATTTTATAGCAGTTGTAAATTAAATATTATCGTTACGTATTTTCCTCCAAAAATAGCTTGTTATTGATATTGATAAATTACTTTAGTTTCTATTATATTTAAAGACAATTTTTTACTACAACTTCTATAAATCACCAAGAGACCACCAATCAAATAGAAATCAAAGGAGCAGTAAGATAAGGCGACACAATGGCCCCAAAATTGTTCTCAACAGTATTAAAATATACACTCGCGATCATAAAATCCGGGTCATCTTGAAAGTTTCTTAAATATTTTTGCCTCTGGTGCAGTAATAACCTTTTTTTTTTGGCTAATGTATTTTTTATTTGTCATCAATGTTTGTTTTGAAAGAAAAAAAAATGGTTTTTTATTGGTTTTATTGAAAAAAACAGAAAACAAATCAAATTGTTGATAAAACAGACATACGAAAAAAAATGGAAAATACAAAACGTGGTAAAAAATCAGTGAAATTTTAATGACCAATATCGTGTATTGCCTCCCCTTGCTCTAATAACCTCTTGCAGACGACGGGGCATACTCTCAATTTTTCTCCGGATTACATGTTGTGGTATGTTATTCCACTCTCTCACTAACAGATCCTTAAGCTCCTGTGCGTTGTTAGGAGGAGGTGTATGGGTTTGAATACGTTTTTTCAAATCGTCCCAGAGATGTTCAATGGGATTCAGGTCCGGAGACCTAGCTGGCCAGGGTACCCTCGTAATTCCAACTTCGTCCAAGTATTACATACTGATCCTGGCAACGTGCGGTCGCACGTTGTCCTGCATAAAAACGGCGTTTTCTCCAAGCCCTGCCACGTTGGGCATAACATGTTCTTCCGGAATCTCCGTAATGTACCTTCGTGCAGTTAGGGATCCATTTTCGATGAAGGGTAATTCTGTGTGGAAGTCGGAAGATATACCTCCCCAAGCCATGACCGAGCCTCCACCAAATGGCATTCTTGGAGCAATGCAAGCTTGTGAAAATCGTTCACCGGTTCTTCTCCAAACTCTTACACGTCCATCGGATCCAGTTAGGCAGAAACGGGATTCATCTGAGAGTAACACTTTGCTACAATCGTTAATTCCCCAATGCGCGTATTATCCAGCAAAAGCTAGTCGTGCAACTCGAGGCACCCGGCGAAGTGGCGGTCCTCTAGCTCTAGCCATTACCCGAGAAGATAGTCAAGAAGAACGAATTCTTTTTTGACTGTTGCAACACTAAAATTGCGATTTCGTACTTCCTCTAGACGATTTTGATGCATAACTGCAGTTGAGGTCCGGTTTCGTAAAGCCTGAAACACAAGGAAACGGTCATCTAGTGCCTTGGTCGTTCTTCTTTGTCCAGAGCCAGGTCGCCTGGTTAACAAACTTGCCTCCTGAAAGCGTTGAAGTTCTCGTTGAACCGTAGAAAGGCTTACGCCAACAGTTCTTGCGACTTGCCGTTGAGTGTGACCGTCTTCCACAAGTGCAACAATTTGTGCCGTTTCAACAACAGTCAAAGGCATTTTTGTCAAAAAATAAACACTAATAATGGCACTAATAAACACTAATGGTGGCAATAATAAACGTTTGTCCGTTGCATTTGAACAGAAAGTCGAAGTATAAACGAGACATTTAAAACAAGCGGAGTTACATTTTGGGAAGTGTGCACTTTACCGCGAAATCGGCACTATTGGAATTCTTTGTTACAAAGGAAACCGCAACAATTCTCAGAAACATGCATTAGTTTGTATTTGTGTTATTATTATTTACGATAAAGCTAGTTAAAAATGAAATATCGGTGATTTTTAAGGTGATCCGGATTTTATGATCGCGAGTGTACTTTTAAAATACTGAACTGGAAGGGCAAAAAAAATACTTAAATAACCTTCACTTTGCGATTGATATAGTGTTGATAGCACAGGCTTCCAAAAAAATATTTTTTAAAAGTTGTTTGAAATTTGATAACCGCCTTTTATGTACTTTTTTGCGCTGATTTCAAAAATGCAAACCATTTTTGTCTATCACGACACGTTTTCTCAAAAAGTAGGGAGTATGTTTGAGTATAATAACAAAATTTAAGCAATTTTTCACCTATTTCCAACGTTATAAAATTTAGTTTATTTATGAATAATGTTCTAAACTAACTTCCATTACAGTTATATTTCTCTTTAAGTTCCTAAGTCCTTAACGCTTTCGCTTTCTGTTAAAGCTTCTTTTACTGCTTTTCTGGCTGTGGAGTCGTTGAGAATCATCTCTTTTCATCATCCAGCAGTAGTTTGCTATCATGCTCACATTCTATCTTCCTTGGTTTCTTCATTTCATTTCTTTAATGCCTTGGTGAAATCTTTCTCTTTACTGACATCACCAAGGTTTGCCGGAAAGTATCAAGATGTGAGTGGAAAAGGTGAAGTTTATTGCTCATGTTACAGCGCAGCTCTTTAAAGTTGTCGATCATGTTTGCGCTGATTTTCTTGTAGTTTGGATGTTTTTTGTTACCTAATAAAACAATAACAACTAATTTAAAAGATTTTCATGCTTCCTTTTCATTTTGTCCACAAAGTTGGGATCTGTCATTAGTTTTCTAATGACTAGCATAATTTCATTAAACATGCAAACCAACAAAACTCCAACCTGCAACATTTTGAAGAACTCTGCAATGGCAAAGGTTTTGCAGCAGTGTGAATTGATTCTTTGGGATGAATGCACGATGGCACATAAAAAATCTTTGGAGGCTTTAGATAGAACCTTACAAGATCTACAATAGATCCACATAGATTTTCGCAGTGATTTCACGATCAACGCCAGCTGATCAATTCAATGCATGTTTAAAGTCCTCCAATTTGTGGAAACATGTCAAGGTATTACACTTAAGCAAGAATATGCGTGTCGAGTTACAAAATGACCAATCTGGAGACATATTCTCTAAACAACTCATTGGCATTGGTAATGGCCAATTTTCCTATAGACACCTTGACTGGTTGCATTAACTTTCCTCAAAGTCTTTGTCAGTTAACTCGATCAAAAGATGAACTTATTCAAAAGGGTTTCCAGATGTTGCTCAAAATTACAGAAACCAAGATTTTTTAGCGAACGGGCTATATTGGCTGCAAAAAACATAGATGTAAATGAATTAAATTTCAAAATTCAAGAACAAATTGAAAAGCTATCCGCCTGAATTTTTAAACTCGCTGGATTTACCAGGATTGCCACCTCACAATCTTCAATTAAAGGTTGAATCGGTAGTTATAAAGTTGAGAAATATCAACCAACTGCGTCTTTGCAACGGCACACGGTTAGCGATAAAGAAATTATTGAACAACGTGAAAGGAGAAGACGTTTTGATACCACGCATCCCAATGATTCCGACTGCTGTACCATTTGAATTTAAACGACTACAGTTTCCAGTGCGGCTTGCTTTTGCTATGACCATAAATAGGTCCCAGGGGCAATCATTAGGTGTTTGTGGTATTAATCTAGAAAACCCATGTTTCTCACATGGTCAATTGTATGTTGCCTGTTCCAGTGTTGGAAAACCACCATATTTCTTTGTATATCCACCAGGTAATTAAACAAAAAACATTTTATATCATAAAGCACTACAATAAAAATAAAACAGATTTTTGTTAATAATTATGATTCACTTGATTTACAATAAAGCGATTACTGAAAATACTTATATAGGTACGTTTTATTTCATTATTCTTTATTACATCGGTTATTAACCCTATGTTAATAATAATAATAATAAATAATTAATTATCTCTATGTTTTATCATTGAAGCACCCACTTTATAAATATTTGTCACCTTTAAGTTCTCACTATCCCTTTAGATTATTTTTCAATCAGGTTTGAACCTTAAGTTCCCCTCTTAGTTTGAAGCCCTCTGGCAGACATCCCAGTCGGGGTTTTTAGTGGATCCAAAAGGGTGGCCAAAGTTCGTAGAAACGAAGATACTTAGGTCACCCGAGCTGACCCTCACACACCGCCCTATCACCATGGTGACGGTTCTGTTCACGAGAATTAAAGAAATAAACTGTCACATTCCAAATCTATTTGACAAAACGAAGTCTGTCCGGTCCGCTAGTATATATATATATATATATATATATATATATATATATATATATATATATATATATATATATATATATATATATATATATATATATATAAAGAAAATAAGAAAACTTCTTTTACAAACTCGGTTATCGTGGGAAAAGATCTGGCATCAATTTTATTTACTTTAAGATTTATTAATTTAAGTTCTCTCGAGACAGTATAATTTGATTTGTCTCCACTCTTTGCAAATCTTTTTATTGCGTTTCTAGGTACTTTTAAAATTAATATTTTAAAATTTTTAATGCGACAGTGAAACTTGCGATGATTGAGTTATGACGCCAGGAAGAAATTAAGGTTTTAATGCGCGGTTAAAAAATGTCTAGCCGTAAAAGAAATGGCAATGTAAATAATAAATTAGTAATAATAAAAAAAATAAATTTTACTGCACTCTACAAGAGGTCCGTTAAACAAACTGTAAAAACTTCAGGAGTCTATTCGGTTTGGTTTGCTGATGCGGTTAAAGAACGGCCACAGAAGTGCCCAGGATATGTACCGTGGTCATTTCGTTTCAAGAATGTAGATGTTCACTAAATTCCGGCTCTAACGTATAGGTAAATGGCGCCTCTACCCATATCGGTGTTAGGGATATACTTTTGTACAGTCAAAATTATCAGTTAAAAATGCGAATTAAACCATATCAGAAAGTATAATAAGTGAAATCAAAACTATAGTAATGATAAAGAAAGTTTCATGGTCATATTATAAATTATTATATACCGGACTCGTCAAATATAGCTTAGAGGCTTAACGATTTGGTCATCTGCGTAGAAAACTAAGTGAGAACGCATTCGGAGGAAAAAAATGCATAATGCGCTATCTATTCTAAAAAAAAATACAATGTCCTACATCCCTTAAATCCCGAGTTACCTTTTTTTCAAAAATTCAATAAGAATTTCAAAATGATTCCTTTAAAAACGAGCCGTCCATGATGCGTTAAAAATAAAGAGTTTAAAAACGAATCGAGTTGCACCTCCTCGATTTTGCTATTTCAAAAACTAAATTCATAACTTTATAAAAGTCGTAATATCTGCGGTAAAACATAATTTATAAAAGTCGTAATATCTGCGGTTCTAGTTAACAAAAATTTATGTTTTTTAGTTTGAGGTACCTCGTTGTGTTGATTATAAAAATACAATTAGTTAATTTGTGAATTGTTTAAACCAGTAATTTGTTTAAACAATTTAAAATAAAAATTTACTTTGCAAAATTTTACTTTTCTGATATTAGTAGTAGTAAAAAATGTTATGAAATGATACGTAACTTAAATATGTTTGTATTATACTTATAAATAATATATTTTACAAATAAATTATTAATTATTTATTAATAATAATTTGAATTATGCTTAATATTTCTACAAATTGCTTTTCTTGGCTCAAAAACATTAAAAATATATTTTAAACAAATTAACTTTTATAAACTTTGTATAATTATAAATTAATATAATAAAATTAAGTTGTAAATGGTACTGAGTATAACATCAGCATTAAAATTAGTGTGCATTATTGAAATTATATATAAAGGGTGGCCCATCCTATATGCCTTGGTATCTACGGAAAACTACTCAATATCCAAAGTTGTTTTCTTCATACAACTATACAGAGCCATTGACACTACAATTTGAAATAATGTGAATTATACAGGATGCTACAAAAAAAAAGAGTGATATATCAAAATTATAATTTGACACCCTATATTTGATGACATTTTTAAATTGTCAGTAAAAAATAAGCTACACTTTTATGAGAGTTTCCTATACCTAAATATACAGTGTTTTCATTTATTTTGATTTTTCTAAAAATGTAAGTTTTTAATCTAAGACAAATTTTGTCTTAGGCCGTAATAACAGACTATTTGTCATATTTTATCATATTTTTTTTTATAGGGTGTTCAAAACATTAGATTGTTCTATTAGCAAAGTCAAGCTGTAATAACGTATTTATTTTTAATAAAACACCCTGTATTTTGTTAAACTGTTCGGGCTGTTAGGCCGTTGTCTTCTGAGATTAGTTCTCGACATTTCGCCAACACTTAGTCGTAAATTGAATATTTAGATGTAGTGTGTTTATATAAGACAGGACAACCGATGGAAACAGAGACAGATCAACAACTGGCGTTCCTTGATGTATTGTAAATCGAAAGGAAGGTTACTTGGGACAAAAAGTGTATCGAAAACCTACACACACGGATAGATACCTAAACAAGAACTCAAATCATCATCCAGGCCCAAAACAAGGTATCAAAACTCTGGCGGGGAGGGCGAAGAGAATTTGTGAACCACAGCATCTACAAAGTGAACTTCTTCATATTGAAAAAGGGCTCACCTCTTATGGTTTTACCAGAAGAGAAATACATAAAGCGATGAACAAGGTCTCTAGAAGAAAGGACGAAGAAACAGAATGTATAGGCAAAGCGTTCTTGCCCTATATATCGGGGGTAACGGACAAAATTGGGCGAATTCTTAAAAAAGCCAATGTAAAGACCACTTTCAAGCCTACAAAGAAAATCAATGACTGTTTAAAATCGGTAAAGGACAAACGCGACCCATTAGCAACGGCCGGAGTATACCGAATACCATGCATATGTGGAATGGTATATGTGGGAACCACGAAAAGACACACAAACACAAGGATAAACGAACATAAAAGCCATTGTCGTTTAGGACATATCGACAAATCTGCCGTTGCCGAACACGCTTTGGGAAGCGGAGAACATCGGATACTGTTTGAAGAAACGCAGATGCTGGATAAAACATCACAGTACTACCCACGGTTGTATCGGGAAGCGGTGGAGATATATTAGCACCCAAATAATTTTAATCGGATAGAAGGAGGACTAAAAATCAACAAAACATGGATACCAATATTAAAATCCACACAAACACTTCCCGCAAAACACGAAGAAAGAAAAGCTACTACAAACGACGACATGCCCCTCACGCCAAAACCAGTGGTGGGGAGGCGAGTAGAAAATATAAATATGGCCTCCGCAGTACAACGCGACGTCAGTATCAACTTACAAGCGAAGCAGTAACATCTCCAGAAGATGCCAACCCCTAGTGTTGGCGAAACGTCGAGAACTAATCTCAGAAGACAACGGCCTAACAGCCCGAACAAACAGTTTAACAAGTTAGACGATGGCCGTGAAAGCCTAACGCATTTTATCACCCTGTATTTTATTAGTCTGTCGTGTGAAAAATGAACTTATCATTCGTCTATATTAGTTTTATATACATATTTCCCTTTATTTTAGAAATATTTAAAGATTTCCTAATTTGTAAGCTTTAACATTTATAATCAAGTATGTCGTTGAACACGACACGGGCGATATACCAAGCCAAATTACTGTTAAATAATTTTAAATTTCATCAAATAGGATGTTTTATTATTTCAGTTGAATTTGGCCTACATGTGACTTTGAATAATATTCTTATTTCAAATAGCATAACATAGTCTCCAATTCTTATTCGTAGACATTTAATTTTTTCTAAAACCTTGCATTTTTAAAACAATCGAAATAAATCAATACATCCTGTATTTAGGTATAGGAAACCCTCTTCAAAGTATAGTTTAATTTTTACGGAAAATTCAAAAATGTACCTACACCCTACACCTTTCTTATGGAACACCCTATATCAAATATAGGGTTTTGGAGCACCCTGTATAATTCTTATTATTTTTAAATTGTAGTCTTAATGGCCCTGTATATTTCTCTGAAGAAAAAATATTTAGATATTAAGTAGTTTTCTGTAACATAGACCGAGGCGTAAAGGATGAGCCACGCTGTAGATATAATATATTTACAAAATAATTTTAGTAATTGGTACATTATTATTTAAACGTGCTTTTTTAGCCATTGTATCATGTCGAATGTTACAATTATTTTCTTTATGTTATCATTGTCAACATTAGCATCCATTTCTAATTCTAAATTGCCTCAATTTCTATGGTATCGCAATTTTCACTAACACTTCCACTAGCAAGTCATTCTTTTGCACTCAGTTTTTCATGAACATCTAATTTGTTTCAGTAATGACTCTTACCATAGGGTCTAATGAAAATCTTGGCACAAAATCAAAAAATTAATTATTCTCTAAACGAGGAGCACAGTGTTAATTACTTAATAGAAATATAGAAAGTGTGTAACAGTGTTTTAAACCTTTCAAATTTCCACAAAGAGCTTTCCCTCTCACATTTTATCTTTTAAAGTTTTACTCGAAATTATTGAACCTTACCAAATATTTCTATTTATTAATCTGTATAAATATATAAAAAGATAATATTAAACTTTAACAATCATGCCCATCAAACTAGATATTCAATGAATAATACAATTTTATCTAAATGTAATAAATCCATACTCCAAAGATATGGTGGATATGTTACATAGGAGCCAAATTAAAAGTTAAAGGCCCAAGTTAAAAACAAAACAACATAATTCTATGAAGAACTGATTAATGGACAATAGTAATAAATAATAAATATCTAAATAGACTTTGAGTACCAACTACACCATGTCTTGAATTTACTGCAGTTATCTGTGTACTCACTGTTGTGTCACATGCTATTTTAAAATTAAAATTAATGTATTTTTGTAAGTACGCATATGTAACTTACTATTTCTTTGTTTCAATATATATCTTTAAGTCTCATGCACAAGGGGTGCTACTTTTATAGGAACTCTATTTAGTATTTAGTATGCTTTTTGTTTCTTGTAATCTATGTAAGCTTCCTAAATAAACATTATTATTAATAATATTAATAAACAATTCACAAATTACATAGTTGAATTTATATAATCTATGTAACGGGGTATCCCAAATTAAAAAAAAACATAAATTTTCATTGATTAGAACCGGAGATATTTGGACATTTATAAATTTGAAGAATTGAATTTATAAACAAAGCCCTGGTAAATTTTTGAAAAAAGGGCTAACTCGGGTTTTAAGATTCGTAGGACATGGTATTTTTTTTAGTTCGTTTAATAATGACAAAATTTCGAATAAAAACATAATTGTATACTGTCTGAGATATTTTGATTGTTTATAAACTTAGAATCACAGTACTTTTGTAAACCTATTTTACAATATTTAAAACAAACTTTTTAATTTCTCTTATGGATAATTTAATGGCAAAACTCTATGTAAAATCTTGAACAGTAAAACCCTTCTTATAATAAACTGTTTTATTTATCATAAAACATATAGGTATGCGGCGAGCTGTTCCAAAAATACCCAATTAATCAATCATTTTGTGGAATTAAAAATTGCAAAGAAAATCTCTTTTTGAGTTTCAAAATATACAGTAAACTATGAAAGCCGTATTTTAAATTTCAAATATGTTAACACTTTATTCTATAATAATGACGTCAACACAAAATATGCAAGAAACAAAGAATCATTTTACACGTAGCAAGTGAGTGGAACTTAACTCGAAGGAGTGGCTGCGAACGAGAACAAAACCAGTGAACAAACTGGTGCTCTATACCTGCCTGTAAACAATTTAGGTTAGGTATTTATATGCTTATTATAAAGTTACTGCCTGGCTATAACTAGAAAGTGAATTCGGTCAATATAACTGACAGCTGATACAAAAAAAAACGTTATAAAATGCTTCTGATAATTAAATGAATTATGTCACGTGTGCACCGAAGCGTGTCCATTATAAATGTCATTAAAAAGTCATTTGATTAAATACGATTAATAAAAATTATCTATGAAAGTTTATTCTGGTCATTACACATTCGCGGACACGTTTTTGTTGTTGTCTAAGGCTAAATTTGTTCTTTTCGCCTTCCATAAGTGTTGGATTTAAGTTTTATTGTTAATCTCTATTTTTTTGATCGTCTTTTAATTTACGAGCCATGTATTCTATTTATTTATTTATCTATTCATTAGCAAGGTTACCTCCGGAGGAGGTAGGGGAGAAGAGGGACACTTTATCACTCTTAAACATTTCAGTAAATAAGCAGCCTAAAATTATAAAGCCGGCAACATAGCGTAGCTGTTAGCTTGCCAAAAATTTCGCGCGTATAAAAAATAAAATAAAAAGTTATTAAACGTGTCCAAAATGACTAGAATGCATTTAAATGAAGCGCCAAAAACAAGATGAGTTGCCAAACTCGAAGAACGTCACTAAAGCGAGTCGCTGCAAATTTGAACGTGAACCATATGTTAATATGGAAAATCAAATACTTTGTGCTGAGTGTGACTCATGTTACATCGGTCAGACAGGGAGATCACCGCAGTGATATCAACTTATCTAAGCATACTTGTGCTCTTGCCCAGCATGCTAGTAACACTAAGCACAAAGTGAACTTTAATGAAGTTAAGATTTTTGGCAATGAACGCAATCTCGTCAAAAGACAGTTTTTGGAAATGTGTTCAATACTAAAACACCCTAATGCTCTTAATAAGAGAACTGACATTAGTAACTTGAGCCAAATTTATCATGCATTAATTTTACAGAATTAGGCTTAATATGTTGTTTACTTTAAAATTGTCCCCTAAGGTGTATTTTTATCATATTTTCATATTTATAATTTCAAATAAAAATAAAATAAAATAATATTTTCTTTCTTTATTTAACTTACATTTACATATATTAAGTAATTGTTTTTTGATTGACTTGTTTAGTAAAATTTTTTAATTGAAACTGATTCATAGAATCTTTTTCAATCTCAGTTCCAAATGCTATGAACCTTGGACTGTGGAAGTTGAATCAATCTTCACCTGTTGGCTGGCTAACCAGTCACAACGTAGATTTTATAATATATGATATTTTGGATTAACCTCGCTTGCTTTGTTCATTGGTTTTCTCAACGAATCACTGGGGGAAAATGGTGATCTTAACCACCTTTTCCTTTCATTTTTTGGCTTTTTACTGACAGGTTGTCACCCAAATTTATCATATTCTTTAAATGTACCGCTCTATTGCACTAGAGGTTGGTATTTCGTCTTGCTGTTCTGTCATATTTTGACCTCAAGGCCACTGTCTTTTCACGTTGTTGGCGTGGGTGTTATACTTGTTGCTTTCATTTACCTGCAGCACCTAGTAAGCTAAAGTTTGGTAACTTCATTTTACTTTTAAATATTATATTTCAATCTTAATCTATTCAATAATGTTACCTAAAGTCAAAATTAAATTTAACTAATAATATACGTTGGAAGTGCATCTTATGATCTTTCTAGTTCTCTATATATTAATATTAATGTTTTTTACTTAAGTTTTTTACAAAAAATTTTTATATACATGTATGATTATCACATGTTCTTTTGCTGTGCTAAGTTTGTTAATTTGTAAACTGTACCTAGTTTCAACTAATTGTTAATACAACTTGATCTCAAAATGTCCATTGTCGTAAGCTTTTTGACACATTTAATATCATTGACTGCTACATGTCTTTTTAAGGTAACACACAAGTAATAACTGTTCTATGGATGTTTGGTTTTTCATATTGTTCTTTTTAGATGAACTGATGATGCTTTCTGATTAGAAAGCGAAACATCTTCAATAAATAGATGAAGTAGCCACCTTCTTTGTCTTTTATTTCTCCACTGTAATTTTAATATCGAATCTGTAATAATTAACATTGAAGCTAATGCAAATGTAGCTGTAATTCTCCACCAAAATTTTAAAGCAAAACTAACATTAATTTCATAGCGTCAAATTTTACAATATAATTTCGTATGTTTTAAATGACGACGCACGGGTAAAGAACCATGGACTTAACTGTATGTAGGGTGTAAACTATTCAATGGCTGCAGCCGTACATAAAGAAGATTATTAATATTAAATATTAGGTGTGCAGTACAGCAGCTCTTTGTGTTGGTCTAGTCAACACCACCGCAGTTTTAAATGTTTGATCTAAAATGGAACAACTGACTGAATGGAACAACCTTTACGCAACAAATGTTGACAAAAGAGTAGCGAGAAAGAGAGAACGGCATCGATTTCGATAAATAAAATGATCCTGCTGTTAATTACGTATAAATTTTGCATTAAACCTTTTTTTGTCTCATTAAACTAACTAAACTGCTTGTTTAATCGGCCGCACTACCGACTAATAAAACGGCATTTAATGCAAGTGCTGTAAGCCACGTTTCTTGAACACACATCTAATTTAAAGCTATAGGTCAAATCATTAAAGCATAGACATTTCAGTTCCACCTTTACAGTTATCCTATCACGCATCAAAAGCCATAACTGCGCCTCTGAAAAGGTGAGATTTTACATATTAACGCCTACTTGGTTTATAAACAGATGAAATGCATATAGCCCGGGACAATTAAGATTAATTACATTAAAAGAGATACATTATGGAAAACTTTACGTGAATTAGAATTCGTTCATGACAATAACAATAGAAAATTTGTCTCATAGAGAAAGAAGAAATTATTTGTTGGACAAAGTAATATTTAATGGAAATTCGAAAATTAAGGAGAGAAGGCAAAAATAGTTTTTATTTATATGAAACATTGATAAATGAAGGGCATTTTGTAAAAAAAGTTTGGCAAGATAAACTGGTTACAAATGCTCGTCAGGCGTTTATAGAAGGTTTATCTACGGGCTTAAAATTTCCAAATGGTAAAGGTCGCCCTTTAATTATCACTCATATTTGCTAGAGGCTTGCTAGATTTTATTTCAAATTCTACTAACGACTTCTTCTTCTTCTTCTTCTTCTTTTGGCATCATAACCCTGGATGATGGGTATTTGCCTGTCTGGCTATGTCCTTCCATTCAGATCTCTCTTGGGCCCTTCTCCTCCATTGTCTTATATTCATGGTTTTCAGGTCGTCTTCCACGTCATCCAACCATCTCGTCCTGGGCCTTTCTTTTTTCCGCCTTCCTATCGGCTTCCACTGTAACATCTTTGTCGTTTTCGTATCCTTTTGTCGCTGGACATGTCCCATTCATGACAGTCTTTGACTTTGCACAAATCTTACAATGTCATACCCTTCATTCAGTTCATTAACCTCGTCGTTTATCCTGATTATCCATGTGCCGTCTTCCTCTTGCATCGGGCCATATACTTTTCTCAGTATCTTTCTCTCGAATTCTCTGAGTTGGGCTTCCCCTTTGTTCGTCATTACCCAGGTTTTACAACCATAGGTTACTACGGGTCTAATCAAAGTTCTGTAGATAGTCATTTTGGTTCTTTTTTCTAATAATTTTGATATCATCAATCTTTTATTAGCATAGTACGTACGATTTCCACTGGAAATACGTGCATTAATTTCGCTACTTACGGAATTATTCTGATTGATTTCTGAGCCCAGATATATGAAGACATCCACACGTTCAATAGTATAGTTGTCTATTGCTATATTATTTTCATTCTCAGGTGTTCTTTTGATGGTCATCTACTTAGTTTTTGTTTCGTTTATTTTAAGCCCTCTGTTTTGTGCTTCAGGATCAATTTTCTTAAACGTTTTCATTAGTCGTGTCTTGCTTCTACTAATAATGGCGACATCGTCTGCATATGCAGAAATTTGTACTGATTTGGTGTTTATATGGCTGGTTACATTGGTTTTTCTGATGACTGCTTCAAGAAGTAGGTTGAACAGCATGGTTGAAAGTGCATCCCCTGCCTCACCCCCATATTGATGTTAAACAAGGGAGACAGTTCTTCATCTACTCTAACTGCGGCTTTTGACCCTGCAACGTCATTTTTATGAGGCTGATATATTTTTTGGTATACCTAGATTTCGGAGGTCTTCCCGCATTTTGTCTCTTTTCGCACTATCAAAAGCTTTTTTAAAGTCTATATACATATTATATAGTTATATATCGTATTCATAAGCTTTGTCTTGTATTGTTCTAAGTATGAATATGTCTGTAGTGGCTCTATTGGGTTTGAATCCATTTTGATAATCGCCAATTATATTTTCTGAGTATTCTGACAATCTAGTGTAGATAATGCCAGAAAGAATTTTGTATATTACATTTAGCAATGTAATTGGTCTGTAATTCTGGCATTCCCTCTTATCTCCTATTTTATATATTGGCTGTATAAGACCAACTGCCCATTCCTCCGGCATTTGCTCCTTGGCCCATACCAACTTTATCAGGTAATGGATTCTTCCCCAGAGTTCGGGTCCTCCATCCATATTTCAACAATTCTGCCGAAACTCCGTCTGTCCTGGCGCTTTACCGTTTTTTAGTTTCTTTATTATTTGAACTGCTTCTTCAAAACTCAGATTTTCAATGTGCTGCTCCGCCGTAAAATATATTGTCTGGTTTTGATTATTTCCATTGTCTGCATTTAGGTTTTCCTCAAAGTATTCTTTCCATCACATTATAATTTTTTGTTTTTCTGTCAGTAGTTCTCTATCCTTGTCTTTGCATATTGTCAATTTTGGTCTAAATGACTGTGTGCTTTCTTTTATTCTTTTATAGAATTTTCTGTTTTCGTGTCTGTTGTTATGTTCTAGGATTTCTTGTACTTGTTTTTTCAAAGCCTCTCTTTTTTTTTCTTCTGCATATTCTAGTCGCTTGTATTCTCTTTTCGTTATAAATTTCTCTACTATTTCTTGTGTTTCTTTAAACTTGATTAAGCCTAGCTTGCCTTATTTCCTCTACTGCAGTTATGCATTCATAATCATACCATTCCGCATTTCTTTGCCTTTTGGCTTTTCCGACAGTTTCCTCTGCAGATTCCGTTATTATTGTTTTTAATTGTCTTCATTTTGCAGTATCTTCCTCTCTGATTCCGTTGAGTTTTATTTGGAGAGTATTTTGATATTCTTATGTCTTTGTTGGACTTCTGAATCCTTCAACATTCCATTTTTTAATTTGGTTATTTTTCCCTTTTCTCACTGTCGCGATTTTCTGCAGCAATTTTGCCCCCACAAGATAGTGATCTGAGTCAGAGTTCGCCCCGCGATACGTTCTGACATTAGTTATGTCTGTTGCCCATATTTTTGAGATGAGGATGTGGTCAATTTGATTGGCTTCATTGGTATTTTCCATGTTTCTTTATGGATATCTTTTCTGTGGAAGTTAGTGCTGACAACTATATAATTATTTGCTGTTACAAATTGCGCAACCCTAAATCCATTTTGACTGGTTTCATTATGCAAACTATGTTTCCCAAATATGTTTACGAGCGTTTCTTCTTTCCCCAGCTTAGCATTAAAGTCGCCTAATGTTATAACAACATCGTTTCTTTGGATTTTATCACATACTTCCTGAAGTTCTCCATAGAATCTTTCAACATCGTCTTCATCAGCCTCTTCCATCGGTGCATACACATTAACCATTTTCACGTTATGCAGTTTACCTTTGAGTCTTATGGTGCAAATTCTATCTCATATTGTTGTAAATGCGATAATGGCTTTTCGCAGTCTTTTGGTTACTATAAACAGTACTCCTCTTTTACCTTGTCTCATTTCATTTCCAGAGTAGTATAGTGAGAACTTATTTTTAATAAGTAATAATAGATTACTTATTAAAAATAGATGTATTACCGACAATTCTGTAATAGTCATGAACAATACCAGTTACCATTCAAGATTAAACGAACCGTTACCTAACACTATATTATAAGGAAAGCAATAACTCTTGGATTGGCTAATAACTAAAGAAATAGTACCAGCAAAGGTTCACTCAAAAAAGAGTTATTGTATTTATGCAAACAATATTCACCAGAATTTGAAAAGTATAGTGTAGATGAAATAGCACAAGAACATGGAGTTAAAGTGTTGTGATTACCACCTTATCATTGTGAATTTAATCCCATAGAACAAATCTGGGCTCAAATCAATGGATATGTCGCGAGAAATAATACAACATTTAAACTTCAAGATGTTCATTAACTATTATCTAACTCCATATCAAAAATTTCATCTGACAATTGGCAAAAAGCTATAAGACGTATCATAGTAGAAGAAGAAACATTCTAAAAACTCGAACAATAGAGCCAATTATTATTTCTGTGAAGAATGAAGAAACTGATGATGATGGTGATGTCTCCTAACCGTAAGAAGATAACTTATGTATTTAGGTATGTAGTTATATATTTATATTACTAATTAGTAATGTTCTAAACCAATATTTAGTATTTTTATAAAAATTAATGTGTGTTCGTAATATTGACATTTTAGTTTTTTTTTTATATTAAAGTAATTTTATTTATGTTCTCCGTCACTGAGGCGTTCAGTTATTGGTTAATCCCTTGGTCATATTAAAGTCGAGTGAAAATTCAGATAAGAAGGTATCAATTACTACGTTTTTTTGCATTGACCAACCCTGTACCTACTTAGACCTTTGCTATAAAATGTTTCATATCAATCATTTTTAAATATACTATAACTTATTCCCCAAATACTATCTAACTATATTTGGAATTTGCCTTCAAATTGAAATATTTAATTTAAGAGAATTCTTAATATTTTTTTGGTTAAAATATATAATACGAATACCATACACTGACAGACTGAAGTAAAATAACTCGTTCGTTGGTCTATTATGTTTGATTTCTATGGGACGGTTCTTTGGACATTTGGGCAATAAAAATAACTTAACAAGTTCGGTCTCTTTTTATACTAACCACAAATTCCAACTACTACCTTTGGACGTTGTTAGGGTTTAATGTATTGGTTTCTGACAAAGGATGCGATTTTACAGATTAAAAAAAGACGAACGATAAAAAAACGAAAATATAGGTGAGTCACAAGAAATTCTAATATTAATGTCTAATATTATTGTTCGAAGTTGATTCTATAGTTTGGAGAGATACTAATAAAAACAAATGTATAATAATATTTATTATAGAAAATGCATGAATGAATTACTAAGGATTAATGCAGAAATTAATTACACGCTGTTGAACATTTTCAACTTCGAACAAAGAACTGTAAACCATGCTTTGATAAACAATAAGTCACTTGAGTTACTGTATTATTACAGCGATAGCTTTGATAACATCTTCAACTTCAGTTTTTCGTCTTAGATCTTCATTTCCCATATGATCTCTTTAACTTACGTTTACCTTCTCCCAAATACCATGATTTGAGTCGTTCGTTTTAATCCATTGGGAGATTGGTTAGTCATGGTCTTCATTCCATATAAGCCATGACAGAAGATCCATGTGTCAAAAATCTTTCGTTTTAAATTAATTGGATCTTTGGATCTTTTATAATAAAGCTTAGTTTACCTACTGTTACATTCATTCTTACTCTTCTTGTAATTTCTACAGCTCTTCTTCTAATATTCTTCTACAATTTCAATCTTTCTATCATTAAGGGTGATATCCACTTCTTCAATTAACATTACCTTAGTTTTCTCAATATCTATTGTTGTTCTCTTTCTCTGATACCTGTTTTAATTCTGTTAATATTTCTTGCAATTGATAATATCAGTAAAAATCTACCATTGTTTAATCACAAATAGGTCTATTAATTTGTAATCTCACATTAATCTTAATTTCCTGAATTTGTATAATTTCACCGTGTATAATTGTGAAGCATATCGATTGGTTGCTTAATTACAGTTTATTCAACTTCCTGCAAACTATTGCCAAATATTTTATTGAAGAAATCCTGTAATCATTTCCTCGGTTCAAATTATATTTGCTAGCTTTCAAAAGTCAAAGGTTTTGTTCTATGCAGAGGGCAATACACTTATTTGATGAATCGTAGCATTTTAGTGAGATTATAAATATAGCTTCGGGACTAGTTTGGGACGCAGTCTATTATAAATTTTTACCACAACAACTAGAGTGTAATCATTCAGTAGCTGTCAATAAAACTATATTTTACTCCGCGACTTCAACATTTTATTATTATCGTCGATCGAGAAGAATCGGACAAAGGGAATTTAGAAATAACTCGAACTTAGAATTATATTCGAATGTGTCCAACCATTATTTTTATAATTTTCTCCCAAAAATTTCAATTTGTTCGTAAAACAAATATCTTGTTGCACATTGTTATTGTTCGTGCCGTCCAAATAAAATCTCGCCATTATTTATCAAGTAAAAAAGATATCGAAAGATGCTCCAAGGCGTTTCAGTAATCTCAAGGGGCAACTGGAATAAAGGCATAAATAATGAAGCACCTACACACTGTCCCCGACCCGCCTACTATACTACTTGAAAATCTAAATATCAATGCCGTACGTGCGATGTATCACTGAAAATAATGGTTTTTTTAAGACTGCACGTTATTTTTTTGAATTGGTGTTTTATTTATGACGGCAAAGCTGTTGGAATGTTGGTTTGTGATCAGTATTCTGCTTACCGTTCGGGAAACTTTTAGTTGCTTTTAATAAGTTAGTGACTGAAATGTTAACTACAACATTATTTCTCACTATATTACGAGGGCGGATTGATATAAAACTAGCCTTTGATAGAAAAAAACAAGTTTTTTGGAATTAAATCGATTTATTTCTCAACATAGTCCCCTTTTAGCTCGATACACTTAGTAAGACGATGTTCCAATTTTTTTATCCTATCCGAATAGTACTTTTGCTCGAACTCTTCAAAATAGATGGAAGTTTCAGCGACGACTTCATCATTTGTTGCGAAACGGCGTCGTCCGAGCCATTTTTTTAGGTTTGGAAACAGGAAAAAATCGTTGGCGGCAAGATCTGGGGAATACGGTGGGTGCTTAACCAATTCATAGCCCAATTAGTGTAATTTTGCCATGGCGACGGCCGATCAGTGAACCGGTGCATTGTCTTGGTGAAATAGCACTTTTTTGCGTTCCAAACCCGGGCGTTTTGGACGCAATTCGGCATCGAATCGATCCAATAATGCTGCGCAGTACTCACCATTGATTCTTTTTTATTCCGTTATTATTGTTTTGAATTGTCTCCATTCTTCCTCTGCAGTATCTTCCTCACTGATTATGTTGAGTTTTATTTGGAGAGTATTTTGATTGATTGATTGATATTCTTGTGTCTTTGTTGGACTTCTGAATCCTTCATCATTCCATTTTTTAATTTGGCTATTTTCCCTTTTGCCACTGTCGCGATTTTCTGCCGCAATTTTGCCCCCACAAGATAGTGATCTGAGTTAGAGTTAGCCCTGCGATACGTTGTGATATTCTGATGAGAGGACAAAAGTACACATTCCTACAAAATATAATGTAAGGAAAAATCCAAGGACGCAGAAATCCAGGCCGTAGAAGAATGTCCTGGATGAGAAATTTAAGAGAGTGTTTTGGCTGTACCACTAACGAATTATTCAAAATAGCAGTAAATAAAATTAGAATCGCCCTAATGATATCCAATCTCCCATAGGAGAGGCACTCAAAGAAGAAGAAGACATTCTGATATTAGTTATGTCTGTTGCCCATCTTTTTCAGATGAGGATGTGGTCAATTTGATTGGCTTCTTTGGATTTTATCCTTTATCCTGAAAACTAGCCTTTGATAGAAAAAAACAAGTTTTTTGGAATTAAATCGATTTATTTCTCAACATAGTCCCCTTTTAGCTCGATACACTTAGTAAGACGATGTTCCAATTTTTTTATCCTATCCGAATAGTACTTTTGCTCGAACTCTTCAAAATAGATGGAAGTTTCAGCGACGACTTCATCATTTGTTGCGAAACGGCGTCGTCCGAGCCATTTTTTTAGGTTTGGAAACAGGAAAAAATCGTTGGCGGCAAGATCTGGGGAATACGGTGGGTGCTTAACCAATTCATAGCCCAATTAGTGTAATTTTGCCATGGCGACGGCCGATCAGTGAACCGGTGCATTGTCTTGGTGAAATAGCACTTTTTTGCGTTCCAAACCCGGGCGTTTTGGACGCAATTCGGCATCGAATCGATCCAATAATGCTGCGTAGTACTCACCATTGATTCTTTTTCCTTTTTCCAAGTAATCGATGTGGATGATGTCCTTCGCATCCCAGAAAACAGTCGCCATCAATTTGCCGGCCAAATGTGCACTCTTTGCCTTCTTCGGCGACCCTTCGTCGCGTTTGTGCCACTGTTTCGACTGTTCTTTGGTTTCCGGTGTGTAATAATGCACCCAGGTTTCATCAACGGTAATAAATCGGCGAAAAAAATCCTTCGGATCGAACCATATCATCGCCAAGAGCGTCTCCGAAGTGGTCACACGTTTTTGCATTTGATCGATTGTCAGCAAACGGCACCTATCGCGCGGATAGCTTTTTCATGTCCAAATGATGGTGAATGATGTGTATGCGTTCGTAGGAAATGTTTAGGACCTCTATTAACGCGCGGAGCTTAATTCGACGATCTGCCATAATCATGTCATGGACTTTGTTGATCATTTCCGGCGTGGTGACTTCATTTGGCCTCCCGGGACGCTCATAATCAACAACACTCGTACGACCACGAACAAATTCAGCTTTCCAAAATTTTACTGTTGTTAACGAACGTGCAACCTCACCATAAACTTAGTCCAGGTCGGCTTTGATTTGCACATTCGTTTTACCCTTTTTGTGGAGGAACTTAATCACCGAACGATACTTGACTTTTTCCATTTCTCCGAAAACACAAATTTTGCTTGCTTTTGACGGCTGTAAAAACCAAACTAATTATTTTTAAAACTTAAAATTTTGACAGATGTCATGTCATGAATGGCAAATGTCAACACCAAAACCAATTCGGTATCAAGTAGCGCCATCTATCAAAGGCTAGTTTAATATCAATCTATCCTCGTAACATAGATTACAAGGCAAGAATGAAAATAGTCAAGCTACCATGAGAAAACATTGGTAAAGCTCCAATACTTTCAGGACTTTCTTAGAAAATGTACATATATATATATATATATATATATATATATATATATATATATATATATATATATATACATATATATATATATACATATATATATATATATACATATATATATATATATATATATATATATATATATATATATATATCTTCTTCTTTTTATGTAGAATCCAGTCTGTCTTTCCGCAAAAACTATCATCCTATTTTGATCCAATATAATAAGCCCTGTAACAAAATCTCGCTGCTAAAACTAACACTTGAGTACAAATCATCTCACAGAATTATTGTATTTGTATTTCTGATAAATCTGTTATATTACAAAAAAATTGTTCAGCTATACATTTGTTAAACTCATAGTTAAATATAAATGAATGTATTGTTCATTTAAAACTACTGAGCACCAAAAAAGGAAAAATTACTTTCGAAACCAACTTTACCAAATTCTTCAGTCAATATATCACAATTTTTTGCATTCATACCTCAAATTTTCTCTTATCTTTCCTTATGATTGTAAATTTGTTGACTATCACATATACTCTCGCATTGCACTCACAGTTTTGTAATTATTTAATATCACAATAAGCTTGACATTGGAATGTAGTCATCAAAGCTACAGTCATGGACAAAAACGGAGAATGTTTACGCTTTAACAAATGGTACGATGTATTATTTAGCTGTAGAATACAATTAGTAGAAAGATCACAAAAAAAGGTTTTAATCTGATTATTGTGCTAAATTAATACCTTTCGTCTACTACTAATCTCTCTACAGCCCATAATAGACTACTTTTTTTTAAGTTTTTAACAAAAAATTTAACCATTGGATTAATCACTGGATATAACGCTTCAAAAACACAAAATTGCTTATTGTGCATGTTCAGGATAGCTTCTTACATGTCCTGAACTTTGGTCTATTAGTTCTGAACTATTTGCTATTGAGAAGTAGTAATAAATGTTTATGCTAAAAAAAAGTTATACTCCAGTCGTCAGAGACGAAAATGTCACCGAACCTCTAAGAATCATACGAACAAGCTGAATTTTGCCTAGAATATCAATTTTAGGATGCCAAAAAGATGCAAAAAAGTTTTCCACATTCACCCCTGGGGTTTCCCCTAAAAGCCCCCTCCTAGAGGGGGAAAATCGATTTAACAAGAATATGTACGCCATAGAAAAAAATTTGGAAATAAAAAATGTAGCTGGGATAATTTTAAACAAAAATGTTTATTAGCATTTTTTGTGTAGAATGGACCATTCTCTCAGAAACAGCGATTGAAGCGATTGGCGATTTTAAATGTCAGTTACACGCGCGAAATCAATGTTCAATAAAATTTGTATCAGATCGACTGTAAAAATTGGTCAACCAAAATCAAAATATCTTTTGATCTAAATGTCTTATTGACAAAAATCAAGACGCGTTTTAAAGGCAAAGAGTGCAGCTTTCGTATGCAGTTTTTTTTTCCACAAATAAATAAAATTTTTATAAAGTTTTTATAAAAATGTTAAATAAATAAACATGACGTGATTTTTGACATTTTTTATGATTCTCAATGCAATTTATCCCTTTCATTGACCGGCCACTATGAAGTTTTAATGAATACAGCCAAATCTTCAAAACTTACCTATAGCATGAAATTTTAGTTTTAAGTTTTGGCAACAAAAATGAGACATTTGAAATATGTTTAAAAAAAGCTGAATTTAAACTTTCACATTACAAACGCTCCAAAACGTTAAAACTGCTCTTTTTAAATTACACTAGTACGTTTTTTAAAAGTACTCAACTTCTGCTTCAAATTAACCCAAAACCGTCTTCTTGGAGGCATTTCCCGTGACGTGCGATCGTTTGTAATGTATAAGTTTTAATTCTGCGTTTTTATTCATATTTTAAATGCCTATTATCTGTTGCCACAACTAAAAATTGAAATGTCGTGTTATAGGTTGTGAAGATTTATCTCTAAAAATGGAAATTTTACTACGACCGGTATATGAAAGTAATTAAATTTTTTTAATGTCACAAGAAACGTAAAAAATGGCAAAAATCGCGCAACGTTTATTTATTGAACAGATTTATAGAATTTGAGTTCGTTTGAAGCAAAATGCAAATTGCATACGAAAGCTACACTCTTTACCTTTAAGACGCATTTTGATTTTTGTCGATAGGATATTTTGATCAAAAGATATCGAGTTTTTACCGTCGAGTTGATACAAATTTTATTTAACGTTGATTTTGCGCGCGCTACTGACATTCAAAATCGCGGGTCGCTTCTATCGTTGTTTCTGAGAGAACTGTTCATTCTACACAAAAAGTACTAATAAACATTTTTATCAAAATTATCTCAGCTACATTTTTTATTTAAAACATTTTTTTCTATGGAATACAGATTCTTGGTAAATCGTTTCTTTTGCGTTTTTACCCCCCTGCGAGGGGGGTGTTAGGGGGAAGCCGAGGGGTAAAGTGGTTAACTTTTTTATATATTTATTGGGGTCCGAAAATTAATATATATATATATATATATATATATATATATATATATATATATATATATATATATATATATATATATATATATATATATATATATATATATATATATATACCCGGTATTCCACGCCCTTCCGGTAGGGATCTATGGAGGAGTATCACCTAGCCGCAAGCCCTTATCTCTTGCCGTACTGCTCCACCATAGGCCGATCAGAAACCAGCATATTCTAGACTAAGCCGCAGATTCATTTTAGAATTTTAAACTACTGCGTTAGCCTTTTTGGTTTCTGTTCACCGAGCCGGGGATTTGAACTGACATCTCTCGCATTGAAGCGAAGGAGAAGCCAGCCGCCCAGCCCGCTTGGCTATCCGATCGACTCCGAAAAATTAATATTCTCGGTAAAATTCAGCTTGTTCGAATGACTTTTAGTGGTCAAATCTCTTCTCCTTTTGCCAATTGTGTAACGGCTAGCTCACCCATTGCACATTGAAACCCCTCAGGGGTGATGTACGGCATAAACTAACTTAATTTGAGAAATCGGGAATTATTAATAAAATAATTTCTTTAACACATATCTTTATTTATTTATATTTTAATAATTCAAAATGTAATAACAATTAAATTGAGGTTCTAACAACAGGGAATTAAGCATCTATATACAAGGAGAAGCCAGCCGCCCAGCCCGCTTGGCTATCCTGATCGACTCCGAAAAATTAATATTCTCGGTAAAATTCAGCTTGTTCGAATAATTTTTAGTGGTCAAATCTCTTCTCCTTCTTCTTCTCTGAAGAAAAAGAAGAAGAAAGAAAATCCCTGACAACTGGACTATTAATTCAGCACTTTAAACGCTTTTCTAGTCCGTAATTATCTTTGTATTACTCTAATACGCAGCCCAACCGAAGACATTTTCTAAGACAAATCGTCTCCTCAAAGAAACTTCCACATAAGTCTCTATTATTAGAATTCCAAGGCAAGATTTGCTTTGCTAGTTTCTGTTTGGAAGTAAAGATTCTTTGAGAATTATTGCTTCTGTTTGGGGAAGATAGGCTCTTGTTGAGTAATTTTACGATCTTTTTCGTGTGTGAGACGACAAAGAGCAAGCTTGTACCATGCAATGTCATTTAATATTGAAGTTCTTCGTCTGAAACCTGATCCTAAGTGATTTTACTTAACAGATCTTTTAAAAGTACGTAAATAAGTGGCGCCATCTTCGTGTCATAGTAAATACCCAACGCCTAAAAGTTCTTTTTGTAGTGCTAAAAGCGGAAACTCCGTCGGGATTTAATACAGTTAAACTTGCGATACCAAAATATTGTAAAAGTATTCATTTTCACCGGTCGATAACATCTGTTCATCCTCTAGACTTCCTCCCTATCCCTTTTTATCATGGCCTAGTCGTTCATTCAAGTGTCTTGTGATCATTTCATTTCTCATGTTAATTTTCAGTCTTCCTTGCTTTCTTTCCCTGCCTTCCCATGCCTTCTATAGTTGTCTTTTTGGTCCGGATGATTTCTTTTATGCAGTACTTCATTGTTTAAACTAAGAATTTTATAGAAAACTGACTTTGTAAGCGTTTGAGTAACAAGCATACATAATTTGAGTTTAATTATCTCTCAATACCAAGTAAAGTGTCTACAAACTGTATCTCAAATATTCACTATGTCATTGCGCATCTACAACTGCGTACCAATATACATTTGTTAGTGCATATAATAAACTTTAACGTAAATATACTTTATATTGACATACTGGTTTTGTCCATGATTGTACAAATGTTGCGTTAACTAAATCTATAAAAACGATTGCTTACATACCTTACAACAATTTGAAAAATCTTAAAATGTGTAAAATACCTTCAGACCATTAATAAATATAAATAAAATAAATAATGTCTATTCCTCGAATCTAAATTGTCTTATTACCGATAGTATTTTAGATAACTATCAGAAATTCGGAATATCTTTCTAGTTGTTATAAAAAGATCGACGAATGAATATTTATGGCGTTATAAAAAGTTTCGTCATCGTCAGCTGCTTAATGGCGGTTGTATACGACTGTTGTCCACACAACTAACATTATTTAATGCTTCGTTTTACAATCCTTCAATCAAACTAAATCGCCAAAGGTCAATATCATCGTCGTGTTCGATCTGGCTATAAATGGTGAAAAACTAAAGCGCTGTAAATGATATACACCACTATAAATTCTGCAATAAAAACAAATTATATGAATAATTTAAATTTAACACTGTTAATTAATTAATGACATTAGATAACACTAGGATCATTAATGTCTCTATAATATAAAACACGAGATACGGGATGATATTTATTTTATTGGGATCTAATATTTGTCTTTCGAATGAAATAAAGCACTACAATATTTAAAGCAAAATGTTATCAATGAAAATACACTGAGCGCCAATTGAAGTAGAACACATAGTAGGTACATTTGAAAATGACTGATAGCACAAATGTTATTGCACGTCTGATAAAACCCAATATAACATCATAAAACAGTGATGGAGATTTTCTAAAATAAAATATTTAGCATTGTTCTGCAACTTTTTGAGTTTTACCTAAAATTTTTAAACATACTAATTTATTTCAATTCTTGGCTTACATTTTGTAACCATTTTAATCAACAAATGATATAAGTACGTCTTATAAATCTCTACAGGTACAAAATATTTACAAGCCCTCAACTTTCTTAGAAAGGATTTAAATTTCCAAGCGGCAGAGATTGTGAACCATTTTAGTTAAGATTAACAGATTATGTTTGTAAAATTCTGTGATTATAACACTCAGAATTCTCAGTTCTATAATAAAAAAGCGGAATTAATAAGTGAACTTGTGTAATAATCATATCACAAACGTCTAATTTTACTCCTGTTAAAAATAAGTGTCATTTAACCGTGCCAATGAAAACTTTTGTGTTAAATGTACATGATGCTCTTGTACATAAACATTTTACAGGTCCTGTTTGGAGTATAGTTTCTAAGTGTTCAGATATTACCGGAGTTGGAGAAACAACTGTCTATACAATGTTAAAGAAACCAAACAGTGGAAGAATCACTTAAAACGTCAACAAGGAGAAAACCCATTCATATGGACGATACTGTGAAAAATCGATACAAAGAAAAGTTCATTCTTAAAAATTCTTACTTTGGATAAACTTTATGAAGACGAATTAATGAAGACGAATCCTTGCCAAACATTAAAAGATATAAATTGTGGAAAACTTTACGTGAATTAGGACACGTTTATAAGAATAACAATAAAAAATCTGCGCTCATAGAGAAAGAAGAAATTATTTGTTGGAGGAGGCAATATTTAAGGGAATTTCGAAAATTCAGGAGAGAAGGCAAAAATATTTTTCATTTAGATGAAACATGGATAAATGAAGGGCATCTTGTAAAAAAGTTTGGCAAGGTAAACTGGTTACAAATGCTCTTCAGGCATTTATAGAAGGTTTGTCTAGGCTTAAAATTTCCAAATGAAAAAGGTCGCCGTTTAATTATAACTCATATTGGAGGAGATAAAGGAGTTGTTGATGGAGGCTTGCTAGATTTTATTTGAAATTCTACGAACGACTACCATAAAGAAATGGCTGCTGATGTTTTTGAGGAATATTTTAGTCAAATGATAGATTTATTACCGACTAATTCTGTTATAGTTATGGACAATGCTAGTTGTTGGACAATTCCTCCGTGTGGTAGGAACACACGGTGAAAACACCAGAAATGATAATGGAACCAGATTAATAACAACATGCACCCAAAATAACTTAAAAATATTAAATGGATTTTATCCACATCGCGATATACACAAATACACGTGGATACAACAGACCAGAAATCTGAAATCTATAATAGATTATAGCATTGTAAGACAGAGAACTAAAATTAAAATACAAGATGTTCGAGTAGCCAGAGGGCCATCATGTGGCACCGATCATCATTTGCTAAAAGTTAAAACGATACTTCCAAACAGGTACGAAAAAGAAAAAGAGCACATCGAGTCAAATCAGTTAATAAAACAAGTACGCTACAACTTAGACAGTTTCAACCATGAGAGTGTAAAGCTACTGTATCAAAAACGATTAGACCAGAAATTAGAAATGGGTAATTTCGAAAATACCGAAGAACACTACGAACACATCAAAAGGGCGATTCATTTAGCAGCAGAAGAAGCACTGGGGAAATGTGACTAAAATCATAAAGGAATAAAACCATACTGGTGGGATGAAGAAATAGAGAAGGAAATTAAAGATAAACGTCGGAAATACCAAACATTCTTAACAACAAAAACAGAAAACGATAAAACAATTTACAAAGAAGCACAAGCCAAAGTAAGAAAAAAGATCATTCAAAAAAAGAACGAATCATGGGAACAGAACTGCCAAAAGATCAACACCTACATAGGAGGTAGAAGAAGCACAGAGAGTTGGAGATTGATTAAAAGTATGAGAAATAATAAGAAAAAAGACGTTATATCAACAATAACAACAGAAAAATGGGAAGAATATTTCAAAAAATTACTAACAGAACAAAGACCAGAATTTGCTAACATGGAAGACAACACGATAGGTATACGTATAAATTCATCACCATTACAAATAAGTAAATCAGGGATGGAAGAAATAACCAAATCCCTGAAAAATGGAAAATCCCCTGGTCCTGGTGACATCCCTGCAAAATTAGTGAAAGCCGGTACAGACAAACTCCAGGAACAGTTAAGAAAACTCTTTCAAGACTGCTTGAATGGAGCCGAATTACCAAAAGAGTGGAAATTATCTGTCATGTCAACTATCCACAAAAAGGGCAGCAAGGATCAGTGTGAAAATTACAGAGGAATTGCGGTAAACAGCACAATAAGTAGGATGTATGGGAAACTTATTAAGAACAAAATAGAAAATGACTATAGAGATTACGAAGCAGAGGAACAAGTTGGTTTTAGAGCTGGGCGATCCACAGTAGACCACCTGTACTCTATTACGCAAGTTATTGAAAAAAAAAACAGCCGTCAATAAAGAAGTTCACCTGATGTACGTAGACTTACAAAAAGCATATGACAGTGTACCCCTAAGTAAACTATGGTCAACCCTACAGCAAACCAACATTAAGCATGGTCTCATCAAAGCAGTCCAAAGTCTGTATAATGGAACGACTGCAAAAATTAAAACTGGATCAAGGATATCTGAAGGATTTAAGGTCACGAAAGGACTAAAGCAGGGTTGCTGTATTTCGCCTACCCTTTTCAAAATTTATCTGGAACAAGCACTCAAGCTGTGGAAAAGAAAATGTAATGGCATGGGAATTCCTCTCAATGACGAGACTACACTGTACACCTTATGTTTCGCTGATGACCAAATACTGATTGCTCGGGATCATGACGACTTGAATTACATGACTCGGAAGCTAATAGAAGAATATAACAAATGGGGTCTCGAAGTCAACATTAAGAAAACTGAAGCCATGTGTATTGGAGGGACAAAACAGTCCATTATATTAGACGATGGGGTAGAAATTAGAAACTGTGATGAATACAAGTACCTGGGTATGAAGATAACTCAAGATGGAACACTCGATGCTGCTATAAAAGACAGAAACATACAGGGTAGAAAAGCCATATCCATGATGAACGGAATTCTGTGGGACCAAACAATATCTAAAGCGAACAAACAACTCATATACAATACCATACTTAAAAGTGTAATCACATATGGCAGCGAAGTTTGGCAAATGAAACAAAGAACAGAGAAACTGTTACTAGCAACAGAAATGGACTTCTGGAGAAGAGCAGCAGGAAAATCAAGAAGAGATCGGATACCAAATGAGAGAATACGTGAAATGATGGGAGTCAAGCATACAATAGTTGATGACATAAAAACAAAACAGTTAATATGGTACGGCCATGTACAGAGAATGCCAGATGACAGGATTCCAAAACAGATTTTGACGTGGACAACAACAAGGGAGAAGGAAAAGAGGAAGGCCGAGAAAAAGCTGGAGAGAGGGAATTGAAAAAGAACTAGAGGAAAGAGAAATCCCTCCAGGCCTATATCTGAATAGAGAAGAATGGCGGTTAGGAGTCGGAAGGCGTCGGAGAACGCTGTAAACCGATAGTAGTAGTACAATGCTAGTTACCATTCAAGATTAAAGGAACCGTTACCTAACACTAAATTAAAAAAGCAAGATCTCTTGGATTGGCTAATAACCAACGAAATAGTAGTGCCTGCAGAAGGTTTACTCAAAGAATAGTTATTGCATCTATGCAAACAATATTCACCAAAATTTAAGAAGTATATTGTACATGAAATAGCGAAAGAACATGGAGTTGAAGTGTTGCAATTACCATCTTATCACTCTGAACTTAATCCCAATCTGGGCTCCAATGAAGGGATATGTCGCGAGAAATAATACAACATTTAAACTTCAAGATGTTCCTCAATTACTATCTGACATAATATAAAAAATTTCATCTGACAATTGGCAAAAATCTATAAGACGTGTCATAGCAGAGGAAACAATAGAACCAATTATTATTTCTGTGAGAAATAAAGAAACTTGTGATGATGATGATGATGCCCTATCGGAAGAAGACAACTTATGTATTTAGGTATGTAATTATACTCGTATATTTGTGGTGTGTATGGATGGTCATATTAAAGTCGACTGAAAGTTCAGATAAGGTATCATTTTCCGGTTTTTTCTGCATTGACTAACCCTATATTTAAACCTTTGCTATAAAATTTGAGCTATCGATAATTTTCAAATGTACTATAGGATAAGGATATGAAATTCTGTTCTGAAGTTTATCAGCATCGAGTTGAAAAAATATACTGAGCGACCGGGGGTGACGAGGAGTCAGTTCATTCCCGTAAATAATCGAAAAGTCAGAACCTAACCTCAAAATTGACCGCATGTATTTGTTATGCGTATGAC
This sequence comes from Diabrotica undecimpunctata, assembly GCF_040954645.1. Taxonomy (NCBI): domain Eukaryota; kingdom Metazoa; phylum Arthropoda; class Insecta; order Coleoptera; family Chrysomelidae; genus Diabrotica; species Diabrotica undecimpunctata. The sequence goes on from NC_092810.1 coordinate 36,446,607, forward strand.
TAATTTCGCTAATTGAACTAAAATAAGTTATTAATAATAACTATTTTCATACAAAAATAGGAAGACCTGATAAAGATATTTGAATCAAGGCTGTTGGTTTGGCAGATATTATTGTTCAGACTCACGTTTTTTCTGAACCCAAATGTTTAAGGTTATCTTGTGAAAATGAAATCTTGTAAAAAATGTTTAAAACCAATCAATGATGATCAAATTGAGAAATCTCCTAGATGTGATAGCTGCCTTGTTGTTTTTCACAGCATTGAAGATTATCAAGAACTCTCAGTTTATGAGACATTTGACAATTTGCTTCCTAATAATTTTTATCACGTAGAAATTACTTGTCATCTTAGTTGTAATGGTAATGTTAAACAAATAGATTACAGTATTACATATTTTGAGTACCGTAATGAAAATTTTATAGGTCTACACAAGTATTTTTCTTCAGTTATTTTTCTTCTTGAGTTGATTTGATGACGCAAATATTATTATCTCAGTAAATAATTGGTATGAGGTAGTTTCTAAAGTAATATCACTTTATATTCCAAAAAAAACATAATCCTTTAAAATTTCCTTGTTGGATTTCTCCAGAATTAAAAAAACTTGTTATTTCAAAAAAGCCTGCTAATGCTAGTTTCAAACATAGTCAGCAGCTAATTTTTAGATCTTAGAACACAATACAAAGCATGAACAGATCAATGCTACAGATCTTAATCTCCAACAGCGAAGAACGCTGAGGCAATATCAAATCAACATGGAGTATTTTTGGATCTGATTTTCTACAGCATTAAAAATAATCAGATACTGTCAGTTTACGAGGCATTTGACAATTTGCTTCCTAATAAATTTCATCATTTTGAAATACAGTACTACATAATGAAAATGTTATACGTCTAAACAATTATTTTTCTTCAGTTAACTGGAATACTATTTTTGATGACTCAAATTTTAATATATCTGTAAATAATTTTTATGAAGTAGTTTCTAAATCAATATCACTTTATGTTCCGAAATATTATATCTCTTAACGTTGAAGAATCTATTCTCTCAGGTTCAAAACAATTTCGGAATAATGTAAACTTCTTGAATAAAAGTTATGGAATTCCGAATATGTGCATTTTAATGACTTGTCAGCTGAATCAAGTAATGAAATATCGCAACAACAACATAATTTTGCACATTAGCAATGATATTTTCTTACAAAAGAATTTATACATAAGAACATTATGCAACATATTTTTGAATAACGGCTATCCTAGTAAAAATCTCAAGCAACTAATTTACAACTCAGACTTATATGACGGACACTGTGATAACAGACTAACACAGCACGTTATTTACAAAAAGTTACCCTACGTAAATGGTTTAACTAACAATAAAATCAAGCTGCTGAGTGGAATTCCCAAAATCAAAATAGCTAAATATAACAACATATCCAATTAGTTTTTTCTGGAAGTTTAAAGACCAGACACCGCTTCTAAATCGGGGTCATATCATTCACCAACTTTTTTGCCTCGAATATGATGGGCAATATATAGGGCAAACATCGCAGTGGTTAAAACAAGGAATACCGCACCATAAAAGTGATTGCAAAACAGAGAAAAATTATTGTGCAGTAACACATCATTTCTACACAACAGGCCACACATTTAATTTATCAGATATCAAGATCTTAGATATAGAAAATATCTCTAAAAAAGACTATTTCTCGAAATGTACCGCATAAGCAAAAACAAAAATTCAATTAAGTACTTATAAGACAGCCACTTGCAAGTTAAGCGACATAATACTGCAATACTTTAAAATTTTGATAAACTAAAATGTATCTAACATATGTTTTGATAATAAAACTCGTTGAGCCTAATAACACAAGTGATATCTAAATCAATATCGTTTTATTGATTCGAAAAATACCATATATCGCTCTGATGTAATTTCTTTCATACGATAAAATACAGCATTTGATGAATATTGTTTTTATGTAATTATTAGGTAATTTTGTAGCATGTTCCTGATGAAATAGAAAAAATAAATAATCAACGAAATATCCAACTGATGAAATAAATGTAATTTCAATTCAAGCCGCAGATCGCAGTCCCGACATTTTAACACGATTCCGCAGTGTTATACAACATACTTACACGGTCGATAATTACGAAAAACTTTGAAACTAATTATATATATATATATATATATATATATATATATATATATATATATATATATATATATATATATATATATATATATATATATTCTTTAGAAAAACATAAAATATTTCGAAATTAAATTGTTCTTGTGCCCACTGTGTATAACTTAATTTTAATAAAAACTACATGAAATCCTAAACGAGAAGTGATCTGTGAAAATTATTTGATTTCTTGTCCATAATTTGTTCTGCGGAATATATTATGAACGGCTGCCTCCTCAATAAATTTTATCATTTCGAATCGTTATTTCTATAACACGCTGAATATTGTACCGTTATTCAATGTCCGTTTTGAATAATCACAGCGTTAGGTTCGACCACAGATATTTAAGAAGCAGTTCCAATAGACAAACAGATAAATCTTGTATATATACGATTTTTTTTAACACTCGGAAACAACTGTGGGCAATAGTTTCTTCTCAGCCACAAATTAATAACGAGTGATTGCGCAACTTATATGTGGTACACATAAATAACGAAATAACCAGTTAACTCTCCAAGGAAGTTTTTACAGAGTTGGTATGAAATCATATATTTCTTTAAATACCTACTATTTTTATTTCATTCCCGTTTCATCCATCATTTTATAAACTTAAATTTGTCTACTATACAGTTAACCTCACGTTAAGGATAAACATCGAAAATAAAATTAGTTTAACAACAAATTATAATATAGGTTCAACATAACTGAAGACAAATCATATTGCATCAAAATAAACCAACTCAACAATACCCCATATTCCATCGTGTTGTTCAACTTTGCAGTGGTAATGGAACCTGATCCGGTCAGACCGTTGTTAGGAGCAAGAAAATAGCAAAGTAAGGGCTCTAACGAGGCGTTAGGTAGTTTCGAGGCTTGGATGTTTCTAGTGAATAGTCTCCGTATGGATGCCGGCCGGAAACATTAAAATACTTCGGCCTAGAACCGAAGAAGTGCCAAAAAGCTTTGTACGGTACCAGATAACAGCCTTGATCCGAACATAACTCACATCGTAAAAGTATACCCGATCAATCACATCATCATTATCATCATCATTTTGACTTTACAACTCTCCCCAAGAATTTCTCTCCAGTGGTCCCTATCCATCGCCTTCCTGCGCCAAGCACGTATTCCCATCTTTCTCATGTCTTCATCGATGTTATCAAAAAATATTGTTCTGGATCTTTCTCTTTGTCTCTTATCAATAGGTTTATCAAGGAGCTTTCAAGCACATGGCCAAAAGTATATCTGAAGTACTTCGAAAGACAACCAGGAATCAGCTAAGAATCATAACAGAGCAAGCTTCAGTCAAGAGACACTTTCATGGAGACATAAAATGCAGTCTCTGCAGCATAGAATCTAAAACAGTCAATCAACATATCTTATATCATTGAGAGGCACTAGACCACTGGCGCCACTAAACTGCCAAGTGTCTCCAAAAATATATGGCAACAACCCATAATTCTGAAATAGGTATTATAAAAAAAATTAACTATGTACAATAAGCAACAGCTGCAGTTTGACCTGTGCAAAACCCAACACTTCCAGGGAGAAAATTCAAGGTAAAAGCGTATTGTATAGTACTCTATATAATACACCGAAGACAAAACCAGCTGCAGACTGTGGTTCCGACCACAAAATGTTACAAACAGAATTTCGCATTAAGTTACACAGTAAAACAATCACAAATAAAAGACAAAAATTGATTTCAAAACACCAGGAAAAGTTTAGAGAAGCATTAGCAGAAGCTGACCTACCAGTGAAGCCATCAATAATACTAATCCAAAAGACAAAACAGCTAGGAAAAAACATTGGATGACTGAAGAAACTCTCAATCTTGTAAAAGAAAGATGTAAACTTAGAAATGTCTAGCGAGAGAATTCAAACCGCAGACACAGATCATCAAAGCTAATAGTGGAAATACCATAACAAACCCAGACGGTATCGCAGAGGTGTGGAAACAATATTGCGAAATACTATTCTCTAACAACGACCTAAACAATAGTACAGAAAAAAGAAGTTATGAAAAGAAACCTCAAATATTGAAATCAGAAATTGAGGAGGCAATTAAAAAGCTAAAATTCAGAAAAGCAGAAGGAGAAGATGGAATAACAGCTGAAATACTCAAATAAATGGGAGAATTAGGGACGGAAGTAATGCTTAGAATTTGCAATGAGATCTGAAATACCGTAAAGTAGCCAAATAACTGGGGTAAACTCACGTTTATTCCCATATATAAATAAGGTTCACCGACAGACTGCAGTAATTAAAGTACAGTAGCATTGATATCGTACAATCACACGCGAGCAAAGTACTTCTAACCATCATCAATGAAAGACTAAAATCAAATTACCACGAATTCCCCAAGAACAATGCGGATGCGTCCCAGGTAGAGGAACAAGAGAACATATTCTTAATATTCGTCAAATTATCGAAAAATCTCGAGAGTTTAACATAGAAACACATTTATGCTTTGTTGACTATTCCAAGGCCTTCGATACCGTAAAATGGGATAACATGTGGCATATACTTAGAGAAATGGGTACACCAGAACATCTAATCTATTTATTACAAAAACTATGTAAATAATACTGCTAACGTAAGAATTAATAATGTGGTTTCGTAAAAATTTTAAATTAAATTCTGGAGTTCGACAGGGATGCATAATATCCCCCGTTCTATTCAATATATATAGTGAACATATTATACGTCAAGTTTTTGAGGAATGGCAAGGTGGAGCAACGATAGGAGAAAGAAAAATCAAAAATCCACGTTATGCTGATGATACTGTTATATTGGCATCATCACCTGAAGAACTGGAACAAATTATGAATAGGCTAGGCAAGGTGAGATTGGAATATGGTTTGAAAATAAATATGCAGAAAATCAAAGTGATGATCATTGATAGAATCAGAAACAACCAAGCAGAAATAAGAAGCATGGCAGGTTATGAAGTGGTCATGCAATTTAATTACTTGGGCTCCGTTATTACTAACAGTGGAAGATGCGAATACGAGATCCGTCGACGCATCGCAATGGCCAGATCGACAACAGCCAAACTCACAAAAATGTGGAAGAACACTGACATCACAAAAAACACAAAATTACGCCTTGTTCGAGCATTGATATTTCCTATCGCCACCTATGCTTCAGAAACTTGGACAATAAAAAAAGCCGATTTAAAGCGAATACTGGCATTTTAAATGTGGGTCTACCGTAGAATGTTGCGCATACCATGGACCGCCCATCGCACAAATAACTCAATTCCAGCAGAATATAAAAACTAGACTCATCACAACTTTCAACCAAAATATACTGAGATATTTTGGACATATAACTAGATGAAAAGAAGGCATGGAGCGAATGATAGGTGAAGGTAACGTAGCGGGTAAAAGATCCAGAGGAAGATCTCCAGTACGATGGTCGGACCAAATAAAAGACACGACTGGATACTCATTCTTCGAAAAAAAAAACAACACGCTCAGGAGAGAGATATTTGGACAGAAATAGTCAAACAAATTACATGACGCTACATCCTTACGAAGGAGAAAGGATAGAGGAGGATAGTACCCTAACCTGCATATTAATTGCCTGACTAAAGAACTCTGACAAAGGGGTAGTGTAGACACCAGACCACACTTGCTTTCATAGTAGAAATTGGAAGCTCTATAGCGAAGCTCCACACCTGAGGGACAACAAAATTATTAAAATAAAAATAACGGGAACCCTAGGATATACCCAAATACTAACAAAACTACTTCGAAAAGAGCTGCCTAACACACTAAGCAAGACCTACCGGCCTCACAATATCACAATATCCACAAGGATAATTAAAACACTTGAAGTATCTTAGCAATGCTTATCCGAAGACCAAAGAAGGAAGCTCAGGAACATGAAAGAGCAGAGCTTTAATACAAAGTTATCATACCTTAGAACTGATGTTACAAGCTGCTAAGGACTATATCTACCAGCAATCATTATGAGCAGGCAAACCTGCAACTTTCTCTCTAACATATTATAGGGGTGAAAGTTACAAAGCTGCTCTAATGGACTTTAAGACAGCAATGATCCCAAGAACTATCCGGATAAAACTGGATGTAAAAGATACTCTAATAAAAATGATCGATAATACTCTAAGTGCTCCTCGATGTGAAGGATATGAAATCATCTGTGGAACTTTTATTTGAAATGTGCTGAAAAAAACCTATATCACTCTTACAGAAAACGAACAAGAAAAGACTCTTTAAGAAGAAAATAGATCTAAAAGAAATCTAAAAGAAATACTTTAGAGGAATCACAGCTACAACTTCAAAGATGGTGGGCCTAGGGGGTCGGTTAGTTCCCCCAGAACCGCTTTTTAATTTGAATACCAACTGAGCTGGAATGCCCGCAATAGCCGGCACCTAAAACATTGGCCACACCTATAGTCCCCTATTTTGATACCTTTTTTCGATTAATAAATTGTTAGTTTTATGATTTAAAATAATGTTATAGTTTGTAGTTTAGTTCTCATGTAATTTTATGTACCCAATTTGTACGTTTTCGTTATAATGGAGTGTAATATTGTTTTTGCTGATGTCACTATGTACAGTTTAGTACCAGTGACTATTGTGACATATTATTGTCTAGAAGTTTAGTACATACCTAAATCCTCATTACAAAATTTAATAAATCATCTCGACCACCAGTAACAATGAAAGAACATCTAAACGTCCAGCTAAAGTGCCCGTAGACAACAAAAATACACGAGAACTAGACAATTACCGCCAAATCGAGCAAAATTGGTTACATTGTTAAGCAATAAAACTAGAAATAGGAAGAAGGCACTTATTAAACTTTTCTTATACGGGTATAGGAATAAATTTGTACTGAAGACAATGCATTTGACAGGGAATGATTTTAACGTATGTGGTTATTCACCTAAACCACTAAACTTCGAGAAAAATATAATCTTGAAAACACCATACACTGACACGTAGTCTACAGTACGTCTTAAGGAGTCGAAGATAAATATGAAGCTATGAAGTGACTAACAAATAGAAAATGTGTTCTTTAATGATAGAACTTCCAGAAGCCCTTCTGGTAGTACAAAATGTCTTATTTTTTCTTCTAACAGGACAGCTTTAAAAAAGTATATATATAATATACTATCTCTATAAACTTCGTTTATTTATTGCGTAAGGATCGACTTTCTAGCATCGGTATTAATGAAGTTATGACAGTTGACATATTTTAGAACAGGGGTGTGCATCTATCATAGGCGTAACCACTTGAAGTAAGCAAAGTAGTTTAGCGGAAACATGAATTTTAAGATCAGTGACCATGTTTTTCCCAAAGCCACGTTATGTGATAAAAAGAATAGCAATAACTCATAGAGTATTAGTATTGCTGTTTTTTGACTGAAATTCAGTTCTGCAGTATGACATGGCGTTATAAAGTCCATTTTAGAGGAAACTGCAATTGTTTTATGGGATACATGTAGATAGGATTAAACTAAATTTGTTAATGAAGAATAAAGGTAAGTAATCTGGTTTTAAAATTTCATTGGATTAGCTTCATTAAAAATATTTTATTTTTTGTCCATCACTGAACACAAAAAATGGCAGCCGCTGAGTCCTCTCTGAGCCGGTGTTACTAACTTTTTTCATACATTCTTGTAGATCAGAATAGACGTCCCTAAACATAGTAAACAAGTTTTTTCGTCTTCATCTTCACCAAGCGATAATAAAGATAAAAATTCAAGTAGCTTTGATATGGCATAACGTGTGATCCAAGGTAACAATGTTTTTGATAGGAACAAAGCAACTGAGCACGATATAACTTGAAATTTGTGGAATGAAAAAAAATAGATCAGTATATTAACACTAAATATAAACCAAAATTAATAAATGACAAACAAGTTCAAAACATTACAGATTCGATTTTTGTTTGTTATTTTTGAAGTTATACTTCTATACGCGCGCTCCACGTTGGAAATTTGTATGGGAGTGAATCTGTGAAATCATTACATATGTAAGATAATGAGTAAGAGAGAGACAGAAGATATATTTTCTCTCTCTTCCTCTCTCGAATATAAAAATGTTCCTTTTGTATATATAATTTAATATTATATATAATATATAAAGATATATATACATATAATAAAATATTTATTAATATTATTATTTATGTGATATGTTTTGTATTATTTATTAAATGTTCATAATTATATTAGTCTTTTGTATTTCATAATAATAATCTCAATAAATCACTGTATGATCCAGAACACGTTTTTCATGTTCGGGTGCTGAAACAATTTGATAAGGAAGATCCAAGACAGAAATTTGCCAAAATTGGTCGATCTGCGAAGTAACTCGAAGAAGAAAGTAAATCATTGAGACGGAAAAATGGTACGTTAGGTTAAATACACAATATTAATTAATCGTATGATGCATTATTTTCTTTTAATAGAAAAATAGTTAATCATAAAAGTGCACAATGCACGGTTCCATTAAGAGTTCATTTACTACATAAAAAAAAACATTATTATATCCAGGCGAGTAATCGCTTTTGAAGTAATTTGGCATTATATTGACTAAATATTTTCTTTAAATAATCACATTTTAGTAATTAGGAACAGCTTAACTCTCGAAAGTGATATTTATAATTCATTATCTATTCTTTATCCGGCAATTGCGATATTTTGGGAATTTCGTTCGTCACATTTCCTACAAACACTACAATACTAATATCAATTTAGTAATTTTGGTATTGTACAACAACTGTTATTTGCTATCTTCAGAAATATAGTTTCAATATAAGCAAATATGACGAGATTTAAGAAATATGTATGGGTTTACAGGCATCTTACGGGTAAGAAAAATGAAAAGTAAATTAAAAGGAAACTACTGAAGAAGATGAGAAGAAGAGTTACGTTATATAGAGATGTTGGTGGCGGACATATACAGCATCTTCTTTGATTTTATTTATTATTGTTACTTATAATTTTGTTAATGTTTTGGATTTTTGATTTTTTTATGTTTTACTATGGTAATCAAAATTAATTCATAAACCAATGATACAAATTCAGATTAAAACAAGATATACGTAATCTATCTTTTGCTCGAATAGCTTTGGTGAAAAGAATTGTGGATCGCTTATTATTATCGATATACTTTTATAAATACTCGCAATACAATAATATTTTTGAAATACAGAACAATATGCAATCCAAAACAACGAAAAACCTTTTGTAGGTATATATTACCTCTTTAGAATCGTTAAATAATCAAAAACTCATGCATTGATTACCATGAAGCCACCCAATACATTCAAAACCACTAAAATCATTTACCTTTTGAAGAAAAGGTGCGGTAAGCTTTACAGCTCACACCTTTTATGTGACTGTTTGGCATAATAAACTATGCTACCTGATTTTACTGCGAAATCAAGGTCTTAAATACCCAAGTAATACAATACGTTTATTGCAGATCCGTTGTAAACCCTATTTATAAAGAGTTAGGATAACTGTATACCAGGTGTCGATATATTAGTGCATATTTATTGAGATTTAGCACGGAGACCACCTACAACCTCAACTTTATTGTTACTTTATAATATTAAACAGGTAAAACCATTTTAAATACCGGTCAAAAGAAATTGTTCGAAATTTGTTATAGCTGTAAACATTTTTTACATAAAACTCTGAAACGTGCTGTTTTTAAAATTTTATATAATGAACAGTTAAAGTTGCCTCAATATATCTATCGTCCGTCGGCAAATTCAAACAAATACCACTTTTAGTCCAGACAAATTAAGAAATTTTTTTACTATCAAAAATAAGATTTTTTAACCAAATAATGCTTCAAATGTAATATGCAGAATAATTTTGAATTCGGTTTCGCTAATGAACTTGTTTTTTTTTGTTATTAAAAGTAGAAAAAAACTTTAATTTCTTTTGTTAATATTTATCGTCTGATAATTTTAACTGTACTAATATGCGACTGTTTACTTCTAAGAAAGTCTTAAGAGCATAGGCGCAAAATTTCGGGCCAATGCTTTTTAAATACATTCATTTTTTTCGAATCCTGAGAAAACTAACAAATATTTTTGAAAAATTTAAACGCAGAATGAAAGTTTACATTATTGCCGAGGGCCGAAAGTCCCTTAGAATAAACAAAAAGTTTTTTTGAACGAGATATTTGAAATTAAAAATCACACTAAATTTTCTCTTTTTTTTTTTTTTCACCCCTGTAACTTATTAAAATAAACATTATAGAAGTTTTCAGAGACTTTCGGCCCTCGATAATAATGTATTCTTTTATTCTGCGTTTAAATTTTTCAAAAATATTTATTAGTTTTCTCAGGATTCGAAAAAAAAGAATGCATTTAAAAAGCATTGGCCCGAAATTTTGCGCCTACGCTCTTAAGTTCTAAAATGACTACAATGAGGAATGCGATTTTTAGAATACCGCCAAGTACTCATCTTTAAAGGGACTGGACTTACAAAGGTTTCGTTTAGTTGTCATATTTGTAACGAGTTTGTTTATACAAAACTAACTCTTGAAAGAGTTTAATGTACAGTACGAATTCAGGGGGAACTGTCCGAACCTTTTAAAACAAATAACGGGCTGCACCAGGGAGACTCTCTCCTGTATACTCTTCAATATGGCTCTGGAAAAAGTAATACGTATGTCACAAATCACAACTGTTGGTTCAATATATAATAAATCAGTGCAAATCCTGGTCTATGCTGATGATATCAATATTGTTGGGAGAACGGAAAACGCTGTACGAGAGGCGTATGTAGCATTAAAAGAATCAGCTACAAAATTGGGTTTAGAAATAAACACCAACAAGAAGTATACGAAAATAAGCACGCAACCACAAATCTTACGACCACTTGTTATTAAAAATGACGGCATCGAAGCAGTGAACGAATTTGTATACCTGGGAGCGCTCGTTAACACTGAAAATAATACTACCGCGGAGGTAAACCGCAAAATTTATACGACCAACAGATGCTATTTTGGACTCAATCTCCTTCTTAAATGCACAATTATATTGAGAAATACAAAAATAAAACTGTACAAAACAATAATACGCCCAGTCCTAACATATGGTAAAGAGATCTGGACTCTAACAAAAAGTAAGAACTAAGGTAAATCTATGGAGCAGTAAATGACAATGGAGTGTGGAGAAGACGATAGAACTTCTAACTTTATAGAATATACCAGAAACCAGATATCGTAAAACATATTAAAATAGGACGTCTGCGGTGGATAGGACATGCCGATGAAGCAAAATGACCCAGCTAAAAAAACGCTCCTTGGTCCAAATTGGTCAGAGAAGAAGAGAAAGGCCCAGAACAAGGTTCCTTGATAACATCGATGAAGACATGAGAAATATGGGAATACGTGCTTGGTGGAGGAAGGCGATGGATAGGGACGACTGCAGAGAAATTATTGAGTAGGCTAGAACCCACGCATGGTTGTAAAGCTGGAATGATGATGATCTATGTGTAAAGAAAATGTTTCGACCATGGGAAAAATCACTTACAGTTTTTCGTCCCTGGAAGCAAGAGAGCCCAAGTAGTAGTAGAGAACGTGTAATAGTCGACAATCATTTAAATGATATAAAAAACAATGACACTGACATTGGAACTGTAGAAAAGAGTTTACTACTTCCAAACAAAAGGATTGTTTTGAATAAGCAATCCAAGAAAGCTAGTATCATAAGAAAAGCGGCCTTTCTAACAGGAAGTCCGTATTCTACCATGTGCGACATTGTAAAGAGTGGTGTTAAAAAAAACAAGATGCTGGAAAACATCTTAATATCATGACTGCTAAATATTTAAAGAATTTGGTTGATAACGAATACTAAAAAAATGACAAAAACAATTAATATTATATACACTAAGCTTGTTGCTTTATATTATATTTATTATATTATATTATATTATATATTATATTATTAAATACACGCAAAGAGCAATGGAACGAATCATGCTTGGAATATCATTAAGAGACAAGATTAGAAACACCGAGATAAGACGTAGAACGAAGATTAGGGATATTGTGGAAGAAATTGCAAAAATGAAATGGCGCTGGGCAGGTCACGTTGCCTGATATAATGGCAACAGGTGGACACGGAGAATTCTAGAATGGAGACCAAGGACGACAACAAGAAGCATGGGAAGACCTCAAAAAAGATAAGTAGATGACATAAGAACAGTGGCAGGCAAACAGTGGATTATATTGGCGCAAGATAGAGAAAGATGGAAGCAATTGGGAGAGACCTACATTCAGGAGTGGATGGAAAATGGTTGACAAAGAAAAGAAGAAAGAAAGCTTGTTGGGATGGAAAGAACCTGCCATAAAACCACTTTACGCAGACAGCTGAGATAAACGAGTTGCTATTATGGAAAGTAAGAGTAGATAGATAGTACATTGGCGTTTACATTATTACGAAAAAATTCAAGAATATTGAGACTAAAAGCGAACAATTTATTTAGACGAGATGTAGTATGAACCACATGATACTGCTAGCAGGCGGTATCTATCTTAGTCTAGTGTTTATTATATTTGCTAAGATACTATAGGCAATGTTTATAAGAGATATAGTCCTGTAGTTTTCAATTAGGCTCCTCCAAATTATGGACTTTCGATTTCGTCAAAGATTTAGTGCTTCTTCATGGATGTATAATTGTTTTTTAAATATTCTTCCCATATTCTACTGATCTGTTTGGTTCTTTCTCGCTTTTTCCCCTCGTGGGTTGTTCAAACATCTGATTCTAGTGACAATTTTTGTTACTCTTAATATCTCACATTCTTGGTCATACCAGTCTTTCTTCTTCTTTATTGTTTTCTTCATCTCTACTATTTTGTTAACTACTATGTTTATTTTATCTTTAATTTCTTTTCATCTTTCAGTTTTGCACAACCAAATATAAAAAATAGGGGCACTAGTTATGTAGTATTTAACGATACAACTTTTATTGTTTGTGCCCTTGGTACTTATATTAGTTTAGGCCTTTCATTAGTCCGGGATCTGTATCTCGATTATCTCTCCTATAAAATCCATCTCACTTGATCATCTCTTCTATCATTATCATACTAACTACCTCTGTCAGAGTTGCATAAATTGCCCTTATTATAATTGAAACTCCTCTTCCTATCCGTTTCATCTGCATTCTGGCTATATTCATCTCTCCATCCACCAGACTGACCATCAATATCTTTTCTATGTGAATCATTATTATTATTCCTATCTCTATTGAAGTCTTTTTTACCATCTCTGTTACGTCCAAAATTTCGATTTTCTCTGTCTGCCATAGTCACGAACTCTCATTTCTTCACGAGTAAAACTTCTATCACCTCTATCAAGCATTCCTTTTCTAGTAAATTCTTCGCCAGCTTTACTACAGTCTCGATCTATATTAAAACCTGTTTGGGGATTATTCGTGCTAAATTTTACCTCCTCTTTGGCTATCATTCATATTTGATGTTCTGTCTATCCTCATTCTTCTATTTTTTTAATGTGGGAAAATGCTTCCTATAAACTTAAAAGTTTTAAAATTTAATATATCCATAACCTTCCGGTGTTGATTCCTCTCGCTTGACAATTGATGACAAAAGATTGTCATCTTTTGGAATTCCCTTATTAGCTATCCACATATTTAAAACAATGCTGAAAGTTCATGCGTATTGCTAACGTCATCACAATCTCTGAAAGCTTTTGGAATAGTAGGTAGCACTTCACTCAGATTTTTTTTATATCATCAAAATCTTTAGATCCGATTTACAAATAAATTGGACGGGAACTGAACCGGTAGATTCCTGTAAGAAATAGTTAAGAGCAAACGTCTTCTCTTTAGCTAGGAGTCGTCTTTCAAAAGACTCCATACCAATAAATCATAAGTACAGCTCTTCGCCTCTATTTTGTAATTTGGTAATAATTTTCCTTATAGTGAATATATGACATATTTTACTTCTTCACTTTCGAAAGCTGCTCTGTGGCTGTGTTAATTCTGGTTCAATAATAATTGTTAATCAATTGTCAGTTCAATGCCGAAACGTGATATTGGTAAAATAATTTAAAAACAAGAAGAAAAAAGATCGATAGAGAAAATTTATTCAGAATATGCAGATGGTTTTTATTTGGAAAACGACTCATGTACCATAACTAATCTGTACAAAAAAATTAGATTGCAAAAAGCAGCGACATCGGCTTACCGTATACACTATCACACGGACAGAAAACAGATAAATAAACAAGTAGAAACAATTTTTAAGGATGGAATCATTGAAAACGCGGTATCAGAATACTGGTCACCGCTACTCATAGTAACAAAGAAAAGCGATGATTAGAGAAATTAAAAATAGAGGGTATTGATAGATTACAGGCATTTAAATAAGACAGATTTCCACTACCATGCACAGAAGAAACCCTAGACGCTTTATCAGGGGCAACAAACTTTTCGCATTTAGATTTTTATCAAGGATATTACCAACTAGAACTAGATTCAGATTCAGATACAAGACCCTACACGGTATTTTCAACAAATAGAAGTCAATATCAAATGACACGAATTCCCGTAGAATTGAAGACAGCAAGCCCTGGTTGTTTGACTGTATAAACATATAAGAAAATATCATTTCTGGAACGGTTTGCGAAGAGATGTTGAAGAATATGTGAAAAGCCAAAGACATAAGCATAAGATCGTGACCAAAGAACCCCTGACTATTACATCGACAGCCACCAGCGCATGTGACACGATATTTGTAGACCTGGTAGGCCCATTTGAGACGGATGACAACGGGAACAGATATAAATTGGTACTGCAACGTAATACAAAACAAAGAAGCCAAAACAGTAGCCAAACCATTGGTAGAAAATTTAATTTTGACATATTGAGTACCCAGACAAATAGTAACAGGCCAAAGCCCCGAGTTTATGGCAAGAAGATTTAAGGAACCATGCGTATTACTGCAAAGAGAGTAATTAATAAAGTCCACAGCTTGTTACCACGAGAAATTTTGAGCTTTAGAAAAATACTCAAGCATTTAAATACGTATCAACTGTCAAAATTCCCGACAAATTGGAGTACGTGGGTACAATATTATTGCTTTTCTACAACATTTCAGTACACTCAGCAACTGGTTACACACCTTACTTACAGTAGACACCAATATAGACTTCAAGAACCAATTAGACAGAAAATATTGAATTTAATGTAACAAAGAAACTTAACAGCTTCTTGGGAAGGAAGTCAACAAAATATGCCAGAAATCTTTAGATAATGTACACGAGAAAATATAACATATAAAGGAGCTAATGCAAAGTTAGTATGTGAGAGAATGAAGTATATATACTCCGCCAAAAAAGTATCGCATCACTTATAAAATTACAAATATTTCTGACAGCATTTGGTTAATTTAAATTGTATCTTTCTGGCCCTTAAGAATATTAAGGCTAGAATAAATATTAAAAAGAAATTTGTAAATACAGCTACTGTTTAAGAAAAAAAAATGTTAATTGCTATTTTGTCAGGTTTTTATATTATCAGTCTTTATTTTACTTTTGTAAAAAATATACAGTTTGCGTTTAATTTAAAATGTTGTATTAAATAGTGAGTATAGAAGGTCATGACAATATAAATTTAAATTTAACGAGAGATCAGAGGAGTCAGAGATATGTGGCAAATTTAGTGGGTGTAAATCAGTCGACAGTATCACGAGTGGTAGTAAGGTACCGAGAGCCTGGTCTTTATGAAAGACGAGCTGTAACAGGTCGGCCAAGAGCAACTACGCATGTGGACAATAGATTTGTAGTCCTTCAGGCTCTGCGGCGAAGACATATGACTGCAAGTCAACTTCAACATGACAGCCGAGACTCGAAATGTACGTGTGTCTTCAGCAACTAGGCACATCTAAAGACAGTCTGGAATTAGGGCCAGAGTAGCTGCCACTGCCCCGAGACTTACAAGGGAATACCGTATAGTACGTCTAACATTTGCAAGAGAGCACGTAAACTGGAATATCGACGACTGGGGTAACATACTCTTTACGGATGAGTCAAGATTTTGTTTATACACTTCGGATCGAAGAGTACCAGTTTATAGACGAGATGGCGAGCGTTATTTTCAATGCAACCTAAGACCGGCGACAAACTTTGGAGGAGGATCTATTATGCTCTGGGGCGGAATATCTCTTAAGGGTCAAACCGAATTGGTACAGCAAGATGGAGGATTCTTAACTGCTGATAAATTAAATTAAATTAATTTTGGAGTTGCATGTTGTTTCTTACGTCCCATTTATTGGTAATGACTTTGTTTCAATGCATCACAATGCACGCCCACACGTCACAAGAATCATTACCGAGTACCTTCAAGAGGTAAATTTACAAGTTTTGAATTGGCCAGCGCACAGCCCGGACTTAAATCCAATAGAACATGTTTCGGACCATCTTTACAGAAGGGTAAGATCTGGTAATGTGACGCCAGCTAATCTTAAGGACCTGCAGCGGTTGTTAACCGTAGAATGGGATAATATGGATTAAAATTATGTAAGAAGATTAATTGAAAGTATGCCACAACGTTGTCTAGATGTTATAAGAGCTAGAGGAGGCAATACGTCTTACTAAATTATCATTACTTTTGATTTTATTTTTTTTTATTCAATGCTGTTTGTGCGCTTACTTCTAATTTATGAAATAAATTAACTAAAACCTTTGTTTTTCGTACATTCTGCATTTTTCTTTTAATACTTGTTACGTACTTAAAAAACAAAAAAAAAACAGTAAAAAATCCATGTTTTAAATTATTTTTAATGCAAAATTTGCAGTTTCATAGGTGATGCGATACTTTTTTGGCGGAGTGTATATATATTTCACAAAATAAAACCATAAAAATTAAAAAGAAGCCCTTAAACAGCCTTATAAAAACATAACTGGTCAAAATACTTTTAAAATACCAAACACAGCAATAACTAAGAAAATATCTAAAGATTTAAAAGCCACGTCAAACATTTTCAGATCAAAGATACGTAATAGACCTACCAAAAGCACAGAACTACATAATGAAAACCTCATCTTTAAAATCCTCCATTATCTTTACCAGTTTTTCTCTCAGCACGAAATATTCGACAGAACGGTAATAAGCTGAAACATATAATTAGAGTTGCATGTGTCAGACGTTAAGACTTGTAACGCATTAAAAAAAAACTTGTTTTAATGTTGGTAGATCTTGTTAAGAATGCACGCAATATTTATAACAAAAAGAATTTGTAACAGCAGCGGTTCGGACCAGTTAGTAGATTTGTCGGTGATTGAGTAAGAAAATGTTCATGAGACGGTTTTAGTTTTTTAAGCGTTTTTCAAAGGAAAACCAAAGAAGGTTTCAATAAAAAAAAAATGTCAGAATAATCTCGGAAGATAAAATTTGATATAGCGGTGCTATCAAGTAACTCAGAAATCTTACTACAAATAATTATTTATATGAAGACACCTAAAATAAAAATTTATTCTGTCTAGAAGTGTTCTGAAGTATATCGCCTCCGAATAAAATAACTTCTAACAATTTTTCGGCTGGTTTATAAGTGTTAACGAAAAATATAATTTATACTAATGCACCGTTGAAGACTATTACTTCCAAAAGTCTCCTACAAAAAGAAGTTTTCTTAATGAATATCGGCGAAACTAATTATCTTCTTTTAAGTACGTACCTATTCGCGATGACAATAACTTCTACAATATTTGCGACGAAAATAATTACTTTTAAACTGCTGTCGGCGAAAATAATTTTTTTTGTCGCCTGACCAGCGAAGACTTTAGTTATATGTGGACAATAAACGAACAGAATAAACTTTCTTTGCCTTTACGCATTGGAAAATTACTTTTTTGCCGCGCATTTTTAGTTTTCGCAGTCACAGAACCAGATGTGATTGTTTTAGCCAAAACTTTAATTGCAATAATAGTTTTCGTGAATACCGAAGCCTTGTCTTTCATGAAGCCTTATACGGAAGCATTCCTAGGAGAATATCAGGCAGATTTCTGGCGTGGACGTTCAATTATGAACCAGATCGTCACACCACGACAAATGTTCGCAAACGCGCAAGTTTATTAAAGATATGTACCATCTGTTGGTCGATTTTAAAGCGGCATATGACAGTGCCATAAGACCAAGTCTTTACAACGCTGAATTAGTTAAAAATTTCAAAAAAAACTCATATGCACGATAAATTTACCAAGTGATTTGTTTGGGATAATTTATATGGGGCATTTTCATAATTATAATATTATAATTATTATTCTGTAGCTAACTTCAATTTGCTATTCGCGCTGTTACCATATAAATCATCAAACAATCATAAATTAAGGAAATATCGATATTTTTATATTAATATGTAGGCAATATATTAGCGAATTTTGCTTCATGATTTGATTTTGAACTTAAAATTAATGTAAATGGTTTTTAAAATGTTTATAGATTTGTACGTAAAAATACATGTCTAAAAAAAAGAATCTCGTATGGAAATATTTTTGCGAACATCGAAACTTGGCCATCATGATTCTACCCCTAACTAGGGGATGCGCAAAGTAGCATTTTTTCACAAATTGTCGTGAAAAGTTAATAAAAAAAGATGGGGTGTGTTGGATGTAGCGTCGGTATTTTTGAAAGCGGTTTTGTGGTCAAAAACGAAGACAAACTCATGCAATTTTATTTTAACCACGGTGTTATGAAGGAGGTGATAGTGTGCCGATGTGGAAATTCGTTAAAAATGGACAGCAAAATGACTTTTAGATGCAATAAAAAAGTTATAATGAAGAAAACAGCTCCTAAAAAGGGTGGATTTTGTATATCGGCACGTTTTTTGAACATGCTTGATTGCCGTTAGACAAAATTTTTCTGCTTTATTGCATCTTAATCCTCCACGGCAATTTCTTGTGCGGAGTTAGTTGGGGATATCTCCTTTTACAATGGTGAATTGGTATAGGGAAGGGTATGAAGGGAAGTGTTTATTAGTTTCGCTAAAAACAACTCTACAAGCCTTGGTGGGCCAAACATTGTTGTGGAGATCAACGAAGCCAAGTTTGGACGGATGAAATACAATAGGGGGCGTCTGTATACAGGCCAATGGATATTTGGGGGATACTGGGAAATTTTTTTATTTCTGTTGATAGGAGAGATGCCGATACTTTGCTCGGAATAATTCACGAACAAATTCTTCCTAGAACAACCATTTATAGTGATTCTTGGAAATCATATAATTGTTTGGGCCATGAAGGATTTAAACATCGAACTGTGAACCATTCGAAGCATTTTGTCGATCCTGATACTAGCACACATACCAATAACATTGAGAGGTTCTGGCGGGAAGTTCGCGGGAATTTTACTTTAAGAGGAGATATCCTGACCGCATGGAGAGGCTGCACCATTTTTTAAAGCTACTAAGGTAGGTTAATATTCATATATATTTGACTTCTTCTGATTTAACAATATATATCTTTGTTTGTTCCCTAAAAATAAATTTTAAATGTGGTAACAATGTGCAGGTCTGCAAAAACTAAACTAGTGCGCATAACGGTAATTTTGATGTGTAACTTAAATGAATTTGGACTATTTAACAATATTAATATGCATTTTTACATGATTTAACATCAAAACCTGTTGATAATTACAATTGTTTTATTACATTTCATATTATTATGATAATTTACTATTTTATTAGTTGTTTGTACTGTCCATTTTTAATGATCTACCGCTTTTTATTCCACTTTTAATTTTTTTTATCTTCTTTCATAGTTTTATTAACTTGCTGCATCACAATAATTAAAATTTGGCCTTTTCTCGGATTTTTAGGCCAAGTCCAAAAAAAATACGCGATTTTTGGCAAATTCATTTAATGTTTATCAATATGGGGTATGGCGATGGCCAAGTTGCCATCTGCAATAAAAATTCAGAACGACTGCTCAGCCCCATTTGAAACATATTCGGTTAAGGCAGGGAGACGTGTTGGCGTGGCAACTTTTAAATTTATAGCCTAAGAAAAAGTCGTACTAGACACTAATTTAGATAGCAGTGGATTTATATTTAATAGATTAGTCCAAATACTAGCATAATGCTGACGACGTAGATATTATAACAAGAACCAGAGCGAGAACCAGGGAAATTCTAGCCTAGCTCGTAGCAGCATCAGAACGAATGGGATTACATATGAATAAAAAAAAACGATAGCTGGCAATGTTGACGCAGATCTAATTGTCAATAACCAAAACTTCAAAGCGGTCAAAAAGTCAAAACTACGGAACACTGATAGTCCTCGTTTTTACATATGGATCAGAGGTATAAAACCATTAGAACAGATGAATACTCTCAAAATATTCGGAACGATCAGTGAAAAGGAAATATGGAGGTGTAGTTATAACTTTAAACTGCATTAGAAGCATAAGTTTAGTGGAAAAGATATTACCACTATAATCAAGGGAAACCGTCTGCAGTGGGCAGGACCTCGGAAGCGAACTTGATAAAAAAGATTTTAATAACACAGCCGGAGGAAATAAGAAGACGCGACAGACCAAAGCTGATATGGATAGACTGGTTAATACCTCAGCGATATATGTAAAAATCATCGTGTAAAATTTAATGTCAGACGAGAATTTTATCATGAGTCGGGAAAACGTTTAGTAGAAAATGGTAGCCAGGTTAAACATTTGTTATGTTTATGCTCATAGTCTTCGTGGTTATATACATAGAAATATCTTTTTCCGTCGTCACTTATTTAGAGATATTTTGTACGTCGAGCATTATTAGGAATTACAGTTTTCGAAAATGTAGAGTTAGAAGTGATTATGTTTGCTGTTAGTCATTGAAAATTAATTCTTTTCGCATGAAGTTTGTCAGCAATAGCAATTTTCATTGACCAACGAAATAGATTAGTTTTACTGACATTCCTCAAAGAGTAAAATGTTATTTCTTTTCGATAACGCTTTATTAAGGGTTATACTTTTCCCTGGCATACAATTACAAACAATATTTTTCATCGCATCTATTAAAAATTCCTTCTCCGCGTTTTTGTACTCTTCGTAGATATCAGCGATATATTATTATGTAAAAGTCATCGCGTAAAATTGAATGTCAGACGAGAATTTTATCACTGATCGGGAAAGTGTTTAGTAGAAAATGGTTAAACATTTATTATGTTTATGCTTATTTTTAGAAAAAGTTATATGAAACTTCTTTTTTTTTGAGAAATAAGTTTTCACCTCAAAAATAGAAAAAAAATGTACTCGAACACGAAAAGAGATCCTAATATTGACATGACTACATAGAAAAAAATTCCTGAGGTTGGCGGTATACTATAATATTTAATAAAACAAATAAAAACAGGCAAATCCGTATTGTACAGATTTTTTCCGGTTTACAACCAAACGTAAAAATCGAAATAATATGGTAGCCGTTTTTTTAAATCAAACATTATACTGCTCCAATTTCTTTCTACCGGGCAATCGAAGAGGTCGCCCACACGAAAAGATTTTCAAATTATTTTAACAACTTTTTTAAACAAATTTTAACAATCAATCTTTTCGGCCCGAACAATTGAACAATGGGACATTCTGAACAAAATAGGTAACTTGTAATTTTTCTGTAAACTTGATCGTTTTCGAGTTATAAACAATTCAAAACTGAAAAAAAAACAAAATTACGATTTTTAAGGCTCATAAACACAATTAAAAAATATTTTTGACTTCACCAAGGATCTAAATTCAGGTTCTAACCTTGTTCTATCATATTCCTATAAGTATTTTGGGCTTATCTAATTTTAAAACATTTTAATCGTTAATGATTTCCAATTTTAAATTATTTATAACTCGAAAACGATTAACTTTAGAGAAGACTTACAACAGATCTTTTTTGTTCATAATAATCTAAAAAAGTCTAAAAAAAAATGAATCTAATGAGGCGCGTATGGCAGGGCGGGCACTCATTTGCCCCAAAATACTTATCGGAAAATGATAGAAGAAGGTTTGAACTTGAATTTAGGTCCTTGATGAATTCAAAAATATTATTTTTTAATTGTGTTTTTGATTTTGAAAATCGTAATTTTGTGTTTTTTTGTTTTAAATTGTTTAAATTTCGAAAACGATCAAGTTTACAAAAAAATTACAAGAGACTTATTTTGTTCAGAATGTTTCAAAAATTAAAAAAAAAATTGTTCGGCCGAAAAAATTGATTGTTACTATTGTTTAAAAAAATTTGAATAACTTTTCGTCCAGGCAAAATCTTGAACCTTATATTGGTGTATATCATAAAACTGAATGAATAATATACAAAAAAAAAATTATGAGTATATTTTTCCGAACAAACCTGAGCTTTTTGCGCTGTTTAAGTCAGTTTCTAGTTTACTAATAAACTTCTAAAAAAAAAAACTGTTTCCAGTCCAGAACAACTATTTACAAAAAACTACTAATAGACAGATGAAAAAAGTACTAAATGTATTATAATAATTTGTGATTGGTCTAAAAATCACTTATTTCGACAAATAGTTGATAGTTTTATGAAGGTATATAAGCAATCACTTTTAAAATTAGTTAACTAAATATATATAAACTCTATAATTTTGACAAAATAACTTTACATGACTTTGTTACCGTTGGTTTGACTGCATTCATGGTCATATGTGGATGGCCACCGTCCTCGTAGTATTACCATTTCCTGGAGGGTTAGGCGCCTGTCCTCTAGCGCTATGTCGATGGACGTGGTGATGGACGTGAGGACTCCTTACAGAATTGTGATGTCTGCCGATGTTGGGCACATCGGGCAATGCGTACCGTAGCTTCTCCCAGAAGAACTTATCTCCCCACTGAATATACACATTAGTCTTTAAGTAGAGTCTTATATCGGGATCCAAGTCTTTGTGAGGCACTTCACCGAGAAGGATCACGATCAAACGTCTTCGGCGGTCGCGAAGAACTTGATGATGGGCGGATTTGAACTCAAATCGGCACCACTCGGATTTAATAAAGTTTTCAGACAAAATCATTATTGTTCTTTTCGAGGATTCTACGGCCTGTACAATGGTATCGGCGAGAAACGCACCCACGGGAAAGTCTCTGTAATGTAAACAGAGTTTGTAGTTCGGTTCTAGGGCCGGCGCCAGGACTTCTGCTATCCACGCCTCATCTTTCGAACTGTAACTGACGAAAGCGTCGAAGAGTTTTTCGCGATCATCCCTATCTAAATCTCCGGCTCGTTGGAACAACCGTACCCCGAACTTAGAATGTAACCACACTCGCACCTCTTGTCTATAAATGAAGATAACTAAAATCAACAAAACGATGACGGCGAAAACCGTTAAAGTAATTACTAACAGTGGCAAGTAATCTTGAATGACTTGTCGATGTATGATCGTTTTTGTTGCTGTTAAGTTTCCGTTGATGCTGTTATCTATGTTGGCGACGCCCGAACAAGAACCGTTTTCTTGATTCACGTAGAAACCGGTATCGGCACTGTCCAAGTACGCGTCTAAGTTATAAAAGTCTATATCGGTTGCATTAAAAACACACTTTACCGATGAAATATCTTGTACAGAGTCGCCACGTCTCATCCATTCCCGGAGGCGCTCGGTGAAATCACAATCGCAAGACCACGGATTGTGCGACAACGTCACTTCGATAAGGGTTGAAGGTAAATTCCACATGTTATACACCACTAGTCGGTTGTGATCCAATTTTAGCACCTTTAATTTTTTCATACTTGCAAACGTATGATTATTGATCGATATTATCCTGTTAGATTGAAGATGGATTTCCATCAAACTTTCCAAACCTTCAAACTCGTATCCATGCAACTCATTTAATCTATTTCCGTTCAAGTGAAGTATTTCTAGTTCCTTCAAGCCGTTAAAAGTTCTATTTTGCACTGTTTCAATATTCGAATTGTTTAAAAATAATACTTTCAACCGTTTTCTTCCTATAAAAGCATGACTGTTCAGCGCCCGCAAATCGTTCCCATCGAGATATATCTGAGTAGCATCCATAGGAATTTGATCAGGAAGTTTTGTTACATATCCACTAGAAGAACAATCTACTATATTAGCTGACCAAGACTGGTCATGATAACAAGTACAGTTTGTTGGACAAGTCATTTCGCAATCACAGGCATCGAAGTCGCAACAGTGGCATAAAGCAAAGCAGTGAGTTTCGTAAGTGCATAGGAACTGATAAGGAGCTGCTTCGACTAAAGGAATATAAGTTGCACCTCTATTATAAAGTAATTGGCAATAAATGCTTTCTAAGTCTACTAGTTTTGGCTGAGTTCGAGCTCGGTTGCCTAAATTTACCTTCTGGAGCCATTCCATGGTGCAGTCGCATTTGTAAGGATTTCCTCCGATGTAGAACTCCGGTAAATCCTTTTCGGGAGGAACTGCAGATATTCTTAAAGCGTTAGGATCAAGACTTGTTATTTTATTTCCAAACAAATCTACTCTTGTTAAGTTGGGCTTTTTAAAGAAAGTATAAGATTGAACTTTGGATATCATATTGTCGTTCAAAAATAAAACTTCTACACTATTAGGAATAGCGCTGCCTGTTATTTCAGTCAGTTTATTCGAGCTGGCATCAAAAGTACTCAACGATAACGTCGATTCAATTTCAAAATAATTACCCAGTTCCTCGATTTGGTTCGAATGGATGTCTAGCCATTGTAAGCCAGTTGGTATCAGTGCGTAATCAAACCATTTCAGCTGATTGTCTGAGATATTCAGCCACACTAAACTAGGTAATTTCCCAAATAACTCGCCGATGTCAGTCAAATAATTACCATCCAGTCTTATTGCTTGCAAATTAAGATTGCTATCGAAGGAACCAGCGGCAACCCTTTGAATTTTATTCCGGGATAAGTTCAAAATTTTTAGTGCAGTCATTTTATCGAAAATGCCCCTCGATATATTCCCTATGTTATTTTCAGTCAGCCTTAGTCCGTACATTTGTTTCAAATCGCTAAAAGTTTCATTAGTAATAACATTTATATGATTTTCGCCTAAATCTAGAGTCTTGAGTAAAGGAACTTTTTTTAGAACATCGGGAACATCTGTCAATTTGTTGCCATTCAAATGTAAATCTTGCAAGCTCGAACAATTTTTTAAGGCTTCAGGATGTATTATAGATATCTTATTGTTATCAAGAGACAATAAGGAAAGTACAAATAAACCGTTGAAAGTATCGCTTTCAATCTTTACCAATTTGTTATTCGATATGATCAAAGTGTGCAGATTATAAAGTGCAGAAAACGTATTTTCAGGTAAATACTCGACAAAGTTATCGTTGATTCTTAAAATTTGTAAGCTATAAAGATCTCTAAAAACTGATTGTTCTAATTTCGTTATTCTATTAAAAGAAATATCTAAAACTACCAATCTCACTAGTCCTGCGAATGTTGCTGTATTTATCCAATCGGCAGTTAGTTCATTGTGTGACAAATCCAGCACTAAGAGTTGCAACAATTCACTAAACAAACCGGGAGCTAAAACGTTAATGGAATTGTTCTGAAGGTACATTTCGCGTATTTCGCGAGTATCGGCAAACAATTCGGGCGGAAGACTGACTAGATTGTTATCTGATAATTTTAAAATATTTAATGATGTGAGCCCTTCTAAAACGCGATCTGCTAAATTATGAAGACCATTACCTTGTAAATACAACTTCTGAAGATGTGATAGTCCAGAGAAAACACTTGATGGTAGCCTGTCGATGTTGTTCCTGGATAAATCTAGGAGTTTTAAATTGGCACAACACTTTTCTGAAGGGTTTGAAGTAAAGCGAAAACTTGTGGCCTCTCGAAGTCGGTTTCTGGTTAAATTGAGAACTTCTAACGTATAAAGAGGGCATAAAACTCCTTCGGGTAGACTCCACATGTTGTTTTCACCCAAATCTAACCTTTCTAGGTTTCGTAATTCCTCTGTAAAAGCGTTAGGTGACACATCAAGTGTCATTGCAGACCAATCGGTGTTGTGGGTCCGAATAGTTAAGTTGCGAAGCTCTTTGAGGCCGCGAAAAGCACCATCGGATAAGTTTCCGATTTTGCAATACTCAATAGACAACTCCCGGAGTTCGACAAGTGGTTTAAAGCTGCCAGCACTTAAAGAACTTTGAAAAAACAATGCGTCACTGCACTCGAGCCTTAACCGGACCGTATGTTGGGGTTGGATCACACTAAAATTGGTGTTCTCCAATTCACTGTTAATAGTCCGTAGCCTACATAATAGAGCAACGTCGTCGTCGGAGTTGCTGTCCGCCACTATCCACTTACACTCGTCGGGCGCTTGATACCGGAGGGTTTTACTCAGAGAAGCCGACAGAACACTAAAAATCGCCCCGAACAACAGGGCGCACACCACCGTGGTGCCCATGATCGCGATCGCGTACCACTTTGACTTACACCATTGTATATAGCAGAGTTAATGTTTTGTAACATGACCGTTTCAACCGGCTGTTCGATGCTTGACTGAAGCAGTTGTTAATACAAGGCCACTAACTCCTCGGTGCTCTCACCCTCCCCTTGGCTTGTCCCCTCCGATGGTCGTTCTCTCGCAAGTAGGTACTGCCGTGCTGTGGTGCCGTTGCTTCTTGGTTCTCAATAACACACGCCGAAGAAGTCGTTGGTAACTCCTTCTTCGCGTTCTTCGGTTAGTGGTATGCAAAACCGAGGAACGAATTAATAAAAAAAATCTATAAAAATCGTTTTACGACTTTTCACAAAAATATTTTGATTTAGCGCTTTACATAAAAATGTATATTTCCGAAATAATTACGAAATCATGTCCACTTTGTGACATATTCATTAAAATCTAAATATATAATTTTATTTAAAACAATTCTACAATTCTACTACCGATTAGATTAGACTTATTAGTTTATTTTATACTAGTTTATTTATATTAAACAATATCTACTCCGTAACCGCAAATCACGACTTCAGATTAGATATAAAATATAGATATACGAGGGGCTATCAACAACTTATATGAATATAAACTGCTGGACAAAGTATTTGTAAATTTAATACTTACTTATCTGTGGCTTTACACAGTACATTCTGTTTGCTGTTTTATTCTGAACTGATTATTGGATTTTAATTCGTTTTCGTATTCGTTTCACCTGTATACGGGGTGTAAAAATAAAGTTGTGTTTTTTCATCTTATTTTGCAACACCCTGTGGAATGTATTAGAAAGAAACGCTACATATTATTAATATTTCAAGATAGCGTTATCCTTTTTTAAGCTTTTCGTAGATATCTTTATTATTAAAGATAATACAGAACTTTAAATGTAACAAGTTTTTATTAACAATTAAAGCAAATAAAACGCTACTTACATAAACTTTATTGACATACAACTGAAACCTAAAAAAACATAACCGAAATAATCATTACCAAATTCATCTCCTAAAAACACTTAATAACGAGCATTTCCACCTCTCCATCTAATTACTTTTTCACAGCGACGACGCATACTAAAAATTAAGCGGCGTATTTGGTCTTGATCAATTGCCTCCCAAACTTCTCTCACCATAACTTCTTTGTCGTCAATTCTTCTTTCTTCTTCTTAACTTGCCCCATCCCTAAGGATATTGGCGATCATCATGGCCCATTTGACTCTATCCGCAGCCGTTCTGAAAAGTTCTATTGACGTTTTCCCACTCCATTGTCTCAGATTCTTCAGCCAGTACGTGCGTCTTCTCCCCGGTCCTCTTCTGTCTTCCAGCTTCCCTTGTATGACCAGCCGCATCAATTCATATTTCTCGTTTCTTAGTATGTGACGTTATTGGCGATGTCAACGAACTATAGGGGGCGCTTTGACAGATGATCAGCTGATCACGTACGTAGGAAAACAAAACAGAGCTTCCATAATCTTTGTAGGTGAATCATTGTTGTGTGTAAAAATTATCTGTATTTATTATTTTTTGTTAACGCAATGGCAAATAAAGAAATTGAAGTTAGTCTGCTCGATACTTTGAAATATATAGGAGACACAAAAAGACCTTTAAAAGAAGGCGAGGCCTTGTTAAAGGCTGGCCACGTTTTGTTGTGTGGCAAATATAATATGATATATTATTTCCTAAATATATATAAATAAAACACTTGGTTGTTTTTATATCACTATTATTCCAAAATGGTACAATTTTTTTATGTTTGATTAGCATAAAAAACAAGCAATATTACGATTTGTTTACTGATCGAATAATAAGTAATTTATTTCTAAACTAACTAACTTTTTCTAATCTAAAGTCTTACTTAGCAGTTTGTCTTTAGTTACTATTATGACATTTAATATATTTACATATTGTAAATGTCCTAATAGTAACTAAATTATACAATATTATATTTACATTTTACTACTGATCACTTCTGTACAATAGGAGAACTTAACTTTAATATGAACATTGGTAAAACAAATATTAATACATTTAAGACTAGTTACATTAATTACAACAAATTAAGAAACTAAAATTGTGACACTTCAAAATAAAATAAAAGAATGTACTTATGAAAAAAAAAAAAACGAAGGAATGTCATGTACGATCTTGTAGATTTTTGTCACGAGGAAAAAAGTGCATACTTATTCTTTCCGATCGATAATTACTGCATTGCAGTGCAGAACAATACTTTTTAACATTTTGTTACCTTATTGTGATTTATTCAATAATATTTAAAATGTTTATAACTATGTCATGTGTGTATAAATAAATACAAAATGTTTTGTTATCCTACGTGCACTAGTTCAAATTTTTACCACACCGTGCCGCCTCTTTCGTTTGACATCGCCAATACCTAGTGTTGAGTATTTCTTTATCTTTTTTCATTCTTCGTAGCGTTTCCGCATTTGTTATGTGTTGTGTTCGAGATATTTTCCACATCCTTCGATAACACCACATTTCAAAGTTAATGAGTTTTTTATCTCTCGTCTCTGTAATTGTCCAATTCCCGATTTCTTTAATAGAGATATTTTTTTTGAGACTTGGTTTCTGATTAATATTCGTTCTATAAGATCTAAAACAGATGAATTATTTTTGTTTCTAGAGGAATTAGGATTTCCTCCGATAGTTGCGAATACCGAGCACTGGCTTGAAGTTAACGAGCCTTTTTTGTAGAAAAATATACCACAATTGCTAGGTATGATCGTCCAAGTTCAGCTCATGGTGGCACCCTTATTCTTTCTACAAATATTGATTTCTCTCCTATAACAAAATATGACTTTTACAAGAATTACTAAAACAACATCTACCATAATTGATTATATTGTCTCAGATTTCTCACCCCTTGATGTAGGTTCTACAATTATTAATGCAGGACTCTCTGACCATGAAGCAGTATATACCAATTTTAACTCTTAACAAAACAATCCTCGAAAATCCAACGTTTAGGTAGGATTTTTTCCGCTCAGAACTTTTTGGGTGCTTGACTTCTGGGTGGCACTTTCACTCTGTGGACGTGGACTATAATTTTAGTGATATTTTGATAAGCTTGTCTGTATTTTCAATAAGGCATTTCCTTTAATTACAATTAAGTCAAAACATCACAAACCCTGGACAACCAAAGGTATTCGCAGATCAGCCAAGAATATGCGTTCACTACTGTACATCAAGAAATGTCTACCAATGTCTTTGTCACTGAATATACACTTGAGTGCAAAATAATCGACTCAAAATCATTTTGCGAAAGTACGTCTCCTGTTTCAATCTAAAAAGTGCTAAATTAAAAATATTTAGTGAACAATGATTAACCTCATTATTGAGTTCTAAAAAAAATTTGTTTTTTGGAGAATTGGATGACACATTACAAATAAATAATGCAACACGTAGAAAGGGGGTCAGAATTTGATTCATTGAAATCGACACGCACCGACTTAAAGCGTTTGTTTAACATCGTACGCATCAATTTCCATAGCAACCCACTAATACGTCAGTCACTTAAGTTCGCAACTGCATTACAAATGGATACCACATCCGCCAACGCAACTCAAGCAGTAGCATTATTGAGAGAAGGCCTAAGCCAGAGGCCCGTGGCAAATCGACTAAATTTAAGCCAATCTGCTGTGTTTGGAGTGTACCATCGGTACCAAGATACTGCTGATTATATCCGTTGACAAGGAGGAGGCCATTAACGAATAACGACGGAGAGAGATGATCGATTTCTTGTATCGAAATCATTGAGAAATCGACATTTGAGTGGTGTTAAACTCAAAGAAGAGCTTAGAAAGGTCCGAGGTGTGGTTACCAGCCTTTGGACAGTCAGTAGGAAACTAAAGGCAGCCAACCTGACACCAAAAAGGGCAGCTACGGGTCTCAAGCTAACTGCAGCATAGAAGGAAAGGCGATTAGAATTTGCTAACGAACATCTGGATCGGGACGACTATCAATGGAGTCAGGTATTATTCTTCGATGAAAGTAGGACCTGCCTGCATGGCAACGACAAGAGACGTCGAGTCTAGGGAAGGCCAGGAGATCGATTTGCTCAATTTTGTATACGAGAAATAGTGTCATGAAGGCGATTCTTGTATGTTTTGGGCAGGTAGTTCTATGGATGGGAAAACTGAGTTGATTTTCATTGCTGGTGGAGGACGTGGAGGATGTTTAACGGTGGATCGTAACATCAGAGACATTTTGGAGGAACTTGTGGTTTTATACGCGGGATTTATTAGTGATGCCTTAATTTTGATGCACGATGCCATATCGTACGAGTCACCACCACCTATCTATCTAAGATCCGTATACCTACATTAAATTGGCCTGCTTTAAGCTCGGACATAAATCCAATTAAGTCTGTTTAGGATGAGCTTAAACGAAGGGTCCGGGACAGAAATCATGCACCAAAGAGCATAATAGAATTGAGAGCTACGCTTAATGATGAATGAGAAGCAATGCCTTAAGAATTTATTAGAAACGTTATTAAATAATCACCTACATTAAATTGGCCTGCTTTTAGCTCGGACATAAATCCAATAAAGCCTGTTTAGGATGAGCTTAAACGAAGGGTCCGGGACAGAAATCATGCACCAAAGAGCATAATAGAATTGAGAGCTACGCTTAATGATGAATGGGAAGCAATGCCTTAAGAATTTATTAGAAAAGTCATCCGATCCATGCGAAATCGATTGGAAAGTGTAACTAGAAGTAGGGGTGGTAATATCAAATACTGAATAATTAGGAAATTTATTTTGTAATTAATCATTTCTCTGTTCATAACGTCTTTATTGCATTAGTTCCAATGATGAATATTTAGGAAACTGTTTATATTGCATATTGTTTTTATAATGCGTCTTCCAAAGAATGCAATAGCAGTTTTTGTAAGTTCAATAATAAAGTTATTGTTTGCACATTACATTTTTTTAATCTCAAATCTCGCTTTTGAGTCGATTATTTTGCACTCAAGTGTATTTCCAAGTACAGAGGAACCTGTCTAAAACATAAAACATCTAAAAAATGTGCTATGAGAATCGTCTGGAAATCTCTAAAAATGTTATAAGGGAAACTTGGTCCATAATAAACGATCGAAATAAAACTAACACAGCTTAAACATCATTTTCTCTTCCAAACCCTGAAAATCTAAATGAATACTTCGTTAATGTGAGTAAAAATAAAACATCAACTATTTTGTCACAACAAGATACTATTTCCTATCTATCCAATTCAAAAAAGTCTCGAAGTCATCCTTTATAAGACCACCTGATAAATCTGAACTGATCCAAACAATCATTAGTATCAAAAGCTAATCTTCCTGTAGTACTGATGAACTATCCATAAAAATTTTTTAAATTTCCCAAATAATGTGTTGGAAGTCCTGGTCTGACTAATTAACGATTCCTTTGAAAAAGGTATATTTCCACAGTGCCTAAAGACAGCCACAACTATTCCTCTTTATAAGGGTGGTGGAAAATCTAATGTCTGCAACTATAGACCTATTGCGTTACTACCAGTCCTATACAAAATTATTGAGAGACTTATAAAAGAACGACTTATGTCCTTTCTTGTCACAAAACATTTTATCACAAAGTCAGTTCGGATTTTTATCTAATAAATGTACCAGCGATGCTATGTTTTCTGTACTACATGTGGTCTATCAAGTACTAAACAATAATCTTTATACTGCCACTGTTTTTTGTAACTATGCCAAAGCTTTTGATTGTGTAAATCACGACATTTTGATAAACAAACTAAATTTCTACGGAATTCGAGGTATTTCTTTGAATTGGTTCCAATCTTACTTGAGGAATAGGAAACAACTAGATAGAGCAAATTCTACTGACTCTAGTCACAAAAGCATTGTATGTGGAATACCACAAGGTTCAATACTGGGTCCTCTACTTCATCTTATCTTTATAAAGAACATCACTAACTTAAAAATGTATGGAAAAAATTTTCTCTTTGCTGATGATACCAGTATTACCTGGAGGAACTCTAATATTGCAACTCTTCATGCAATTATAACTTCTGATCTACTTAAAATAAAAATCCGACTCTAATTGACTCTCTTTTAACGTGGACAAGACAGTAGCATTATTCTATAAATGAGCTCTTCAACCCTTGCTTCTTAATAACAGCCAGATCAGTATGGCTGATTCTGTAAAATTTCTTGGTATTTTTATAAACAGCAACCTTAAATGGTTCCTTCATATCGGTTTGTTAAGTAAGAAACTAGCCTCAGCCTGCTATGCAATAAGATCTGTTTCGAAGGAAATCAATTTAGCATCTTCCAACATAACATACTTTTCTTTGTTCGAGTCTCATCTTCGATATGGCCTTTCTTTTTAGGGTTCTAGTACAGCTGCCCTATCTTGTGTTATTTTTAAATTACAAAAAAGAGCAATACGGTATCTTTTTGGCCTTAGTAGAATAACACATTGGAAAAGCTACTTCAAAAATCACGGGATTTTAACTCTCTCCTCGCTATATATTCTGGAAACTGTTGTTTTGACGTTTTTCCAGCAAGACCTAATCATGACTACTCCACCAGAAATTCAAGCTTTGATGTGTTTTTACCGATCCCGTCCACTGAGTAAGTAAAGAAATCTGTATTATATTCGGCAAAAAAAATTATACAACCATCTTCCTTTGCAACTTAAATTTACAACATTTTTGCATAAATTTCGTAAATTGACAAAAGTCTATCTATCTGAAAGACCTTATTATTCAGTTGAAGTGTTTCTTAACGAATAACTAAGAAATTACGTACGTTTAGCTACAAGCAACAAAGTATTTTTATATATCTTTGGGTAACACATGCAGTATCGCATGCAATTTGTAATGTAGTAAAATTTTGCAATGGATTGTATATTTATTATGTTTTATTTTGTGATATTGACGATTTATGTAATTTTAGTAAATTTTAATTGTTATTGTTATTTTTTTTTTATTTTTTGTAAGCTTTGTCCATAAAATTGTACAATTTTCAGTGACAATAAAGCATATTTCTATTCTAATAAGACAGATGTAGATGGTTAGAAAAATAATCATAGATTTTGTTTCTTCACTCATGAGAGAATTCAGATCAGATTTCAGATATTGAGCAAAGAATCATATTGATGACTTGACTGGTTAACTCAGTTTGTAGACAAATTAAAAAATGGTAATGTCCGAAATGAAATAAATATTTTTTGTCTCATTGTGTACTACTCTCCCCTAAACCAAAATATCGGAGAGGACCAGAAAAAATCATATAACATAATAGTGAACTTAAACATGCCACAAGAAAACAGTTTCAAAACTGCTACTTTTTTTCCTTTTGTTCGCAAAATTACCTATTCTAAACAATGTTTCTTATAGTCCTTTGTCGCTACTAAATATTACCATTGAGCAAAACTGATAAACCATCGTTGACAGATCCGCGGTTTTATTTTTTCGAGACTTCCCGTCACGTACCCTAACAAGTGATCTCGCTACTCCTCGCCTTGATTAATAAATGAACACCGTACTGAAGACAAACCGCGAACACATCTAGCACAGGCTGTGGTGCTATAAAACAGCGGCCATCGTCTGGCGTGGCGTATTATTACCCAATTAATAACCCAACCGAGTGGAATTCAGCTACACGAAAAACCCATCTTTGGGAGGAATATTGAAAGATCCCTACAACCAAATCGAGCAGGCGGCAGAGATAGCCGTAAAGGGTAATGATATTTTATAAACTTTCAACGAGTATACACGTGTCTCTCTTTTTCGCGTTATAAATTAAGATTGCCATTAAATTAACGGTATTGTATTTGTCACTAGCAATCAAGAAAAACAGTCCTTTCTCATTAATTTATTATATATATATATATATATATATATATATATATTAATGTGATATTAAAAGTCAGAGATGCGCCAAGCAATTAATTAGCTAATTAATTAATTAATTAAACTTATTTAAATGATGCAATTATGATTTTATCACACTATTTAATTCTCTTATCTCAGGGTTATATTCGTGCTTCAATATCTATGCTTTACATATGATAGGTAAGGTCTGAGGAATACCGGAATAATAAACATATATAATACAAAATTATATATTGAAATAAAATTCACTCTCAAATATCTTAAACAAAAAATATCTCATACAATAATTATCAAAATTGTGTTCTACGTACGTGAACCTTCAAAAATTAATGTTATGTACTATATAATTTAAAATTTCAAATCAAAATTTTTGTTCTATATCTCCTGATAAATATTTCTATCTTTTCTGAAGCAACTAGAAAAAAAACTTTCTTGATAAAGGAAAAACTGACGAATGGTAAAAAAAACTATCTCTCTGATGATGAGTTGTCCAAATCCTTGTTTCTTGTAGCCTACACTATCTATTATTAGCAGTTCCCTAGGTAATCAGCAATCTTACAACAAATTATTGCGAGCCTCTTGTCTTCAATGATCTCCTTCAGATGCACGTATCGTTCAAAAGATGCTAGCCTCTTCTCCTCTCGATAAACTGAATCTCTCGTTCCGGCCTGAACAGTGACTCTTGGAATATATAAGTAGAAAAGTATGACTTACAATATTTTACTGGATCAGCTTCCGTCAGGATACACTTAGTCCACGAAAACTCACAAACATTCACTTCTATTGCTTACAATCACTTGGGAACCGCCAAAGAACAACGACCGTTCGCCTTGCACCCTTGGAAAACAACTGATTCTATTTTCTCCCTCAAAAATCTAGCTAAACTCTCATTCCTACATAGCTATCTATCTCTTTTTCAATGTCCTCCAATCAGAGTTCCTCATACTTCCCACCATCTACCATTTAGATGACAAACAACAATTTTACCTACAATTATAAATTTCCTACAAACTATTAACATGCTAATCGGTTTCTACAAATTCTTAAGAACTAACGGAGAAATATAATTTATAAATTCTACCCTATTGTCTTTATTTACTGTACAAGTCCATTTGGAAAACCCGGTTGTATTATTCAATTCACTACGTTCACTCAAATATATTTTACAAAGAACATAATTTATGCATATCTTAAATTTTGTTTACTACAGGTAATCCAAAGATAATGGACTTTCGTTTCTTTGAAATATCTTTTATAGTTTATCAGTTGAAATATTTTGAATTATTATATTTTATAATTTGAAATATATTAAGAGCAAACCAATATTATTTTTAATTTTTACATAGCATAACAACTCTCCAGGATATCTTGAAAATCTATTTAGATGGTCTATTTAGTAATTTTAATTTTATCTTTGGCGGATAAAATGAATCATAACAATATATATATATATATATATATATATATATATATATATATATATATATATATATATATATATATATATATATATATATATATATATATATTATAACATTTTAATTTGATCTAAATTTAAATAAAGTTACTGATTTCAATTAATATTCACTAAATATCTTAATGATCTTAATTATAGATGCAAAATTTTAAATCAGATGTTTAAATTTAATCTCAGGGTTCTTTTGTAAGTTCTAAAATACTTTTGCATTTGAAACCTATAGGAAATACGTGAAATAAAATTCATTATAGCATACGTTACGCCTGGGAGGCCTATGGGTAACAAGTTTTAATTAACAATTATGCAGCAATACAACTAGTAGTTTAATATTATAATATATCAGAAATACATCATTATATTAAATATTATTTACTTCTTCTTCTTAGAGTGCCGTCTCCCTAAGGAGGTTGGCAATCATAATGGCTATTTTTATTTTTGAGCTTGCTGCTCTAAACAAATCAATCGATCTGCATTGATACCAATCACCTAGATTTTTCTGGTTTGTATAGTGGTGATTAGTTCTGTTTCTTTACCAACCCTCTCCAGTACTTCTTTATTTGTAATTCTATTATTCCATGATATTTTTAATACTCTGCGGTATAACCAGAGTTCGAAAGCCTCGATTCTTTTTAAATTGCATTTTTCCCAAGTCTCAACTCCATATAATAATATTGAAAATATATAACAGCGAATAGTACGTAGGTTCCCAAGTACTGATATTTTTCTACTTGTTGTATCACGTTACCATTTATTGTCAATAGGTAATTAGCATGTACTTCGTTTTTTTATCGTTTATAGTAATTCCCATCTCAACACTATTGATACTTAAGTTTTCGATAAGATGTTGTAGATCTATACTCGTTGCTATGATCACAGTGTCGTCTGCATTCGTAAGTTGTTTATTAATTTTCCGTTAACGGTAACTCCCGCTTTGATATTGTTGAGCGTGTTTTGGAAAATTTATTCAGAATATAAGTTAAACAAAAGTGGCGATAAAACACATCACTGTCTAACTCCTCTACAGATCTTCATTTTTTCTGAGTGTTGCCCATCAATTTGGCACTTTGGTTCCAATATAATGTTTGCACTATATTTATGATTTGACTGTCAATGCGCTTGTTCGTTAGTATTGATATTAGTTTTTCATGTCTTACTTTATCGAAAGCTTTTTCGTAGTCAATAAAGCACAAGTGTAGATCACATCCCGTCATCGCTGAATCAATATGTTGATGGCAAATGGTCCTTCTCGAGTACCCATTCCATTTCGGAAACCGAACTGCTTCTCGCTAATATCCTCATCTAGCCTTTCGTATATTCTCTTATGTATTTCTTTCAGCAGTACTTTTAAAGTATGACTCATGAGGCTCATGATTAGATAATCAGAGCACTCTTTTGCTGCTTGTTTTTTAGGGACGGTTATAAATGCTGACTTCAGCCACTCTTGTGGTTTTATTCCCGTATCGTACACCGTATTGAATAAATCTGCCAATTCCTCCAAGTTATCCTCTTCCACTAGTTTTAACAGTTCTACTGGTATTTCATCTAATCCAGCTGCCTTATTGTCTTTAGAGTTTTTGATAGCATATTTGATGTCATCTATCGTGATCTTCTGTCTCTAAAGGATTTAATTCTTGTATTTTCTCCATTTCACCTCTTTCATCTTGGAAAAGTTCTCTAACGTACTCCTCCCATCGTCTTAATTTCTCTGGTAAATCTATTAGTAGTACTCCTTTTTTGTCTTTTATGTGTCCTTGCTATCTATTTCGACCCATTCCAGTCACTTCTCTTATTTTTTTGTGCATATTTCTCATATCATATTTTGTTTCTAGTTCTTCTATCTCTTTGCATTATTTCATCAAATAGATTTCTTTAGCTATTTTGATTTTTTCCTTAATTATTCGTTGTATTTCTTTATACTTCTGTAGATCTTTTCCTTTATATTTCCTTCTTTCTTTCATC
Organism: Diabrotica undecimpunctata; assembly: GCF_040954645.1. Taxonomy (NCBI): domain Eukaryota; kingdom Metazoa; phylum Arthropoda; class Insecta; order Coleoptera; family Chrysomelidae; genus Diabrotica; species Diabrotica undecimpunctata. The sequence goes on from NC_092810.1 coordinate 36,484,525, forward strand.
TGTAATAGTATTTCTTCTCTCATCCACTGTTTTTTAGCCTCTGACCTATGTTGTATCAAACTTTCTTGAGCTGGTTTCAGTAATGTGTTTTTTATATTATACCACTTTGTTGTTTGTTATCAGTTAGTGTTTTTTGCATATTAACATTTACATTATTTTTTAATTCGTTTTTTATTTCTTCGTTTTTTAGCATTCTTACATTAATTTTTGGTTGTTGTTTTCTGAGTTCAATTCTTTTTAATTTTATTTTCACGTCAGCAACTAACGCATTGTGGTCTGAGTTAACATCTGCTCCAGCATAAGTTTTAACTGAGGTTATAGAGTTTTTATATCTACTATTTACGAGTATAAAGTCTATCTGGTTTCTGACAATGTAGTTTTCTGTATGTGAAGGAGACGTCCATGTATATAGTTTTCTCTTAGGAAGCTGAAACCAAGTATTGGCAATTACCATATTCTTTTCTGGGCAGAATTCTATGAACCTTTCTTCTTACTACAGGGGATTTATACTGGAAACTTAAAATGCTCGAATCACAAATTTTCGATAGAATTAGGAAGTCAGATGTTTTCACTACAATTAGGACATACGTAATTAGCATTTTGCAAACAAATGCAACAGGCGCATTTTTACAATAATATCTACTTTTTCTATTCTTGCAAAATGTACAGTACTTTCTTTTAGTGGTTAAAGGCTCAGGGTTATTCTCTTCTATTGGTTCAATTCCAACAAAATATCTTACATCATTTCGGGTTTGGCGTGGCAAATGCATGTTTTCAGCTCCTTCCATCAAATGATTTTTCATCAACTGCAATGTTAACTGTTTTAAAGAATGTCGTCTAGCGAGAATACCACTTTTGTTAGAATTATAGAGTATAAAAGCATTTACACCAGCTACATTCAGTATTCCATAAAGTATGACCATGGGCCATCGGGTATTTCTTGCACAATTATATTCACCACATAACTGATCGGCAGAATCTACACCCCCTTTGGTCACATTATAGAATGTTATCATCTCAGGTTTCTTTAGTTGTAAACTGGAAGCTACCAATAAACATTTTTTTTTTTTGAATATATGAAGCAATAGTGACGTTTTCGGTAAAGCCAAATAATGTTGAATGTATGTCTCTATTTTTAGGTTGAATGAATGCCGGTGGTATTTGTTTCTTATTTTCCCGTACAGTTCCAACAACTGTTAACTTATGATCTTTAAGCATCTTTTTTATTATTTCAATTCCGGTAAACCAATTATCCATCCTAACATTTCTTCTGGAATTAAAAATAGGCTCACACGATCGTTCTACAACATCCTAAGTTTTGTTACCAATTTTATATGGACCCTCCAGCTGAAGCCGCCCTTCGTAAATCTCCAGATTGACGGTGTAATAAGTTCTGGCGTCTACTAAAGCAAAAAATTTGATACCATATTTTGCTAGCTTGTTGAGAATATACATAGACATATACAGAGAGAATATACATAGAGAATATACATAGAGAATATGCAGGAAACTGCACCTGCCGTGGAAGGCCCAAAACATGTCATCCAGTGTCACATAGTCACCAGCACTATATGATATTTGACAAATATTACTGAACAGTTCAAAAATGTTTCTAATAGGAGTGATCTTGTCAACTTCTTTTATTTCTTCTCTTGTGGTTACATTATCCATTCTTGTGCATTTCAGGAGAAAACCAAATCGATTATGCCCATTGCCGCCGTGAATCTAGAATTACCAGTTCCATCAGTGGTCCAAAATTCGGTAAGATTTAATGTGTTACCATGTAATGTACCTGCTAGATATAGGATTCCGATACCAGCTTTAATTTCATTGGAAGTCGTGGGTTTTTTTCTGTAATCAGAAACTTCGTTATTTGTTACTTTGCTTGTATAAATATTTGTATTACGTACAATGCGAGATAACATATCTTCGCTTATTAGTTTTAACCAGCATTCAGAGGGTGTTTTTGAATTTCTGGCATAGAGCTTCACCCCGGAGATATGGGTTATTATATTTTCTTGCCTATTAGAAACGTTTTTACGAGGACATTCTTTTTTCTGTTTCGTGTTAAATTTTCCCACGAAAACAAAAAAGGAAAACTCTCACCTGGTTGGCTGTCTTCATTTTCTGCATGTGCTTCACCTTCAATGTTCTCTTCTGAGTCTGTGTTATGATCGCTGACTTCAAAATAATCAGGATCTGCCACCGAATCATTATCATCGTCTATGTCCTCCACATCTGTGGGTACCTTCTCATATAGCTTTTGTAGTTTCTGTACTTCCTTCTGTAAATAATAATATAAAATTATAACCTCAATATGATACAACTAAGAACCTCACCTTTATTAATTTTAAATTAATAAAATTAACAAAATAGCAATTATTTTCTTACGACAAAAGAACGTTCTAAAACGTAAAATACGTGGTACTTTATTCGTCAAATAAGTAACGCGAATGAATATGTTAGGCCTGTCAGGCCCACAGTACCCTCTATTCGAACTCTAAGTTACTAACAATTTTAACTGATACAGAAATCTATACTGATTACATAGTTAGGAAGGTACACTGAACATAAAAATTGTATATATAAACTGGTGCATTTTATCGCGAAAAATAAAACGTCATAGGCCTGATAGGCACAGCGTATGCTCTGTAGAGTTAATAAGCAGAAATAGAAGGAAATAAAAGAAATGCCAAAATGTTCCATACAGTAAAATACACTCACCGGCACGAAAAACGGAGCACTTGCATTTTTAAAATAAAAACTTAAAATTTTAATTCTTTTTATTTAAACTTTTATTATTATAATAACGTAAACACAAACGAAACAAACTGTTTTAAGTGATTTCTAATAAAAATTTAACTTTTGATTAAAGAACTGTTTCAGTAGATAACAAGTTAAAAATTAAGAAGAAAAACGAAAATAAATGTAACAAAATGTGGCTTAATTAATGAAAACTTAAATCATGTGTCCAGACAAACTGATTTTTAATAACGAATGTTTCCTCCACGTACTTGAATTATTACCTGAATTCTCCTTGGCATGCCTAAAATCAAATAAGAAATGTCCTGTTGAGGAATAAGTTCCCATTCCTCTAAAAGGGCTTCTTGTAACTGATTTAAGGTTAAAGAGACAGGAACACGACTTCGTATCTTTCGCCCAAGCATGCCCCAAACATGTTCGATTGGATTTGCGTCTGGACTCAGAGCTGACCAATCCATTACAGGAATGTTTACTTCATTTAAAAACTGTTGAGTGATTCTTGTACAGTGAGGCTTGACATTATCATGCATCGGAACAAAGTCATTTCCAACAAAACCAGCATAAGGCACAAAAAAATCTTAGACATTTTCATCAATGTACCTTTCAGCTGTTATGGAGCGTCTCGAAACAATGTACAATTATGTACATGCCTCTAGAGAAATTCCAGTCCACATCATAATTGAGCCCCCTTGATAGCCTACCATAGGACTGAAACACAAGACATTCTGCAAAACGCTCATGTTTTTTTCGACATACTGTCTCACGACTATCTGGAGACAGCAAGGTAAACCTGGACTCATCGGTAAATAAAACGTGCCTCCAATTACATACAGTAAAATGAGCATGGTTTCTGGCAAACTGAAGCCGCACAACACGATGGCGCTTGAGAAATTGTAGGCCTGTTGCAGGTCTGCGACTGCTTAAATTTGCTTCTTCGAGCCTTCGTCTAATTGTTCGTTTACTTACGTTAGTATTCCGGGCGTACTGAAGTTGATTTTGGATTTGTACAGCCATGGCACGACGATCACGTAGACTTGTAAGAGGAAGAAACGATCATCACAGGCACTAGTTCTTATTATCATTTAAACAAAAGATCAGAAATTCAAAATCTAAGCAAAATTTATAGTTATATTATTTCTCTATAGTTTATTCATTAAAATATCACATTTTAATTTAATATTCCATATACTTGTTACATTGTTTAGACATCTATCAATGATGAATAAATCTTCTTTTTTATTACTAAATAAAAAAGAATTTTTTAAACAAAATTTTATTTTTTGGCAATATAATTGTCAAAAATGAAAATTGAAAGTTAGCATTTATGACATTGAGGCTTATTTGTAATTGGACGCTATTCTAACTTATTTATAAATTCAATTATTTTTAAAAAAAAAAATTTTTCAAAATTACTAAATTTAGAGAAACATTCATTGGATATTATTTTTAAAATAGTTTTTAAGATGTTTAGCAGTTTAGATTTAATAACAAAACTAATTTTATTTGGTGAGTTAAAATTTATTTTTCTAGTTTTACTCTGTAAGATTTTTTGTATTTTTTTAGAAGCTCTTGATAAAGATTGTAAACACAATTGAAAGCTTGACATAAAGAATAGTTTACCAATAGCCCCTTTTATTTTGACTCCAACCCATAAAAAACATATTTATATATTTTTTCCAAACGAGTCACAAGTACTTCTTTTTTCTTATATATATATATATATATTGTTATGATATGCAAAATCGAGAAAAATATTGGGTTGATTAAAATATTTCAAAGTTCAAAAAACATTAAAATAATTCAGATAAGTAGAATAATAACCAACAAACATTTCGAAGAAGGAAAGTTATTAAATTCTTGGATTACCTGTACTAAACAAAATGTAAGCTATACATAAATTATTTCTTTGTTATACTTGAGTGACCCGCATAATTTTAAGTGAAATCCAAAGACAATTGAACCGGGTTTTCCAAATACATTAATGCCGTGATTAAAGACAATAGAAGAGATTTTAGAAAGAGGTTTTTGTTAGTTTTTAAGAATTATAGAAAAATATTATTTGTAAATAAGTTTTAGGAAATTTTATAATTATAGGTAAAAATTTGTTTGTTATCGAAATGAAAAAATGGGGGAATTGTGACGAGTTTTGATTGGCGGAGATTGAAAAAGGTGGGATAGGTATGTAGGAATGAAAGTTTAGCTAGATTTAGGAGAGAGAAAAGATAATCAGTTGGTTTTCCAAGTCTGTAAGACGAACAGTGATTGTTCTCTGGCGGTTCCCGAGAAGTAGCAAGCAGTAGTGTTGAATGTTAGTGAGTTTTGGGGAGTTAGCGTATCTGACAGAAGCTGAAGCAGCAAAATATTGTAAGTCATATTTTTCTTCTTATATTCCAAGAGTCACTGTTCAGGCCAACGAGAGATTCAGTTTATCGTAAAGAGAAGATATTCCAAGAGTCATTTTTCACTCGGGCCAACGAGAGATTCAGTTTATCGAGAGGAGAAAGGCTATCATAATTTGAATGATTTGTGCTTTTGAAGGAGATCATTAAGGACGATATACTTGCTACAATCTGTTGTAAGATTGCTGATTACATAGGGAGCGGTTGAGAGGAGATAATATAGTCTACAAGGAACAAGGATTTGGACCACTCATCATCAGAGAGAGATAATTTTGTTTTCTGCAGTTTTTTCTTTTATTGATAACACAATTTTTACACTTAATTTAGAAAGGATATAAATATTTTGATTAGGAGAGTTAGAATAGTTTGGGATTTTGAGATTTCAATTAATATTGTTTATACCATTAATTTTGATTGTTCACGTACGTAGAACAAAATTTTGAGAATCATTATATGAGATTTGTTTATTGAAAACTTTTGAGTGTGAATTATTTCATTAATTTTATTTCAATATATAGTGTTAGATCATATGTGTTTTTTATTATTCCGGTATTCTTTGGACCTTACCTTTCACATGTAATAGCATAGATATTGAAGCACGAATTTAACCCTGAGATAAAAGAATTAAAAATTGTGATAGAGTCATAATCATATCATTTAAATAATTTTAATTAATCAAAAAAATTAATTAGCTAATTATTGCTTGGCGCACCAAGACTTTAAATATCGCAATATATATATATATATATATATATATATATATATATATATATATATATATATATATATATATATATATATATAGAAAAGAAATTTAATCTTTGCAGATTAGTTAAATAGTAAACTCTTAAATGCAAATTTGCAGATTTCCCCAATATTTAAGAGTTTACTATATATATATATATATATATATATATATATATATATATATATATATATATATATATATATATGTATATTTCTGCCAGTCCTTCAACATCGATTACAACTATTTAAATCTGTATTTGCCTAAGATTTTTTTATTCTCAGGTAGTTATTTGGAATGTTAGCATATTAAAAGGTACTCAAAACGATAGTAGGTAGCGTGGTTTTTATCAAAACGGTTCCGTTGTAAACATGCAGGGTTTGTTTAAAGAGCACTACAAACAATATTAAGATATTCTCAATGGCGGTTCGTTGTTTAGGGACAAGGTGCGCCTGGTTTGTCAACATAATAATGTGTTTGAATTATTAGAAGTGGTAAATTAAAACATTTAATTTTTAAATTTGTAAGAAACCAAACCTATTCTGTACAACGAAGTACAACGAAGAAATAATTAATGAAAACGGCGAAGCACTAATAGACTTTTGCGCTAGAAATGAAATGAGAATCAACAACACATACTTTCCCCATAAAGACCAACATAAATACACTTTTAACAATAATCGAGGCCAGCGATCAATGATAGATTTTATAATCACAAATCGAGTGATAACACCGTCACAAGTACTTGATGTAAGGGGCCCTAACATCTGCTAACCTGGGTCCGATCACAACCTTGTTTTATGCAAAATGCAACTAGAACGTTCGCAACGAAACAAAAAACCCCCAATACTCATCGAAAAACACAATATAGAGTCGCTAGCAACAGAGAGTACAAAACTCCTTTATGAGAACAGGATTACCAGCAGCAAACAAAAAGAGATCGAGTTACAACCAGAATAAGGAGTAGAAGATACTTGGCAAAAAATCAGGAAATCCATTAACCAAGCAGTAGAAGAAGCAATTGAAAAGCGGAAAATGAACACGAGGGCGATAAACCACACCAAACCGTGGTTTTGTCAAGAGGTAAAAGAACTCTCTGAATTTAAACACGCAAATGCTACCTGAGATATAAAAGTACACAATCGGAAGAAGCTCTTGCAGAATATGTCCAAGTAAGAAACAAAGTAAACGCAAGAATAAAATCAATCAAAAGAGATCATTGGGCTAAATTCACCAGCAACATGGACTACGATCTACATGGTGCCCAAAAGAGAGTATGGAAAATGCTTCGGAACAGGAAAAAAACAGTTAACAAGTTCGTGCAGACCAAGGGAGTACCTATAGAGACATGGCAACAGCATTTTAAGGAGCTACATGATGCTGAAGAAACGCTGAATCTAAACGAATACGAAGCAGATCTAAGTACTACAATAATGATGAAGAGGTAGAAGCAAAGATCAAGAAGCTAAAAAACAGAAAATCACCTGGAACAGATGGTTTACCAAATGAACTCTTAATATGGAGGCCCTGAACTTGCAAGTAAACTGTCACAACTATTTAACAAAATCTTAAACGACACAGAAATACCAGAGAAATGGCATAAGAGCATCACAATGCCCATATTAAAAAAACTTGCCCACAAAACTACAGAGGAATAACCCTCTTAAATACAACGATGAAACTTTTCACGAGTATTCTTAAGGACAAATTGGAAAGGCAAATCACTAGTACTGAAAAACAACAAAGTTTTACAAGACGGCGGTCTATAATAGATGCAGTATTCATAATAAAACAAATAAAAGAAAAAGCTATAGAGTTTGACATGACAGCGTATATTTGCTTCATTGATCTGACAAAGGCATTTGACAGGGTTTGCCTGGGAGACATTCTAAATATAATATTAGAAAATAAAACACCGACCAACATAACAAAAATAGTTCAAAACCTAAATAACAACAATGTAACCAAAGTAAGAGCAGGAGAACAATTCACTGAAAATATTTCAACACCGGGAGGAATTAGACAAGGCGACAGTTTAAGTACCTTGTTGTTTAACCTACTCATGGGCAAAATTATAAACAAAGTAACATCTCTCAATCTCGGATACAGAATGAGCAACAAAAGAGTTGGTATGGTATGGTGTGTTACGCAGATGATGCAGCAATTATTGTGGAATCAGAAGATGATCTTCAGAGACAGCTCTTTTCAGTTCTTTCAAATAAGCCGCCAACTAAATATGACTATTTCTACCAACAAAACTAAATGTATGACAATAGCAAAAGATCCGCTCAGATGTAAGTTAGTGGTTGAGAACAACCCCATAGAACAGGTGATGCAATTCAGATATCTGGGCATAGATATATCAAGCTCACACGATCTCAAAGCATCCGAATTGTCGGGATGTCTGCGGGAGACAGTCTGGTCAAATCCGTATATGCGCACAGATAGTAAAATTAGAATCTACAAGACTTGCATACGACCGATCATGATATATGGCATAGAAGTGCTCGAAGATACCAACAAAACGCAACAGATGCTAAGGGTTGCCGAAATGAAAACCCTAAGAACAATAGTGGGCAAAACAAGAAGAGACAAGGTGAGAAATACATACGTCAGAGAGCAGTGTAAAATTCAAGATACTGTACGATGGGGAAGGCAGCGTAAGAGGATATGGTACAATCATGTAAGACGAATGGATGAGAATAGACTACCAAAAATTACCCTAGAAAACAACCCGCCCGGTTCAAGACCTCCCGGAAGACCACTTAAAAGATGGAGGGATAGTTGGCAATCTACCTCCCAGGAAATTAACCAGAGGCAGCTTCAGAATTAAACAGATCGAAAGATCTCCAAGAAGTAGAAGAAGAAGAAGACGAGTATAGAGCAAAAATTGCCAATCAATAGAAAACACGACAAATAAAGAAAATGACTTCCCACAACTAAACGATAAGAATCAGAAAATCAAAGGATGAAATTTGATGGAAAGTACCAACACTAGTAGAGTGAACTATCTAATAAAATTGAAAGCAAAGATATGACTCATTAAACGTTATAAATAAAGTTAAAGAAATTTTAGGGATCTGGAAACCTAAAAGACCAGGGTGTATAGAGGATTTAAACCGCAGAACCGTAATAGAAACCGAACAAAAAAAAAGGAGAATTGGGAGATTACAAAAAATATACATTCGAATATAAAAAACGTTTTATTATCTAATGTAACCTGTAACGCTGGACCTCTAACAACAATTAGAGAAGTAGAAAGAGCTATAAAAATTACTTGTTCAATTTTTCACATGCGAAAAATCATGTCATTTTTTTGCAGTATTAATTTCTACCATTCTACCATAATTTTACAATCATTACCCTACTCCAACCCTTTTTACTCCCACTTTAACCCCACTCCTTTAGAAATACAGACAGTTTGAAAATAGCAAACGAAAAAGACCTTCTCTTGCCTGTTGACTATCTCTAGCAACAGACGTATTCTCTCTTGCCTACTGACTATCGCTAGCAACAGACGTACCTCTCTTGCCTGTTGGCTGTCGCTAGCAACAGACGTATTCGCTCTACTATTAACTGCCGTTAGCAATAGACATTATCTCTCTCTCTCTCTTTCTCTCTCGCTTATAGTTACGCGAAAAATACCGCGAATCCTCTTTTGAATCGTATACAGACGCAAATGTGCTCTGTGATCTCGTGATCTTAGTATTGGTACCGCGAGACATGTGTTGAGAAACCGGTAAAGACAGCTCCCCCGTACGAAGAACAACCGCAAGTGAAAGTCTGTAAATACCGCGAGTGTGTGTGCAGCAACAGTATTGGTAAGACTTTTTATAAACTTGATTTTCTATTATCTGTATAACCCTTTACTACATATTCTTTTGAATTTATTTTGAAGCAGCCCTATGTAATACAGTCCTCATATATGTAAATTATATTAATAGTTTTACATATGTACACCCTTTTTTGTTGAAGACGGAAAAGCAGAAGGTCCAGATAAGTTTTACTCGGATTTACTCGTAGAGTTACCATTCAGAGCTTACAGATATCGTCAAGACTAATTAGCTATTTTAGACATGTAAATGAGATGTATTGTATTTAAAATTTCCATTTCTTTATTCATCCTTCTCAAAACCTCTTTGCGATGTGTTCTGGCCAGAATTCTTCTATTACACCCACAACCCAAATGATTCGTTTTTCATTCATGTCGCATTCAAGGCTTAAGCTTACATTGTATAAAACAAAGTAGAGAAAACCTAACACCTTGCCAACCTAACTCTTAGCTCCAAATTTAAATCTCTTGTACAGAGCACTATTCTCATTTTGTTGAAATTTACTCCAGCCTTTTTTATTCTGATTATCATTTCCTGAAAGTAGTAATTTGTGGTTAATGGTTGTTCCAAGATATACATATTTGTCCACTCGTTTGACATTGGTACCATTTATTAGAAGATTCTCGTTATTTCTTTGGGTCTTCTATATTCTCTTAAATTGTGTCTTCATAACATGATCAAATTTGATTATGTGCAGCAACAAGATTTTAGTGGTCTGTGTTATTAGCAACAATATACGGTAGTTTTTACATCTTATAGTCGCTCATTTTTTGTGTAGAGGAATATATATTGAGGTACATCAATCAAATTGTTGATCATTTTCCCGAATTCCAAACAGCGGCACAGATAAAATGGATGATAAATTATCGTAAAGGCTGCAGGATTTCTCCTGATATTGTGCCAATTTCTGGGGATCACATCTCTTTGTCGATTTAATTGCATCTTTTACGTCAGAGAGTAAGATACTTGGCGAGGGCCATAGATTTTCTGCTGGACTCTCGTTATATGAAAAGGTTGGACGACAAGTCACACTGTTAGGGTAACTACGTCACCTAGGAAAAAAATTCCGAACTACCAACATCTGACATTAATTACATATTAATATAATTAATAATATTGGTTACCGTAACTTTTAGGTAAGATTTAATATAAGGAAAATAATGTAAAACTTTATGTTAGTTATTTAAACTCCTAGCGCCACCTAGGAAAGAAACCTGAACTGCCAACTGACATTTCAACCTAGGAGTCAATCATATTTTGTTCTTGAAACAATACGTTTAATTTAATACTAATAATATTAATTTCATATATTAATACATATTAATTGCATATCGTCGGCTGTATGCAATAGTGGCACAACACAAAAACTGTTAATTTTTCAAAACGGGCGTTTAAAGTTTGTGTGCCAATAATTTTGTCTTTTTTGTTTTACTACATGGATTGGAATTTTTAGTGGTAGGTGGTAGTAGGTAGCATTTAATCAATTGTAACGCAGACTTTTAAATTTTTAACCCTTATTTTGAATTATGCCACTATTGCACATCAACATTTCCTCTTTCAAGGCTAATTAAGTTTTTTTTTATTTAATGGGTGACTGTAGATGGCAACTGATTGGATTCCCGTCGCATGCGACGGACAAAATCACTAATAATCTAATAAAAGGCTAGGATGACATATCAAACGGAAAAGCAGTTTGTTTAGGAGGATAACTCCTAGCGCCATCTAGGAAAGAAATCTGCACTACCAACTGACATTTCAATTGTGTGAGTACTAATGAATAATATTTTGTTCTTAAAACGATACGGTTGATTTATTGCTAATTCATTCTACAAATTAGTGCTTAAAATATCCTTACTCGGAAATTTTACTACTTCATCAGTTATTAATTTTTTCGCAAAATTGCCAAAAGACAAAAATATTGGTTACTGTAATTTTAAGGTAAGATTGAGCAAAATAATTTAAAGTTTTTTGTTACTTTATATTTACTTGGTTTAGTATCTAGCCTACAAAAGAAAAACAAAAATTTTGGAAAAGTGGCGATTTATTTCTTAACAAAGTTTACTCTTAGCTCGGTTCACTTGACCCAGCAATGCTCCAACTATTTTAACCAGTTTGAAAAATACGTTCTCTCGAGGTCTGCAAACTAGGCTTTCACTTAAATTTTCGCCCGGCGAGTGCCTTTTTATAATTTGGAAACAAAAAAAAGTCACACGGGGGCAAATCTAGAGAATACGATGGATGGGGCAACTGTTCGTAGTCAAATTCGACGATAATGATGCCACAAAATTCGTTTGATTTGAACGTACTCAAAAGTTTGGGGGGATTTAGGGCTGCACACCCCGCTTAAAATATTTCTGTGCGCTTAGATTTTGTTGTTTCTTTTGTATGAAAAATGCTTTCAGAACAAGAAAGTGACGTGTCCATTTTTATTACAAAATGTCAAGTAGTTTAGGAGATGATGCAAAAAAACAATTTTTATTTTGTAACTTCAAAGGGCTGTAACTTTTTTTGTGTATACTTTTGTACTAAGGTAAGTTGGATTCAATCAATTTATTTTTGTCTCCGGAATGCGTGATTTAAATTATGACATACCTTTTTGAAACACCCTGTATAAAACGCTACAATAGTTTCGCCGCATTTTCAATATTTCGTCTATATCCTGACGAAATGTATCCCGTATTTAAATTACCTTCTTTATCCATCAATGACCACGTTTTAGGTTTAAACTCTTTAGCAAGAAGTTTGGCCTTTTGAAATAAATGTTTCAGTTCATTCCGACAACCATATTCTTCTATTTCTCTGCATATTTGGGAGATGTAAACATTTAAACCCAAAATTTCCAGTAAAAATTTATTGATTTAGATCTTATTCATAGTGATAATTTAAACTGTAAGGAACTCAAGTACCTTATAAAAAACGATAAATGTAAAGTAGCATCGGGAAAAAACTATTTTAGGTAATTTATGTATATTTTCTTATTCACTAAAAAAATACACTTGTTTAGGTCTTTAATAAATCCCAAATGAAAAGCTATCGTTTATTAGCACCTGCCTGGGAGTTCTATTCTTTTGTTGGTGGTAATCCCTTTTTAAACATCGCTTAGGGTGAAAGATCAGGCAACAATATACCTGCTGCGTTTAAAAGGAAACGTATAATGGTTTAGTGCAGGTAATACCAATTTCAACTGACTAATCTGAAATAAATTTGAACATGACAAACAAGCTACTTCTGATAAGGCAAGTTTTATGTTATACTAATAATTATAAATAAGGAATAATTGGATAATCGTAATTTTTATCATTTTAACAGGATAATATAATGTTATTCAACATGAAAGAAAGGAAATAAAATTATTAATAAATTTAGATTCAGGTAGACTTTAGCTTTAATAAAATCTATTTAATAAGAAATGGTTAATATTTTTATCTTCGCCATTCTCTTTGCCTTGATCTCTAAGCAGGATTGACTTCTTTAATTATAATTCTCTGTTTCTATTCGGATCATTTTAACATAATAGTTTTAGGTGTTGTTTTGTTTTTATTTAGTAAGTTTAACCGCCGGTGTGTTTAACGAGCAGATACACTTTCGTCCAAGTCAAATATTTTTGTATATAAACTTTCGTCCAGGGGATCAATTCTATAATAAAAAAAAAAAGTTGTCTTACTGCGTTATAAAATTTATTATCTTAGATTAATGAATTTCATTTACAACTTACAATATAAATAGCAAATAATAATAAACTTACTTAAAAACTAAAATAACGGGATGTATATTTATAACATATTCCAGCCTAGTAATAGTTTTTTATTGAAATTTTCTATTTTACTCTTCAAAAATTTCTCACGAGCTACAGATTTGTAGATCTGTTACATTTATAAATACTTTGAATTCTAATGTAGATATCATTTTGATATTGATTGATAGCCTCCAAAAACACGAATATATTGGGATGGTATGTATTAAAGGATTTATGTAAATGTGAATGGAAAGATTCACATACATTGGTTGTTCTCGTAGTTTCTGATGATTTTGCAGCCCAGAGTATCGGTGGAAATGTTGAGTTTTCATCAACATATGTCTCAACTAAATAATCAACAAAAGCATTTAGTTCGACACTCTCGGGCATAATTTCGATCAGATTAAAAACAAAACAATCACCGACTTTTTGATGATCTAGAAAAAGAAGACCAAAGCAATGACCAATCTATTTTGTCACTTCAGTTCTGTTTTTGTAATTATTTGTTAACCCAAGTTCTAAAAGCCTTATAAATTGATTTTTCAAAATCAATGACAATATCTTTTGGAAGAAAATTTAAAGTTATAATTGGTTTCAAATGAGTGTAGAGTAATAAATCATGAAGTGTCATAAAATTTGCCTGAATTTCGGTGTCATCATGGGCGTAGGCAAATGGACGGATGTCAACTTCGTCGTCAAAAATTGATGTACCTCAAAATATCATATTTTGGATATTTTGTGATAACCAATTTTATTTAATTTTTCGATTAACTTATTCTTCAAACTCGTATTCCATTATATGGTCATTAAAGCTAATTACATTTTTATTTATAAAAACAAATTCACTTCCTTACTGAACGAATAAAAGCATTAGAAGAAACTGATAAGGGTATGACGCACCTCCTAATATTACTAAGAACTAAAATAAATCAACATGAAGACTAATAACGCGTAATGAGGTTTTACTTACACTTTCATTATAATCCCTCTTTTATTTTATTATTATCATTCGACATTCGACATTCGAGTTAGTAATTGTTACTACACCAATTAAACGTACAGTAATATTGTGATATAGAAATAGTGAAAAAGTTATAAAATGGCGACATTTACTCCAAAGAAAAGAGGTGTAAAAAATTCTCCGCTATCTGTTAGTGAAAAAGTTATAATTTTAAATGTATATGATTGCATAAAACACGATCACCCTAGTTTGTCTGTGCAAGAAAGTGTTGAGCGATGTGCCCGAATGACTGGAATTGGACAGTCCACGATTTTTAAATTATTGCGAGAAAGAAAGATATCAGGCCAGTTAAGTCCATGCAAGAGAAAATCAGGAAGACCAATAAAAATCTTAGGTGAAGACACCAAACGTGACATTCGAAGAAAAGTTCATTCGTTTTATTTTAAAAAGGAAATACCCACCCTTGACAAAATACTAATGGAGATAAGCCAAGATAACGATATTCCTTTGATATCCAGAAAACTTTTATGGAAAACTTTAAAAAGTATGAATTTTTCCTGGGAAAAGCACAATCGAAAGGCACTATTACTGGAAAGTGATGAAATCATTTGCTGGAGACGAAAATATTTGAGAACTATAAAACAGTACCGCAGAGAGCACAAGAAAATTTTTTATCTTGATGAGACGTGGATAAACGAAGGTTATATAGTCCAAAAAATGTGGCAAGATAAAAATGTAACAAGTGCTCGCCAAGCTTTCATAGAAGGCCTTTCGACGGGTATTAAAGTGCCTTCGGGAAAAGGGAAGAGGCTTATAATTGCTCACATTGGAAGCGAAGAAGGATTTTTAAAAGAAGGTTTGTTAAGCTTTGAGTCGTGTCGGACGGGAGATTATCATGAGGACATGAATTCGGATGTCTTCGAAGACTACTTCGGGGAAATGTTAAAATTTCTTCCAGCTGATTCGGTCGTGGTTATGGATAATGCAAGCTACCATTCAAGGCGCATAGAGAAGGTACCAACTTCAGCTTGGAGAAAGCAAGAAATTATTAACTGGCTGTCAAATAAAGGTATTCAGTTTGAGACGAATTCAATAAAGAAGGAACTACTAGCCGTAGTAAAACAACATAAATCTCGCTTCATAAAATATGCCGTAGAAGATGTAGCAGAAAAGTATAAAGTAACTGTGCTACGCCTACCGCCATATCATTGCGAATTAAATCCCATAGAATTTATATGGGCACAAGTTAAAGGATATGTTGCAAGGCACAATACCACATTTAAAATGAAAGATGTCAAGGTATTGTTTGATCAAGCCATTATGGAAATCACATCAGAAAACTGGCAAAAAGCAATTCAGCATGTTTTAAAAGAAGAAGATAAAATGTGGGAACTGGACAACTTGGTCGATCAGGTGGTTGACCCTATAATTATAACACCAGGGGATGATGACAGTTCTTCGGATGAAGACTATAGTGATGTAGAATTGTAATAACGTATCCAGTAAAGTTTTTGTAGTTTTTGTGAATAAATTGATTTAAACTCCCCACAAGTGTTTCAATATGTAAAGTTCATTCGTGTGTGTTTGTGAGTATTTCCCGATTTCGGTTCGTATATATTTTATTGTTACATTTTATATTTTTTTAATAACACTGTTCTGCTGTATTACATTTTTATTTCCTTTAATATGATTTTTAAGAATGCATATTCTTTTGTCAATTAACCCACTAGCGCGCCTCTGGCTCAGTGTTTATCTGTCGATAACAATGGACTAATCCCTTAAAACAGGGTGATACCTACCTGCTCTTTATGAAACGACAGAATTTTGCAATGCGGACGGAATTTATTGACGGATTATTGACGGATTACCCTGTAGCGCTTTTGAATACTTCATGAGATTTTATTACTCTACACTCATTAGAAATAGATATAGCTCTAAACATTTGGTCCTTATTAAATTGAAACATGTTTCATACGTAGATGATAATTTATCTGACAATAAACAAAATACTAGTGGAATGTAGTGGCCATTGTAGTATCCATGAATTGTAAACATTTGATAATAGAATTTTGGGCAATATTTAAATGTACCTTCCATATACATTCTAGAACACTTACATAAATGTCTAAGATTTGTCTCACAAGATATGATAGTCAATTTTGCACTCTTATCATTTACCAATAAAAAGTTTTTATTTCTAGACCTGATGATAGGGTCCTCTAATTTTTTCAATAATTCCAGTACTTCTTCTAACGTTTTTGATAAAACTGGGAGTAATTTTTTTCTTATATCATAAATACTTCGTTTCACTAATTTCAAATTCATAATCGTTAAATTGGTATTTTCTTCTTCACTTAAAACGCGATGTAAAATTTTCCTGGGTTGGATACTTATATCTTTTGCAGCTTTACGCTTAGCTACTACTCTTACAAACTGTTGTTGAATGCAGTTGGCCTACAGACTTTCATGAGAATGATTTAAGTTTTGTCTAGAAATTACTACATCATCCCCAATGTGTAGACGGCAGCGTTACAACCTTTGGTACGGCATCTCCAGCATGATTAGCCACTTTTTAACTTTTCGGCAAAATTGAATTTATAATTATTCACGAATAAAACTTCTTTTCGTTGAACTTTTTTTCACCACCATACGTTTGTCGAAATTCTCCATAACGTTTCAAGAATAAATGATATTTATAACACAATTCAAGACTATAAGCAATATAAACACTTTGAGAATATTTTCACAAATGAATAAACTCGAAGATTATTATATATTATTATCGTACATATTTATTTATTTAATATTAATTGCTTCTTCGAGAAGCATTACAAAAATATACCTAACCCTTTAGGTAAGTTTACACTTTTTATTTAGCGTAATGTACAGTACCTAATCGAAGTGTTAGAATTTTAAAGGCCGCTCTTGAAATACAGGAAAATTCAGGCAAGTACCTTGTATTATTATAATTTTTAGGTTTTCCTTTAAATTTTGGTACAAAAGCTTACTGACCGATTGTAACTAAACAAACCAGACTAAATAAATTAGGTAGTCAAATTGTTTACTTATTTAAAATAAGTCTATAAATATTTGTAGTTTTAAATAGGTAAAAAGAAATAAAATAAGACTTACAATCAATTCAATTTTTTTACCAAAACGACCGGATTCGCTTTCTACACTTTCTACACAAAATCTTCTGTGATAACAAAGTCGCCGGTGCTCGTTCCACAGCGATATCTGACGCCTAATAGTTTCGGCAGAAACCTAAGGGTGGTACAGATAACACTAAATCTTACTTCTGGAATATCAGTTATCTCGGCTCTTTGTGTAGCGTCTTTTTCGAGAAAAATAAAATCTTCTAAACATTTTAGCATCTGCAGAAAGTTATTGAGTCTTCTAAATACGTGAATTTCTTTTTTTTTTATAATTTCTTAGTTTTCTTCTTAGTAAAATTGGTATAGATAACACTGAATCTTCTGAAATATCAGTTATCTCGACTTTTCTAGTTCCTTATCTTAGACGCCATGTTCTTATTAATAACTTAGTCGCCGGCGCTCGTTCCACAGCGATATCCGACGCCTAAATGTTTCGGCAGAAACCTAAGGGTGGTATATATAACACTGAATCTTTCTTCTGGAATATCAGTTATCTCGGCTCTTCGTGTAGCATCTTTTTCGACAAAAATAAAATCTTCTAAACCTTTTAGCAATTTCAGAAACAATTTCAGAAAGTTATGCAGTGTTCTAAGTACGTGAATTTCTTAGTAAGAGTGAATCTTTCTTCTGGAATATCGGTTATCTAGACTTTTGTAGTTCCTTATCGTAGACGCCATTTTCTTATTATTTTGTCATCAATAACATTAAATATAGCAAGGTTCAATTTGTCTTTCTTACCAAATTCAAAATTTTGCCCTCATAGATACTCACACAGTGATATTCGATGCCTAAATGTTTCGGTAGAAACCTAAGACTATTGTAGATGACACTGAATCTTCCTTCTGGATTATCAGTTATCTCGGCTCTTTGTTTAGCGTCTTTCTGAAGAAAAATAAAATCTTCTAAACATTTCAGCAATTTCAGTAAGTTATGAAGTCTGCTAAGTACGTAATTTTTTTTTTGTAATTTCTTAGTTTTCTTCTTAGTAAGAGTGGTATAGATAACACTGAATCTTCATTCTAGAATATCGGTTACCTCGAATTTTGTAGTTCCTTATCTTAGACGCCATTTTCTTATTATTTCGTCATGAATAATATTAAATAAAACAAGGTTTAATTTGTCTTCCTTACCAAATTCAAAATTTACCCCGATAGATACTGACACACAGCTGATAACCCAGTCGCTGGCGCTCGTTCCACAGTGATATTCGACGACTAAATATTTCGGCAGAAACCTAAAGGTGGTATAGATAACACTGAATCTTTCTTCTGGAATATCAGTTATCTCGGCTCTTTGTGTAGCGTCTTTCTCGAGAAAAATAAAATCTCCTAAACATTTTGGCAATTTCAAAAAGTTATGGAGTCTTCTAAGTACGTGAATTTCTTTTCTTTTTGTAATTTCTTAGTTTTACTTTTATCTTATTTCTTTGATATATCTTTTGTGGTGACATTCCTTGTAGATCTAATATATGGAAGTTAATTTAACAATTATAGCAATTTTAAAAAAATTGTCCTACACAATCATTGAGTAGATTTACTACCTCAATGCTCTTGTTGCCGGTCCTAAGCCCGGATAAAGGAGGAAGGTTCATGGGCGAGATTAGCCAAGTTAAAAAAACCTTGTCTTTTTTTAAAAAATATATCAGGTTTTCGATACAGACTATATATGTATTACATTTTTAAAATTTGACACTGCCCGATCAACAGTGCTGCTAAAATATTTTATAGTGAAGCAGTTGCACGAACAGCTTGATGACTGTGATGAAGTTTCTAGTTGTTTTAAACAGATCAAGAACGATCTAATGGAGAATGGAGACTACCGCGACCCAAAGGCATTCAAATTCCAGTCAGCAGACTAGTACTCATGAAAATAATCAGAAAAATGTCCCGTAAAATCGATGAAACTTCTAGTAAAACCGATGAGAAATTATAAATTTCTAAAAAGGGTAATTGATAATTAAAAAATGTTTACAGTAAAATCCATGAATGAACATGGATCCACAACAAAACAGTTACAGAACCTCTAGTATCTATATAAGCAGTACCTATTCATACTTTGAATTCAATTAAGTTGTGATCAAATCCACAATTATTAGTACCACGTTTTACTATACCGCCGAGTAGTGATTTGAAATCGTCGTTTTTGATTTTTGTGTTCTAATTATGTGCAAAACGATTTAAGAGAGATTGATGTAAGGGGATGGAGAAGATAGACACTCAACAAGGAAGGATGGAAGAATATTTTGAGGCCGACCAGGGCTAACGAAGGGCTGTAGCGTGAACTGATGATAATTCTGATTATGTAGTCGACAAGGGATTTTTAACGTAAGTTGGCGTTTCCTGCAAACCCACTACAGTATTGAAATCACCTGTTATTGTAGTACCTTGATGGACTTTTAGTTTATTAGCAATTAAAAGAAGCTAAATTTAATAACATTAAGACATCAATTTACGTATCGTATTATCTGTAAATACTGCTACTGTATAAATATAAATACATATTAAAGTGCTTAATTGTGCTTAAAGTGTGGATGAAAGTACATGTTTTGTTAGTTTTCCAGACACTCATCCATTAGTTGTTTATTTCTCGTAGATTTTGCGAATATATATATATATATATATATATATATATATATATATATATATATATATATATATATATGTGTGTATATATATATACATAATTAAACCTAGAGCCACGATTAATACTATTACAGGAATTAATATTAAACTCAACAGTCTTCCGGGTTGAACCGCGTCGATTATCATTGCGCCGAGTTTTCGACATCATCTTCGATGTCTTCATAAGGGATTACGAGGTTTCAGTATCCCAAGCCCACAGACACTACTACACTGATCACTAACCAATGCATTACTGGTGCTGGGAATAGAGGACGGTTCATTTATACCGTCGATGGTGATGTGGTTTGGGTGGAGTTTGGCATGAGGGTTTTATGGTTTCGTTCGATACTACTAAAAATACACTACAAATGCCTAACAGAAATGCCTAGTAGAGGAGGACCGTTACTAAGAACTATATAATTTTACCTTGAGGTAAAAACGTAAATTATAAAATCATTCATATTGTCCTTATACAGACTCAGCGGATGCGACAATAGCCGACGGATTTTCCGGGTACATACTTTCTAAAGGGAGGGATTGCCCAGAAATATGTAAAACTAATAAATATTTCAATCTTTTATTAGATTTCTGGAAACTAAAATTTACCCAAAACTTTAAAAATTACAACTATGAATCTAAATAAAATAAAATCGAAAAATAGTATGAACTAAATTATAATGAGACGGAACACCTACAGGCATAGTATTTTATAAGCGTCCGTTGTGGGTGTATAATGCAGGAATACACAGTGCTAAAGAAAATAGAGTATACTGCTACGTTTGGGTAGAAGGTTCAGCTGGAAGGGGCGCCCAAGAAATAGGCTCTTGCCTTATAAAACATGTAACAAGTTAATTAACTCCAGAAGTCAAACATCTTACCCTTTGGTGTGATTTTTGCGGGGGCCAAAATCGAAATATTAAGTGCTAGATTATCACGAGCTTCAGAGAGGCTTTCGGCAGGTAGATGGCGTTCTATTGAACAACCTGGCGCTTCAAGCGGTGATCAAAGAACGAAGAAGAGGCCTTCGTCCATATAACATCATCTCCATAGATCTTCGAAAAGCTTTCGACACGGTCTCGCAACGATCTATTGAACGGGCTATGACTCGCTACGGGTTGGATGCAACATTTAAGCGGTATGTGGTGGACTCGTACCTGAATTGTCGTACGAGGGTCGCAGCCGGGAGCAAGTCCACGCATTACATCAAGATGTGTAGAGGCGTCAAACAGGGAGATCCCTTGTCGCCCTACCTCTTCAATACTCCCAATTGCAGACGGCAGGAAGATCTTGGTGTTGGGCTACGCCGATGATTTAATCCTGCTGTCCGAATCTGCCAAGGATGGTACCAAACAGCTCCGGACAGCCGTCGAATTCTTCGAGAAGAGGGGGATGTCGATAAACGCTGGTAAGAGTGCAGCTATTACGGTTAACGTTAACCGTGGTAATAAGCACTCTTACTGCGTGACGCGCTCTCTCTTCTCTGTCGGTAATGACAGGATTCGGTAGCTGCAACCGAGTGAGCTGATTGGATACCTAGGCAGAAGGTATAATGCATTAGGACCTGTGGTCCTAATGCATTAGGTGGCCTTCAGCGAGCTGCAGACACGGCTCGATCGAATTCATCGAGCGGGGCTTAAACCAGCACAAAAACTGCTGGTACTAAAAACATACTTGCTCCCGAAGTATATCGACATGTTGCAGAGTCCAACCATCTCGATGAAGACGTTGAAGGGCTTTGACAGGTCCGTGCGTATAGCCGTTTAGAAGTTTCTGTCCCTCAACCGCACGTGAGCCGATGCTTTCATCCATGCTCCCACCAAAGAGGGTGGCCTGGGCGTCATGGCCATGGCCATGCACGTCTCGGCTATTATGAGAAGGAGACTGACTAAATTACGAACCTCAGCAACTGATTCGTCCTATTTAGCCCTCAGTTTACCATATATGTCACGTCTCTGGGAGAAGATCCCTAAATGGACAAGAACATCTGCCGGCAATTCAGCATAGATCGCACGTGAGTTGAGCCGGAGGCTTGAGGACGGCTATAGTGGAAACGGACTTCGCCAGGGTTCTTCACACTCTGAAAGCTCGGCCTGGATCAGCAATCCACCGCCTTACTGGTCGGGGAGAGATTTCGTCAGGGCAATTCAGCTGTGAGGAAATCTACTACCAACTAGAGGCATCCCTTCAAATCCATCACATGAACGGAGGTGCCGAAAGGGATGCGAACGTAACGAGAGCCTTTCTCACGTTTTGCAAAAGAGCCCCGCAACACACTGGCACCGAATTAGAAGACACGACCAGCTCGTTACGTATCTCCGAAAAGCAGCTGAAAAGAAAGGGTGGACTTGCGAGGTCGAGCCTCGGATAAGATGCGCCGACGGGACTCTGAAGATACCTGACCTTGTCGCGCATTGGGATGAGCAGGCAATTGTCATGGACGTTGCCGTCAGCTGGGAGGGTCCTGAACCCCTAAGTACAGCTGCTGCCAATAAAACAGCGCTGTACACAGAGCCTCGATTCCTTTAGACCATGCAGACCCGATATCCAGGGAAACAGATTTGCATGGCACATCTAATCGTGGGAGCTCGCGAAACATGGTGTCAGTCGAATTCTCGTGTCATGAGAATGCTAAACCTATCACGGTTCGACGTCCGCAACTTTATCACTAAGGCAATTATGGGTAGCATCCATATCCATAGTCATTTTATGAGTTCCTAACATAAATGACTTATGAGATCTTTCATTTTCGAGTATTCTTATCGGCTTTTTCCTATCGCGGGACCGACGTTCGTCTAGTTAGGGTTTTTTTTTCTATTTTACTTATTGACAACGTGTATGTTTGTGCTGTCTGTTCATGTTTGTGAAGGTCCCATTTTACTATTTTCATATGTTTTATACTATTTTTAAAACTTTTATGACAGCCTTTTTGCTGTCCGGCTGATTTTTCCAGTCCGCGATAAGCGTTTGGCGATGGTTGCACTACAGAGGGGGGAGGTCGGTCTCTCACGGTTTTTAAGCTGTTGCTTTCCGGATCGGAACGGGGAGGAACAGACCAGCAGGATTGGGCCGGTTTTCGGATGGCGGGGGTTTGGTTGCGTGATGACCGTAGCCACCCAGCAGGCATCGCCCGGCCTGCAAACTAAAAGAGGTTATGGCTCCACTCTAATACTTATGCTTAAATCAATTTTGCATGGGACACGCACAAACTTAGAAAGCAATACCGTAAAATATCTCTGTTCTGGTCATAGTTTTCTGCCCAACGACACTGATTTCAGTGATATTGAGTCGGCTCTTAAACGACAGCAAAGATTATACACTCCAAATGACTACATCTAGATTATGCGTTCTTGCAGAAAGCAGAGACCATTGTTTGTTACCCAAATGCACGTCGAAGATTTTTTAGGCGTAATGAACATTGAAAAAAAATTACTAATCGCAAAGTGACAGTAGATAAAGAAAAAATTAATTGGTTAAAGAATAGGTCAATCAAAATAGAAAAGTAAGACCCATTTCGGCTAATAATACCTACAACACGATTTTTCACAACCTTAAGAAATCTTTAGCGATTTAATACCACTGTGGCCTAACGGAAAGCCTATCGTTGAAGCGAAATTACAAAATTGGAAATGATGAACGTGATGATTTTGAAGTGGATGACGTAGATTAATATTAAAATTTATTAAATTAATACGTTGCATAATCATATCCCTAACTTTTCGGTAAATAAAAATAATTTTTCTAACTTTACTTTTGTTTTTATTTAATATTGTTGGTATTAATTTCCCACTTTGCAAAATGCAAAAACCTACCAATCCAAAAAAATTTCCCGTTTCTCTTTTTAATATACAACAATTAAAATATTTAAACATGTAGAAAATACCAAAATAACTATCCACAGTAAAAAAAGTAACACAGTAGTAGCAACATATCCTACAGATATTTTAAATCAATAAAAACTTTAAACTTGATTATCTCAGTTTGTCACTATTGAGGGTTGGTAGCTTTCTGCATAACGCCGTCCAATTATGGCTTATATTCAAGAAAAATAATAAATCTTATCCTTATTACCATATGGTTTTCTTTATATTTGTCGTCATCAGTAACTTGCAATAGGTATTTTTAAAAAGTTTTTGTTATTAGTTCGCAGAAATTGTTTCCCCAAAAAAAGAAAAATAAATAAATCTTTCAGCAATTTAAAACTGTCCGTCTAGGAAGTGCAAGATCGAGCACTGGGTAATATGCAAAAAAGAAACCAACCAAATGATTTATAAAGGAGCCATTGTTAAACGGTTCGGTCCAGCATCCAGCGAAAATCACCGCGGGAAACTCAATTTAAAATACTCATAAATCTCTCAGTTACAAATATCCCACATTTTTCGTATAATCTTTTATAATAACAACAATCCGTGTACATACAAGAATTTGAACAGCGTATACATTTATGTTAATATGGGCCTTTTTTCTTAACCAAATGCAGATTTCGTTTTATGTTGAAAAATTCCTCGATTTAAAAAGATCTGAAATAAATTCTTTCCATTCACTGATATAAAAAAATCAAATGCCATTCTGGTTTAGTGAAACAGTGAGCAATTGAAAGAAAGAGGACTGTAGGTAGCCAATAAATTATTTAAAGAATTATGAGAAAAATGTAGCATTCAAGTAAAAAACGCTATCAATTAACTCTAAATAAATTATGTCCTGTTATATTTTGGTTGTAACTTTCGAAAACATTTAATTTTTGACAGTTAATGTATGGCCTTTTCTTTTATTTTTCTTCTTGATCTTTTTTTTTACTAGCTTTTTATGGTATTTAACTTTAGGTTCGCAACATTGCTCTTATTGACAGATTTTTATAACTAACATCTAATTGTTATTCGGTATTGTTAATTATTTCATCGTTAATAGGCTGACACCTGTACAAAGCTTCTAAATTGTGCAGATTTATGTAGAAAACTATGGTTTCGTTAGTGAAACTTCGTGCATTACGCCCATTTTTTGGTCGACCAAATCGTCCATCAAAGCCACTAGTTATATATTCTTTAATAATAAGGTTAATACATGTGCCATGGTAGAATTAACAATGTGAAACTGCATCTCAAGCAAGTAATTCAGCCTTCAAAGAACTTAAGAGGCATAAAACAACTGTAAATAAAATCAGATTTAATTCACTTTTAGCAAAATCCCAACTTATTACCTGCCATACTAAAAAGTCCCCTTGATCGAAGTACATTTAAGTTTTGAAAAGGATAAAAAAAATCTTTAGTTGAAATACATTCTTCTACTTCTATAAACGCTATCGATTGTTAAATATCATGTTGGCTATCATACTCGCTCTCATATCTGTTACAGCCTAGTAACATATAATTCTGCCCTCACATATTTCTATATTGACACACTTAATTAACATTGGAATTTTCAGTGATTTAGTTATACCATTATCTACAATTAGATTTAAAATCCGAAATAAAAAAATTTAAAATAAATTAACATTTATGCATTTTATGCAATTTTTTGGATAAATATGCAAAATTCCCAGATATTTGCATAAAATCTGCAATAAAGTCTAGTCATAAGAAATAATTTGAAGCCCGCATTTATATTTGAAAGTTTTTTTACTAGTCGGTCGTAAAGTATTTTATTGTTTTTGAATTTACAAAACTAAGCCATAAAAAGATCATAAAAAATCTCCCCTTGTTTGAAAATTAGTATAAAAGGCTCGCTTTCTTTCCACGCCAATACAACTTCCAGAGGGTATCATCCCACTTCTAACAAAAACTATTAATGCATGTCTCAAAAATAGCTACTTTCCTACTCCATGGAAGGTAGCTAACACCATCTTGTTTCCCAAACCTGGTAAACCTCGAAATAATGTGGAATCATACAGACCAGTATCTTTAATCAACACGTTAGGGAAAGTCCTCGAGCTCGTCCTCAAAGAGAGACTCAACGGCTTTCTCGAAAAAGACGAATAACATCATCCCAAAATTTCAGTATGGATTCCAAGCTAATAAATCTACTCAAAATGCATTAATAGATTTCATATCCAAAGTCACCCAATCAATAAACTACAATTCTATCGAATTAACACTTTTCTAGATGTGCAAAAGACTTTCGATCCAGTCTGGCACGACGGGCTAGTTCGGAGGCTAATTGACATCAGGCTACCTCTTACTACACTACCTCTACACTCTTACCTTATGAATCGAACTGTTAGAGTGAAAATAAGAGATCAAATATCAACCCCTTTACTCCACGAGCCAGAGTCCCCCGAGGCTCAGTGTTAGCACCCTTATTGTATATAATATACAACAGCAGCATTTCCAGTCTAAACATCCCAGGTATCCCACTGTATCTCTATGCAGACGACACTGCCCTCCTCACAACAGCGAACGGTTATTTTCCTGAGAGAACTTCCAGAAGAGCACAAATTGTTTTAAACGGCGTCGAAGAATGGTGTAATAGGTGGAGAATCACACTAAACGCTGGCTGCAAAAACACAAACAATTGTGTTCCGCAGACCTGCAACATCTGTGAAAATCAATCGCTATGGCGACGACCAATTCCCCCTGAATCTGATGGGACAAAGGCTCGTTATCAGCCTTACAACTTCCTATTTGGGCGTTCTTTTCACTAGGACACTCAACTGGGAACCTGATCTAAAGGCAACTTTAGATAGGGTCAGAAACCGAACCCGACTTCTCATACCACTTACAGGGGTAATTTGAATAATACATACAAAGACTCTCGTACACACTTACAAAACATTCATTCTGATCGTTTTGGAGTATAAGTACAACTTATATTGCCTTCTTAAAAATCATTAAAAGAAAAAACTGCTCGCTGCGGAGCGCCGAATTTTGCATAGTGTATGCAGGAAACGCTGGTACTTCCCATCCCGTGAAATCCACAATACCGCAAATGTTGCCACAATCAACGAATCAAAGCTCTCAACAGGAATTTTACTCTTTCACGTATTCCATTGAAAAATATTGTTTTTTCCACTTGCTTTGCATCCGCTATATGGTTGTGTGTCCCACTTCTTTTTACTACTGCATCTACTAAGGTTATAACACGAGCTTTACACTTGAATGTATTGTAGTAATCACATTTCCAATAAATGTTTTGCTTTTCTTTATCTTTCTGGTAAAGATAACCGTCGATCAATAATTTACTCTTACCTAGTGTTGCCCAAAATCGGTCTTGGTCTTGCAGTCTTGGTCTTGTTCTTGCGTTTTCGCAAGACCAAGACCAAGACCAAGACCGCCTAATTTTAGCAAGACCAAGACCAAGACTGACCGTGCAAGATTTACGCAAGAACAAGACTAAGCCTGCGAGACTCTTGCGTCTTGCAGTTAGGACGGAGTGTCGTTTTAGCGAGTATTGTAGTTCGGATATATGCTTAAATACTCTATGAGACGCAAAAAAATATGTAATAAAAATTTAAAAAACTGGACTTATGCGCATTAAGAACAATACCATAAACATACATCAAAATCATCAATCAAAATATTCATTAAAAACAACACATTTGACACGTGCTTAGAGATCATATGTAAAAATAAAATATTTTGTACATTCTTTTCCAGCAGACGACTTCTTCGCTCTGAAATTAATTGTCCAGATTTATAGCCGCCCTTTAATCATAAAATAATCTTGCATTGATACGTCGACAGTAATATCGTATCGAAATTTTTTTAAAATATCTTACCCCCACCCACCCACTTTTTTTTTTCTCATTATAATTTAATTAGGAGGAATCTAAATAAACAAATCTTATCGGCCTAAGACTAAACATTGTTTATGCTGAGTGTGCGATGAGATCATTCGGTTAAACCAAATTTGCTGAAAGAGTGCGATAATATTCAAAAGTTTATTAATAACAGATAATGTAGCTTACCGCGTAAACAAAATACCGAAATATTTAGAATGACGAAGTAACGATATATAATTCTCGGTTTGTTATTAGATACTTAGGGTATTGAATAGTAACGGGCATTTTTATAGTAGTAGGTACTTTTTCGACATCACTAAACTTCATTTGACAAGTTTACAATTTGACATGGGGGACAAAGATTCAAATAGTTTTAAAATAGTCGGAGTAGTGAGCGTTGGAATTATAGATATAAAAGACCTAAAAGCAAATTTGATGAGTTTTTCGAAATAATTTATGCATCCCAAATTGCTTTGTGAATGAAAATGAAAAACAGAAACACTTCAAGGTTTAACGAAGCATCTAATATCTTTTCACAAAAAATTACAAATATTTCTTCCTGAAAAACCAAAATTCTGATTCCTAAAAAAATATTCCTACTACTTTATTTTGGTAAATTAATGTATTTATTAGGTAGATATCTCCTTAATTTAAAATAACTTCTTTTGATTCTCATTGCTTTCTTACCTATTCTTTATTTTTTCAAGTTAGTTTTTTATATAAAAGTAGAGCTAAGATTGTTAATAACATTTATGTTGCTTTTGCTTTATTAAGTGGATTATAGTTTGTTATCTTATCACCTAAAGAATATGTGCCCTTGATACCTGTATTTGGATTTTTGCCACGTACCAATCTTTTTTAAGATTTCCATTTCATATATGGTGGAGGTCCATCAATACCTTTCTAGACAGAAAATGTTCTTTAAAATACAGTCAAGTTTATGTCATTAATTTTATTTTTTTGTGTTTTAACCATGTTTAATTGACTTTCATGGGGCATGGTAGATAGCTGGGTTAGTTAGAGCATAGGCACGGATCGCTTAGATCGTGGCTTCAAACTTCCCTAGTAACGTTTAATAAATAGCAATAGGCTAATGGGTAACTGCAAGACTTGCAAGACTCTTGCTGCAAGACCAAGACCAAGACCAAGACCGGGAGTGCAATACCAAGACCAAGACCAAGACCAGGTGTATTGGCGCAAGACCAAGACCAAGACTGTCTAAGTCTCGTCTTGTTTTTGCATTTGGGCAACACTACTCTTACCCTTTTCACTAAGTACACACTCCAAATCCATTTTGCGTCGAGACAATATCTCAGAGTTGTGACAATCTCAGTCTATCAAATTCAGACCAAAATGAAATTAATTACAAAATATAAATAAATATCATTTGGTACTAAATTTAATTATATAAACAAATAATGTTTAAAAATAATAATTGTATTTATATGAAATTATTTTAAAACGGGAAATATCATAAAAATTTAAATGTTGCTCTTGATTGGATAACATCTTTAAATTTTGACAATTGTTACAAATCGAATCTTTTAGTGGCATATATTCTTTTAATTTTATGCTTGTATTTAACTATGAAATACTTATTTCCCTGGACTAAGATCACCAACGATGATATGATCCAGCGTATGAACAAAAATAATTGTTAAATACTATTAAAGACAAAAAACACGACACTTGGATCAAATATTGAAGCCTGCCTGCAAAGTATTTCGTGGTAATATTTCAAAAAGTACAAGTGCCATTTGATTAACGAATCTTCGAAAGGAGACTACGTAGTAAGAAAAATTATCTTCTTAATTCGCTCCCAATTTTCAAAATAGAGTAAACGCGTAGTCACTCCCTGGTACCTCATTTTGAAAAAAAATTTCAACATTTATGATCAATTTAATATTAATAAAATATTTTTAGCCCAAGAAATTCTATACTATCGAATAAAATTAGTAAGTTTCCGTTCACCAATGCGTGAGTGAAACATTATTTTCGTTTGACTTTACCAACTGATTTATCGCTAGGCAGACAAGCTGTGATAAATGGCTTTTACCAAACCCGAAAATCATCTCATTTAACCAGTTAACATTCCGACTGTACAACTCTCTGGGCTGTATTCATACATAAGTCATCTTTAGCAGATATGTACTTTTACCATATATCTCAATATGTACACTTCTGCGCAAAAGTAAAGCTTCACTTGAGGATTTCTTTGCGTACAGTGTAGATCTTATAGACATTTATTAATATCGACTACTATTAAGCCTCCTATAAAAATATTTTAATAAAAATGTTTTCATATTAATCTGTGTACTCATTTATAGTCGTTTACCGATCAATATACAATACTATATATATAGTATACAATACTATACTATATGATATATATATATATATATATATATATATATATATATATATATATATATATATATATATATATTATATATATATATATATATATATATATATATTATATATATATATATATATATATATATATATTTATATATATATATATATATATATATATATATATATATATATATATATATATATATATATCGACTGCTTACCGCCAATAACCTCCTATCAGTTTTGTCAAAAATGAGGTTTTTACGCCATCTACTAATGCATAGCGAAATGTATTATGTGCCAATGACTCGTATCTGTACGTAATCTGTAATGTGAGAAACTCTTTGTATGACAATACCTTCTAAATGTATCCGTACTTTTCAAAGAAGCAACAACTTGTATCTTCCGTATAACCTATAATAATATTGTGGCAGACACGTGTTGCTGCAAACAATTCCAAACAAAATGTAAGTTTTATTGTATATTTTAGCATGTTTGTTGTGAATCGTATTTAGTGTAACTCGCGTTAAAATGTATAGTTTTATGATGCCATACTATTTTTTAGTCATGTTTTTTAGATAGCAGGTATTGGTATTCTTGTAAATGTAAAGTAAATTAACTTTTATATAATAGGGCATATTTAAGATAGGTATTTAAGATAGATAGATATTAAGATGCTACCGACCTCAGGAATTACAGACCCATAAGTCTACTTTCACATATTTATAAACTATTTACAAAAATAATTACGAAACGACTAGCGGAATTTTATCAGCCCATAGAACAGGCGGGTTTTAGAAAAGGCTATGGAACAAACGATCACCTACTGGTAATAAAAAATCTTATAGAAAAATGCACTGAATATAATAAACCACTAGCTTTAATATTTGTCGACTATGAAAAGGCATTCGACACCGTCAATCAACAAAAAATGTTGGACGCCTTGACAGAATGCCGAATTGACTATAATGATTTGGAATGCCGAAGATTTTGAATAGTCACT
The DNA here is from genome assembly GCF_040954645.1 of Diabrotica undecimpunctata. Classification (NCBI taxonomy): domain Eukaryota; kingdom Metazoa; phylum Arthropoda; class Insecta; order Coleoptera; family Chrysomelidae; genus Diabrotica; species Diabrotica undecimpunctata. The sequence goes on from NC_092810.1 coordinate 36,515,810, forward strand.
CAATTCGAGTTGTGAACAAGTATTGTAAGAAATCGACTACATTATCGGTTGTTCATATTTTTTGTAGTATTTGTGGCCCGAGTAAAATATTGTCGATTCCAATTTCAGAGCAAAAATGCTTTGCAAAAGATATCTACGTTTACTAAAAATTGTTTCTTTCAATAATGTTTATAATTTTCTCTTACAAACAACTTTGAACCAAATACATCGATCAAAAGCAAATCGATCCTTAATTTGAAATTTAATAATATTATCACTTTTCCTTCTAGAAAAATTCAGATTCTTCTCATTTCTTACCCTTCAATCTCTTCAGTCCCCTCAATTCTTGTATATTTTCCATTACAGAGTTTTTGATGTAAACAACAACATATCATATTACAATTTCCTGCAACCAAGTAGCATTATTGAAGTTATACTTCTATACGCGTGTTCGGCGTTGAAAATTTGTACGGGAGTGAATTGGCAAAAACATTACATATGTAAGATATAGGTAAGAGAGAGACAGAAGATATATTTCTCTCTCTTTCTCCCTCGAGAATAAAAATGTTCCTTTTGTAAATACATTTAATAATTATTAATATTATTATTATTTTATATTAATTCGGTAGATATATACATTTGGCCAAAGTCTTTTGCAAATAAATATTGTTTTATTCGTAATAACATTTTTATTTTTGGAATACAATAAATAAATAAGCACAAACACAAAATACAACCAGAAAACTGACATAATGTTCTTGACAAAGAATGACATTGATTAGCCACCTTATTACTTTAGGTTTTTGGTCGAATGAGTTGAGGCGCGGTATTTAGAACCAGAAGTCGCGAGTTCGATCCCAATGAGGGAATATATTTTTTTAATTATTGTTCTGATTTTTGTCACTTTCGTTTCAAAAATCAAAAAATGGAGATATCATAATATATTTTTTAATATTGTTTGGCTGATTTTATACATTATTTAATTTTCCAAACTATTTTATTTATCATTGAATATTTAGTACATATAGAAGTCACGGGCGTAAAGATGAAAGGGACAAATATAATGATTGTTATTTTAAATTTCTTTTATGTATATGTCTATATGCATGAGATAAATTTCAAAACAGGTCGATTTTATTTTTAAATTATGATTTTTGGCATATATATGATACTAGGTTCGTTATCCATCTGGGAAGAAAGAGTCATTCTTTCACTGAGAGTTAATTTAATATAATTTTCACAATTTAGTGGGGATTTTGAAACGGTGCCACAGATAATCAAAAAATCCAGGGATCTAATGATTTATACAAGTGCTTTCAAATAGTATAATAATTTCTCCAGGGTCCCATTTAAAAGTATCTTACAAAATGGCGCCAAGACGCTATTAATAAAACTGAGGCTTAGTTCAATTACCTAAAAATTTCGTAATTCAAGTTTTAAGGTTCAGAAAAGAGTTGTGTGGGTGAGACTTCGTTTTTGAAGTTATACTTCTATACGCGCGTTCGACGTTAGAAATTTGTATGGGAGTGAATCGGCAAAATCATTACATATGTAAGATATAGGTAAGATAATCTGATATCTGTAATCCAGATATCTTGCCTATATTACCAAAAAATATACGAATTAGAGTGCTTCACATGGCAGTTTTGCAATGCCATGCAAAATGCAAAATGCAAGAATATAAATGCAATATGCAGTATGCAATAATACAAAATGCAATAATGCACAATGCAATAAGCAAATTGTAATCATGCAAAATGCAATAATGCAATAATGTAAAATGCAATAATGTATAATACAATATAGCAAAGTGCAATAAAGCAAAATGCAATAATTCAATAATGCAAAATGAAATAAATCAAATTGCAAGATTGCAAATCGCTGGCTTCTATCGTTTTTTTTACTCCTTGATAAAAATTTCTAATTTCTTTTTGGACATAATTGTCTTTTGTGTGTTCTCTTCTTCTTTAGTTTCTCTTGTTTTGGTTACCTAATGCTTTTTACTTTTGTGTGTATTAGTTCTAATATCAATTTTTGCGTTGATCCTCTGCGCTAGGATTATTTTGAAGTTCTCATCAAACCAGTCTTTTCTCTTTGCTTTTTTTGCTTTCTCGGTGTTAAGGTCTGTCGCTTGTATCATCGCTGTTTGTATTAGTTTCCATTCCTCCTCTAAGTCCCCATCGTGATCTTTTCCAATCTCTTGTTTATTTCTTCCTCTATTCTGTTTGCTACCTCTTTATCTTAAAGCTGCTACTTGTACTTTTTCCGTTGTTTTCCTTTTTTTGCGTTTTCCTTAAGTTTGACTATTGTCAAGACATGGTCACTGTTGGCATCTGCTCCTCTGTAGCTCTACAATTAGTCACGGATCTATTGTATTGGGAACATGGTCTATTTGGTTTCTCGTCAATCCATCTTTCTTTTTCCATCCAATCAATTCCAACCAATCCAACCAATTTTTTCCATCAGGAGAGGTCCAGGTTAATTTACGTACATCTTTATGATCAACTTGTATACTTGCTACTTTAGTACAAGTTATGTTCCATTGAAATTTCTATTAGTTTTTGCCATTGTCATTACTTTTTTATGAAGACTTTTGCCACATATATTCATATAAATATCTTCTTTTCCTACTTTCGCATTAATATCTCCTACGATTATTTTTATGTCATATTTTGGTACTCTTCCAATTAGCTCACTGAGTTGTTCCTGATTTTTTTATTTCCACGTCTTCCTCTCCTGTATTAGCATGTGTGGTAATTATGCTGATTTTTCTATATTTTCCGCGCAATCTTAAATAGCAGTATTTCTGATATGGCTTAAAAATCAGTAAGTACTACCATCAGAAACTAATCCCAAGGTATATATTTGGCCCGCTGCTTTTAAAAAGAGTAAAGACAAACAAAAGACAAACAAAAGACAAAAACGCAGAAATAAGGCAGCCACAAAATATAACAATAGGAGAATACAACATAGAGGGGGTAAAAAACTTTGTATACTTGGGATCCCTAGTCACGTCTGATAATAACGTTACGGAGGAAGTGAAGAGGCGAATACTTATTGCAAATAAATGTTGCCATGGCTTAATTAGACACCTAAGATCAGATAACGTCGCAAGAAAGACAAAATGCCAAATATATAAAACCCTAATAAGACCGGTACTCACATATGGCTCAGAAACCTGGACACTCACTAAAAGAGAGGAAACGTTGTTAGCCACCTTCGAAAGAAAAATCTTGCGACACATATATAAGGGCACAAAAGAAAACGGAATATGGCGAAGACGATACAACTCTGAACTATACAAAATATACCAGGATCCGGATATTATCACATTCATTAAAATAGGACGGCTGCGTTGGATAGGACATGTAGAAAGAATGGAAGAAGGCGAATACCAAACAAAATATTCAAACAGATGCCAGTAGGAAAAAGAACAAGAGGAAGACCGAAACTGAGATACTTAGAACAAATAGAAAATGATATAACAACCTTAAAAATAAAAAACTGGAGAAAAAAAGCACGAAACAGATCAGAATGGAGAAGAATCCTGGAACAGGCCAAGACCCAAAAAGGGTTGTCGAGCCAGTGATGATAAAAGACAAACAAAATCATGGTTGAGATGTTTTTAGATATGTTTTTCTCTGTCAATATTAACTAACCTATTCAGGTTGGCTCGTTTTAAGGAATGCGCTGTATTTACTATTAAAATTGCACTCTCAATTATAAATTATACCTATACATAACATTATACTAATTCAAAATAATGGTCCGAAGATTATGCAGACCTTCGTTCGGCGTTCTCTCTACACATTTACTAACACTCAGTATTTTTGTGCTAAAACGAGATAAACGATAGGAATGAATACGCGTCCACTCGTGCGTATAATCAATGCCTAGATTTCTTGTTCACGGGCGAAAGTTCGCTTTTTGATTGTAAAATGATACATTTTAATGCTCTTGAAACAATACATGCTGCATAACATGGCCCAGTTATATCTCGTGTACGTTTTTAAAAATAATAAGTAAATACGGCATTCCGAGAAGGAAGAAGAATTAAAGCAGTGTCGGACTGTGAGAAAATCAGTAACACTATACAGCTTTTCTTTGTTACAATTAAAATCTGGTCTAGATGACCAATAATTTTTGAATATTTATTGATGGTATTAAATTGTTATCAAAATTATGATTTTGGACGGAGTATCATAAAGGAAAATTATAAATATGAAATAAATTATTGAAACTGACTTATATAGTAGTTTAATAAACTTCTGGTGCATTTAAAACTTATAGAAGGTCCTAATTCAACTCAAAATATATAATATTTTTGCTGATATATAAAGACTATTATGCTGTGCATATTATAATAATCCTAGTAGCGTGACTAATGCACTACTTTTTTTTCAAGCAGTGGACGCCGTTCTCCTCTAATTTGGCCATATAAGGGTCGTAGAATGGCTTGGGAAAGTAATGAGGGTAGTGACTTCAAAGCAATAGGCAACCAAGATCCTGGAGACCTATAACATAAGACAAAAGTGATTAATATACTTTAAACTATTCAGAAGTTATATATTAGATATTTTTAGAAAAACATATAAAAATCGCTAGGGATTAAGTTAGGAGTGTAAAGTGGATGTTTAAAAATTTAAACACGCCCATTTTCATGTAAATTATATTTTTTATCCCACCTAGTTCACAACGCTTTAGAAACTTACGAGGCTAGAACAATGAACAGAATATAGGTTTTACAAGAAGGTATAAGTACCTAAAAAGAAAGCTAAATATCTTTTACCATAATGTGATGATATTTTATCATTTTTTATGTGGGCCAGAATCATCGCCAACGTCTCATGAGCATACGGTATGACACTAAAAAGATATAAGGTGGTGGCTAAGTTTTCTCTAACGTTGGCAATAGAATATACGTGTTCATATTCACTAATATCAAAAAAGAAAACCCCATGGTTTAGAGAGGAAGTGAAGAAAAAATGTGAAGAAAAGAAGAAAGCATTTTTACAATACAGGACACAACAAACATAACAGGCATATAACCACTATAAACGAATCAGAAATTAAACCAATAGTTTAGCTAGACAAATAAAAAGGGAACACTGACAAAGCTTCTCAAAACAGATGGAACACGACTTCTATGGAACACAAAAAGAAATATGGAGAATGATCAGAGGACAAAGAAAAGAGATAAGCGAACTAATAAAAACGAAACACATTCAAAAGGAAACATGGGTAGCCTACTTTCGATCCCTATTTGCTAAGGTGACGATAATGAACCACCAACACGAGAGGTCATGGCAAATGAAGAAATAAATATTGAGTAGGAAGAGGTAAAGGAAACATTAGGTAAATTAAAAAAACAGAAAATCACCAGAAGAGGAAAGAATACCGAACGAACTCCTAAAGTACGGAATACCAGATCTGACCAAACAACTATTAAAACTAATCCAAAAAATAATAGAACAAGACAGAATTCTTCAAAAATTGAGATCTTTCTTTAAAAAGGGAGACAAATTGGACCCGGAAAATTACAGAAGAATTAATTTATTAAACACAACACTAAAATTAACAACCGAAGTGATAACAAATAAACTGAATGAAATTGTAACACTAGCAAAAGATCAACAAGGCTTTAGGTTGCGAAGATCATGCACCGACGCTATATTTATAATGAAGCAAGTGCAAGAGCAATCATTAGAATACAACAAACCGGCATATCTATGTTTCGTGGAACTTAAGAATGCATTTGACCGGGTCAAATTAAAGGACGGTATCTATTTATTGCACGCAAGAGAAATACCTTTAGGAATAATGAAAACGGTTGAAAATATCTACCAAAACAATACGATAAAAGTAAAACTAGAAGAAGAACTAACTGACCTTATTGAAGCTGGCAATGGGATAACACAGGGAGATTCTATTTTTTAACCTGATTATGGATGAATTAATAAAAAATAAGAACTAAAAAGGATACCAAATGGGAGAAAAACAACTTAAAATAATCTTCTACGCAGACGACGCAATACTACTATGTCAAAGTGAAGATGATTTACAACGTATGCTGCACCAATTTAATTAACCGCCAGAAAATTTAACAAGTTAATTTCCACAAAAAAGACAAAATGCTTGGTTATAACAGCAAATTTACTAAGATGTCAATTGGAGCTGGAAGGTCAGATAATAGAACAACTGACGGAGTTTAAATATCTAGGCATCACATTATCTACATAGCTACGGAAAGCTCGAAAGAGAAGAGAAAGATTAAGTGAATAGAGCAAACAGAGCTGCAGTTTGCCTCAATGGAACAATATGAAGAAATAAAAATATCGGGAAAGAAATGAAAAGCAGAATTTACAAAATAGTCATCAGACTAATAATGACATACGCGGCAGAAACACTACCTGACAGAGAGGACAAAAATAATGTTAGAAGAGATGAAAACACTTACAAAAATTGATTTAAAACACTATGGGACAGAGCTAGAAGTACATATATATGACGTAGATGCAAGGTGGAGAATATCAAGGACTGGGTAAGAAATAGAAGAGTCATGTCTACATAAAAAGAAGACGAAGAAGATATTCACTAATAGTAAGATACCTAGGTGAAAGATACCATGATGCAAAGATCTAGAGTTAGAAACAATCAATAATCAATACAGCTACGTCCTTGGTGAACATGATGCAGGAAAAGGCTGATATTTATATAAAGAAGGGCACAAAATACACTACGAGGTCTACAATAGACAACAGATTATATATCATAATCATATCATTATCCGGAAGCTATCAAAAAGTTATAATTTAAACGTCAAACTTTACTGTTTTTTGTAAAGCCTTTAAATATTTGACAGTCAGTGTAGTACAAGTGTTTTACAGTGAAATTTTTTCTCATGCTTATTGAAGAAATGAAGAAGAGTGTACTGGGTTTAAGAAACATTAGTGTTTTTAAGGAAATTAACTTCGTGTGTTAATGGTGCAGGGTAAGTCGATGGTAGTTAATGTTTTGCTGTATTGCTTTGTCTTACTATTTGGTTTTAAAGTAACAAGATTATATATTTATATCTAATATTAATAATAATATTAGATTTGTACTGAAAACTGATTATACTATAATAATTATACTGAAAGTATGGTATATTCTGAGGTAAAATATTCCAGAAAGCAGACTGAGCCTCCGTTCAGATTTCCAAATGAGGAATATTTCTAGGTGGCTATTACAGGTTAGAAAAATAAGGATAGGGTCTTGGAATCTTGGAAGTCTTACCGGTACGTGTATGGAGTTGGTAGAGGTGCTTAAAAGGAGAGTACAAATTGCTTGAAAACAGGAGATGTGAGAATTAATATAAATATTTAATGTTGTTTGCGTAAGAACTTAGAAGCCTTTAAGTTTGCTTTTCCTATGGTATGAAGGAAGCCTAAAAACCACACTGGTGGTTGCTACTTTTGCAGTATTGATATTACTGGTCATAACTGGTCATAATTCAAAAAACAAGAAGAAAAAAACCAACCCTAACCTAATGTCCGCCATCCGACTAGTAGGACTATCCGATCTAGATTTGCGGTCCCAAAACTTATAAATAATTTGAATTTTGTTAAAACTGAAGTGTTTTCTGATGCACAGTCAGAGTAACATAAGCCAGCTAATGCAAAGTTCTAACGTACTTTAGAAAATATAGATCCTAAACTGTTTAAGCAGATCGAACTTAACGACTCGGTTAGGAATCTTGGGTTAACAAAAGAAAAAGCTGAATTGCTTGGTTCTAGACTAAAAAAAACTTGTTGGCAGTAGTAACGGTTTTTGAACAAGAAGGTAATTAAATGTACTGCTCAGGCATTCCAGGTCTGATGAACCAGTTTGAAGTTGAATACAAAAAAGAAGACTAGAAACTGTTTATTGATTCATCCAAAGCTTGTTTAAAGACTGTTTTGGTACACAATCTTAATACTTATGCATATATACCTTATAGTGATCGACATTGCTGCAGAAAGAACTGACCTGTGAGGGAAAGTTTAAACTCCGGCGAGATAAACATTCTCTGCAAAAATCCTAAAAACATTCTCCTACGACCTCTACATATAAAGTTAGGCCTCATGAAACAGTTTGTAAAGACATTGCCTAAAGATGGACCTTATTTCAAGTATCTCTGGAAAAAGTTCCCAAGCCTTTCAGAAGCTAAACTTTGAGAGACGTCTTTGTAGGACCCGACGGAAAAATGACGGTAACTTTGAAACCACAATGACCATAAATGAAAAAAAAGCATGGGTATTATTCAAGCAAGTTGTTACAAAATTCTTAGGAAATGCAAAATACCCAGAATATTGTACTATTGTAGCTAACATGCTAAAGAAATTTTAAAAATAAGGATTTTTGATGAGCCTGAAAGTTCTCTTTTTGAAGTCATCTTGACTACTTCCCAAAAAAATTGGGAGATATTAATGAGGAGCGGGGTAAAAAATCAGGGCCGTTAGAACACCAGCATGATGGACGACTACAGTTGGTCAGTTCACCGACAGTCTCTACAAGCTTCTTGTCGCAGAAAAAGCAACACAAGATGCTTAAAAAACAGAAAAGGTGTATATACCAATTCCGTCTGACTAGTGAAACCTACATTACTGTACTGGATTATTATTTCAAGTATCCTACTGTAAGTTAAAACCATGATTGTGATTTAACATAGCGTTTCATAAATTTTACCATATACCATATAGAGATTTTAAACTATTTAATAAAAATCAGGTTTCTCAAAATCTTTGGGTGATACTAAAAAACTAAGAACAGATTTGATTTTAAAGATAAAAATCAGCAATTAAAGTCAAAAACATTTTCAACCAAAATTTTGTTGTTGGCTGCTGTAGTTGAAGTACCGAAATATTGCTTAAATACTAGAGTGATTTAATAGTGCTCAAAGTGTGAGAAAATCGTACCAGGTGTGCTATTAGGCATGTGTCTGTGTATATAAGCTAGAATCAGTACTCAATGTTAAATATTATTATGACATATCGCATGCCACAGTTTATGTATTAAACCAGTGTCAAAACATGCAGAAAACCTAATCAAACCTATTATTTTTCGCTCGCTTCCGAGCTTATGTCTATATAGCGAAAATCATCGGTCAGAATCTTGGTAGTACTAGAAGAATCAGACAGGGAACTATTTGGTATCGCCAAGATGAACACTAATCGTAGCCTAACAAGAGATCTGTGCAGCTGGCTGTAACTAAAAGATATTATTTTGTCATTAGCGATATGTAATGACCCTTCCTACTTGTTCAAACTTATTTACCATGTTTATTGAAGAAAGTCACTAGCTGTTTACAAGATATGGCACCAGTTTGTATAGAGAGACTTAAACTAACGTCATTTCGCTTAAGAAATTTCTGCGAAACATATGAATCAGCAGAGGATGTAAATCACAATCAGACAATAGAGCTTCCCAGGTCATTAACTAGTGAAAGAACCCGTATAGGATAGCTGGAAGAAATTTAGAGGCTGGTAAGTTAAGAAATCTATTCCTTGAACTGGGCAAGCTAGATTTGTCTATCATTGGGGTAAGTGTGACAAGTTGACGAAACACATCAATAATTATGAAATAGCATATTAGTAAGTATGTCACTTTACGAAAAGAAGTAGAAAAGGCTCTCAATTAACTAAGAACCAAAAAACCCAGAAATCGATGACATACCAGTGGAAACTCTAAAAGCAATAAACGATATTGGCATATATGTAATACTGGATATGTGTAACAGGATATGGATTACAGATGAATGGCCTGATGAGTGGTGTGAATCGACCTTTATCCCTATTTATAAAAAAAGATCACTAATCGTATGCAGTAATTACATTACCATTGCTCTTATTCCGATTGCAAGCCAAATCCCATATAAGCAATGAACGGCTAAAGATCTTTATACTTCCAAAGATAGCCAAAGAACAATGCGGATTTGTACCAGAACGGGTGAGATGATATTGAACACCAGACAGAAAATAGAACAAGCGGGGCAACACAATAGACCAATACTGCTCTGTGTCGTAGATTATACGATTATACGATGCAAAGGCTACGATGCAGCAAAGTGGGATCCCTTCTGGGGTATAATGGGAAATGTGGGAGTAACGAACTCCATAGATATCCTAATAAGAAATCTGTATGATAAAATACGGAATATACATATTTAAATTCGTTAAAACAGAAAGAAGCTAGGCAGGGCTGCATAATATCATTATTCTGAACATATAGTGTAAGTACTAGACGAATGGGATAATAGAGATAATAGAGGAATCTCTGTAGGAGAAAGAAAAATCAGTAACCTGCAATACGCAGATGATACACTTATACTAGCAGCGAATGAAGTCAAAATGATTACCATCACCTAACAGCTAAGCCATATAAGAAAAGAATTCAAACTTTAGATCAACACTGCAAAAAAAAATAATGATAAGAGATAGGGCAAATAATGTTCTACCGCATATACACCAACTGGCAAGTTTCGAAGTAGTAGACAAATTGAGAATCCATAAGAACCAACAATGACGATAGCTCCTTAGAAATCAAGCGTAGACTAGCAATTGCCCGAACCGCAACAGCTATATTAATTAAAATATGGAATACTAAACAATTACAAGGAATACTAAGCTCAGGTTTAGTAGTCTTTTTAGTATACTCCAGAGACTCTTCGAAAAAGTGGAGAACACAACTGAAAATAAAGAGGTGATGCGGGGAGCCCTTTTGGATATAGAGGGGACTTTCGACAACACTTCGATAACATCCATAACCAATGCTCTAAGTGGTAAAGGAATCGAGGACATATGTTTGAACTGGATAGAATCTATGGTCAGGAATACAGAGGTAAACACCACCATCCTTGGAAACCCGTGTTGATAGAGGATATCTACAAGGAAGAGTTCTGCGTCCATAGCTTTGGAATCTGGTGATAGACGGACTAATAGGAACTTTAAAGGGAAACGGTCATAAAACAATTGGACGTACAGGTGATTTGGTAGTAATCTCCCAAGGAAAGTATAATACGGTAGTCAAAGATCGCATGAACGAGGCCCAGAACTAGTGAGACAATGGACTTATAAAGAGGGGCTAAATATAAATCCACCATAGTCGCCTTCACACGAAGACGAAAACTAGAGGGATTAGGTCCTCTAAATCTGGAGTGACAAGTAATTCAGCCAAAGGGAGAGGTAAAGTATCTCGGGGTTATACTAGACTCGAAACTGACCTGGAACCGGCAATTACGAAAAGAACAAGCAGTGCAGTTACAACACTTATGAGGGTCAGGCGTATGTATGGGAAGAAAAGGGGATGAAAACCGGACATGGTGCTCTGGGTGTACAACATGGTAACCAAATCCTCAATTACCTATGCAGCGACGATGTGTTGGACTAAGACACTTCAAACAGCTGCAAAAGCCAAACTTAGCAAGATGCAAAGACTTGTGTGAATATAGATAACTGGTGCCATGCGTACTACTCCAACAGCAGCTATGTAGGCTCTACTAAGCCTGCCACCCTTGCATTTGATAATACAAAGAGAAGCAAGATTGGGGCCTAGAGAATAAAACAATCACTGAAACTTTGCAATAAAGAGACAGGGCATATAAGTATCACAAGGAATGTGACAAAGGACATCTTTAATGAGAAACCAGATCACATGACATAAAATAGAATTTTAAGAATTCATATAGGATGTCTATTCCAGCCAGGAATGTATGGAGAACCAAAGAGTACCATAACCAACAGGGTAAGATCTGTTATATAGATGGATCCAAAATTACAGAGGGTGTGGGGGCAGGAATATACTCCAAAACCCAAGAATTAGCGAAAGCTTTGCTTTGGGGAGAAACTGCACCGTTTTTCAAGCGTAGATTTATAAAATATTGCAATGTGTAAAAGGAAATAATAAGAGAGCTCTTGAAAAAGAGTAGATCCATACATTGTCTGGCAGCCAAGGGGCAATGAAGGAACTGGCATGTCATAAAGGGACGTCTAGGTTGATGTGGGATTGCATCAAAGAACTGAATGAATTGGGAGACCGAAATAAGGTTGAGCTTGTCTGGATACAAGGATATCGGGGCATTGAAGGCAACGAAAAAGAAGATCAACTTGCAAAAAGGGGATCGAACGAATCAAACAAAGTGGCTATTACTCTGGGGCTACCAAAGGCTGCAGTTTGTAGAACTGGGTCACAGAGGGTCATGAGCGATATTGGGAGGGAATCCCAAAATAAACACATGGAAAAATCTTCATTGGTGGACCATGTAGAAAAAGAAGAGAGGAATTGCTTTATATGGGCCGAAACAAATTGAGAACAGTAACCAGAATGTTGACCTGGTATGCACCAGTAAGAGAATTCATGAATAAAAAAGCATTTACAATGGAGACCTTAACTACAGACTCTGTGACAAGGAACTAGAAACTGTAAAACATGTATTATGCGATTGCGAGGCTACGGATCATAAAAAACTGTATGAGCAACCAAGAGGAGACTCTGGTATATTTAGGACAAACCAAGCAAAAGATCTGTACAAACTTCTGCAGGGTACAAAAATTCTAGACTGGATGTAGGTAACAACAATGGGCAGCCAACACAATAAGCTTCAGCATCACTGATAATGGAGATCTTTCTGATCAGACGGGCCCAAGGAGGAAAAAATGCTCAGGTTTGCCAATGCCCTTATTTTTTCCACTGCTATATTCGCAGATGAAACATGAACTCCGAAACAACCACAGACCACAGAATTAACCTGTCAATTCTAGAAGAGTTTTATATAAAAGACAGGCTATAAAAAAAGTAAACCGAGCATACCTAAATTACTTTGACCACATAGCTAGAAGAACGGGGACCATGGAATCATTGGTAGTAGATGAAAAGATAGATAAAGATAGGCTGAAGACCGAGAGGAAAATCTCTTGGTCCAGAAAAAAGGTATTGGAAAAAAGATACGTATTTATCGTAATGATGCTACGTTGCCAATTAGCATATTCTTTGTATTTAGAATTTTATAATAATTATATTAATAAATTAATTGTATTGTAAACCCTACTTCTTAAAGGGCTATTTAGTTAATTAAACACATAGAGTTACTTACACTTGATTTTCTTCAAGATTCTGGTAATTTTCATCGACGCTTAACGAGAATTGCGAGTTTTCCGGAAGCGGTCTACCAAAAATAATTCCAGTTAATACAACGAATATAAATGTAGATCCTTCTTTGACTAGGTCGTCCACAAATGACCATCTGTTTGGTAGTCTTGTTTCTAGTTCATAGATAAGTACACGTGTACCGTATAGATAAACCAATAGAAGCACGAAGAAAACGCGGAATCTGTTCAACATTGCACATCTACCAATCGATCGTGGTCTAGCCTGAAAAAAAAATATTTGACAGAAAATGTTAGGTTAAAAGCACGTGGGAATATCAATAGATCGCTGTCATATCTCACGTTTTACTTTATGTTGTTGAATTTAGGTTTGTGCTGACAGCTATTAAAAAGATTTTTAGGTAGAAATACACAGACTCATAATAATATTAATATCAGTGGTACTTCGACATATGAGTTTAATTTTTGTTGTTGTTGAGTTAAATTGTTCTTATCTCAAAGCAATTTTCCCCACAGCAAAACACTACCTCAGTTGTTTTTGTTAAGTGTTTTTGAATAAGAAAAATGTATTTACAAGAATAAACATATATTTGTAAATAACAAATACATATTCTATAAAAACATGAGAACAAGTGAAGTGCTTATGGAATCGCTTAATTTCCTTCACTGGTCTTCGCTTTTTTCGTCACGCTTTGGTCATTTTCACCTACAGATCGTTTAAAAAACTGTCCAAGGAGTTTTGTTTCTTCCTCCCTTCCAGGATATTGCGGAAATGAGTTGGGCAAGTTTCGTTAAAGAACTCCGATGTACGACCAATTGCAACTTTTTTGGGGTGAGTTTTATTTACGAACTCTTCCACATTTCCAAGATCTTCTTTATATCTATTATAGATATAACCTCCTCCATCTCTGGCATCGTGCGACTCCTCGGTTGTCAGATTCTGAGACTGTACCTCAAAGAGTACGTTCACATCTCTCTCTCTCTCTCTCTCTCTCTCTCTCCATCACCAGATCCATGGATTTTCACAGAGAAACAGTTTCCTCTACCATTAACACTCCTAGTTCCAATCCTTCGAAGGCCCTTTCAGCTACAACCACAGCTTCTCCCATGCAGAGGTTAAGGTCCTCGTTGTAACACCCAGCCAGGCCTGATCAATAATTCTTACGCATATCACGATGTTAAAGATGTCCTTCCGGAACTCTCGAAGGGTAAGATTTGTTCTCCATCACCTGGTGGTAGGTAGAGAACCTTTATAAACTTGAACGCTTCAAGTAAATCATCTTCGAGATTTGGTGTGTGAGCAGCGGCATTGTCGAGGACGAGAAGGGCTTTCACGGGTAGGTTGTTTTTCTGTGGATATTTTTTAACAGAAGGGCCAAACATCAGGTTTATTCACTCCACAAAGAATTTCTTGATGACCCAAGCCTTTGGATTTGCCCTCCACATAACTTGTAGTTTTTCTTTTAAAATCTCATGTGACTTAAAGGCTCTGAGATTTTCCAAATGGTATACTAGCAGATATTTGATTTTTTAGTCTCCACTCACATTGACGCAAAGTACTAGAGTTAATCTTTCCTTCATGGGTTTGTGACCTGGCATCCTCTTCTCTTCTACCGTTACGTAAATCCTATTCTGCATCCTTTTCCAGAAAAGCCCTGTCTTGTCACAGTTGAAGACTTGCTGGGGGATGTATCCTTTGGCTTTAGCTTTGATGTAAACCTCAGCTGCCTTCACATATGAACTTGCTGCCTCACCATGCCTGACGACGGAGTGAATGCCGGTCCTTTTCCTAAAGTTATCAAATCAGTCCCGACTAGCTTTAAATGAGTCTTCTGATTCTTCGTTTGTGGAAGTGTGTGGGATCTGCTTCAACAAATAACCGTAAATCACTTGTGTCACATACAATGCTTTGTGTTAAGGTTCCTTCTTGAAGCTGCTTCTCTGTCACTCACAGAATCAATAGTTTCTCTATCTTCTCATGGAAAGAGAGAGGGAGCTTGGAAATAAGTGTAACGTCCTTAGCGGGTTTTACCTTTTATCAACTCCTTCTGTTTAAGTAGAGTACATATTATTGATATGCCATGCCCGTACATCGTTGCAAAGTCAATTACTCGCACACGTTCTGACACCTTCTTCTTCTTTAGACCCATGGTCATAAAAGTAAATGTGATTATGTTTTGTAAATGTACCAAACACAAAAAACGGGAACCCAAGTTATCAAAAATGAGAGAAACAAGCACACAGACTGAACTCTAGTCTGAGGTGCAAGAAACTATTAGACGCTGCACACGACCTTAACATGCGGGGCGCATGTTGGGATCGTGTGCAGTGGTGTAATGTGCGATTCCTCGTATCTCCAAACCTCCAAACCAAGGCGGCCGATAATTCTGATGTGATTCGTATTGAAGACTGGAAAAAAAAACTGCTCGGTAGGCATATTAGAAACGGTTATTGGTTAAAAGTCCAATACATCAGCGGTAATATGCATATCAAGCAGGAATCTCTACAGAAACAGCATTGCACAATCTCATACAGAAGGTAAAATATGTTCAGGAAAACTAAGGAGAGGTGATGTTAGAAGAGGTGATGTTAGGAGCATTTCTCGATGTAGGGGAAGCATTCCTACAACACTTCCTACAAAGCAATTACAAGGGCAATTCGTCTAAACGGAATAGATGAAACAAGCTGCAGATAGATAGACTGAATACTGAGGAGCCGTGCGATATGCTCAACGTTACTGGAGGATACAATACCAACACAAGTAGTCAGAGCCTGTCTGTCGGGAAGAGTACTTTTAAGAGTGCTTACCCGTTGTTGGTTGTTGTAGTTCTCATATAAATTTATAAATATTATAGACACATTATGACACTATTACAGAAATAAAATTGATAAATAAATGTCACTCAAATGTTAGAGAAACGCCGTATAAACATATTAATAATTGTCCAATTTTCTTCCTTCTCGCTTGCAAAGTTCAGGATATCTCCTCTCTTGTCATGGATCTGGTCATGGATCATTATCCTCGAATATGGTCATGGATGAACTGATAGCTAAATTCAGCAACGACATTCATTATGTCCTGAACTATGTGGATGACCTGGTCATCGTAAGCTCCGACTATATTTCAAGTAGACTCCAAATGTAGTCTTTGGAGGTCCTCTGGGCTCTGGGCTTAACCTAAATCTCTCGAAAATAATGAAATTTACCAGAAGCGGGGAATTTAAAGGTACACAGTCTAATCTGAAATTGTGAAAATAACGTAATAATAATTTTGAACAATGTTTAAAAGTTTTTATACTTCTTCGTTGAACAATTTTATTATAATAATATAATAAAAAGATAATATAATAAAAAGAAGAATAACTATTTGTACTAACCCATATCTGTGTGAGGGTCAAAATCACCGGAATCAACATAAATATTGTGCCAGCCCAATCCAACACAATGGTCATGATCCTAAAAGTTGTATACATCGTAGAAGTTTGAAAATTCGTTAATATGTCTTCTGCAGCTGCTTGAACTTTAATCATTGTTGAATTAGAACCTATTTGATCTATTGATGTTAACTGGGATATATTCATTATATTTTCTGGTGTTGTTAAATTAGATACACTAACTGGATTTTCTTGACTTTTAGGCAGAAGAATTTGCCCTACTATCGCTAAAATCTGAACGGGAGCTGCAATGATTAAAAGAATTTTTTCTCTTGCTGATAACGTCTGTTTACTGAAATCCCATCCGGTGCCGTAGAGCAATTGAGTAATAGATTGGAAGCCTCCTGAAAATACAAAATAAGAAAAGAAGTTCAATATCTTTGAAATGTACAACATAACAACATAAAAAAATGTTCGTAATAAGTCTGAAAATCCTAACCTTACTTTTAAGAGTGCTTACTCGTTGTTGGTTGTTGTAGTTCTCATATAAATTTATAAATATTATAGAAACATTATGAAACTCTTACAGAAATAAAAAATGATAAATAGATGTCACCTAAATGTTAGAGAAACGCCATATAAACATATTAATGATTGTCCAATTTTCTTCCTTCTCGCTTGTATAGTTCAGGATGTACATACCATCATCATCATCATTCTGGCTTTAAAACCTTGTGTGGATCCTAACCTTCTCAAAAATTTCTCTTCAGTCGTCTCTATCTGCGCGTTCCTCTTCTTCTCTGACCAATAGGTCTATCAAACTGAGTTTTTCTAGATCGGTCATCATGCGTCCTATCTTAATATGTTTTACGATATCAGGTTCCTGGTATATTCTATAAATTTCGAAGTTGTATCGTCTTCACCACACTCCATTATCATTCACTGCTCCATAGATTCGCCTTAGTACTTTTCTTTCGAAACATCTATCTATCTATACAGCCCTTGCTGTTCAATTTTGGACATAGGCCTCCTCTTCCTTCGTCCACGTCTCTCTATTGTAGGCAGTTTGTATCCACTTCGGGCCAGCGTATTTCTTCAAGTCATCTGACCATCTCATTTGTGGCCTTCCTCTTTTTCGTTTGTAACTATATGGTCTCCAGTGTATAACCATCTTATTTCATCTGTCGTCTTTTTGTCTTATGGTATGTCCAGCGAACTTTCACTTAACTTTTGCTATCTGCGTTAATACATCGGTCACTTTTGTTTTGTTGCGGATCCAAGTATTTCTTTTCTTGTTTGATAGCCTGATGTTCAGCATTTACCTCTCCATGGCTCTTTGGGTCTTTGCTATTTTTTCCATATTTTCCTTTGTAAACGTCCAAGTTTGAGAACCGTGGTGAGAACAGGAAGTATACATTGGTTGAAGACTCTTGTTTTTAAATATTGGGGGTATTTTCTATTTTTTAGTATGTAGGAAAGTTTTCCGAAGGATACCCAAGCCAACCGTATCCTTCTCTTTATTTCTCCGGTCTGATTTTCTTTATTTAATTTAACTAGTTGTCCCAAATATACATATTCTTTTACTTGTTCTATAGTTGTTTGTACTGGAATCAGACAGCAAATCTCAGAGTTGAAGATGAACACACTGACTATGTGAAAATCATGCGTGGAGTGAGGCAAGGCTGTATTTTATCTCCTCTAATCTTTAATCTGTACTCCGAAAGAATATTTATCGAAGCTTTGCACGAGACTGAAAAAGGTATTCTACTAAATGGTTGCCGGCTAAACAACATCAGATATGCAGATGACACCATAGTATTTGCAGACAACTTAGAAGACCTACAAGTTCTTATGAACAAAATCACGTATTACAGTCAACAATATGGACTCAATATAAACGTTAAGAAGACAAAGCTTATGATAATTAGCAAGAAAAGAATAACAGAAGGTCAACTCTACGTCAACCAATCCCCTGTAGAGAGAGTGACGCACTACAACTACCTCGGCACCATAATAAATGAAGAATGAACCAACAACCAGGAGATTAGAGCACGCATCGGAAAAGCTAGATCCACCTTCAATCGAATGGGGGCCTTCTTCAAGAGTCACAACCTCTCTCTTGATACAAAAGTAAGAATGCTGCGATGCTACGTCTTCTCTGTCCTTTTTTATGTTGTTGAATCGTGGACCTTGAACGAAGATATGTGCAGAAAACTGGAAGCATTTGAGATGTGGCTATTCAAGCGATCCATAATCTGCTACAGACTATTCCGTCCTCATACTCAAACTTTTTCTGGGTGATGCTTTTTCTCGATGGTTCTTTTTGTACTGTTCCATGTATTAAATCTATTATAGTTATTCAATACCAAATAAAAAGTTAAAAGTTTAGTATATCTAAACGCTCCAAAACATATAGTACATTGTAAATTAAATAAAGTTAACTGTTTATAAAATCGTAGATTAATTTTCGAAACCAAATTCAGAATTTCGCTTTAATCTGTGCCTTCTAAGAAATACAAGGCAAAACAGACGTTGATAAAGATGTTATGATGTTCTTTTTTTTTAACTGTTTATATATCCACTTACCTCTTGCAATTTCGACTCCGTAGTAAGCTTTATCCAGGATAGGCGAGTGTATCCGATGCTTCTTAACGTAATACCAACCGCCAGCACGTAACACTAGAACTGCCGCCTTTAGAAACATCACCGTGACCATCATAAAATGTATCTTATAAGTCAAACCTGCCTTTATCAAGAGAACCAACATCACTATAGCTACCAGGAAAAATAGAATAGACATTATGATGTACAGGATACCTGACGATTTTTCTTCTTTGGATGTATTCATACTGTAGTTAAAGGGTCTACTAAAGTCAACAGATGGTTCGGTCGTTATAGCAGTAGGTACAGTTGATCGTTCCGTAGTTGCGTTTGTGGCAAAGGAAGGTTCTTCTATAGTCGTACTTGTAGGTGAATTTTGTTCTTCTATCGTTGTGCTACCAGATAAACCAAATTGTCCTATCGTTGTGCTGGTAGGTGAATTAGGTGTTTCTATTGTTGTGCTGATAGGTGAACTTGGTTCCTGTATAGTTGTTCGTGAAGGTAACGTGGACTCCAGTGTGGTGGTACTTGAAGGTACCATTGTGCTTGTACTTGTAAGTAGAGTTGTTTCTTCTGTTGTGACTGTGGATATCGATATATTTGGTGGCTCTACTGGAATTGTTTGAGTTATACCAGTACTTAAAGTAGTCCTAATGGACGTAGTAGTTTCCGTTTTCTGTGCTGTTGTCAGATCCACCGCTTTAATTTTCGGTAAAATTTTAATATTTAAGGGAAGCTTCGGTAAAGGATTTATACTTATTTCTACATGTGATTCTTCGGGTTTCATAGTAGAAGTCGATGTTTCGTTTTCTTCAGGAAGATTCATTCTGCTTGGATTATCCTCCAAAAACTCGATGTGGAAATCTATTTGGGATTCTTCTACTGCTTTCATATTATCGACAGGACAGCGATGAAAAACAAATGCATAAAATCCTTCTTCTTGTTTACTTTTTATCTCCATAAAGAACTTAAAACAAAATAAAATATATTAATAAAATATACAAAAACTAAATAGATATAAAGACGTAATTTCATAAAATACTGCTGACTACCTGAAATTTGAAATACAACGCCCGATAAATACGAATATATCTTAATTTTTTTTGGTACTAAACTTTGTTCATATAATGCAGTAAATGATGAGTTTCGTAACAATCTAAAAAGAAATCATCTAGTAATCTAGTAGTTGTTGCTTGTTATTAAAAAAATATTTGTGTTTATCACTGCTATTGTTTGAAAATTTAAAGTTTGGTGTAAATTTTATTCTTGAAACTGCCTTTCTTCTTCTTCTGGTGCACTCCATTATTGGAAGTTTGCGATCACTACATCAGAATGTTCTCTATTCTGTGCCACTCTTAGTAATTGTTAAACGTTCATACCCGTCCAAGTTCTGATATTGGGAAGCTATGACATAGCTTGTCTGCCTACTCCTCTTCGGCCCTGTATCTTCCCTTTAGTTATTATTCGTAGCAAATTATATTTGTCATTTTTCATTATGTAGCTTAGATACGAGGTCCTACGAGGAACTTATACTTACCGATGTGCTGTAATGTATATTTCCATTATGATCAGTCGATAATAAAGGAATGTTTAAATCTAAACAATTCTTGATGAGGCCAGAGCCAATGTCGTGTTTCTGTGTGTATATATTAAAATAGTTATATATGCCTTCGCATTTCATTTGAATCCTACAAAAAAGTTAAGTATTACACTATTTTACAATGCAATAGTATCTAAGAAAAGGCAAAATTCAATGCTGTAAAATCTATCCCTAATCATTTGTTTTTCATTATAATATGAAGAGTATGTAACTCTAAGATTACAACAATACTTACAGGCATTCACAACAGAAGGGAACATAAATTATAGTGATACAATATAAAGGAATGCATCACAAAAACCGCAAATAAAGCAATCAAGAAGAAAAAGAAGTTTGGAAGAAAAACCGGTTTAAGAATTAAGACAGAAGACGTAAAGAATGTAATAAAAGAATAATATAATGCGTACTTGAAGACTCTTCACAAAAATATTTATTTTTTTAATAACGGATTGATTACGGCTGTCGCCGCTTCTCCGCCCTTAATTTCCATCTTTCTCTGTCATATGCAGTTGGCTCTTCTAAGTATCTTGCCGCCATTGCTTCATCAATATCGTTGCGCCAAATTCTCTGTGGTCGTTCTCTCTTTATTCTTTCAGGAGGGATCCATTCCAGTACTCTTCTAGGCTATCTGTACTCTGGCATTCTTTTAACATGTCCGAACCAGATTATTTGTTTTCTTTCTATGTCATCATTGATATTTCGCTCCATTTTTATTTCGTTTCTTATTTGTTCGTTTCTAACTCTCTCCAGTTTCGATTTACCGCAGCTTCGTCTCAGATAACCCATTTCTGTCGTCATAAGTTTGTTTCTATTAGCTTTGGTGACGTCCCATACTTCTGAACCGTAAAGGTAAAGGTTTTGGTTTCTCGTCGAATTGTTTTTTGCCAGAGAAGTGAGTTTAAGGTACGGGTCGCTGCTCTGCCCTTGTTTATTCTTTCTATGATTCCATCTACGCTATTTTCCTTCTTGTTGAAAATGACCCCCAAATATTTGCAGGATTGCACGCCTTTGATTTTGTCTTCTTCCAAGACTAGGTCACATATTTCATCTGTTCCCACTGAGAGATATTCACATTTTGTCATATTCTTGTTTAGACCTGTAACTTTATATTCTTCTTGTAGTTTTCTTGCCATATAGCTAAGATCGTATCTGCCTTTGGCAATTACTACCTGGTCATCCGCAAAGAAAAGTGTATATAGCGTGTTTTCTTCCACCGTTATTCCCATGTTTCTACATTTTTTACCCATTTCACTAAGGATCTGTCCAAATAGATTACAAGAAGCTAAACATAATATACAAGAAGCTAAACTAAATATTATGTTTATGTGGGATTAAGCCACAACTAATTGTAATGAAAATTACATTTTTAACTAACTAATGTTTTTTCTTCTTCTTGACTGGCTTTACAACTCGGCGTGAGTCTTCACCGCAAACACTATAGATCTTCTACGATCTTGAGCTTCCATTTTCCATTGTTATACCCCAATCCTAGATTAATCAGCTTCAGCATCATCCTTTTATCTTTTCCTGGGACGGCCTACTGATGTTCTATCCTCTGGTCTCTCAAAAAACACTCTCTTTAGCACTCTGTCTTCCTCTGATCTTACCACATGACCTGTCCATCTTATCCGGTCAGCTTTTACACGTCTGACGTTGTTTTCAGTACCATAGAGAGTCAGTCACCAATTCAGCATTGTGGCGCGTTCTCCACTCACCTTTCAATTCATCTCTTTGGGGTCCAAATATCATTATAAGATCCTTCCTTTCAAATACTAGCAGATTATTTACTTCCCGCTGATGTTAGAGTCCATGTTTTACTTCCATATGTAACAACTAGGCGAATAATTTACTTGCACAGTCTTAATTTAGATTTAATAATGGTGATGGGGAGTATAATGCTCTATTTCCCGTATCTATCCTTGCTGAGACCTCTTTTTCTATGTGGTTGTCATCTGTGCTTACCGTCCCCAGATATTTAAACTCATTAAACTACTAAACATAAACTACTTCGAAGTTATGGTCATTAGTTATGTTCTGCATAACTCTTGGTCTTAGATTTTTGGTTACTAGCATATATTTCGTCTTCTTCTCATTTATTCTAAGACCTAGAGTACATGTTTCCTCCTAGAGTTGTGAAAACACCTATTTCACGTATCTTATAGAATGAGCGACTGCATCCAGATCATCAGTAAAGGCCAACAATAGTTTCAATCCTCGATTTGCAAATCCCCCTGTCAGTTCAGACGATAATTACTTATTGCATATTCTAAGGCTACATTAAATAGCAATGGTGATGAGGGATCTCCTTGTCTAAGTACTGATACTAAATGGCATAGATGTTCCGGTTCCTATCTTTACCTTTGCATATGAGTCTGTCACACACATTTGAGTTAGCTCCACTAATTTTCCTGGTATTCCCATTTCTAGCATTGCAAGCAAGAGTCTACTTTTTTTATCGAATCATATGATTGCTGAAAATCTACGAAAATTTGGTGTACATCTCGGTTGAATTCCTATAACTGACGTTTGACGTTTCGATTTCTACTCCGAAAACTGTTTTTAAAAAAGAATATTTAAAAATTGTGTATAGCCAAGAAGTTGTTGTTTATAGGTTATGACTAACTTGGTCTCGATATTATAGACAACAGCATGCATGTAGTTGAAAAAAATCTGAGGATGGTGTTCTTACTCTCGGACTATTAAATTCTGACTGATTTGTGTGTTTTTTGTATTATATGTTTGTGTAAAGTGAATTACCAAGTGAAGTCAACGTATCCAATCTGACGAAATGAAATTTTTAAGAAGAACAAAAGACTCTGACTTATCACATAATAAATGACGACATAAGAGCCAAATTAAACATCTAAATGAACGACAGAATAAATAAAGATGCTTTAAAATAGGGAGAACACATTTAAAGAATAAACAAAGACAGATTAGTCAAACAAGTAGTAACTATAGACCACGAGGAAGAACAGACTTGTGTAGATCTAGAAGAAGATGGCTAGAAAGAATATGGAACACGCTGCAAGCCTTATCCTTGAAATTCAGAACAAGAAGATATGATGTGAAGATACTACAAGGTATGAAGAAACTATTATAATTAATATAACTATCAAATATAACTATCAAATACTATTTATTCATTGCTCATAGAAAAACTCGGTTCACATTAAAAATATATGACTCCATAAAAAAAGTCTAAAGCACGATACAACAACAACTATCTATCGTAGAATACTGGGTGTTTCAAAAAGGTATGTCATAAATTAAATCACGCATAACCTCTACAAATATGATATTATAATAAATGTTTAAAATGACCCCCATTTTCTTCAATACACATTTGGTATCGTTTTAATAAGGAAAACCGAATGCCCTGAAAGATCATATTTTTCTGACGAAATTGATTTGCAGCTTCAATTATTCTAACCCTCAATTGTTGTCCGTCCTCTATTGTTATAGAATACACTTTCTCTTTCATAAAACCCCAAAAGCAAAAGTCCATGGGGTTAAGACCTGGACTTCTGGGTGGCCAAGAAATAGCTGCGTCATAACCCCTTCCAATCCACTGACCAGGATACTGCCTGCAAAGGTATTCCCGGACTTCATTACTGTAATGCGGTGGAGCGTCATCTTGTAGAAACCACATGTTTTGCCTTATTGCAATATTCACTTCTTCCAAATACTCTTAAATCGTCTGTCAAGAACTGTAAATAATTGTGACCATTTAAATTGTTGGGAAGAAATACTGGGCCTATTAGATTGTTATCCACAATTCCTGCCCAAACATTAACTTTGAAAGTCCTTTGGTGATGAGTCCTTTTTTTGACGTGAGGATTTTCGTCGGCCCAAATGTGCTCGTTATGATGGTTTGTTATTCCATTTCTACTAAAGGTAGCCTAAAGGGTTTAAGCAGCTGATCTTTTAAACGCCTCCAAACCCTTACGTGAGGAACATTTAGTTGAGCAACTATTACCCTGGTACTTGTTCCAGGGACATCTTCAATGATTTCTAAAATGTCTTCATCAGTTGCATCCATTATTAGACGACCACTATTGATAGCAACTTGCGGTTGGAATGTACCCGTTTCCCGTAAACGACGATAAATGGTCAGAAATAATCGTCTATCGGGTGTATTTCGATTGGGGTATTTTACTGCATAACGCCTTGCGGCTGCTGCACTATTTCCTTGACATTCGACACCTACGATATTTCCGATAGTTTATTGAAACAATAATTAAATCTGATCCAACTTACCCAAAGTTAAATGCATATCTGCCATTTCCTGAAAGGTGTGTTTTTAAAAATAATGTATTAAACTAATGATGCTACAAAACTCATTTGATTTGAACGTACTCAAAAGTTTGGGGGGATTTAGGGCTGCACACCCCACTTAAAATTTTTCTGTGCGCTTAGATTTTGTTGTTTTTTTTTCTACGAAAAATGCTTTCAGAACAAGAAAGTAACGTGTCCATTTTTATTACAAAATGTCAAGTAGTTTAGGAGATAATGCAAAAAAAAACAATTTTTATTTTGTAACTTCAAAGGGCTGTAACTTTTTTTGTGTACACTTTTGTACTAAGGTAAGTTAGATTCAATCAATTTATTTTTGTTCCTGAAATGCGTGACTTAATTTATGACATACCTTTTTGAAACACCCTGTACTATTAACCTTAGAATATTTAAATTAACTACACTCTATAAAAATTATTGATAACACAGTATTTATGGCACAGCTAGTAATCCCTTACATAATGTTACAAATCGTTAAGTGAAAATCTGAACATTTTTTTTTCTTCTTGTAGTACCTATCCGTTTGTGTGATTTGTGGTTGGAATTAACGCAAAATAATTCTTGTTCGATAAAACTACTACCTAATACATTTTAGAACCATTTTAGTTGTAATTTTTTAAAGATTTTTAACTTGTTACAGTATTTTTCGATGACGCTATTTATTATTTATATTTAAATTAACTACACTCTATAAAAATTATTGATAACACAGTATTTATGGCACAGCTAGTAATCCCTTACATAATGTTACAAATCGTTAAGTGAAAATCTGAACATTTTTTTTTCTTCTTGTAGTACCTATCCGTTTGTGTGATTTGTGGTTGGAATTAACGCAAAATAATTCTTGTTCGATAAAACTACTACCTAATACATTTTAGAACCATTTTAGTTGTAATTTTTTAAAGATTTTTAACTTGTTACAGTATTTTTCGATGACGCTATTTTCACTGATCATAGAAAACAAATAATTGTTTACGAAGCTTAATTTTAAAATAAAATGTGCTGTATTGGTATCATACTTACTGGCGTTTATCTAAATCTAACAAAAATAGGGCAATTTCTTTCGTCTGCACTTGAATATCTTTAAAAATGCAAACGTCACCGTCTCCATACAAATAAGGCTCCGCATCACGTTCACAAAAATTTCTTTCCATACTGAAACCAAACTATATTTCTATTAATACTAAAAGAAAGGATTTAGGATTTGGTATTTTGTATATAAAGTGTTTTGTACAGTAGCTATATTTTTATAACGATTTAGAGTTTTTTAATGAAGAGATTTCATACTAATAAGAATAGCCTGATATATCAAATCTTGGGCTGCGTCATTGCCAGCCTCAACTCCAGGTGAGAAAGGATGAAGGTGAATGGTTAGTGATGGATCTTGGTGGCAGTAGCTATGCAAAGTGGCTGCTGTCATTAAATACCATGCAACGCCGAGTTGACACACGTCAATGACACTAACAAATCCTACTTGCGATGAAATGGGTGAAGACGAGATTGGGAAACCAGAACAGAAGAGTCCCTGGCCCTCTAGGTTGAGCGCAGGGCTAACTCCTTTTACTACTCGGCACCCAGAACGATATGGAATCCTCAATCTTATTATTCAGGTCAGAATATGTAAAAAAAGGTGTCCTGGTTGAAGAAGGCCATCATGGCTTTGTGACCTACGTGAATGTCTTAATCAGTCTTCGTCCTCCCTCTTCAGAGCTGCGGTGAACAAAGTTATGATAGCCAATATAATAAGCAACGTTGAGTAATTTACATGGTATGAATATAAGAAGAATCACAGATTAAATATCTAGGAATTGGGCAAGATCCTGCAAAACATGTCAAAAGCATTATCAGCAAACTGTTATCATAATAGTAAAATCCATATGGAATAGAAAGACAGAAGATGCTAATGAAATCAAAAGTCTGCTCAGGGTAGCAGAAATGATATTAAGAAGCATGGAAAGCAAAACTAAAAGAACCGTGTAAAAAACCAAGTAAAAATCGAAAACGTAAGAGCGTAATGTATGATGTAAGATGTAGTAAGGCCGGGAAGACAAAAACGGTGTCAATGGTAAATTAACATGAGGAAACTGGAGGAATTCATATTGCTAATGAGAATGATGCTAGAAAGAAACCCAACTGTAGACGATATGAAATGAAGGTCGACGAAGAAATTGTTGGCAATATTAAGAGTAAAACAATTTTAAAATATGAATATTAGGAGAAGAAGAACTCACTCTGTATATTTTAAACCATAATGCACTGCTAAATTAAATACAAAGCATCTTGTTTAGTACCGTGGCGGTATATAAAATTAAGAAGCCTGAGTACCTTATAGAACAGTGGGCAATAAACAAGATTTTTAACGTTTTGTTGACTTTTATTATAAACATGGTCTCTTAACTACCAAAATAATGCAAGAATGACTGTCACTTAGCGAATTAAATGGAAGATTTATTGTCCTTTTGTAAAAGTTACAGAAGTAAAAGTTTGGCAGGAGTAACATTCAGCAATAACACAAAGATGAACAAGGTGTAACAGAAGATGAATAGATTAGAAAATCTGTTGATATGTAAAAGGTTTCATATATAAATTTTAAGACTTACCGTTTTTCGAAATCTTAATGGCAAATGCATCACCAGCTTATTCAGTTGCTAAATTAACATTGACTAATTTTTTATGTGTAATGAAATAAAAAGGATATTAGATATAAATATCAAAAAGAAAGCAATATTTTCTGTTTTGTGCATATTTTTTTCCTTTAAATGTTTATTACATATTTTATTTTCATACAAGTAATTTTTGGCAAAAGTAAAACATATATGGGATGTGCGGGACACAGTGGTGCAACGTATCTTATCCAAATGTCAACCTCACCTGTCCATGAGATGATATCCTGATCATCCGGTATATCTTGCTAGATAACAAAGGAGGCTCTGACGTCAACGGCATGGATGAATCAGTCAACGGCATGTAATATTCGTTGTTTTATGTAACTTTACTGCTATAGCCTTTTAGTGTGAAAGTTTTTTCGATGTTCTCCTTCATTCTTCCATTAACTCTAATGCTTCTCGCTTCAGTTTCTTTTTTCTCGGGTTTTTTTTTGCACGGATCTTTCTTTAGTTAAGTTAGTATTCGATGGTTAAATAGACCAATACAACTAATTATGGTAGAAACCGCTATATTCTTGAACATAACACCAATAGGAATCTAGGTAATATAAATACTTACCAAAGTCGAACCTCTTTGAGGGTAAGCCGTGAAGTTGCTCAGTGTTATTTCCAAATATCCTCCTGAATAGAAACCAAACTGGCTTAGAAGGATAGATCTACGGGTATCATTCTGAAAAAAATAAACATTTGGTAATTTATGGAAAAACATAAATTGGTACTTTGGGCGAGTACAAGTAAAATCATCATCCATTAGCGAAAATGCACTCGTAGATAGAACCAACAGAATATCGAAAGAGTCGAGCAATATACATATCTAGGCACCAATTTAAATAGCCAATGGGACCACTCAACAGAAATTAAACAGCGAATAATAAAAGCAAAAGCAGCATTCGTTAGAATGAGAACTATTTTCAACAGTCGAGACATATCATTAAAAACAAAATGCCGTCTATTGAACTGCTACATATTCACAGTTCTGCTCTACGGAATGGAAGCATGGACACTGACTGTTGCATCTATGAATCGGCTCGAAGCTTTCGAAATGTGGTGTTATAGGCGCATCTTACGTATATCCTGGGTTGACAGAGTTACTAATGTGGAGGTCCTGCGTAGAATGGGGAAAGAATGTGAAATTCTCATGACCGTCAAAACTAAAAAGTTGGAATATCTAGGTCATGTAATGAGAAATCAAGAACGTTACGGCCTTCTCCAGCTGATTCTCCAAGGGAAAGTAAATGGTAAGAGAGGACCGGAAAGAAGACGCATTTCCTGGCTTCAAAATTTGCGAAAGTGGTATAACACGACTACCACTGAACTGTTCCGCGCTGCAATAAGCAAAGTGAAGATAGCCGTGATGATCGCCAACGTCCGGAACGGATAGGCACTTTAAGAAGAAGAAGAAGATAGTACCAACTCATCGCCGCGATAATACCAGGATTTTAAAATATACCTGGAGAGATTTTTAAACTGATCACTGATCAGTAGCAGGTAAAGACCATAAAATGGACCCTTGACCGTTTTTAAAAGCCAGGAACTGGACTTAAACATTTTGGTGCATTCGGTCATAATAAATAAATACTACTATATGTCGAGACAGGGATGCGTATTGTCAGGGCCGTTCCTGGCGGGTATGCAATGAATGCCCCGCACGCAGGCGCTAAATTTTAGGGGCGCCAAATATTTGGTTACCATTACAAAAATATTCTCACTTCTAAAACAAAAAAAGTCAGTGTTCAGTATTTTCCCGGTAAGCACTAAAGCAATCACTTCATCCGATTGCTATTCCCTATTATAATACCAAAATTACTAATTAAATTACCACCCTACAATTTTATTAAAGTCAGCACACGACGCGCCGTCTAATGCCGCTCGCCGCGTTTGAGTAAAGAATGTACTATTGATAAAGAGCAACAAAAATATTATGAAATTGAAAAACAGCGATGGCGTGGAATCATTAAAAGAATGATTTGTATTGTGCAGTATTTACCTGGCCAAAATTTAGCTTTTAGGGGTGACAGTACGAATCTTTATGAGACTAATAATGGCAATTTTTTGAAAGTAGTTGAAATGATTGCTAAATTCGATCCAATTATGATGGAACACCTGAGCTATATTCAAAGGTCTAAAAGGTTGTGCCGAAATATGCCTCATTACCTAAGCAATCACTTCCAAAATGAATTAATTCATTTATTGTCAAGAAATATTCAGAAAGAAATTCTGAGTTGCCTCAGAACAGCAAAATATTACTCAATTATTTGGGATGAATCTACAGATGCCATGTTGAGCAGCTGACGGCCATAATTCGCTTCGTTTATTGTTCTCCATATGAAGTCGAAATTAGAGAACACTTTCTGGGTTTTTTCAAAGTTTTAAATACTAGAGAAGAAGGGCTCTTCAATTTTTTAAAAGAAGAAATATTATCAAAATTTGAAATAAACCTTGATGACATAAGAGGTCAGGGTTACGACAATGTGGCAAATATGTCTGGCAAGCATGTGGGCTTTCAAGCTCAAATTCTAAAAATTAATCCCAGAGCAATGTTTTTGCCTTGTTCAGCTCACACTTTTAATTTAAGTGTCAATGATGCAGCTAAAATTTCCTATGAGACTGTAGTTTTTTTTTCAATTATTCAGGAGTTGTTCAATTTTTTTTCTGTTTCACCCTACAGATGGGACATTTTAAAAAGGAATGTACCAAACTTAACTTTAAAATCAGTAAGTGAAACACGATGGGAAAGCAGAGTCAAAGCCATTCGCCCTCTTAGGTTTCAATTCCTCGAAATTTGTAAAAGTTTACATGATTTGGTGGAAGATAATTCAAGAGATATGAACACGAAACATTCAGCAAGGTCACTATTAGACAAAATTAAAACGTTCAAATTCATTTTTTCTATTATAATTTGACAGGATGTGTTAACAAAAGTTAATATAGTAAGTAAAATGGTTTAGAATCCAAATACAACTTTAAATGAATGCCATACAGAAATAAAAAAATCTTATTATTTATTTCACTGAAAAAAGGTCAGACAAACATTTCGAGATTTTCATGAATGAGGCTGTAGCAGAAGCAGAAAAAAGTGATGTAGAGCAAACATTTCCATTATTAAGACAAAGAAAGACGAAGCTTCAATTTTCGTATGAAGGTACAGATGAAACAGTATTCGATCCAAAACAAAAATTTAAGATCAGTTTTTATTTTCAAATTTTTGACACAACAATTCAATCCCTACAAAGACGCAGTAGAGCAAACATTTCCATTATTAAGACAAAGAAAGACGAAGCTTCAATTTTCGTATGAAGGTACAGATGAAACAGTATTCGATCCAAAACAAAAATTTAAGATCAGTTTTTATTTTCAAATTTTGGACACAACAATTCAATCCCTACAAAGACGCTTTGGGGGAAGAGATAAGTGCCACGATTTATTTGTATTTTTGGATAATTTTCAAAATCTAGATTCTGATGTGATTAAAAGATCATGTATGGATTTGGATTTAGCTTTACAAATTCAACATGAAGGAAACGTATGCAAAGATATTGATGGTCTTGATTTGCATAATGAAAATCTGTCATACAAAGTTCTTAACCCAATCACAAACTCTAGCAAAATTTCGGATTCGCCCATAGATATTTTAAATTATATAACAAAGAAAAATTTACAATCCTTGTTTCCAAATCTATTTATAGCCTTGAGAATATTCCTGAGCCTTCCAATTTCGGTGGCATCTGACGAAAGGTGTTTTTCAAAGCTAAAGCTCATAAAAAATTATTTAAGAACGTCAATGTGTCAAAGGCTATCAGATTTGGCAGTCATCTCAATTGAAAATAAAATTTGTGAAGCCATTGATCACAATGAAATGATTAATGAGCTTGCATCTGTGAAAGCACGACGTATCATGTTGTAATTCCAATATTTGTTATTTAATTATTTTTCACTTGGTATATATGTATTATTTATTAAAGTTTTTTTGCATTGAGAGTATCTCATTTTCGTTATTGTTTCATGTTATATTGCAGAATGCCTTATTAATTTGCGAATTGAGTATTTTCTTTCTTACTGTTAACTTATATAATAATATTGTTTTAAAATGACCTTTTTTCTTCATTTAATTTTGAAAATAAAACCTTTTTTCAAACATGGTTCGTTTTATTTTTCTTTTTACATTCATATCGTATTTTCAATTATATCACAAGAACATGTTATGATATAGGTATCCTAAAAACATAATATGGGGGCGCACAAAAAATCCTGCACGCAGGCGCTCACTACCCTAGGAATGGGCCTGCGTATTGTCGCCAATTCTTTTTAATGCCTACTCCGAAGAGATCTTGAAAAACGCTCTCGAGGGTGAAACAGCTGGAATAAAGGTAAATGGAGTTCCCATTAACAACATTAGATATGCGGACGACAGTGTGATCTTAGCCGAAAATATTGAAGATCTTGAGAGACTGGTGACGAGAATAGCGGAGTATGGAAAAGAGTACGGTCTAAAAATGAACGTCAAGAAGACGAAATTTATGAGAATACCGAAAACTCAAAGAAATAACGGGAATCTTCTAATAAACGGAACCAACGTCGAACAAGTGGACAAATATGCATATCTGGGAACAATCATTAACTCCACAAATGATTACATTCAGGAGATCAAAATCAGAATAGAAAAGGCTAGAGCAAACTTCAACAAAATGAGATGAGTGCTATGTACAAGGGATTTAAAATTGGAACTAAGAGTTAGGTTGGCGAAGTGCTATATTTTTTTGACTTTGTTTTATGGAATGGAATCTCGAACCTTGAATGCGACGTCAATGAAAAAACTGGAATCATTCAAGCTGTGAATGTATAGAATAATTCTGAAAATATCGTGGACAGAACACGTCACAAACAAAGAGGTTCTCAGAAGGATGAATAAAAAAATAGGAATTTTAAATACAATTAAAACAAGAAAATTGGATTATCTCCATGATTGCCAACCTCCGCCGTTGAGATAGCACTTGAAGAAGAAGAAGATGTCGGTTCTCCGCCCTTTTCCGACTTTCAACTGCCATTCCCTCCGGTTATTCCATAAGTCCTCCCCTTTTGTTTCTTTCTCTCACCTCTTTGTCTGTTTCTTCTCTTCAACTTATTCTCAGTCTACCTCGTTTTGTAATTTGTATGTCCAAACCAGGTAAGTTGTTTTGTTTATAAGTCATCTGTAATTATTCAATATCAATTTATATCAATGATACCATCAAGTTTGAGCGTGTAAAAAATTAAGGTTCTTTTGTCTTCTATGCAGTGATGGCACTCTTAAGTTTTTAGTTTTACCTGTGTTTCATTTGCATTTACCTGTGTTTGCCTCAGTCCACCTGTGAGTTCTTTAACTTTCTTATGTACATTGTAATCATCGTGTTTTAACTGTAGTCCCAATTTCTTTTCGCTTTAAGGCATCTCGCAGGCATCTTAAAGATTTTTTGACATATTGCAAGAAGAAATAGTGATAATCTTGAGAGACTTATAACTTCGATAGTCACAGAGGCAGAGGACCCTTAGATGGGTAGATCAACTGCCCAAATCCAGTGGCAAGACATTTTCTGTGTCCATGAGAGCAGCCCAGGATAGAAGCAGATGGAAAGAGACAGTTACTCCTACGGTAGGAAATCACGACCCTCAGTAATGAGCAATTGACTAGAGAGAGTGTATTTCACTGTATATAGAAACCAAAGCATTTTAATTTTTGTAAATGAACGTTTTTGATACATATTTGACTCCCGGATCGTTAAGCTCATATTAGAATTATTTTCATAGATATTTT
The DNA here is from genome assembly GCF_040954645.1 of Diabrotica undecimpunctata. Classification (NCBI taxonomy): domain Eukaryota; kingdom Metazoa; phylum Arthropoda; class Insecta; order Coleoptera; family Chrysomelidae; genus Diabrotica; species Diabrotica undecimpunctata. Next base: position 36,549,238 of record NC_092810.1, read on the forward strand.
TAGAAGACAAATAGAAAATAGTTTAATTAATATATTTAACCAACACACAAAATTCTTTTAATGTTTATATTCTAATTAGTCAAGACATAATTGGTGTTTAATAAACAAATCGAAGCCTTGAAATTTTGAACTAGATAAGAGTTCAATAATGAGAAGATTTTTAGCATTTTGTTTTTACTTAAAGTTAAAATTCATATTAGTTTAATTGGAAAACATTAGAATATAGTAAATAGACTGTATTCTATGACCGGATGTTCATTTTGCCACATTGCTCAAGGGCTTTTGTCTATCGAAACTGTTGAAACAAATGGTGCTTTTTTTTCAATGATTTGTTATTCTACAACTATTTAAAATATTACCAAAATTTTTTTTAACCAGATCTAGTCTTCGAAAGTTGTTTCTTTGGATATATATATATATATATATATATATATATATATATATATATATATATATATATAAATATATATATATCATTATTTTTAAATCTAATAGAAAATTAAATAATATTTCTAATATAAATAAATTATTTTAAATACTGCTTTCTAATATAAATGAATTTCAATACAATTATCAAACAAAAATTTATGATTTATGTCACCAAATTATGTCTTTGTGTAGTGTTCAATAGCAACAGGAGTAGAAGGAAATAAAGAAAATTCAATACAAATAAATATAATGTTCTGCGCAGCCTAAATTAAACTAACTTTTAAAACATATTGTTGTGAATTTATTAAAAGGTTCAATATTTATAACACTTACGGATTTAATTTATTTCTTTATTTATATTAACTTATCTGACAATAATTTATTATATTCGTACGTAACAAATTCGCGAGCGCGGGTCTTGAGAATTAACTGTCCCTTCCAAATAAAGTTCCGTTATTATATACCAGTGCCGTTATCTCGAAAACTCTAAAACCTTCGATGGCGAAACGGTAAAGGCAAACTGGATTTCCCTCGCATCGGTTCTGGAAGGTCGCTCAGGTAAATCGAAGGCTCTCGTAAATTCTAAAACATATTAGAATAAAAACATGTTTACAGGTTAAAACTATGACTCATATTTTTACGTAACATTGCCCCCCTCTCAAAAGATGGTTCCTCCTGGAACCTTGTCGGGACTAGAACTGGAACGGTATGCTGGTATCGGCAACTGGACCCTCTTTTACAACTTCCAGTTGTATAAAAATGACAAGGGACGGTTTTCTCTCCGCACCAGTAACTATGCGGATTGCAACAGACTAACACCTGGACTTCGGTGTCTTTAAAGATCTCCTCCACCATATTTCGGATAACCCTCCAATCTAATTGGCGGCACTCCAACTTTGACATGGCTAACTTTTGCACGTCGGACTCTAGTACGTGCTCTCTCAATTGAAGTAAGGCTTCCCATACATCTCGGTTGGTCACGGGCAGTGTCTTTTGTTACCAGGTAGAAAAGGTAACGTGATGCATCTTGGAGTTTCAAGGTTTTACCGGGAGCTGGCACCTGGCATTGAAGTTCTGCAACTCGACCAAACTTCCTTCGAAAGACGGATGCCAACCCTGGTGCGTCTTTGATACTGGCCGGGATGGTAAGGGCCAGCGAGTAGTCATCGGGAAGCGCGAGTAGATCTTGCTTTTCTTCAGTGGTAACACCATGTCTTGCTTTACCGGTACCTCCATAGGCACCCATGAATTCCTCAAACGTGAGGTCAGACACGTCTTGGACTTGGTTTACTTCCACTTCTTCATCTACGTCGTGGTCACCTTCGAAAGACGCCAGCCGGTTATGGTGTACTATCATCGGCTTTCCCCTCGGAATCTTGCTTATTCGGTAGATGACATCGTTGATCTTCTCCATGATGAGGTATGGACCTTCCCAAAACTGCTGCAATTTGGGAGAACAACCTTTTCGCTTCTTGGGATTATACAGCCATACTTTGTCGTTCTTCTTAAAGCAACCCTTTTCGGCTTGTGTATCGTACCGTTTCTTCATTCGGTCGCTAGCGATCTGAAGGTGGGAACGGACCAACTCATGTACATCGTCCATTCTTCTTCGTAATTCGATCACATAATCTTCACCTGCTACATCTTCTCCAGGTCGACACCCAAATTCTAGATCACAAGGTAGTCGCATTTCGCGTCCGAATAGGACTCTGGCTGGTGTCTGGCCCGTTGATTCGTTAACAGCAGATCTGTAGGCCATTGTGAAGAACGGAAGGTATTGGTCCCAGTCTCGCTGATGATCGGACACCATCTTTGTCAAATACTTGCCAACTGTCCTATTCATTCGTTCTACCATACCATCCGATTGCGGATGATACGCGGTAGTTCTTGTTTTCTTCATGCCTAGTCTATCACATATTCCTTGGAATAGATCACTTTCAAAGTTCCTGCCTTGGTCACTATGGATCTCCAAAGGCACTCCAAATCGGCTGATATATTCTTGGATCAACTTATCTGCAACGGTGGCGGCCTTCTGGTCTGGAAGTGCGTAAATCTCGACCCACTTAGTGAAGTAATCCATTACTACCAACATGTACTTGCCCCCATTTTCACTTTCTGGAAATGGCCCAGCGATGTCCAAAGCTATTCTTTCAAACGGGCTTCCAACATTATATTGTCTCATAGGAGCTCTCCTTTTTCGGTAAGGCCCGTTACTCGTGGCACAAATAGTACATTTCTTACACCAGTCTTTTACATCGTCGGAACTGTTCATCCAATAAAACCGTTCCCGAATTCGCTGAAGGGTTTTCCTTACACCAAAATGCCCTCCCGATGGACTGTCGTGTAACTGACGAAGTACTTCGGCTATTCTGCTCTTTGGGATCACCAACTGTCTTCTCTTCTCTGAACCGTCATCATTTTCCAGGACTCGTTTGAGCAAGCCATCTTCGATGATAAATGAGTCCCACTGGGCCCAATACGTCTTAACTACTGAGCATAGGTTTGATATTTCCTGCCAAGGTGATCGACGGTTTTCCTCTTTCCATTTTCGGATTTTCTGTATAACTGGATCTCTCTCTTGTTCTGCCCTTATCTTAGTAGGCGTCCAGTCGTCGTTGACAATCGTCGTTCTTAGCACTGCTGCTTCCTTGGATTCCGTTTTGTTGCAGTGGGAACACTCTGCTGGGCATGGCCTTCTGGAAAGAGAATCAGCGTTTCTGTGGCTAACTCCGGCCCGGTGCTCAATCTTAAAATCGTATTCTTGGAGTCGTTCGATCCACCTGGCTATCTGACCCTCTGGATTCTTAAACTGCATCAACCACTTAAGGGCGGCATGGTCGGTTCGGATTAGAAACTTTCTGCCATAGAGGTATTGATAGAAGTGCTCTACTGATTTAACTACTGCTAGAAGTTCTCTTCTCGTGACGCAATAATTCCGCTCAGGTTTTGAAAGAACTTTACTAAAATATCCGAGGACTCGTTCCTGTCCTCCTTGAATCTGAGACAGCACTCCTCCAATTCCCACATTACTTGCATCCGTATCTAAGATGAACTCTCCTTCTGGCAGTGGATACCCTAAAATTGGTGCTGTTATTAAATGCTTTTTCAACGTTTCAAAGGCATTTTGGCAGTCTATATCCCAGCGGTATTCTCTTGCTTCCTCTGTAAGTCGCGTTAATGGCTTAGCGATATCTGCAAACTTCTTAATAAACCTCCGGTAGTAAGTACATAGTCCAAGAAAACTTCTCACTTGATGTTTGTCAGTTGGTTTTGGCCATTCCTTAATGGAATCGATTTTTCCCTTATCCACGGCCACTCCTTCTTTACTGACTATATGACCCAGATAATTGACTTTACCTTGAAATAGCTGGCACTTCTTGGGGTTTAGCATCAATTGGGCAGCTTTAAGTCGATTAAAAACGTTTTCTAAATTCCTCAAATGATCTTCGAATGTCTCCCCCAAGACGATTATGTCATCTAAATAAACCAGGCATGTTTTCCAAGATAACCCTCTCAACACATTTTCCATAAGCCTCTCAAATGTCGCAGGAGCATTACAAAGTCCAAATGGCATAACGTTGAATTGCCACAATCCAGATCCTGTGGTGAAGGCTGTCTTTTCTTTATCGACTGGGTCCATTTCTACCTGCCAGTATCCAGACTTCAAATCCAAAGTAGAAAACAATTTACTTCCAGCCAATGTGTCCAATGTGTCATCGATCCGAGGCAGAGGATAACTATCCTTCTTGGTAACGTTGTTCAGCAAACGGTAATCCACACAGAACCTCGTCGTTCCGTCTTTCTTCTTAACCAGGACCACCGGAGAGACCCATGGGCTCGTAGAAGGTTCTATCACCCCGTCTTTCTTCATTTCCTGAACAATCGTTTCAGCTTCCTCTCTTTTCGCCTGTGGTAATCGTCGAGCTGTTTGACGAATTGGCTTAGCATTACCAGTATCAATTTTATGCTTAACAACGGTAGTTCTTCCCGTCTTTCCTCCTTTCGGTACGAAAATATCACGATACTGCCGAAGAAATTCCCTTAATTTCCTTTTCTCCATCTGATTTAGAGACTGTCCTGCAACTGCAACCATTTGGTCGAATTTGTCGTTGGAATTATCAGATGTTGTCGCCTGACGGATTATGGATGTCACAGGTACACAAGTTCCTACCTTTGTCTCTTTCTTGATGGTCACTGGGTAGTCGTTGACATTGATAAGTCTCACAGGAATTTCTTTAGCCGAAGTCACCAATTCCTTTCCAATTATGATTCCACGGCCAACCTCATCGTCGTGGTTCCAAGGCTCCATCATAACAGGTCTCCCTTCGTCTACAATTCCCTGTAGTCGCGCTACTATGATCGTTTCGCTTCTCGCAGGCACGACTGTATCTTCTGTAATGGCTGCTTGCACAGTGTTGTCATTATGTGGATGGAGAAATACCTCCTCGTTGCCAACTTTGATTACCTTATTCTTAAAATCCAATTGGAATCCATGCATATTCATTACGTCCATTCCTAATATAACATCCTCTTCGATGTCAGCAACTATAACAGTATGGACAAACTTTTCTGCCCCAATTCCCAATTGTACCTGGATTTCTCCATGAATGTTGGCATTTTCACCTGTAGCGGTCCGAAGTCGTAACCTCGTTGGTAACAGTTTCTTTCGGCTGTTTATAACTGTCGGGCGTATAATGGTTCTGGTCGCTCCGGTATCCACCAACAACGTATGCTTTTTACCATTTATGTCTCCATCTACATATACACTATCTTCACGACATTTCAAAGAAGCTATTAGTATGAGAGGGTCTTTGGAAAAGTTTTGGGTCGAAGCTGCCCCCCTAAGGCTGACCCGTTCTAGTTTTCCTGATGGTGAGTTTCTTGATTTGCGTCGTACCTAGGGTGTTTACAGGAGCTTCGTACGTGTCCTATTTCGCCACAATTCCAGCATCTGATGGTCTTCGTTTTCTTATATGTCATGCTTTTCATCATATTAACGAGCTGGTCAAGTTTATCTTCATCTCCTTCCTCTTTTACAGTCCTAACTTTACTGTACCCGCCAGAGGCCTGCGTAGCTGACTCGTATTCGAGGGCGGCGGATAAGACATCAACCAGCGTCTTGTGACGAGCTAATCGTAGTGTTCTCTGCATTTCATGATCACGAAGACCATCAATAAACGTTTGAACGGCCAATTTTTCCATCATGTCTTCGGGAGCTGTTGGATAAGCATATCGTACTAATCTGGCAATATCTACCTCATATTCTTGAAGAGCCTCATCTTTCTGCTGTCTACGATTTTTAAGCTGTGACTGATATACATGCTCCAAATGTTCGTGGCCATATCGCATATTTAACCTCTTCTTCAGTTGTTCGAAATCATCGGTCTCCTCTACGGCTATGGTCTGAAGCACATCTAAGGCATCTCCTCGAAGAGCGATAGTCAGGTTTACAGCCTTTTCTTTTTCAGACCATCCATTTGCTCTTGCGGCTGATTCGAACTGTTTCATGTAGTTGTTCCATGATGATTTTCCGTCGAAAGTTGGGACTTTAACATGAATAGAACCTCCACTTCCTTCAAATTTCGGCCGTGTCTCCAACTTAAATTTCGTCTCGTCTTCTTTTATCTCCACTGTAATCGGATTGTTACCTCTCTCTGCTGTCCCTGTTTCTTCCATCTTCCTTTCCATCTCTTTAATCTTTTCTTCGAATGCCAACTTATCGGCAGCAACTTGGTTTTTTAACGAAGATATTCTATCGTCCAGGGCAGACATCTCAGAAGTGACTTTAGAGATTTCCAAAGAGATATTAGCAGAGACTTTGCTTTCCAGCGAAGAAATCTCGTTAGAAACTTTGTTTTCTAATGAGGCGATGTCGCCGGAAACTTTGTTCTCCAATGATGCGATGTCGCCGGAAACTTTCGAAATCGACGAGAGGACAGCATCTTCAAATATATAAGTCTCTGGATCTAGTCCTTCTTCTAGCAAAGCGTTCTTTAGTCGTTGGACTAACTCAGCCTTTTTTCCGGTGGAAGCTAATTCTCTGTCTTCAAGATGTCTTCTTAAATTAGTCACTGTCAGCTCATAAATCGTAGCCATTTTCACAATTTATTTTATATTCACTTGTATTATTATTATAAGTCTAATTTATGTTCGATCTCACTCTGACACCATTTGTTGTGAATTTATTAAAAGGTTCAATATTTATAACACTTACGGATTTAATTTATTTCTTTATTTATATTAACCTATCTGACAATAATTTATTATATCCGTACGTAACAAATTCGCGAGCGCGGGTCTTGAGAATTAACTGTCCCTTCCAAATAAAGTTCCGTTATTATATACCAGTGCCGTTATCTCGAAAACTCTAAAACCTTCGATGGCGAAACGGTAAAGGCAAACTGGATTTCCCTCGCATCGGTTCTGGAAGGTCGCTCAGGTAAATCGAAGTCTCTCGTAAATTCTAAAACATATTAGAATAAAAACATGTTTACAGGTTAAAACTATGACTCATATTTTTACGTAACAATATATTATTCACACATATATAAACTTTTCATAAAAATTATCAAAAAAAGACTGGACGCTAAATTAGACTTCTATCAGCTTAGAAAACAAGCTGGATTTAGATAGGGATACAGCACTAATGACTACTTGCTAGTGATAAAGAACCTGATAGAGAAGTCTGCAGAATACAACAAACCATTGGCAGTGATAGTTGTCGACTACGAGAAAGCATTCGATACCATAAGCCATCAAAGATTGTTAAAAGCATTGACAGAATGCCGTATATACCATCGCTACACTAACATAATCAAATATATCTACCAAAATGCTTTAGGTAGCGTAAGCCAATCTGAACAAGAAACAAATAAATTCTATATACAGCGAGGAGTGCGGCAAGGATACACAGTCTCTCCAAAGCTATTCACGACGCTTTTAGAACATACTTGCGACAAGCCACATCTAAACGAGCATAGCATCAACATAAATGGATAGAAGCTCAGTTATTTGAGATAAATTTGCAGATGACATCGCCCTTATAGCGGATCATATGGATGATGCAATAGTAATGTTTAAAAAATTATATCACGCTTCCTTGGAGGTCGGACTAAAGATTAATATGAACAAGACGCAAATAATGACTAATCTGGTGCTAAATCAAAATATTGCTGTTGATGGAAGGGATATTGTGCAGACTACATCGTATAAGTACCTAGGACATGAAATTCGGTTGGGCAGAGATTACCAGACATGTGAGCTCCCACGTCGAATAGGATTAGTCTGGGCAGCGTTTGGTAAATTAAACTATGTATTTAAATCAGATCTATCCATATGCCCCGAAAGGAAAATCTTTGACCAATGTGTGTTACCTGTACTCACTTATGGATCGGAAACATTGACACTCACAAAAAAAGTAGTTAATAAGATTCGCGTGACTCAGATGGCTAGGGAGCGCCAGATGTTGGATGTCTCTCTGAGAGACCGAATCCCAAACGAAGAAATACGTCGTAGAACAAAAACAACAGACGCTAACGAAAAAATCACGTCGTTAAAATGGAATTGGGCAGGACACGTCGCCAGATTATCAGACAACCGATGGACAAAACGTATTTTAGAGTGAAGACCAAGGCAAGAAGCAATACGGAGCAGACGACACCCACCAACTATATGGACTGACGACCTGAAGCGTGTTAGCAATAACTGGATGCAACCCACACAAGACAGAGACAGATGGAAAGAGCTGAGGGAGACCTATGTCCAGTAGTGGACGCATACCAGTTGATGATGATGATGATGATGATTGTCTTACAGAAAATTTACAAATAAAATAATACAAATCGCCATTATACTGTTGTTTTATTGTTCAGTTTCAAATCTTTATGCCTCTGTAATATGAGATTTTAGTTTAAGTTTTGCATATAGCCATAAAGACAAAAAATATATAGTCTTAAAGTGCTTTATTGCATTTCAAAATATGTCCCACCATGGTCGATATACTTTTTCATACGTTCAAACCAATTGGTAAAACAGTTATCCCAGTCTTCAGTTGACACCTGCAAAATCGCTGTTTTTAAAGGCATCGATGGATTCTGGCAACCGGAATCGCTGCCCACGCAATGAATTCTTGATCTTTGGAAACGTGAAGAAGTCGTTGAGACTTGGGTCGGGGCTGTATGGTAAATGGTTTAACAATTGGATGTTTGAAGCTCCAAAAACGCTATTGTCTTTTAGACAGTGTGAGCACTTGCATTGTCCTGATGTAGGATGATTCGCCGCTGTGTGTTGCTTTGTCGTAGTTTCTCGATAAATTCTGGTAAAGAAACGGTTATATGCCAATTAGAAGTAACCATTCTTCGATCTTCTAAACCAATTGTTGCCACATATCCAGATTTTGACACAAAAGTTGGACCATTTTCTTTGACATACTTCGAGAACATATCACTTTTGTTAGTTTTTACTTATTGTGAACACAGCATATTGGCGTTTATTTTCCGGTTCGTAGGAGTAAATCTAAGATTCATTGCCACTAACAATACTATAAACGTTTTTTAAGCTTCCTTTGTTAAACTATTCCAATGTTTTTCGACATCAATTGACACGAACCGCTTTTTGCTCTTCTATGAGCAAATGAAAGATCTAGCGGGAAACCAACTTCGTAACACCCAGTTCTTTATGTAGGATCTTTTGGATCGAGGTTTATGCCTAAAGATGCCTTTATCTCCCGGTATGTTATACACGGCGGTCATCCTTAATTAGCTGACGAACCGCATCAATGTAACTGCTATTTGATGGACCTGACCTGGATTCGTCGCTGAAGCTATTACGTTGAAATTTACAATACCAACAGAAAATAGTTGACTGGTGTGATGCTTTATTCCCAAACACAGAAACCATTTTAGCGAGAGATTGCTGTTGGGATAATCCTCTCCGAAAATTGTAAAAAATTATTTCTCGAAAATGTTCTCGACTAAGATACATTTTTCGACCGACTTGCTAATTTCAAAAATGCGCTATAGTTACAGGACTTGTTGTATCGCAATGAAACTCTCTATTTATATCAACAAAAGATTGAGGTTATACTTGTGTTGGAAGGTTTTATCGGTTTTACCCTCTAAGCAGCTATATGCAAAACTAAAAATACAAGCCTCGTAAATTTTCAAAACACACGGTTAAATTTCAATTAGGAAATATCCCTAATATTCGTTCATCAAAGACGCTGTAGATAGATTCCTTCCTTTGGTCTGCTTATACAGAATCTAGATCAAACGTCCTAATGATCCGTTCGATCTCTTTTGGCTGACAAAAATCTTCTTGTCTATGTTTCTCCCGATGTATAATAACCGGTTTGTACTTACAATAAATACTGCAAAACTTTTACTGCAACTTCTCCCAATCAACATTTATAGACCAGGACTGCTACTACGTTTTAACTTTTATTTACAAATTACTTTTTCACTGTTTAAATTTGTCGGTACTCGTTCACTTGTCAGGATTAGATTTTCTTCAAGATCAAGGATAAAATAGCTGGACTCCAATGGTTCCGTTTATTTTTAAATAGACGTAGAAACTTGGTATACGTAAACTGATCTACTATAAGTTGCTGTCATGAAGTCCTCGGAGACACTTTGTCTCAGGACCAGCAACTTCATGTGGAGTCGTACGTTCCCATGTTATCTAATCCACTGGTAACTTTAACATCCTAATATATAAGATTAAATAATGTAAACCAAATTGTAACCCATAACTTTTAACGGGTTTTTACCCAGATATTTAGTGGCTCCAAACATGTACACCTAGGCACTGATGATGGAACATGGTTTCCGAAAACGTTTTGTCTTTATGACATAGCCCAATTGAGTTTTTTAATTTTATATACCTTTTATAAAGGATTTTAACAAATTTTTTTTTATACCCAATTTGGTTTTAGAAATGCTATGGGACCCAGGAAGACACTTTTTGTGCTAAATATCCTATTACAAAAATGCCGTGATCAAAAAAAGATATATTTGCATCCTTCGTTGACTTCGAAAAGCATTCGATAAAGTACAGCATGTAAAATTAATACAGATGCCAAAAAATATAGGAATAAATGATAATGAATAAAAGATATTCGTGTCATTAAAAATCTGTCAACAAACAACGTCTAGACCAAAAATTAATAGAATTCAGATTCGGCAACATCGAAGAAATATACGAGCATATAAAGTCGAGTATAAAACAAGCAGCATTCAAAGCCCTTGGAAAGAAAGAATATATAACAAATAAACAGCATTATTATGAAATAAATGAACCAACAAAAAGAATAATTGAAGAAAAAAAGCAACTATACAGAAAATGGCTGACTACAAACAATAATGAAGTTTATAAAGAATATAGAGAAAAATATAGAGAAGTGAAAAAACAAATAACACAATAAAAGAATGAAGAATAGGAAAAAATCTGCTTAAATATTGAAAAATACGTAGGAGGTACAAGGACTTCGGAGTCATGGAAAGTACTGAGAGGATTGAAAAAAGAAAAAATTAAATTGGGAAATATACAGGACAAAGAATGGAAGGACTATTACAAGGAACTGTTAACAGAACAAAGACCACAATTCATTGGAAAAGAAAACAGGCGAAGACGAAGCAGATCCCCACAACAAGAAATAGAAATAACAGATAGGGAAATGAGAACGGCCATAAAAGCAATCAAAAATAACAGTAGATAGATAAAGAGAATAACCGAATGGAGCCCCATAGGAAGGAGGAAAAGAGAACGACCCCAAAGATCTTGGAGGAACGAAGTAGACAACGCTATCAGTAAGAGAGGCATAAACGATGAGGAATGAGACAACAGAGAGAGATGGAAACGGTTGAGGGAGGAATCCCTGAATATATATATATATATATATATATATATATATATATATATATATATATATATATATATACATATATATATATATATATATATACATATATATATATATATATATATATATATATATATATATATATATATATATATATATATAAATCTGTACTGGAATCAAACTGCTATAGTAAAAATTGGAGATAATTACACTGACGAAATCTCCATATAACGAGGAGTCAAACAAGGTTGCATTTTGTACCCAATATTGTTCAATGTTTACTCGGGCCAATTATTTAAGTTATTTAAAGAGACAGTTAAGAGACTAATATGGAATAAAAATCAACGGGGAACTACTTAATGTAATTAGATACGCGGATGCTACAGTAATTCTGTCAAAAAATATTGAAGGTCTTCAAATTCTGCTTGATCGTATTCACGAAGTAGGAGAGGAAATGGTCATTAAAATAAACTCAAAGTAAACCAAATTTTTAGTCTTTAGTCGTAACCTACATCTAGATACAGAGCATCAATTAAATGGAGTCGAAGATGAAAAAGTTCACAAAATTACATATTTGTAAACTGTCATAACGGACCAACTAGATCCAGACATAGAAATAAAACGAAGAATAGCAATTACTAAAACTACTTTTATGAAAATGAAGGCATTTCTTTGCAATAATCTTAAAACTAAGACAAAGAATGGTTAAGTGCTATATTTGTTCTGTACTTTTGTATGAAGCAGAAATGTGGATACTAAAAGTATCAAGTGTGAATATAATTGAAGCATTGAAAATGTGGATTCATAGATGAATGCTGAAGATACCTTGGACATCAAGAAAAACTAACGAGGATGTACTAAGGAGGGTCAAAAAAGATAGAGAACTGCTACAGATTGTTAAACACCGGAAAAGGTCTTATGTGAGACATAGAGTGAGGGGAAAGCGATATAGAATATTACAACTAATCCTTAAAGGCAAAATAAAAGGCCGTAGAGGTGTAGAAAGAAAACAAGTTTCTTGGTTACAAAAAATTCGTAAATGGACTCAGATATCAAATACAGGACAATTATTCCATAAGGCAGAAGATCGAGAAGCCATCGCAATGGGTATCGCCAACATCGAATAACTCTGAAATGTCGGAGGAAATGTCTAAAATAGAAAAAAATGTCGGAGGTTCTTGAAATAGAACTCAGGTTCAGCTAACAAATCCTACTCGTATGTCCCCGAAGGCTTTTGTCTCGTAACCACTGGGTGCATGGCGTACAATAGTTGTGCGTTATGTATCCGGCGAGAGAGGGTGAAAGACGAGTTTCTGGAACCATATCGACTAAGGGAATAAACCGTAACAGAAAATTCTAGTCCTCCGAGTTGGGGATTGGGCAATGTGCCGGTAACCCGTTACCGCAAAAAGTTCAAAACCATGAAACATTCAAATAAGCTACGCCAATTATACCAATATTAGATTGAATTACATTAAACTCTTAAACTATTTTTGTGTAGAAAGTATGTAACATTATACGAAAACACCATCCATATATTAAAATAAAAAATATACTTTACCTTTATCTGCAGATCATTCTTCATCGTCCAAGAGGCACAAGAATTAATAAAAAGCACAAAAACTAAAATCTTCATTTTAAATTTTCTGTATTTCTGATATAATTTAAAACACACAGGACGTTTTGCTTTTTGAATTCCTCGCAATATTCATGTTAAAACTGTAACATGGATATACTGGAGACAAGAAATATTTTAGAAAATAGTTTTTAATATTCAAAATTTAAGATAACTGCCGATTCAAATTTCTAGTTGGTAATGATCTGCGTTTATCGATTATTGGTAAATATTTTCAAATTGTCGAGTCGGCGCAAGAGATGAGAGATATCATTGGCAATTTTGTGTTTGCATATAAAGTAAAAAAAAAATGTTATAGGAAAAGATTACTATAGTACATTTCACGAATTTGTGATTATTTTGAATTAGGGATGAAAACTTTGACTTAAACGGTCCGCTGTGCTGAGAAAGTTAATAGCAAATTCTCCCAATATTTGAAGTTCCATTCATTTAGAGAAATATACGGGGTAAAACACCCAAACGTTGGCACTCGACCGTCGATTGGCACACTAACTTTTAAACTATGTTAATAAAGACAATAAGTCAATTATCTGAAAAAATTATACATATTTCAAATCTGGCAACATTTCCCTTGGTAGTAAATGACTGCTCGTGTTTGTACCAACAAGGTAAGATTTTAAGTTTTTCGTAAGGATAGCGCAATGTTAAACTGCTTTGTAAATCAGGTTAATTTTTGTAATATACAACACAAATTTTTACACACATTTACGGACCTTATTGGTTTGATTTTAGCATAATTTTATCTTAATAAAAATGTCGATTCGCGTCAATTTAAAGCACAATTTGACATAATCTAATTATTGGCATAGGTGCCGATATATAGAATTGAAGCTATTTTTGTTATTCCTAATATTGGCACTCCAACGGTAAACGTTAATTACCACCTCTTTTGAATTCGAGATTGATAATAATTGTGCGTAAAAAATAATAAATCATTGTACCTGTACATTGAACAAAAGTAAAGAAACAAGCAAAATATACAAAATCATACACCGAGGAATTGCTTCAGAAAGCATTAACTGATGTAAGGAATGGTGAACAGAAGAAGACAATAGATATGAAGTATGGCATTCCATGGCAAACACTTCAATATCGTTTGGGTCCTAAATTTTCAAAACCAGAAGAAAACAAACTGGTCGAATGGATTTTAGATAGCTATAAAAAAGGCTTCCCACGAAGAAAGGTTGATATTCAGGCCTCTGTAAAAAGCTTTTTGGATGTAAATAATAGAACCACTCCATTTAAAAACAACATTCCAGGTGAACACTGGTATAACCTATTTTTAAAGAGGCATCCAATACTCACGACAGAGACACCTGAAGGAGTAACTGCGGCTTCAGCAAATGTGTCTGAGGAAAATGTAGGAGGTTGGTTTTCCGAAATAGAAAGCTATCTTTTCTGTTTTGAATGTCCCAAGCAGAATATACAACGGCGATGAAACGTGTTTCTAGTTTTGTCCCAAAATGGGTAAAGTTATTGCACCAAAAGGTTCCCGCAATGTATACGAGGTTGACCAAGGAGAAGCGAAAAAAAATCTGACAGTAATGTTTACGTTTTTGGCCGAAGGCAATACCACTTACCTTTAATAATTTACCCAAACAAGCGTCTGTCAAAAGCAGTTGTTAATAGTGTTCCAGACACATGGGGAATCAGATTAAGCGATAACGGCTGGATGAAAACAGAAATTTTTATAGATTATATACAAAATGTATTTCATCCATATTTAAAAAAGAAAAATGTTGAATTTCCTGTCATTCTCTTTGTGGACGGCCATGCAACTCATCTTAGCTATCAACTTAGTACTCTTTGTACAAAGCTTGGTATTGTTCTCATAGCTCTTTGCCCTATCTCTACCAGGATATTACAGCCTGCAAATGTCTCAAACTTTAGACCACTTAAGGCAATGTGGAAAAAATCGCTGTTAGATTGGCGTCGTAAAAATCCATTTTGTAAATTTTCCAAAGAACATTTTGCACAAATCCTTAAAGAAGCTGTATATTCTTTAAAGCCTGAAGTTGCCTCTAGCGGATGTAAAGCTTGTGGATTATATCCGTGGAATTCAAATTCAATCGACTATGACAAATGTTTCGGCAAAAACTACCCAAAAATAACCGGTTCCAATGTTGCAAACACTGAGAAGCGTAAGACTGATATAAATAGGGTTTTAACTTATCAAAAGTTTATTGAAATAGTTGGAATAAATAAGTCATTAGACCTTGATGATTTTGGCGCCTTATTTACTAGAGGTGATGAAGGCTGTGAAAATTTTCTATTATTACAAAAATTGAAAACCTATTTTAAATCTGAAACGGAATCTGACACAGATAACCATACAATAGAGATATAAATAGAAGATCTAAATGATAGCGTAGTACATTACAATAAAATATTGTAATAAAGATAATGTAGAGGATATACCTATTGTTTTTTGCGATATACAACCCGCTGAAGAGGGCAGTATTAGTACAAAAAAAATTGTCGTACTGGAAAATACAATTCTGACAGAGGCTTCTCTTTCGTCGGGTATATGCAAGCCTAAATTAACCCAATTACCTGATACATCGCTAAATATTCGGCAAAAATTGGAATTTCAAGAAGAAGAATCCATAGAAATTGATGACAGCGTAACTTCTATTGGAACAAAGTGCGAACAGTATGTAAAACAAAACAATTCGATGAGGACACAAGAAAAAGGTACCGATAAAGAGAATAATAAAAACGAAAACAACAATCAAATATCCTCACTAATAATTAAATTTTTGATCTACGCGAAAACCCTAGAAAGAACGGGTAAACGACAAACTGAGAAAACTTCATTCATGCTTACGTCACCGGTTTATTAAAGACAATTGGAACAAAAGGAAAGAATTAAAGAAGACAAAGAGAAAAAGAAAGCAAAGAATAAATAAAGAAGATTAGATAAGCAACAGCTAAAGAAGGATAAAGAAACATTTCAAAAGAAGAAACCCCTAAAAACCTTAAAAACACGGCAAATAGTAAAGATGTTCACAACCAATCTTTAAATAAGTCTGTCACACCTTATAAAACGTTCGGTCTCAATGCCACATCTGGTTGCAGTCCTTCTAGAAGCTGTGGTACTAGCAACAATAACCATGACTTACAAAATTCAACAGACCTAAATTTTCGGAGATCGCAAGTATCAGACGCTGTTACTCCAAATTTAAAAACTAAAGTCTCACATATAAAAAATCTTTTTCAAGAAAGTCCAGAACGGCCGTCACCACAATCTTTACCAGAAAACAATACGATTGTTCCGCGAGGACTATGTTTTATTTGTACATACAATATTTATAGGACAAACATAGGAATAAAATGTCAGAACTGCACTACGACTTATCATGTTAGCTGCTTAACTAAATACAAATTACATAAAGAAAAATTTATTTGTAGCACTTGCTTTGCTAAGAAAAATCCTAAGAATACCTGAATGTAAACACAATATAAGATTTCTTTTACTTTAGTTGTTTACTTAAAATGGTTTTTTAGTTGTTTTTTGGGGTGTAGAGTTGTGTTGTAGAGGTAGCACCTTTTACCGGAACGGCCACATTGAGCGTCACAGACGGGAGATGGTTCTTGATAACTGGTCCTCATAAGACAATTAACTCTCACTTATGGCTCCACGTGCCACACCCCGGGCAACTGCGTTGGTCTGCAGGCTAAACTAAGTGAGGGTAACCAGATATGGCGAAAATTCCACCGAGCGATTGCCGGTATAAGCAAACCCCTGTTTACTGGCCAACAGCTTCGGGTGGAGGAGCTAGTAAATGGTAGGGTACCCCTTTATCCTGGAGTTAAGAAACTGGCTTCAAAGGCGGAAGCGTGCAAGCGGTCAACGGCATAGAAATGAGGAAGAAAGATTGGGACAAGACACCTCATTAAAGATGCGGATTGGATAAGTCCTAGTAGAATCAAATGGCTATGCTTACAGCGAAATTCAATTCCGGAGTAAGCTCCTCAATCGAATCTCCGGGAGGAGCAGTTACAAGTATAACAAAAAGATTAAAATGCAAAGAAGACATCAGAATAGGCACACGGAACGTGAAAACCATGGCACAGGAAGGTAAAATCCATAATGCAATACAAGAAATGGCACACATGAAATTAAATATTCTGGGAATAAGCGAAATGCGTTGTCCAGTTTCAGGAACCGCAAATATCGGGGAACACCGCGTTTACTATTCTGGAACAGATAACGGCAAACATGAATTTGGTGTCGGCATTATATTGACAAAAGAAGTGGCAAAATCTGTTGACAACTTCATCCCAATCTCAGCAAGAGTAATGCTCATACAACTAAAAGCAACACCAATCGACATCAATATAATTCAAGTGTATGCACCTACAACAGAAGGAACAGAAGAAGAGATAGAAGAACTATACCATAGCATTAATCAAGTCATGAAAAGGTTGAAAAAGCAAGACCTAACAATTGTCATGGGTGACTTCAACGCTAAAGTTGGGGCCAGCAAAACATCATCTGCAGCTGGACCATTTGGTCTAGGAAACCGGAACGGTCGGGGAGATACTTCCCATTCCAAAAACGAGTGTTTTAAGAACAGCTGAAAGTATAAGTGTAAAGGATAGACATAAAAAGGTCGATTTACTAATAAAAAACTAAGTAAGAATAAAATATAGATTGACAAATAGGCGGCGGGCATATTTTGACCACAGGACGTTGTTGGATGCCATCTAAAACTGTACTCAGATAAACAACGCGTACAATGCCATCAGTTAAAAGGAATAGCGTCGAATTAGTAGAATGTTTCGACCTACTAAACTCGGAAGACTGTGTCAAACAGAATACCGTTATCCTCTTTTCCTATAAGAACTCTGTGGGGTGCGAAAAACAAGCAGAAGACCAGCGTCGAAATCTCGGCACGGTGTCGCATTTCAGAAGAAAGTCTTCGACGACAGCCGGGGAGTAATAATATTTCGACGATCTCCACGGTAGGAAAATGCCAGTTTGGTAAAAATTGTAACAATTGTGCAGGTGATAAACCACGTCTAGCACAATCAGAGCATAGTGTGGTATCACTGCTTGCATGTGTTTAATACGATTGGCAATTGGTGGGTAGAAAAATTAGTTCAAGGGAGCGTAATCGCCGAATCAGACCAAACATCGGAAAATCTGATTAAAAATCCTTTGATAGATGGGACTAGATCAGTCAGCAATACGGCTGTCAAAAGCTCCAATCTTGTCGAATCAGAGCGAGCATGAAAATTGGACGAGACTCGTTGATAAAAGTGACTAGATCAGTGCGTAGTATAGCTGCCAAGAGCTCCGATCTTGCGATAGATGGTCTTGTGTAGAAATAACACTAGAATTGTTACACATACAAATACAGATGTCAGTTGTATCTGTTCAGATACAACTGACATCTGTATTTGTATGTGTTGTATCTGTTTCATCATCCCAGGATACATTGAAGTACTACAACGGTTGTAGAAGACGTTTCGCTAGCAAAAAAGACATGGAAAAATAAACCAAGATAATAGAAAAAAAATGCGACTGATTTCCGAACGAATAGCCCGCTTTGTACAAGGTTTGTCAAAGGGACGAGAAGAACAAGAAAAGAAGTCAGTCGTAGGGTCCCATTTTAGGCCTAACACCGTAACAATGGAAGGTTCCTCTTTGTAAAACAAACAACATGTCGAAATGTCTGAGCCAAAGCTTTGTAATAAACGAAGATGGTTGCTGACGTTGTTGATTTATCTAGCGGAAAACCCTCGAGCTTTAAATGCTGAGTGAGTGCTCACTGCAGAAGGTGATTAGATAAAAGAGAATCACTTTAAGCGTGATTCTAACGGAAGGCCGTCGGGATGGTTGCTGGCACACTTTCTAGCGATATACAGTACACTTTATGACCGCGACCTCCGAAGGGTTATTGTAATGTTCATTTCCTAATAGGCCTTCTATTTACTGTTGAAAAATTTCAATGTTCTGGGCTTTCATTACGGGGGCTATGTGTGAATTTTTTTTTTCCTCTGGTATGTAGTCCATGAGCTTGATACCATGATACTATTACAGTCCCTGGCTGGTTTGAAGAATAAAAAAAATGGTAGTAGTTTGAACTCTGGAAAGTGATTTTTTATCCTTTTCCTTTCGGCCTATTGAGTCGGTAGACAAACACGTTTTTTGTCATGTTTGAGCCACCACTTTTTAAATTCAAAAATATTCGATGTTTCCATTTTAACAAGAAACTTTTTGTGTCGTGTAGAATTTACTATCATTTCTGTATATTCTTTTGGGTGGTAAACACGGTCAAAGTTTTTTATGACTATTTTTATTGCCGCAAAGTTTCTATCGTTCGGCAAAAAGGAATGGCCACGTTGTGGAAAGTACTGGTTTATGGTTTTAAACTTCATTGGGACCTTTCTGGCTTGAACCTCGTGGTAGGTGTAAAACGTCCCATGTTTTTTTTGCATGTTGTAAATTCCAATGACGTTGTAGGTTAGTTGACGTAAGAAAAAAGTCTCCTGTACAGGAGTAAGTGGAAGTTGAAGATTTTGCATATAATCAAACGTAGGGCCACATACAATGGCATCTGTCTTGCATATCTCTGCAATTTCTGCGATTTTATTGTAGAACTTCTTTGCACGTGTTTTATATACAGATAATTCCGCAACGGCCACGCGCTTCACTGTTTTGTTTAAAGATGGACTCTTAATTTTTATTTCTAACTGTTCACATTCACAGCAAGTGTCTACCTGTGGACGTCCAATAGATAGAAAAAATGTTCCTGGAAAATCTTCAAATAAAATTTATACTTCACTGAATTGTTATTATCAGGAAATTTGGAACAAAATAGGTCATACATAATTCGCATATTCAATTTTTTGTCTAAGTAATGCTTCTCTTTCCCTGTGTAATGTGAAATCTTAGTGGGAAAACTCCCAATATGAGTCTTAATCTGTTCTATTAAACTTTCAGAATTAGCATTCCCTGAAATATTTTTTCCACTTTTATCTAGTGGTGCTTTTCCTTGTACAAGAAGTTTAGAAATTCTTCTAATTATTTCATGACTCACAGTGTGAATTCCCATGAAAGCTTTTTTGCAAACAATAATTTTGTCACCCGAGCCTGTCACGGAGTAACTAATGTTATATCTTCTATTCTTTGGATTTTCATTTCGAGGTCTTTTTTTTACTTCACACTTTCCCATAAGTCCTTTAAGTATGAATCTTGTGCATTCTTGGTAAGCATGCTTCTGAATTTGGCAAGTATTTCAGCCCTTACATCCTTTAACTTTTAACACTTTTCTTATCTTAACTTCATCAAAGCACTTCAAGAGACAACTCCAAAAATATATAATTTTACGTTTTAAAACTATCTTAACCTTAAACCTTACCGACAGTCTCCTCCTAGTTTTCTTGCATGCACATCATTACCTTTATAATTTTCATATTCTTCCCCACACAGCCTCGCTTTCTTAATAATTTCTGACTTATAATTGTCTTTCTTACCTCTTTTTAACTTTTTTCAAAATTCAGATCATTATTCGTGCCATTTATTGCAGCCATCTTGATCGTTTTGTTTACAAATGACAATTACGCGCCGAAACAACATAGGTCGATGACTCATGTGGTTTTCGAATGGAATATTTATTTACTTATAGTAATCTGTATTTTATATATTAAACGACAAAACGACAGCAACAAAAACGAATTCATCATCATCATCATCAATCAGCCCTAAGTTGTCCGTTGTTGAACATAGGCCTCCTCTAGACTTTTCCATCTGCTTCTGTTCTGCGCCTCTGCTATCCAATTGGTCACGATTCTTTTGAGGTCGTCGGTCCATCGCGTTGGGGGTCTTCCTCGGCTTCGCTTGTCAGCCCGTGGTCTCCACTCAAGCAATTTTTTTGTCCAACTGTCGTCTTTCATTCTTGCAACATGTCCTGCCCATCTACATTTTTGCCTTGTAATATGTTCGATAATGTCTTCCACTCCGGTTCGTCTACGAACTTCCTCGTTTCTTATTCTATTTCTTAAGCTTATTCCAAGCATTTATCTCTCCATCTTTCGTTGTGTCCTTCTCAATTTTTCGGCTGATGTTTTTGTGAGAGTTAAGGTTTCTGCTCCGTATGTGAGGACTGGTAGAATGCACTGGTTAAAAGCTTTTCTTTTTAAATGGATCGGTATATTTGTTTTAAATACGTCTCTCATTTTTCCGAATGCAGCCCAACCCAGACTTATTCTTCTGAGTAGCTCGCATGTTTGGTTATCTCGCGTTAACCTTATTTCGTGACCCAAATACACATATTTTTCCACAAGTTCTATGAGCGACTTTTCGATTTCTATTAGCTTATTGGGGACGAGATTGGTCATCATTTTTGTTTTTCCATAGTTTATTTTTAAACCGACTTTCTGGGTTACTTGCTGTAGTTGTTGTAGCATAACTCTGGCTTCTCCTAAGTTGTCTGTTATGAGAACAATATCATCGGCATATCTGAGATGATTGAATATCTTTCCATCGATGCGAAATCGATGATCGAAGATATTCATCGAAAAACGAATTAGCAAGGTTAAATAGAGAAATTAAAAGAGCATGTAGGAATGATAAAAATAAACATATAAATGAGGAATGTTAAGAACTAGATGCAAACCGGTATGAATCCCATGAGTTATATAACAAAGTCCGATATCTATCCAGGGAATTTAAAACAATCACACAAACAATAATGGATCAAAACCAACATATTATAAATGACGAGAAAGGGATTGCGGAGGTATGGAGAAAATATTGTCAAAGTTTATATGCAGATGATCCCCAGAATGCAAATCACGACAAATTCACTACAGAGAGAGAACCAAACATTCTAAAGTCAGAGGTAGAAAAAGCAATCAAAAAGTTAAAAAATAGAAAATCTCCTGGCGCAGACCAGATCACCGCAGAAGTTTTAAAAGAGATTGGAGATGTTGGAGTAAATGTTACGCATATGACCTGCAAAAAGATTTGGGAAACCGGAGAGTGGAGAAAGGAACTCCGCTAGATTGCAGCAACTACAGAACGGTAACCCTAATATCCCATGCAAGCAAGGTTCAACTTCATGTAATACATAAAAGACTAAACGCTTTTCTATTGCCTCAGATATCAGAAAAACAAGCTGGATTTGTCCCAGGAAAAGGCACAAGAGAACACATCCTTAATGTCAGACAGCTAATCGAAAAAACTCGTGAATTCGATACTCCTATGCTTATGTGCTTTGTGGATTACACAAAGGCCTTCGATAAAGTGAAATGGCAGCAGCTATAGTCCATACTAGCGGAAATGGGAACACCCCACTACTTAATTCATTTAATTAGAGGTCTAGATGAAAATAATAAGTGCACAGTAAAAATAAACAACACTCATTCCGATCATTTCAGAACAGAGGCATGTGTCAGGCAGGGATGCATAATCTCGCCAACTCTGTTTAATATCTACAGCGAACACATTATGCGAAAGATACTAGACGGATGGAAGGGTGGAATATCAGGAGGAGGTCAAAAAATCAGTAACTTAAGATATGCTGATGACACAAAGCTAAATAGGAGTAAAACGAAGATCATGATAGTAGACAGAGCTCGGAATAATCTTCAACACATTAAAGAAATTGGGTTCTTTGAAGTAGTAAATAGTTTCATATACATGGGGTTCCTAATAACAAATGACGGAGGGTGTAACAGAGAGATACGTAGAAGGTTGACTACTGCTAGAACAGCTATGATGAAACTGGTAACAATTTGGAAACATTCTAGCATAACAATACACACAAAACTAAGGCTGGTAAGGGCACTCATTTTCCCCATAGCCACATATGCATCCGAAACGTGGACCTTAAAGAAAGCGGATAAAAATAAACTAGACGCTTTTGAAATGTGGGTATACCGCCGCATATTAAGAATATCCTGGATTGATCATCGCACTAACGTATCGATATTAGAACAACTTCAAGTAAAGGAGATTGCTTAAACAAATACAACAGAGATATTTGGAGTATTTTGGACACATTGCTAGAAGAACAGGTACGATGGAAAAACTGATAGTCGAGGGTAGAGTTGAAGGAAATAGACCTAGGGGAAGATCTCCAAGCCATTGGGCAGATCAAACAAAAATATTGATTAACCAAGGGTTACATGAAGCCGAACAACTAGCCCAAGACAGGGAAATATGGAGGGAAATCGTGGAAAAACTGTAAAGGCGTGATGGTGTCGCCACATCCCAAAAGGGATTAGGACTGAGGAGGAGGAGAGATATTTTATTACAGTAAGTCGAGACTGATGTTGTTTCTGCCTAGAATGGTGTTTCGACGTATAAAAAAAACGGATTTATGAAGAAATGTCAATATTGCCAAAAATTGAAAAGTTGTTTCTGAAAATACCGATTCAATTGATTAATTTTAGCATCTCAGCCTCCATATTATCTTCCTCGGGCGCCTTTCAGTTTTTTTTAAATTCCTAATGGCATAATTCACTTCTGATACCAGTATACATTGCCCTGAAGAAGCCTTGCTGAAGTTGGTTAGATTTACTGTTGATCGGGCATCGAGATACATACTGTTAATATATTCTTTACAGGCCAAGTGGATTTAATTATTACCTGTTATTATTTTGTTGTTTTTTCTAATGACGGTCATGTTTTTAATCGTATAACATCCTGTGATCTGCTTGAATTTCTTATGGAAATTAAATGAATCATAAAATAACTGTTGAGTATTATCTTGAGGAGATTTCCATGTGTATTCCAAAAAAGTTAAATAAAATAAAACTCTCCATTTTCAATATTTATATAATATGCGAGAAAAAGTAAAACATGCTTTCGCAGCTACAGTGGTTTACAAAAATCAGCAATCCATTTATTTATACAGTACAAATAAATATTTCCTAACTTACTTAACATTAAATATCATCAAAAAAGACCTCTACTTAAAATTAACATTTTTATAAACTCCAACGTTAGTCGTCTTTGGTGTTTTCATTTCACCATGACAGTCATGGTATGGTTTTCACAAGAGCGTCATAAGATCGCAAGTAATATCTACCGAATTTTACTAGATTAAACCTTAAGAGTAGGTTTCGTTAGGTAGGCTCATACGAACGGGATTTTTAAAAGACTTAACTGGTACAAGCCACTTTCTTCCAAATAAATGTTGGTAACGTACAATAATAGGTCTGAAGAATTATTATTGTTGTGTAATATTTGTATTTTCAACATGTCATAACATACAAAATGTTTATTTATTTAACAGGCAGAAAGAACATGAAGTTTACTCCAAAACTCTGATTGTGATTTTTTAACTGTTCAAATATTTCGTATCCATCTCTATTTTTAGCAGATCCTCCAATAATTGAGTAGCTCCTAGTATCAAAAGCGACAATCTCCATTTTTTGACTAAATGTTTTTTCAAGCTTTCAGTTATTTCACACCTCTTGATTTGACTCATTAATATGTATCGACAATGACCTTAGGTATTAAAACAGCCAACATTTTGTCGTCCATTCATGAAATTCAACTGACAGATGGAGGATTTATATTTCAAAAAGATAATGCAGCCTGCCATAGAGGGAAATCCGTAACTTCTCGGTTGCAGGAAATGAATATTCCGGTTTTAAAATGGCCTTCAAGTAGCCCTGATCTATCACCTATCGAGACTCTTCGGCATCAGATGAAAAAATCACTTCCGAGCTCCACCAGTTCGCACAATTCCTGAATTTTACAGGAAATTTGTAATAATTTTCAACTAGATTACTGCCTATTATAAATTTATGCCGTTTTAACCCTTTAAGTGTAACTGGTAGCTATATTTACCACTGTCATTTTTCGAACCTAAAGTATTAATCTAAGCTTGCACCAATCTGAAAGTCAGTAAGCGGTAAAAATGGCTACCAGTGAGCATTTATGTAGGATATTTTACTAGTATTACCGTTATAGTAACAAAAACTGTTATAGAAGACAAAAACTTAAATATACTCATCTGAAAGTGACTTATAGCCAGAAGTAAATAATAATAAGGACCATCTGGATATTCCATTTTCCAAAAAGTCGGAATTCAAGCGGTGTAAAAAAAGTAATCCAAAATCATGTGTTTTTAAAAAGAAAAAACTGAGTTCTACGCCTTAAATGGTTAAAACTTAAGGACGACGCACACAGTAGTAACACTAACGAAATATTTGGTCCAACTAATTTGCGCCACCACTTTACTTTTTATTTTTGTTTATTTTATAATTATTCTAGTCGATAAAAGTATTGGATATTCAATATTCAATTAATTCATGCACGTCGTAGCACAGTGGCGCACCTAGAATTTTCATGTGGGGGGGGGGGGTTTTCGTTGGGCACAGAATTTTTTTATGCTACAATCCATTTTGAGTCCTAACAGTGTCGGAATAGTGCCCTGAGGAGTTTTAACTCACAAAACCCCCCTGGGTGCGCCACTGAGTAACAAAAAAAACAATTGCTGAAACCAGAAACTAATATACCTGCTTTAGGAACTGCTAAAAATAGAGATGGGCGCAACATTTTTGAACAGTTCCAAAATCACTGCAGAGGAAATAATGTTGAATGCATTAGACTCTCGTTCTGTAAAACCCGTCGTAATTCTTTACTTTCAAACATTCAGACTGTTGGACAGATCGCTTAAAGTCCCCTTCGTGTTAGCCTACCTACCTGTCGAGAATTATGTGATAAAAAAAGTATTTATATCGTTATAAAAATTTATTTATGTGTTGCAAAAATTAATATAAAGAGGTTAACAGTCAGTATATGTTATATTAGAGCTTCGTTTCGATATTTTTACATTGTGCCCAAATATTCGTGAAAAAGAGCACCGCCAATAAAGTGTGGAGTGTTCAAATGTTACGAATATGGCCTAAAGAGGTATACTCGTATATGCCGAAACGAGGCTTACTTTTTTCTGTATTTGTTGAACATTGCTTTATCTAGTTTGCACCATATTTACCTTATACCGTGTACCGTATACCATATACATAGTTATTTTTGAAGTTTTTACTCTTTAATCCTCAGGAACAGGTCCAACTTTGATGACACTTACTTTTTTATGTTTAGTTTTATATGATGAATGGAGACATTAATGATTTTGTGATATAAATAGTAATGACTTACTTTTTGTACACACTCATACATAAAAATATCGTTGTATATCTTCCAAATATAAGGTATACGGTACTACCTTTCGACAGCTTGCTGGCATTGTTACTAATCATGTACAAACTTAGCATTAGTTGGTATCACAGTAGAAAACTAGGCGAAATATTCACAACAAAAATATCGTTTTAATCGTATTCATGACTACTTTCTTTTTGACTCAGTAACAGGTCCTTTTCCTCTTCGTTGATCTCTTCGAAGGTTTGATGTAGAGACGGTTTCGTGTGCCTGGAGTTTACTTTCTTCAGTCCTTCGGTGGCGCCCGATTCGGTAAGTCTGTAAATAAAATTTTGATCTGTAGAGTTATGTAAATAGTACAGGAATTGGATGAGCAACTAAAGGTAGCCTTTCCGATATAATTGGTTACTTTAACATTAGCGAAAAGTGCGAAAGGGACAGAGCATACGAGTATCACAAGAACTGAAGGACATCTTTATTGTGGAATCGGATCGCATGACAAAAAGGTACAATTTTAAGAATTCATACTGGGTGTCTATTCCAGACAGGAATGTATGAGAAATAAAAAATACAATAACCAACAAGGTCAGATCTGGTAAACAGACGGATCCAAACCTGGAGAGGTTTCGGGGCAGTTATATACTCCAAAAATCCAAGATTTAGTGAAAGCTTTCCCTTGGGGAGGAATTGCACTGTTTTCAAAGAGAAATAATGAGAGAGCACTGTAAAAATACCAGATATATATATATATATATATATATATATATATATATATATATATATATATATATATATATATATATATATATATATATATATATATATATATTGTCAGATAATCAAGCGGCACTGGAGGCACCGGTATGTCAGGATGTGACGTCGAGACTGGAATGGGACTGCATCGGAGAACTGAATGAACTAGGAGACTGGAACAGGGTTGAGCTTGTTTGGGTAACAGAGCATCAAGACATCGAACGCAACGAAAAAGCAGATCTACTTACTAAGGGATTCAAACAAACCAGACGGAACAGCTATGACCTTGGGAGCATCAAAGGCTGCAGTCCCAAAGGCTCTAGAGGACTGGATCCGAGAAAGGCATGAGCGATATTGGAAGATCATCCCAAAACAAACAAACAAGAAAATCTTTATTGGTAGAACATGTACAAAAATAGCAGAGAAACTGCTGCATATGGACAGGAATAAACTGAGAACAGTAACAGTAATCTTAACCGGGCACGTAAAATAGGTATTTACAATGGAAACCTTAACTGACTCTGGCGATGAGGAACCAGAAACTATAAAACAGGTGATATGAGGCGCTGGACCTCAAAAGACACAGACTATACTGACAGCAAGAGGAGATTCTGGTATATTTAGGACACACCAAGCAAAAGTCCTCTACAAAACTTATACAGGGTACAAAAATTCTAGACTTGGTGTAGGAAACAACAAGTGATAACGGAGATCTTGGATCAGACGGGCCCAGGAAACAAAAAAAACTTTATATTTATTATATTACAATTAATATAATCAATTTACTTACACTTGATCCATCTCATCATCGTCGTCATAGTTCAACACGAAGTACGGATTCTGAGAAGCTGGTCGGAACTTGTACGCTGTGAGAACGAAGAACACATAGGTTGCCATTTCCTTAAACATTTCATGCAGCCAACCGTACTGGAACGGCACGGTTATTTTCAACAGATAGACGATTATTCTTGTAGAGTATATATAACAAACGATCATGACATAAAAATGGCGGAAGAGTTTTAGTTTTCTGAGATTCATCGCAGCTTTGCCGTCCGTCTGCGATGCTTCCTAAAACAATGTGTAAATGTAAAATCAAATATTTTCAGCAACATTTATATGATAGAAATAGTAGATATTTATCCGTCGGTCATTTATACATTACCGAGCATAAAATTAGGGTCACCCCGTTTTTTGAATTTATTTTAGAAATTATTATTCTGTTTAAACTATTTTCGGTTGTAACATAGTTTACTAATGGACTTCTTGAAAAAAAAAATTGTTGTCGTTGTTTCGACAAGCGTTTGAGATAAAAAGGGCCCCTTAACCTAATTCCTAAAAACCGTTATCAGCACAGTTTTTGTTTCTATGGTTTTAACGTCAATTGTAAATTGTTTGTGTATTGTTATCACTGTCAGTGTATTGCAATGAGCATAAATTCTGTTGTGGCGGCGTTAGAAGATGGCCACGGTCAGCGCGAAACTGCGAGAAACGTTGGTATAAGTCTCGAGTGTGCAACGGTACGAAGAGACCGGTCTGCTTACTCGAAGACCTGGTTCAGGTCGAGGCAGGATTACAACAGCTAGAGATGACCGCTTTGTCGTTTCTAGTGCTTTGAGAAACCGAACGGTCACGGCAGTTTCTCTTCGAAATCATCTGCGAGAAATGAGAAATGTAAACATAAGTGAATGGACAGTTAGGAGACGACTTCATGCTGCTGGTTTATCTTCTCGAACTAGAGTAACTGGACCGCCGCTTTCCCGTGAACACCGAATTGCCAGATTGAATTTTGCACAAGAACACTTGGCTTGGAGATGCAGGATTGGAGTCGTGTATTGTTTTCCGATGAATCGAGATTCTGTCTTACGGGCTCAGACAAACGTGTAAGAGTGTGGCGACGTTCAGGCGAGAGATGTGCTTAAGCATGTGTTGCCGAGCGTCTTCCATTTGGTAGAGGGTCAGTTATGGCATGGGGAGGCATATCGTTTGATGCTTACACGGAGTTAGTCTTTATCGAGAATGGGACATTGACAGCGCGTAGGTACCTGACACAGATTCTGGAAGACCATGTTTTACCGTTTATGGCTATTCTTGGAGACGACGCAACATTTATGCATGATAATGCACGGCCCCACACTGCTAGGATAGTTACTATAAGTATCTTGACGAGGTTCAAATCACACGATTTGTTTAGACACAGATATCAATCCCATAGAACATGTTTGGGATGAGATGAAGAGACGTTTACGGAGTCATGTGCCGGCCCCCAGAAATTCGAGAGAGCTACGCGACATATTGGTGCAAGGATGTGATCCAAAATATGATCCAAAGCATGCCTCGTCGTTTGCAAGCTGTTATCACTGCCAGAGGAGGGAATACTCGCTACTGAAGTTCTTAAAATTTCTTTTTTTCAATAAAAAGCACATCAAATTAAAATTGTCCCTTTTCAATATTTAGTATATCAAAGGAAAATTCTTCATTTCCATTATTTTTAATAAACTTTAAACGACAAAAGCGTTGTTTTCTTTAAGCAATCCGTTAGTAAACTATGTTACAACCGACAATAGTTAAAACAGAATAATAATTTCTAAAATAAATTCAAATTACGGGGTGACCCTAATTTTATGCTCGGTAGTGTATTTATAAGATATATGCATGAATTTGTTCTATTTCTTAAATTACTTTCATCGCCAAAACAGTAATCTTGAACCCGTAAATTCCATACTTAGTGATCGTCGTACCACTCAAAAGACAAAAAACAAATTCGCGTGATAAAACCTCAACTTAGGCACCCAACTTTACCATAGTGCAATGAGTTTTGCTCCGTAGTTTTACTTTTGTATTGTAATAATTTATTACGTCAATTTTAAATTTCTTATTTAAAATATCACAGGAGCTTTAAGAGATAGTGAAACATTAGTGATGATGAATATTTCGTACCAGTTGGTTTTGTACTTAAATTTAATCATACTAATTCTTCATTACAATTCACTATTTTTTTTGGTTGTAATTTTTTATAATGTACCACTGAATTTATAGTAATAATTTCACGACTCGGCAAACTAACTGTTCTAGTTTCCTCATCATAAATTTAGCTCATAAATTTAATTAGCCAGTGGTTCTACGCAGTTTTTAATATACATATTTTCAAGACATAACTATTGGAAATTGGAAATATAATGTATTTTTAGATCCTTGGAAATAGTTTGTATTGTTATTTCATAACCCTAAAATCTACAAATTCAACATCCAGATTATAATTATCTTTATATATAAAAATCTCGTGTCACTATGTTTGTCCAAGCTAATATCCAAAAACCACTGAACCCATTGCAATAAAATTTTGTTAAAGTGTATTTGCTAGTCCAACTTAGGAGATAGGATATTTTTTATCTTGATAAATGATCCTTATTTTTTTTTAATTGTAAATTCAAATAGTTTTATGCGACTTCACCTAGTTTTAGTTCATTTGATCCGTTTGTTAAACATCATTTTATGATATTTTATAACTACATATAATTACAATATAATAAATTAAAAAACATCATTTTAAGTTTTTATAACTTTTTTTATAATAAATCGAGAATCACTGAATCGGTTAGGCTTATTTTGGTTTTGAAATAATTATTTGAAGTTTTAAGAAGGCCTAATAGGGGAGAAAATATGATGAAATTATAAAGAGAATAGTAGAAACAAGGTTTTATTTTCCCATACATCAGTTACATTATACCCTTATACAAAATGTTTTATTAAGACTCTACCTCTACTACAGTGGTAGTTCATTTAAACATAAAGTGACGTTTAACAAACGTCATGTCTATTTACTTTTTTCGTTTCGCATAAACTCGAGAAAATATGATGAAATTGTAAAGAAGAGTTGTCGAATTGTAAAGAGTTCAGTTCTTATCTGGGATAAATGTACTATGACTAATAAAGATTCACTCGAAGCATTACATAGAAGTATGCAAAATTTAAACGGCAACAACAAACTATTGGGTGATGCTGTATTACTACTGTCTGGTGACTTCAAACAGACATTACCGGTTATTCCTCTCTTTACATATTCGGATGAGATTAATGCATGTTTAACACAATCGTTTTAATGGCGAAATGTCAAAACAGTACGATTGACCCTTAAGATAAAAGTAAAAGTGCAAAATGTTTCCAAACATTTGCTAAATATTGGAAACGGTAAAATAAAACTGCATCCAAATACACAATACATCAAACTTCTATAGAATTTCTGCACTTTTGTTGAGACCAAACATGAATTAATTGTAAGTATCTTTCCGGCTATACTAAATAATTACTTGAATCATAATTGGCTCATTGAGCGCGCAATTCTGTCGGCGAAAAATGTTAACGAAATTAACTTCCAGACTTAACAGTTTTTATCAGGTGATCTGCTATCTTTTAAATCAATCGACAGTATTGTTAATGAAGACGAAGCCGTAAATTATCCACAAGAATTTTTAGGTTCTCTGGATATACCAGGGATGCCATCACGAATTTCATGATAGTTACTTAACTCTGTTAAATAAATTGAATTAGTCATATAATAGCCAAGCCACAGCAAAGCGAGGTCGGGTCAGCTAATCATGCTATAAATCCTGTCCCTAACGACTTCACGAACGACTTCGACATTTTGCAGTTAGACAGTTCGCGACAGTACGGAACGATAGTTCCTAATTCGAAGATTCGTACGATCCAATTGGTTAAGTTAGCTTAGATTAGGTTAGGTTAAGTTAAGACTGACGTAACTTCAATGCCAATAGCTAAAACATCTGTACATAAATATGCTTTCTGAATATACGAATATAATAAGATGATGAAACATGTTTAAGCACAATAATAATGCGACAATAGACTGACAATAAATTTTAATGTTTTATATTTGAAAATCTGATTATAAATGAAAGTCTTACCTGCAAATGACGAATCGACCATACAACAGGGAATAAAATACAGCCACAACACAATAAATCCACCAAAATGACAAAATTTTTCCAAGCTACATATTCGCGAGCGCTTTCTTCGCTCTCTTCCAGTATAATATCAGCAACATTGGCTAAAACCTGTAGAGGTATGACCGCCATAAACAGCTTTTTATCTCTCGGTGTTAATACGTGTTTCACAAAAGTCCATCCTGTACCGACCAATACTAGAATGACGAATAACAGCGCACCTATAAAAAAAATTCTACATTAATATAAGGCAAAACAATTTATTAATTCAGCTGCATGACCTTAAATAAAATCTATGAATCAATATTCAGTCGATATCTCTTAGTAATTTGTAATTTCTTAGTTGGTATTAAACAGCGGCTCCAAGCGGCAGTTTTGGCAGACATGCTTATCCGACTAGCAATTAGCGGCCACTCTTGTTTTGACTTCGGGGAAGAGAAGTTGGATTAATAAAAAAAGTAGGCGGCTCAAGAAGTGCGATTTTTTTTTTTTTTTTGGGGAAGAAGAGGAAGTTGGAGAAAAGTTTTAGTTTGTTTTATTATGTGTACCGTTTGATTTATAGCCACTCTGAGCCGGTAAGTGAATCCAATTATCAATAAAAAGTATAAAAACCATCAGCCATTTTGATTTCTAAAATATTGTCATTTTTTTAAGAAATATTATAGATTCAAATATAGTAATAATATAAAATCATACGTCAATTTTCTATTTTACTTCCCGGCCTTAAAACATATAATTATCTATCTTTAAAACTATCTACTATCTATTAAGGCTATCTATAAAAATATTCTGTCTCATACCGTTCTTTTATATTCTAAAATCTAAAAAGTATCCAGAGCATACTTTTCGTTAATATTATCTATTTAATCAATCCATTTTACATAAAATATTGTCAAACCATTCGAAGGTCACATTATTTACTAAACCATTAAGGCTTTTTGCTTTCATACAAGCTTCCTCAGTAACTTTATGTACTACCATTCAAGGTTAATAAACCTTGTGTTTTTCCCTACTTTTTATCAAGAGTAAGAAGGAACTCTTAACACAAATGTTCTTGTTAGCCTACTGAAGAAGTTAAAATCAGGAGTCAAGGATTCTTTATTTTTGTTTTTTTTTTGTTTATTTGAAGAAAAAAATAATTAAGTTATTCCCTATTGGATTTACACCTTTACCCTTCACCCTTAGCTGTTCCTTAGCAGAGGTCCGGATCTCTATAAGACTATTCCCGGACAACTTCAGAGAACCAGCCGGAAACACTTCCCTCATTTTTTTTAAATAATACTAAATAACATTTAAGGACTAATTGTCAACTACAGGTTGAGGTTTTAAATCCTCCCTATTAACTCTATTGTACGGTTGTATGTGTACACATTTAATCAGAGAATTCGGTATTGGTATTTTATTATTATATATTTAAACCTTAGGCATCTATCCCGTCAGGCTAGTGTCCTTATTACTTTATTAGGACATTTAGATGAAAGCCAAAGTACAGAGTTATATCTCTAGTAGGCAAGTAAATTACCTTTTTAGGTAGAATCATTAAATTTTGTCTTATATTTTATTATTTGTAAATTCAGATAGTCAAGGATCAATTGTGTATAAACAGGGAATTTTTTTTAGTATATAAGTAACTAGGTTAACTATACATAAATAGTGGTGAGTAGCATAAAGGATTACGCTGTATATATTTGATTAGGTATTAAATAGGTTATTAAGACTAAATATTTACGTGAACACAATTCCAGTAACAATATAAAAATACTTGGTTTAAAACAAGATATTGAAAACTGATATTGATATATTTTTGTAAAAAAGAAAATTTTGACCAGGAAATTAATTATATTTCTGAAATGCAAAAGTATGGTTTGTTGTCCGATAATACATCATTCAGCAATAGGCTTAAATATAATGCAAACAGTTTGATAAAAAAACGCCACCAATAATACCGCCGAAGGCTTCAATTCTGTTATTGCAAAATTTGTTGGAGGTAGTAAAAATGTATAATTCACACCAAGAGAGGTGGCTATCAGTTAAGGTGTTTGGCGGCAGCAGTGTCATAATTCACGTCGAAATTATTTAAATAATATATTAAAAAATATAAGCAAAAGTAAAAGTCGTTATTGCCACAACTTATTTGTTCAAAAAAAAATGTAAGAAATTGGTACAAGAAACAAAGACTCAAAAAAAATATATTAAAAAAAAACAAGTAATAATAAACCTGATAAAGACTATGGCCTAAAGCAGAAGAGTTAGTTCAGTTGTCGGATGAAGACTTCGAAGCAAAAAAACGGGAATTGCCCAAAGCAGAAGAGTTAGTTCAGTTGTCGGATGAAGACTTCGAAGCAAAAAAAACAGGGATTTAAAAAAAATACAAAAAAATATATCTCAGAAAAAACAGAGATTTTATTAATACAAAAGCACAAAATAACAGTGCTGCTTGGTATATATATAGCACGTCAACAACGGTTAACGTCCAGCAATTTCGGTAAAGTTTTTAAAATACGAGTAAAACAGACAGAACTAAAACTGTGGAAGCAATATTGAATCCAACGTTTTGTAGAAATAGATTCACAGAATAGGGAATTGCGAACGAACCGAAAGCAAAAAAAAATGTTAGAAGTAATGTTGTCATACATGATGAATATCCCTTTCTTGCAGCTAGTCTTGATAGTTTAATAGGTGACTCAGGCCTGTCGAAATTAAATGTTTATATAAACCAAGAGATCTTACGCCTAAAGAATCTCTTGAACAAAAAAAAATTAAATTAAATTAAAAAAAAATTTGCCAACTAATTGACGGTCAATTGCATTTAAAAAGAACTGAGTCCTATTACTATCAAGTGCAAGGACAGTTATTTATACCGAATAGAGAATTCTGTTACTTTGTAGATGAACCCCAGAAAATATTTAAAGTTGCAAGATTTTTATTATAATTTTTATTTGAAACACCTAAAGAAACATTACACATAATTCTATATTTATATAATTTTATCGACTTTAACCCCAAAGAAACATTTCAATTCTTCATATATTGTTGGAATATAACGATCCCCATATTGCTGTGTTGCGTAACGATTGGTTTCAAAAACTATTTTCTCAAACAAATTCGTCGGGAACAAGCACAAGAACATTTCTGGCGATGTACCAACATCATCGGAAACATTTGGACCACTGTGTTGTGTAAAATTTTGAATTTTAGACGGATCATGTAATGTTACTTTTTAAGTAACAAAAAAAACAAAAGAAAATATAAGACATAAACAAAGGAATTCTATTAGAGGAACACTATTTTGTTAAATTTGTTTTATTTAAAAATTTACAATCTTAATATTTTTGTCGAAAATATACCTATGCATGTTTCTACTATAATTTACAATAAATGTACATTTTATGAAAGTTGTGTCTGTCTTCGATATTTAGTTATTTACAGGGTGATTTGTTACCTCTATGTACCATTGTTACGTTGTAAGAATTGTTATGAATAGATAATATTACTCTGGTCTGTTATTCTAATTACCCATAACATCACTAAAGAGAAGACTTAAGTTTATGGTTTTATTGTGTAGCCCCAAACCTGTCACTTCAGAGGGTGTCCCGGTTGTATAATCAGTTCAAGTAAAAAATAAAAGCATTTTTGACCTGGGTTTGAGAGAGATATAGAAAGAAATTTTTGAAATAGAGATAGCCCACTCAAATTCACCGTTAGGATTTTCGAGGATGGGCTTAAGCGCAATCCGAAGAAGTTTCAGCGTCGTTTCGTGATCGTCGACGAAAAATGTTTCCACTGATACTACGACAGCTCATGTTCTTGATATTAAATCCTCTGAAAGTGCACTTCAGAGGAAAGTTTGGTTATTGGAAAAACGTTGGGTACTGTATTAAATAAAAAGCTACATAATTTTTAATATAAAAATATTAGTTCTTTACTGCGAGATGCCGGTTTTAACGCCTTGTCTTCTTCTCGAATTTAGTATCATTAAACGTCTACTAATATGTATACATACCTTTCAATAAATGTGCAATATAAAACAATATCGCCCATGTAGCCAGATGTACACCAAGTCTTTCGATGTAGTGATAATTAACTCCATGGAAAGCCAAGGTAATAGCCTTCAGAAATACGAGTACGGCCATCATGTAATGGATTTTATACACCGGATGTTTTGACTGCTTCAATAAGAACACCCAAAACATTCCTGAGAGCAGGAACAGAATGGACATCATGCAGTAGAGCGCGGGTAATGGCATGTCTCCCGCTGAAAGATAACTGCTCGGATTGTACTCCACGATTTTTATATTGAAGTCCACATGAGTCTCTACATTTTCGTTCAGGGGACAGTTGTGGAATATCAAGGTGTACAGTCCTTCTTCTTCTAAAGTTTGAACATTCATCACGAACTAAAACCAAAATAGACAAACACATATTTTTAATCATTATTTTTGTTTGCATTGCTTTGGCTTACAAAAACGATAACAAAGTACTGTACTACAATATAACTACGCATTAATATACATAAGTGACATAAATGTAGTCATCTTCTGCAAATTGATCATAGCATTGTAGATGCTGGTCATGGAAACAACATACTAAATGTAACAAGTCTCAGACGAACAGATGGAGACACAGATCAAAGTCAGAGCTAAAACCAAATCCATGAGTTGTCCTTTCAGACAACACAGACAAAAATCGGATAGATTGAAGCAATCATCAGTTTGGTCTCATCAGCCTATTTTACATAACAAATTTAATATAAAATGAGGGGAAATTTAAAAACAGTGCTAAAAATAGCTTGACTTTTGATAGGTAGGTACTTTTATGTTAATATCAACGTGACATAAAAGGAAATATGAAATATGTTATGAAAATGTCATAAAAAATACTTCTGGCAGTATATTGAACACAAAAATTGACCTCAGCTTTGTAGCGATAAATAACAGTTTCTATATCAGGGTTTTAGCAAAGAATATAGACGCATTTAGAAGGAACTTTCACTGTCATTTTCAGTTATATAGCGTCGGCAAAGGTTATACACATGAATCAGAGGTTGATTAAGTTTTTAGTTCCTTATTTGTACCACTAGGAGCGGTCATGTCAGCGCTATTACTACTTCTAAAATATGAAAGAGTGGGGCGACAAATGCAACTTTAGATATTTTTATACATAGATGCCGCGTGATCGTAGAATAGCATTAAATTTTTGCGTTTTATAAAATTTCTTGAAGAAGATAAAATATTATTTTAACTTTTAATAAATGAATCTTTTTAGACAAAATATGATACAAATTTTTAATTTAAATATGTACAAATCTACAAATAATATGATTAAAACTCTCTTACACATACACCAAAGAAGTATTTTTTAAAATTTAAAAATTCGAAATTGTTAAGTATAATTTCGGATTTTTAATTTAAAAAAATTAATAAGTAAGTCTTAAATAACGCCTCTCTAGAGCTCAGCACAGGAAGATGAGAAAAATGGCAAAAATGGTTGCTGGGACATAGGCCATAGCAAATCCCAAGAAAACCAAATCAGCAACACCCGAGGATAAAAAGAGACTTCGGGAAAATACCGACACCTCCCTCGTAACAGAGTTACTAAGAAACCAAGGGGCTCTAACGAGCAGACTAGGTCATAAAGCACCGTGACAAAAGTAGTCAGAATCGTGGTAACACACATACACCATCCTGATACTCAACTAGATCGGACTCAAGCAAATTTGATCATTAACAAACTGGAGCAAGCACTTGATGAGGCCCCTATCGGAAGTCAAAATGAACTTCTGCAGTTCCATAAAACATCATTTAGCGAAGGGACCCTGTGGGAGAACTGTGTTAACAAGTATATAAAAAAATGGACGACTGAAGTGGTGAAGACTATTGAGGGCCTGAGCTTGATGAAGAAACCATCAGGACCCGTCTAAAGAGGCAAAATCAAGACCTTAATACAGAAGACTGGTTGTGATCTCTGTTCCACAGACTGAACGATAGTAAAAATAAAGGTCATAGAGGGAGGAGTTATGGAGGAGATAGTTCTCAGATCTTACTTTTAAAACGTTTATAATTTCTCATATATTTTTATTTTACTTTTTTTGTTTTCCAATACATTTCAAAAATTTCAAAATTTAGTAAAAAGTTTCATTGAATACTTTTTTGAACAGGACAAATGTTCAATGAAATAATTTCGAAAATAGTCTAAAAATTTAATGAAAAGTTCTAAGAAAATGAAATTTTTAGTTGAATATATTTTGAAATTTTTTTAAAATGTTTCGTAAATTTTTGGGCAGGAAAACAGTATAATAAAACGTTGTGACGGTTTTTCGTAGTGTTGGAACAAACATATTTTTAATTCAAAGTTATAAAATTTGATTTAGATGTAATAAAAAAAATAAACACTTTGAATATTGTAAATTTCATACTTTTTTAAGTTTTAAAATTAAAAATTTAACAATTTAATATATTAAAAATAAAGATTTTATTGTGAAAAAAAAAACAAAAAAAAGACAGTTTGCAAATCAATGGCTTTGAAATTTGATTAAGCTTGGATGCATAAGTTAAATATAGCTCCGTTCGTACTCCTTTCCCACTTCCCCCTAAATAAATGGTGATGGTTTTAAACCTAACCTCAACATGATGGTTTTAAACCTAACCTAAACATGATGGTTTTAAGCAGACGGCCACGATTTGAGTTTCTGCAGTCGTCGGATTGTTTTGAAGTATAATAACCGTAACCAAATCACCCATTTGAACTGTCCTTCTATATGCGTCTATATTCTTTGGTTTTAGTTAGATTATATTATGTTAAGTTAGGTGAGGTTTAGTTATACCTAATAATCCTTTAAAATTACCAACTTTTAATTAAAGTACATAAAGAGTCTTATTAATTTATAATCATACCTTATATATTACTTATACTTACTGATGTATTGTAATAAACATGTCCATTACGTTCTACAACACTTAGGTCTAAACTAAGATCTGAACAATCAGGCTTTTCATTGAACTTGTCATTGTCATTTCTCTGTGTGGAAATGTGTACATGTTTTTGTTTGCCTTTACACTTTATCGCTAGCCTGAAAAAAAGAAATGTGTTTTTAACTATGTTTCATTTTATTTTTGGGTTATTTACATAGACCTATGTTGACTGTCCGTTTTTACATTTTTTGAATAATGGTTTTCTATCAACTTTTTCTTAATGTACATTTATTTTTAATATATTAAGGGGGTATGTTCACGCCGCAGTTAAAATGAGTGGCATTCAAATAAACTAACGTTTAACAATTCTTTGAGTAGATGGCAGCACGTGCATCATATTCTAATTTTTTAATTTTCCCGAAATTTACTTCTCTGAACAGCGACATAGTTGCCAGTGAGGGCAAGTACTGGGAGTTATAATATAATACGATCGGTACAGTTCGCTCTCAATCGGCAGTCTGCGGCAGTCTTGTTCAATGTAAGTTAATATGAGCTATTAGTAGAAGTTTCAGAAATTTTTATTTTCGGATTGGATCATTCCATATATTTTTTTAATTTTGAATCGTGTTTTGTTATTTATTTACCTTTGAGGTTGCTGTTTTGATTTTGAGTGTTGTTTTTTTAGTTTTATAAACATTTTATAACTGTTATAGTTTTTTTTATAACTGTTTTTTACCGAAAATGGTCCATAGAAACAAAAAATGTCAGAATAAAAATCATTAAATTTCTGATATGCTTTGTTTTTTTTAACATTTCTAAGTATTGAAACTAGATGTAAACACTAAAAAGTGTATTTATTGATACGTGTGGAACGTCCCGCAGCTACTTTCCATAAACCTCATAATTTATTAACCCAGCAGCGGTCGCTAAGGGCCGATAAGTTCCTTGCTTAGGTAATTTTACATTTTTCTTGGCAACAAGGTTATTGAATTTATATTTATTTTCAGTCGGTAAACCAAAACCTTCCGTTGCTAAATCAATTTCTTCTTTATTTTGAAATTCACTCTGTAAAAAGCTCATTAGCCCACTCAATCTTGTTTCTAAAGATGTAACTTCTGCAGTTTCTCCACAACAAACAAGATGTTATAGTCGAATGGTATGTTTTGTCAAACTTGACTCAATAAGAGGATACAATATCGCCGAAAACTTGTCAGCAGGTTTTGTCTAAGGTCTCAAGTGAACGAAGTTGACTCTCAATCATATCATAAAG
Source organism: Diabrotica undecimpunctata (assembly GCF_040954645.1). NCBI lineage: Eukaryota > Metazoa > Arthropoda > Insecta > Coleoptera > Chrysomelidae > Diabrotica > Diabrotica undecimpunctata. Next base: position 36,589,182 of record NC_092810.1, read on the forward strand.
AGCAGAAATCTTACAAGGACTACTAGAAACTCGACTGAAAATTATCTTTAAGAGCTCTCTAATGTAAACTTCAATCTGGAGATCCTCTCTGCCAAACCTAGGTTACAAACTCTTAATAATTTTTCAACTCGATTGGAGGTAATTTAAATTTGCGCTTACCTTTTACAATTCATGACTCAAAGTACCTTGCACTGTATTTATCCGTTGCCTCCATCTCACTGATTATCTCTTCTTCGGAAACTTCTTCGAATATACTTTTAAGTACCGCACTTTCCACTTCACAAAGCTCATTGTACTTTACTTGTAAGGCTTACAACTTACAAGTAAAGCTATTGTAACAAACTGTCCAAAACATTGACAATTTTCGTAAATGCTCTATACGAAGTACCGTTCTGCTTTTTCTATCTGATTTCATTTTCCGAGGTTAACTTTGGCCGACCCTTACGGCAAAAACAAAATTATTTGCCAGAAAAAAAGTTTGCACTAAAATAAGCGAAAACAACTAACTTCCCGTATATAAGTCCTGTCACGTCCCGCAGTTATTTTTCACGAAAGATGCGGGGTTCGAAATAATACAAAATTAAATTTTAAACAAAAAACTTGCTTTTGTATTAAATTACACAAGTGTGGTTTTATTACAGCTTGCTCTTGTGGTAAAAAATCGACTAACTATATGTATGCAATTCTAATACATATTATCAACAGTTATTGATATGATACATGATACTCAATACATTCTCAGACGAAAAAGGTCGTAAAATTTAATTATCTTACACCAGCACTTAGCCGGATGTGCTGACTGGGAATTTTTTTAGTAAACATATTAATTACTTGATATTTTTTATACTACTACATACACACAAAACGTTCATTCATTTGGAAATATTTATGACAATTCTGAATTCTTTATCTGCCCAAAAATATTTATTCCAAACTGATAAAGAAATTTGGAATTGTTTGAAAAGCAGGTAAATAATAATCAAAAAAGGAATTATGGTAATTAGACCATTTATTTATAAGAACAGTATTTTTAAGAAATCTAAAATATCTTAGTCAGTTGAAAAACAGCGTCACTACAATAAAAACTTTTTTCATATCAAATGTTAACAGTGGAAGTTTTTTCCTCAGAAAATTTCAGATTTTCATCTGATTTCTAATTATGACTCAAGTTCTTGATAATTGAAAGTCAAACGAAGCCAAAATATTAACTGGGAGGGGCCGCTTTGCTAAACAAAACCACGTGATTCGTATTACCATGGTTACTGCATAACAAATAGACAATTGGCATAACCACAAAACTATGTTTCAATGTTTTGCAGATTTTTCTTAAATTCGGCAAACACGCATTTGTCGCTATGTAATACATCACTGCTGCCTTCTACTAAATGACACGTGAACTAATTTTCCCATCTATTAAGTGATAGCCGAACTAATTTCTCACTATCAAAATGCCAACTTATAATGGTAACATCAACAAAATCCCTAGTTTGCAGCTTTTAATTGTAATTTTATCTTTAGGTACAGTTAATTTAAAAATTAGGGCAGTATGGATAACGAACATTTGCTTAAAATAAAGGTTTTTGGATAGTTAATCATTTAACGTAGTTATTTTGTACCTAAGTTCAAAAATTATTACACAATACCAATTTTTAGGCACGTTACCACGTAAGTTATGACATCGATTTATTTAAGTACAGTTATAAAAAAATTACTGCTTTCTTTGGAAATTTTAACTAGATATCATTAAAATAGAAGGTGTACAGTTTACGTACATAATCATAAGTTGAAGATTTGTTTTGAAATAGTGACGATAACTGTACCTAAAAAGTATATAAATTTTAACATTGTGACATACCACCTTAATAATAAAAATAATGCAATTTAATGCAACACCAGAGGTGAAGGCAAACGAAGAAATAAATATTGAGGAGGAAAAGGTAAAGGAGGACAGCCCTTGCTGTCATAGGCCTCCTCTTCCTTCTTCCACGTCTCTTTATTGTAGGCAGTTTGTATCCACTTCGGGCCTGCGTGTTTCTTCAAGTCATCTGACCATCTCATTTGTGACCTTCCTCTTTTTCGTTTGTAGCTATATGGTCTCCAGTGTATAATCATCTTATTCCATCTGTCGTCTTTCTGCCTTATGGTATGTCTAGCGAACTTCCACTTAAGTTTTGCTATCTGCGTTAATACCTCGGTCACTTTTGTTTTGTTGCCGATCCAAGTATTTCTTTTCTTGTCTGATAGCCTGATGTTCAGCATTTGCCTTTCCATTTCTCTTTGGGTCTTTGCTATTTTTTTCCATGTTTTCCTTTGTAAACGTCCAAGTTTGAGAACCGTAAATGAGAACAGGAAGTATACATTGGTTGAAGACTCCTGTTTTTAAATATTGGGGGTATTTTCTATTTTTTAGTATATAGGAAAGTTTTCCAAAGGATACCCAAGCCAACTGTATCCTTCTCTTTATTTCTCCGGTCTGATTTTCTTTATTTAATTTAACTAGTTGTCCCAAATATACACATTCTTTTACTTGTTCTATAGTTGTTTGTACAATTGTAATAATTAATTCTTCTGGTTGGTTGGTCATAATTTTTGTTTTATTAGAATTCACCCATCATATTTTGTAATTCTTCCCTTTTATCTGTTATTAATACAATGTCGTCTGCATGTCTCAAGTGATTCAAGTATTGGCCATTTATGTTAATACCCCGTTTTTCCCATTGTAATTTCCTCAAACGTCTTCCAAAGCTTGATTGAATAGTTTGGGTGATATAGTGTCACCCTGTCTGACTCCTCGCTGTATCTTAATGGGATCCGTTTGTTCAAAATTTTTTTTTTATTTCAAAATAGTTGAAAGGAAGCATTAAGTAAATTAAAAAACAGAAAATCATCAAAGGAGGACATAATACCGAACGAACTCCTAAAGTATGGAGGACCAGATCTGAGAATCAGTTCTGATAGAACAAAACCGAATTCCTTAAGAATGTAGATCAAGCATCGTAATATATCTCTTCAAAAAGGGAGACAAATCGGACTCGGAAAATTACAGAGGAATTAATGATTAAACACAACACTAAAATTGACAACCAGTGATAAAAATAAACTAAAAAAATTAAAACACTAACAGAAGAACAACAAGGTTTTAGGTCGGGAAGATCATGCATCTAAGCTATATTTATAATGAGGCATGTGCAAGAGAAATCATTAGAATACAAAAAACCGGCAGATATATGTTTCGTGGACCTTAAGAAGGCATTTGACCGGATCAAATTAAAGGACGTTATCCACTTATTGTACGCAAGAGAGATATCTTTAGGAATAATCAAAACTATTGGAAATATCTACCAAAACACCAAAATAAAAGTGGAAGAAGCACTAACTGACCCTAATGAAGCTGGCTATGTCATAAGACATCTAATGTTCAACCTGATTTTGGATGAAATAATAAAAAAAGTAAGAACTAAAAAGGCATCAAATTATCCAGCTACGGAAAGCTCGAAACATATGTGGAAGATCAAGTGAATCAAGCAAACATAGCCGCAGGTTGCCTGAATGGAACAATATGGAGTAATAAAAATATCGAGAAAGAAATGAAAAGCAGAATTTACAAAACAGTGATCAGACCAATAATGACATAAGCGGCAGAAACACGACTTGACACAGAGAGGACAAAAAGGATGTTAGAAACAGCAGAGATGAAAACACTTGGAAAAATTTATGGTAAAAAACTATGGGACAGAGCTAGAAGTACAGATATACGACATAGATTCAAGGTGGAGAACATCAAGGACTGGGTAAGAAATAAAAGAGTAGAATGGAACATCATATAAGCCGGATGACAATAAATAGAGTAGTAAAGACGGTAAGAGACGGTTTCCCAATAGGAAGACCACGAAAACGATGGAAAGATACTTACTGGAGGCACATTGGAAAACAGAAAGAGTCATGTTTACATAAAAGAAGAAGAAGAATATTTGTACCTGTGTTTCCTTACCAAACATCATATTTAAAGGTAAATGGCATTCTCTTTTAACGCATTTTCCTTTCTTCAACATACTTTGTTTATTGAAAGTTTAAAATCCACAGCAAATAATAAGTAAATATAAATTTTATTCTCATTTTAAATAAAATAGTTATATATAACTATTTTAAGACTTGGCAACAATGTTCTGAATTTGTAAAAGATGTCCATCTGTGTTTCTTTTTCTATCATCAGCGCACCTCATGGCTCTTTACTATTTTGAGCTAGTGTATATGTTACAATTCCTAAATTTGCTCCATGCATACACAAAAAGATTATAGAGCAAAAAAAATAAAATATAAAAATAAACTTACTGATTCGTTTTCAAATCTAAAATAAACAGAATAATTTCTTCAGTTTGTGGTTTTCCCAAGTCCTTCTTCAAAATGCATGTGTCATCATGCCCATCGAGATAGGGATTGACTCCATCATTGATTGTTTTATCCAAACTGAAACCAAACTGTCTATCCATTAGTATGTTATTAGAAAAATTAATAAAAATAATTAATGCAGCAAATATTGGAATACTATCTAAATTAAACTAATAATATTTCCTAGGTTATGATACATTCTATTGTAGGATACACCTAAAAAAAAGTAGGTATATCTATTGAAAAAATGATAGAATTGGCATTTTCTAACCAAATATGCGATGTCTTAAAAGTAAAATCGTTCTGGTTTTAGGAAAAAACTGTGTAAAAAGAACTAGCGTTGAGTAGTTTCAGAAGATAAATTGACCATAATAAATATATAGTTGTTTTTTTTGTAATTTAAAACGTGCATTTGAAACTGTAGACAGAAATATTCTGTTGGCAAAATTAAGAGATTATGGTATTATCTTAGTGCATTGAACTGGGTAACAAACTATTAGGTTAATAGAAGAAAAAAGTGAAAATAAATGATATTATTTCTTCTATAATTGGTATTAACATGAGTGTTCCTCAGGTTAGTGTCTTAGGGCTACTTCCATGTTTAAATGATACAGACTTTCTCATTAACTTCTTCCTGAAGTTCTGTCTTCTATTGAAGGTTCGATATTAACATGGCAATTTTCACTTTATTACACTGTCTAGCTACAGAAACCTGGACAAAGAAGTGAGGGATCAAGTCCAAAAAGCAAATAGACTGCCAGGATGCTTTAATAACACTATATGGCGAAACAGACACATTAACCTGAGATGAAGTCAAGAATTTATAAAGCCAGTGTAAGACCAATAAAGACATATGCCTCAGAAACAAGACCCGAGACAGCCAAAACGCAAAGGCTACTGGAAACGGCAGAGATGAGAGTACTGAGAATAACTACAGAAAACAATGTAGACAAGAGCCATGGTATTTAAATCAAAATTGAACCATACTTCTCAATTATTACAGAAACTCAAAAATAGAGGTATGAGAATAATTCTAAGGGTTGCCAAAGAGAATTTACATAAAAACCAGACACCCAAGTATATAAAGTATGACAGAAGCCAGTAGTATTTATATTTGATATCCTGTTCTCTGATAGTGTGGAGTATGGAGAAGACAATACAACTTGAACGAAATAGAATATACCAGGAACCAGATATTGTAAAATACATTAACCCATTAGCGCCGTGCGTTGCTTTAAAGCAACGGCAGACATGCCTGTATTTGTGAGGAGCTTGAAGTCATAAGATAGTCATAAAAGAGGTGTGATCTTGCAAATTCCATCAACCATAATCGCCCACAGTCAGTTATGCGTATCTATTTGCGGTGTTAAGAACTGTTTGTTAGTTTGGTGCATTTGAAGTTGAGTATAATATTAGAACTTGAAAATAATGGACATTCGATTTGAGTAAGTACCATAATTTCGATATAAATAAAACTTATTATTTATATTATGTTAAATTTGTGTTTATTATACTAAAAAAACATATTTTAAATAATTTATATGAATTGATCAATAACTACTTGTCAGTGCCTGTTGTAACCCAGCCGTTGCCTTAAAACAACGCTAGGCGCTTGTACTACCTATATTTTAAATTTTATCATTTTTGTTCTAGACGAGGTTTTTCGCTTGCTCAAGCCCTTGATATAATTTACTATTTTTTTTTGGCTGGTAGATAACCTTTCATCCCGTCAATTACGTGCCGGAGCAGAAATACGACTACCAAACAATAGACTTCTTGAGCCTCGAAATCAACCTCAATGGCTGAAGGGAGCAGAGTTTGTCAAATAACGTGCATTGGTATTTCCAAAATCCGACTATTCTAGATATGAACAAATGTCTCCAACAAAAATATTTGAACAGTTTGTAAATGATGCATTTATCATTTACAACATTTATCATTTATAACATTTAGTGGACGAAAGTCGTCGCTATGCATTATTTTTAAATTGTCCTGTATGCCGTATTGCTTTAAAGCAACACTTAATATCTCAGAAATGAAATATCTCAGAAAAAATATTTTATGAAGTTTTTTATTATTTAAACACAGTTCATTAATAATATTGCAAAAAATAATACAAAATCAATAATTTATTAATCTCGGCGCTAATGGGTTAATATAGGATGTCTGAGGAGAGTAGGGCATGTAATTTAGTTAAAACAAAATTATCCAGCTAGAAAAATGCTCCTCGATAGACCCATTGGTCAGTCAGCAATACATGCTTGGAGGAGGAAGGCAATGGATAGGAACTACTGGAGAGAAATTCTTCAGGAGGCTAGGGCCCACACAGATATGTCAAACTAAGCATAGGAATTAGTCTATGAAAGAGTATATAACCAATATGTTAAAAAACTTTTAACATCAAACAAAACAAACAAAAAAAAACAGTTAACATCAAAAGTTTACAAAGGGGCTAATACATGAAAACAGAAATAGATGACTTATGTGTACTTTTATTGAACACCAAATTTTTTCTGATGTTCCAAACTTCACTAGACATATCATGAATTTTCGATGTCATTTTGAATGTTCTCGATCTACTTTCGTAACAATAAGTATACAGAAAGAAAGCAGAAATAGAGAGAATACTTACCAAATTTGAAGTGTTTAAAAAAGATGCAGTGAAGTTGGTGAGTTCCATTTCCAAGTATCCACCACTATAAAATCCAAAATTGCTCAAAGGAATGTTTTTTCTGGCATCATTCTGAAATATACAAAGCAATAATTTGCATTTATTCTGTACAACTTACCCAAAAAGTAACAATTGACATTTATTGTATTAGATACATCTATATAAATTAGTCTTTCAGTCAAAAGTATAGGTGGAGTTGCTTTCACCTATTATTTGTACTATTTATATTCATACATAAGTTCGTAATCAATTATATTGAGGATATCTGCCTTTGGTATCTAATTACAACTAAAGTTTGATCAAATGTACCTGCTTTAAGCAATTTGATGAACAGGGTACAAAAATATGTTACAACTAATAGAGAATAAAGTTGGCATAATTTTCCTCTAATGAAGTAATACAGCAGCAACTTGAAACCTAACAAAGTCATGACTATCAATCCTGAAGAATGTGATAGTGAAAGTGTGTATATTCATATTTGAGACTGTAATATCAAGGAGGTCAAAACTGCATGGAGACATCACTGATATATGCTTATATGTATGCAAATATGTGGTTTTATTAAATTCATTATTTAAATTAGGTTGATTCAACAACTGTTTTATTTGTAATATTTCCTTTCTCCTAGCTAATTAAATTGTTAACAGATGTGTCTGTATTATTGTAAATTATTTTGTCATTGTTGTATTAATTAATTGTAAATTGTGTATCGAAACCTTCAGAAAGAAAGTTACTGTTTATTTGCATTTTATTAAGTTTAATCTCTTATTTAAACTGTTGATTTAAATTCAGCTAAATTCTAAATTATTTACAATGACTATCAAAGGTGAAACTGAAGTACGCATCTCTTGTGTACTCGTTTGTTTATTACAGTAATCCTACTCAAAACAAAGATAAAAATATCAGGTAAATTTAACTCACTGCCTATAAATGTATAAAGCAAAATTATTTTTACTTACGGAAATTTGGAAATTATGTATACGTGCCCAACTACTACTAAAGCAGAGGATAAAAGTAAATATAATAGTCTTCATGGTGAAACTTTTAATAGTTGAAAACAAGTCTAATTTATTAAAACATTCTCAAATCTAAAATCATATGTTCCAGGTTAATCACTGATGACAATTATTTGACATTTGACATTTTAGATAGTTTATTAACACAATATGACCAACCAATCAAAGGACTTTAGACGTGGTTTCGTCACATATCGATCCAATCAGCGCGTTCTATTAACATCCCACAAATGACGCAATTGAGGAGCGGCAAATTGAAAACCGTGAAATTTTACATAGACAGAGCTTGTTTATTAACGGAATAAATTTATAAACTTTATGGAGGATAACCTAATTTTGTGCACATAGTTCTTTTTATTTTCTTTTTAGAATTTGCTTTTCAGATATTTACAAGAAGTATTATTTACTTCAAGAATATTATGGATCAAGACCCATATTACACTTTTCTTTCCTCCAATTTTTCCTGGCTTAAGTAATGAGTTATAAGAAATGCTTCTCTTTGCGCTTTTATCACGCGTCTTAGTACTTCAGTTTTCGTCCTTACTCAATATTTTTTCCAATTTAGTATTGATATTTATTACAAAATATTCGTAATACAACCCTGTATAAAATGTTTTCCGTATTCTTCAATCACGCAAATACAAGTTTAATTTAATATAAAAGTATGGGTAGCGTTAGTTTTTTGCTGCTTGTTTGTGAGTCAAATACTAGAATATTTTTTGTGTATAAAAAGTCGACAATTATTACACTTGTAAAATTGTGAAATTAGGAAACTAAACTGGTTGCCTAATTTTCGGCTGCGATTTAAGTTTGACAGTTTACAACATTTTTTAAATTTCAACTCAAATATAAATCAAACAAATTAATCTTTTTCGTACCCAGTAATAATTACAACATTTCGAAAAGACTTTTATTAAAATCATGTTTTACTAAAACTGACTATTATTATTTCAACCTTATCGACTGTTTAAAGATTATTGTGATTGCAGTATCATTAATTTGGAATATATTATGCTCTTGTAAAGATGTCTTAAATAAATATATAGCTGTATATATAATATATAACTATACAAAATAGCTGTACACGGAAGTAGACTAAAGACTAGTTTCAATTTTAGATAAAATAACTTCTAGGGAGTAAAAATTTTGTTCGTTTGAATCCTTCATCAACATAGCTGGTTTGCTGACAGTTTATGTTTGACCATCGCCAGAAATGGTCGAACCTGGCAAATTTTCTTTGTTAGTTTTGGATGAAATGATTGGTCTACAAAAGTGGTTATTGACTTTTTCTCCAGCCATTCCATCTTGTTTTGGATATCTTTTATTTCTTGTCGAATTTCTTGTATTAATTTGTAAAGATTCTTTCGTAACTTTTCTGTAGTATTAGGTTTTCTTGTTTTAGAGCATTAACTTGTTTGATGTTTTAACTCTATTTGTGGTATTCTTGCTGTCATTTTGCTCTTTCCGAATGGTTCATCATCTTATACTTCCTCTTTTACAAACTTCATCTGTTGAGACGCCAGTGGCGTAACTACAATTTAGGAGGCGCGGGGCGGAAGTGACCGAAGAGGCCCTTCTCTCCAATATAAGAAAAAGTTAAGACTTATCTCCATATAGAAACTACATAAATACAACATACTTTTAATTAAATTAATCTGGTTTGGTTTTATTAATTATCCAAACATTAAAGCAAGGATTAACATTGATAACATAAGATTATTTTGCTAATATTCGTACTTTAATTTATTTCAGAGTTTTTACTTACACACATTTTTTTTTCTATATTTTTATTTCTGAAAATTGTTTGATTACGTTGTCGAAGTTGATATTGTTTGCTACTTCACATTTAATAGAGAGCATTGCCAAGCTATTTAGCCAGGTCTGACTCATTGTGGATCGTAAATAGTTTTTTATGAGTTTCAATTTTAAAAAACTCTTGTTATTAGAAGCAATAGAGACACATACTCTTCCAAAGACATTTGGTACAGATTCCATCAGGTCTATATCAAGAATAAACTGTGCCATCTTCAATGTAGTCAAATTTTTGACCTCTTCATTTATTCTTGCAGCTTTTAGATGGTGGCAAAGTCTTTTGATCATTGCAACTGAAATTTCTAATAGTTGAGAAGATTTAGATGATTGAAACTGACAATTTAAATGGAAGATATTTGGACTTACCAGAACTTATTGGAAGTTTTATCTTTCATAAAAGAAGGTGGTAGCTTCTTAAACGCACATAAACTAAATTCCTTTAAAATAACCAAAAATTAACTCTTCCCCTTTCCCAAGAAATAATAAAATAACTTAAAATTGTTTCCTTCTTCCTTCCAAGCTCTGCCTGCCGCACTTATCAACCTATATCCAGGAAGTTCTGTTCTAAAATGAACATGAAACATGATGAACATGGCCACTGGCCAGTATTCGTTTTCCCTATAATGACAATGGGAATTGATTTTATTGTAAATCGATATATGAAATTGTGTTATAGGTTGCCTAGTTTGCGGCGCAAATTAGTAGCTATTGTAGGTAACGATCGTATCGTTACAATTTACTCATTCTTGTTTTATATAAATCAAAAATTGCAGAATTCATAACACAATATAATCAAAATGTACTTTTCTAAAGCTTTATCTCTTTATATTTGAAGCATACAGCATATACTGGTGAACAGGAATCTCGTGAAACGGGCGGAGCTTCTAGTGCAGAGAGAGAAAGTATTCGGCCAGAAAAGGATGGAACATTACAATCATTGTAGGGCTTGATAATCACTCCGTAGATATTAAAAATTTTACAATGTTGTCAATATGTGGATGATCACAGTAATATTGGGTATTTTTAGTTTGATATCTGAAAAAATGAGTTTCAAATAATTTACACAACAATTTAATGACTAAAAGGATAAGGGAATGATTTTTGGTGAGGTATGATATACAGTGTGTCCCAAAAAATTGTATACAAATGAAGAAAAGTTTGTCTTACATTTTACAAAAAAAACTACCTATTCTTGATAAAAATCTCAACTTAGAAGAAAAACAAAAATAATGATTTGATTAAAATAATATTTACCAAATAATAGATAATTATGACATGTTTTTATTATAACTTTTTTATCATATTTTAAATAACATTTATTTAACACTGAAATCAAAAAATTTTCCTACCTCGATTAGTTGTATTCTCATGTGGCTACGATGACTTTTTTGTAGCTTGGTAATTTAAAATAATTGACATTTTTAACAATTTTCGGCGACCAAGAGACTAGAATTTTGAAAATTTAAAAACAACTTTCATTTGGTACCTATTCCATTGTAATCCTTTACAGTTAGTAAGTTTTTATTAGATTGTATTTTAAATGTTTCAGCGCATAGTAATTATTTAAATGCTTAAGAAATTTTACCCTATATAAAAATATTTTTTTTATCATTTATTACCTTTTTTGCACAATAATTAAATGCCACTTTTTGTTAGTTAATTATATCTAGATGTAACTTTCTTAAACAAGATAAATAGTACTTTCTTGCTACCTAAAACAGGTGGAATTTGTCGTTGGATAATAATTTACCTGCCTTTTTTGTTAATGTTTTTGTTGCTTAGATATAATATATTTCTTTTAAAAAAATGTTAAAAGGGAGCTTATCATTATTGCACGTAACCTGAAGCCGTTTAGAAGGGCTCTAAATCATATTTTGATTTGTAGATAGTAAGAGAATATCGGTGAGTGTACTCAGAATTGTGGAATAGTTCAAATCTATATTTTTTACTATTGTGTATTACTTTATTTTGAACTCTTTTTTGGATCAACGTAATTGTATGTTATTATGTATGTTATTATAATTAATAGTAGAAAATGAATACATAACATCTTAAACCTAGCTTTGGCAAGTGCAGGGCCATCTACCAAAGATTAACTTTTGGTAAGTACCTATATGTGTAATATTTTTAGTGTTTCTAATACTATATTAGTGTCTGATGTTGCTAACTACACATAACTAATTACTCTTTTATTTTCAGCGTGAGACCGTGTCCGATGATAATCTTTCAATGACATCAACTGGGACTCCTACAGATGACGATAAAATCAATAGCATTGGTCCAATAGTTGATAATTTTTTGATGGATGAGTTATTCGCTGAACCATCTGGCCCTGCTACCGATAGCAAACACCAAATATAACGATCTCATCAAACTTTGTAAAGAAAAAGTGGTTCCTGGATATTTCTTTCAAAACGAATTCACTGATCTACCTTATTCCGAAAACATAAAAGACATAGAAGATGTTGATCCTACTGATGATCAAAAATTATTTTAACTTATTATATTTTTGTAATAATTCTGGATTTGATTTCATTTTGAATTGTTCATTTGATAGTTTACCTTATTTTTGATTATTAAAAAATTTAAGAATGTTCTGATTGTTTTTAAAGTATGCAAGGTTGACAAATTGTAACATCCATTTCTTATTTGTATTTTTTCATTAGATTTACCTTTATAATTGCTGAGTACAATATTAATTTTAGTACATACTAATGAACTACTAAAAAAATCTACTAATAATCTCTAATAAACTACTATAAAAATGGATAAAACAAAATACACAAATACAAAACGTAAAATCACAACAAAATTAAATTTAAATACCGCGAGTAAAAGAAACAATGCAACACTGTAAACATATCCAGCTCCTCACTGTATAACGTTTACTGCACGAATGGCTTTGCTAGACCCCTACTTTCAAATTTGTTTCTGCGCGGTGACTTTTTAATTTCACGAGATATCTGTTGGTCTGTACGTTATAAAAACATGCCAACACTGCTAATCCGAAATTTTTTGTTCCATGTTTGACATTTGTGGCTATAATCAGCTTGTACTTTTGGTAAACTCAACCCAAAATTTATTTCTTCAACACATCGGGATAAACACAGGTGAACATTTATCACACAACGCGCTGTTGCCGAATCGGATTTATTTTCATAAATAACCAAAAATAACACATTCGCCTTTACATTTTACATTTATTAAATATAAAACCAGGACAATATAAAACGTAACTAATTATGGCATAGTTATGTTTGCTGGAGCGGTCAACATATAAAACAAATAAATAAAATTTAAATAAAAGTCCGAAATAACACATTCATATATAGACGAGTATTGAAACGTGACGCTTATATCTACGGTAAACCTCTGGTTAAGCGAATCCTTTAGTCATCTGTTGTTCAACAACGGATTTATTCTGCAATCATATCTTTGGTTCCTTGGCAGCACGTCGGCTTGTAGCATTGTATCGCTGGGTCCTGGGTCCTGTAACGACAACTAAAATTTAGCAAAATGCGTGTATGTCTTTAAAAGAACAGATAGGATTGTAAATAGGAATAAACTATTATAGAAATCCACAAGGAAAATGAAATTCCTGTAGTTGGCTGTATACCATTAATCACAAAAGTTTATTTAAAATCCTTTATATTTCTCATAAGAATCTTAATATGGCATCAAACATTATTCAACTTTCTATTAATTCCCTACAAGAATGGTCTAAAACAACAGGACTGAAATTTTCTACGGTTAAAACCAAAGTAATGTGCTTTTCTCGAAAACATCAAATTGATGCAAATCTTCCAAAATTAACACTGTATGATCAAGTTTTAGAAAATGTTGAGGAACTTAGATTTCTAGGTATGATTTCAAAACTTACTTGGAACAAACACATCCAATTACCTAAAAAATCATGTTTACAGCACATAAATATTCTTAAAGTACTAGCAAATCATAACTGGGGCGCAGACACAACACAGCTACTAAATATTTACAAATCCTTAATCCGCAGTAAATTAGATTATGGATCAATTGTATATAATTCAGCTAAGGACTACACATTAAAAAAATTAGATATTGTACAAAATACCGCACTAAGACTAGCTCTAGGAGCTTACAGATCCAGTCCAGTTGAAAGTCTTTATGTCGAAGCAAATGAATCTCCACTTTCTATTAGAAGATTACGTCTCAGTTTACAATACGCAAGCAAGCTATCAACTAATCCAAACAACCCGGCCTAACCCTATGCTTTTTCCACACATTACCATTCTAATTACAATCAAAATCCTAATCTTCGACCATAATTCAGCAAAATAATTAACAACTTCACATTTCCGGGTATTATGCATACCAACATTGATTATGCTCCCCCTTGGACTATACAAATTCCATATTGTAACACAGATCTGTCAACTTATACTAAGGACAATACCCCTTCATCTGTTTTTCTCCAATACTTCTACAACATTAAAAATAAATATTCATCCTGTCATCTAGTTTATACCGATGCATCAAAAACACCCGAATTGGAAACAATAGGATCCGCCATTGTCACAGAGGATTCTGTTATTTTAAGGACTACTCAATATATTCTGCTGAACTTTTTGCGATATCCAAGGCAGTACAACAAACTCTTAATCGATCTGACACTAATATTCACAGATTTCTTAAGTGCAATCCAGGGAATTCAGAAAATATATCCGAATCATCCGATTTTAGAACAGATGAAAAAAGATCTTGTGACTCTACAAAATAATCATAAAAAACTACATATTGTGGGGATACCATCTTTTGTGGGGATACCAGGAAATGAGATAGCTGATCAAATGGCCAAAGAAGCTTGTAAAATGGAGAGATCCGATGATAGAACTAACCAAATTCCTCACTCAGATATAAAAAAATGCATCAATGAGTACACAAAAAACTTATGGTTACGAAGATGGCAACTCTTACCAAATAATAAATTGCAGCAAGCAAACCCAGATCTATCAGCGAAAACACCAAATTTAGTAAAGCGAAAGGACCTGGTTGTACTACATCGTATCCGAATAGGACATACCAGACTAACGCACGAACACCTACTAAGGAAGGAACCTCCTAGAATATGCTACGCTTGTGACACCAATATAACTGTAGGCCACATTGTTATAGACTGTCCATTATATCAAATGAAAAGACAAGCTACTGGACTACCAAGTGATATAAAGTACGCTTTAGACAGTGCGGATTGTGACAAAATCATTAGGTTTTTAAAGAAAACGAAATTGTATAATCAAATATAAGTGATACTTCTATAGAAGATTCTGATATTCTGATAGAAGAAAAATTCTAAACTATAATCAACTTTGTAAAAACTTTAGAGTTTATATTTTATATAAATCATTATAACATATTATAGTCTATACTGTACCACCGCTAATAACCTTCTATGGTTGATGCGGGTTATTCCCAATAAAAAAATCCTTTATAAAAGAACGTTTTCGAACTTAAAAGCCCATCATCAGTGTTTTGTTACCTGGAATAAGTATTGCCACTTTATTTAGAACAAATTCAAAGGTAAAATTTTGACTAAGGTTGAAAAAGCAATGTGGTTAAATACTTACTCGGTGCACATGAGTAAAGCTACTTAATACCTGGGTAAAAATCCTTTAGATGGTACAAAGGTGAGTGTGAGTATCTATCAGTGAGACTATCGAAAATGCCAAACATACTTAACCTAAAGGCTGTACAAAACAATGTCCTAACAAAACTGTAATTTCATTTCTAGGAGTGCCACCTATATTCCAGGCCGTGAACTCTTTACTCTACTTTCTTATATAGTTGTAAAAAATATCTTGAAGAAGTTGTAAAATATTTATTTTGCGATATTTTTAAAAAATACTTTAAAAAAAAGTTTATTTAAAAACATTTTCAAAAATCCTAATCTTTTGCTCAAGAACAACATCATGTCTTTATAGTGTATGCTTGTTATTTTATATAAGAATATATATAATAAAAAAGAAAATCTGACATTACCTCACTAGTATCAGAAGCCTCTTCGCCATTAGTTTCGGTAATAAGAAGCAACTTATTTTCTTCCGCTTCAATATCAATAATACCACCTTTGCTCTTCTGATAAGTGAACAATTCCTTCATGTGTTCCTGTAGTATCCTTAAATCACTGGTAACTTCGAATTTTTGAGCATTTTCTAAATCTTTAGGAGGAAGAGCTGATTTCAGTTCTTCGACATCACAGTTTATTGATTCCCGACAAACTGGACAAGTTGCCTAAAACCATTAAATGAATATGTAAAACATATAAAGGTTTAATAAATATGACATCCAATGATCAAGGAGAAATGGATCTTTTAGAAACCAATAACTAAAATATGACAATTACTATTTATTTATTCAGTCAAACTTTTTTTCAGAAGCTCTTCCCTCAAACCGGTTCGTGGTTTTTTCTTTATTAAAATGTGCACATCTTTCAATAAATTCTCAGGAATGTGAATGTGTAGAACAGCTTCATTATTGTCAGGTTTTTATTGTAGATATATTATAAAATGAATTCAATAATATCAATATTTATTTAAAAATATATAAAATTTGTATTATTCTGGTTATAAATGTTATACATAACATTGCTTACATCTGCATTCTTATGACAAGAAGTGGAAAAGAAGATCAATGTTGCTGTAAGGCCACCACTAATTTAGCTTCCAGTAGTATGATTTACTTTAAAATATTTGTTTATGTTGCGATGGATACTAAAATATGCTTATATTCATTACAAATATAAAAAAAAGACTAATAAAAAAAACATTTTTAAATACGCACACATATAACTTCTACTGAAACATACAGTTTTTGTATGTGTATGTTCATGAAAAATGAATTACCTGAAATCCTTTGGTAGACTTTTGCCACAACGGTAGCTTATCTTGTTCCTCTTGATAATGCCTTTTGGTAGTGACAAGATGTTTATGTAAGCAATAGGAGTGGAAATAGTGGTAACATTCAGTTTTGGTAAAACTATCCCCTTCAGTAAAACCATATAAACATACAGCACATTGGCATGTAGGCAAATTACTTTCTGTAAGGCTTTCTCTGATGAGCTAAAATATAAGGGTAATATGAACATTAAACATACCCTTATGGACAAAAATATCGAATATTTTGGAATTTTCCAATTTTTTTTGGTAGTCCCTATTTTTTCAAGATAATTTTAGATTACTGATAATACTCATATAGTAGGCTGATGTACTCAACTGGTTTGAAATATTTTGATGTTTATTTTGACGTTTATTCAGTGGTTAATGTCATTCATACATTTTATCATAAAAAACCTTCTTCATGTAAAGGAAAAATCATACTAATTCGGTTATTTTTAGTTTAATTTATTAAGTTTATTTAAATATTGTTTTGATTTAACTAAGTTTAAAACAAGTATGCCGCCAATTCGACACTGCGATAAAGCCCAAGTAGCACATATTTTATTCTTGTACGAGGAAGGCTATGCACAAAAGGCATCGCACGACGTTTCAGCAGAACTGAATCGATAGTTTTGAATACTTTAAAAAGGTACCGCGAAACAGGAAATTTTGTACGAAGGCCTGGTCAAGGACGCCCAAGGTGCACAACCGCAATTGATGACCATTTTTTGGTTCTTAATTTTACACGAAATCGTTCATTGACATCGATGTACCTCAGAAATGAACTATTAAATGTTAGACAAGTTAATATGAGTTCACAAACAGTTAGACGAAGATCACAAGAAGCAAACTAAAAGCCCAGACGCCCCGCCAAAGTTCCACGTCTTCTCCAAAATCATAATAAAGCTCGTCATTTGGAATTTGCAAGAACACATATTTTGTGGAATATCGACAACAGGAAAAAGGTTCTTTTCACTGATGAGACCAGAATCCTATTATGGAAGCCAGAAGCCAGTCAAAACTACGTCTACAGAAGAGTTGGAGAACGATTCGCCAGCTGAAGTCTCGCCCAGACTGTTAGTTTTGGAGTTGATGGCATAATTCTTTGGGAAGGTATTAGTTGGGAGGTACGTACCGCACTTGTGGAAGTGATTGGGCGGATGACTGGTGATTCTTACGTTTAAAACATCCTGCAAGATCATGTTTTGTCATATGTTGGTTACATTGGATATGAAAGATTCACGTTAATGCACGATAATGCCACTGCCATAGTGAGCAATTATGTTGATGAGATCCAAATTCGAAGATTGGATTGGCCACCGTTTAGCCCGGATTTAAATCCAATAGAGAACTTGTGGGATCACCTAAAACACAGCATATGATAAAGAAATCCCGTTCCAAATACGATAGAGCAGCTTCGGCTTGCTGAACAGGATGAATGGAATGCAATTTACCAAGGATATGTCCAAACTTTACTTGCTGGTATGCTGAGAAATATGCAAGCAGTAATAAGAGTTAGAGGGGGAATACTCATTACTGATCATGCACTTCTTTCAGTTAAAACGACGTGTTTAAGCAATTTAAATTATCATTTAAGTTTAGAGTAAAATAACCTTATTTACCTTATATTAAACATTGTTTTTCGGAATGTTCTCCACATAAAAACTTAAAATTGTTCATTAAACATTGTTAAAATAAACTCTATTTTACAATAAACGACTTGATTGGCCAGAATTTATTTTGAAAAAACAAAAATTTGAAAATTCCACAATATTCAATATTTTTGTCCATGAGTGTATATAATTATTGATAAAAATAACTTCTTACTGGTGGTGTATCATCAATATAATGGTGGTGTATCAAACTTACATTTTTTTTCTTTTATAACACCCTGTATTTCAATGCATTTTTAAGATTGCATGACAACAATTTAAAAAAATTAGTACAATACTTTTACTATATCTAAACACTGTGGTTTTCGAGATATTTTGATATGTTGCGAGAACTAAAGAAAAAAATTCAAAGCCACAACAATTCAGAAAGATTTAGTAAATAATTTTATTGTTAAAACATTATTTTTTACACATTAATAATAAGTAAGAGAATAGCAATTTGAATTACAATGTAAAAAAATTTAATTTTTAAACGAGATTATCCAAATGATTTCCATTGTTATTTATGCATTGTTGGAGTCGAACCTAAAAGTTTTGCATAATTTTTTGCAGCTTATCACTGGTATTGCTGCAATCTGATCACAAGTCCATTGTTTGAGGGCTGGGTAAGGTATGGCTGGCAAGGTATTTTATTCCATCCATAAATATGCATACTAGTCTTTGTAGACTATTTTGATCTTCAAAGTGGTATTTAATAAGTTGATACCTCTGTAGTTTTATGACTTTCTTAATTGGCTTTTTTAGATAGCAGGATTAGTTGTTAGTTCTCCATTCTTCCAATATTTTGTTATTTTAAATTTTTGTTAATGATATAATTTTTTTAATAATCATTGATGCTATGATTGGTGTATTTATTTCCAATAATATTTGTACCATTTGAACTAAATTTCCAGCATCACTCATGTACATAATAAATACTATCAGACAATGCAACAATAAAACTAGAGGTTTTTGATAATTTCTATTATTTATTAAAAACCTTGTTTACTGCATTTAACACCATATTTCAATTACCTTTTGCCATAACACTTTCTAAGAGATCATCATCATCAGCTGGCGCTACAGCCCTTCGTGAGCCTTGGCTTGCTTCAAAACATTCTTCCATCCTTCCCTATCGAGTGTCTCTTTCTAAGAGATAACACATCTCTTTCTTCACATCACTCTGTTCTGTCATGTTTCCTCTAAATGTCTCTTAACCTGCTACTCTGATTTCCAGATTCCTACCCTTGATCTTTCTGCTTTTCTACAATTTTGGGCACATTCTTACAAACTTTCAATAGTACACAATTATTTTATAAACTAAGATCTTAGCTTTACTTCCATAATTTAAAGATGTTATTAGAATCTCCATTTTTCTCCTGGTACCTTCACTTCTTAATCAGTCTAGTATTTCACATTGTTCATTATTTGCTTTCTTTTAGAGTTTTACTGTTTAATGTCCTAATGTCTGCTCTATAGGTAATGGTGCCCTGTTTATATAAATGTGCTAAACATTTGCTTGTTTGTCTATATAAAATTATTGCTTTATACTCTGTATTGTAATCATAAGTGTATAACTATTTGCAAAACAAAATATATGAAACAATTTAATAAATACAAAAAACACTTAATGACTTTCTTAGTAGAATTTATATTTTTTTATAAATTTTGAAAACAAAGACAAACATTCTTCTTAAGAACTTTTATGCAAAGCATTTAATGGTATTCTTATAAAGTGATAATTCTTTCTAGATTTTATTGTGAAACTTGCCCCAGCTTTTGATTACACTGCAGGCTTTATTCTCCAAATTTTAAGTAGCTTTATGAAGAACGAGATTAAAACTACTTCCCTTTTTAATATAAAACCTGATAGGTACATTAGTTACCCTTAAATAAAATATAGCTAGGTTTAAATTCAGCAAAAAGCATTAACACAATTGAAGGTATTGTTAGTCAACCTGTCAAAATTTTATTCTGTGTATAATCAATGCTGGAGAACTGCTCCTACATTTAAGTTAATTCTATTCAATTACAAAATAAGTAATCTACAAACCTCAATTAATTCAAAAATTACGGGTTGGCCGACGTATTCTGTGCATTTTTCCTCAATTGATTTATATATATCGCTTACTGTAGAATCATCTAAACCTCGAGGATTTCTTAATTGAACATTTGGCATGCAATCCGGATAATCTTCTGGAAGTTTCACTTCCAGGGTTACACGAACATATTGTTTGTTGACTTCATTGGCAGTTGAGGGAAAAATTGTCGACTTGACCAATTCCGGACGACCCCTAGAAAAATAAAACGCAAGGCACATAAATAAATTTATTTAAAACCAAACCAAAACAACATACTGTTCATCATATACTATGGATATATCATCCAATAAAATTGCTTCTAATGCTTCTAATTCCTCCTGGACCCTGAAAATTAAACTCTAGATTATTAATCCAAGCACGACTTAATACCTTTATGTACCTTTCGTTAACAGACATTCTTTTTTATAATTATAAAATCACAAAAATGGAATAATATAAGATAAATCAATATTATTTTAAAAAGTAAAAAATAATGTTTGTTCGTTTGTTAAAACGAACAAAATACGAAGATTCGCATACAAGAGTGAGATGGCAGTAGTGTACTTGGGATTTCTAGAATTTATAATAAAAATATGTACACTAAAATACACTTATAGCTTGACAAACTGGGTTAAAATTAATTTTTAGAAGAATTTAATGCACTGTTTACGCTTATAGATTAGTTATGATATCACAACTACAACGTTAAATACAAAGAAAATAAAAAGGTAATTGTGACTACAAAAATAATGTATAAAATGAGATATTAAAAAAACATAACGGGTAGAATGAAAAAATAACGGGTACAAAGGCTTTCGCAAAAATAATTGTAAAAATAAAAGTCTACTTTTTGACATGTTTTATTAATTAAATCAAAAGTTTTGATGCAAATATTATCCCTAATAAAATTTAATAATAGCTGTAATGCACAATTGTGCAAGACCGCTGAACTGATTAATGCAGAAACTTTGTAGATCGAGTAAGAAGTGTTTGTATTTGCAATCAAACGCAATTATTATTAAACGTCAATCAAAACCAAACGAACAACCAGTGTTTGACAGATAAGAAATAATAAGAATGAATCCTGAATTATTTTATATAAAATATTTAAAAACGCAACAAATAAGTATGTGATTACTTCCATTAATGAAATTATGTACTGTCTTCAATGGCTTATTCCTGTTTTATTGATGCCTAAACCTTCCAATCCAGCACTTGTACAAACACACGTTATGTTTATGGTGTTATATCTCATAGGTTTTTTCTTAGAGAGAAAGCCATGTACAATATGTAGTTTAGTGTTTCTAGCTGCAGTATTTTTAATATGTTACAGTGGATTAGGCAATTGTTTATTATGGTCTTCGCATTGTGATAACGATAATGGATAGTAATGTATAGACTGCCTCAACCATCAATACTTTGTGTTGGATTGTTAGTTTTAAGAAGAGATGTTGGTACAGACACCGTTCCTTCCTGAAGGAGTAAATGTATTAACTGAAAATTTTAAGTGGACATCGAGTGGTGTTCAGTTATTTATTGAAATGTAAATATTTTTGTATATTTTACTCTTTTACACTATTGGTGATAGGTATGTTTTTATGCCAAAGAAGTTAGTTCTTTTATATTATCTGTTAATAAATGATATACAAACTAACCATGATTTATCATTGCATGAATAAATCAACATAGATATGAATATATACCATTATTTGATTCTATTCAAGTAAATATCTTGCATGAAATATATAAATACTTTAAGATAAAATTACGTACAGAAATTATACCAACTTGATATTTTGACAATCAGTACTAAAAAGAAAACAGGATGGAATTAATGTAATAAAGTTAGAATAATTTTGTTAATAAATCAAATAGTATATTTATATAGTGTTGGATAACTAGAGAAAAGGTAGTTTGATAAAATATTCAAAGATTACAGGATATATTTTAAAAGACATATATTACATTTATTTATTTGCAATTTTAGTAGTGTTTTAACTACTTCAGTTATTTCATCAAAATTCCTTAAAACCAATATCTGAAAAGAAAAACTTGGATATCATACAGAAAATAATAAATTTACATGAATATGATAAATGAACATGTTACAAATGTAAGAAACAACCTACAAACATGTCATGAACATCAGGCAAGGTGACAGTAGTGATTTCAATATAATATACTTACTGATATTTTATATACTCTAAAAAGTCGTTTGATTGAATTGAACACTGCGCACTTGTAGAAGACCTTAACAATGCAAGGATTGATCATGGCAATATAAAAAAATATATAAGTATATCAGAAGTCAAGATCAATAATTAGATTTAACAAATACAAAGAGCAATGGGAGGAAATACAATAAAAGTAGGATATTTAATGTAAATAGTGGCAAAATTAAAGTTTCTTTTGGATAGTGATATTGTATGACAAGAGAAGATTAGATGGTTCTACTACAAGTCATGGGAAATACTAATCTTTTAAAGTCCAAGATCAACAGGTCTGGATCACTTAAAAGACTGTAAGTCAGTAATCTGGGTCTGATTTTTATCATTAGTGAACCATTGACTTAAAAATGGTAATGTCCCATAACCTTACCACTACTCTTAATGTCCCAAAAAGATCTTTAATGAGGTAAAAAGGATTTTAAACTTATGTTTACAACTAGTCTATTTGGTTCTTTACTATATAGGTAAAGTGGATGTTGATGTGATTTCCAGGTGTAAAGACATCTGGAGGGCAGTTTGATCGATGTATTTGAGAATGCTAATTTTTCCTCCTTGCTTACTTATACTCTTATGTCCTTATGTTTTTTATAGGGACAATTTCTTTCTACTAGGCAATTATCTCGTACTGTGTTTTTAGATGTTTGCTTCCTTATGTTGGCTTTAAAATCACATAATATGATATTTGTTATTACATTTTTTATTTATAGAAGACATTTGTGTTTTTAGATCTAAATAAAATTGCTTGATTCCTGTAGAAAATTTATCAGCTGTTAAGGCATAGCAGTGTATTATATTTTTTGAATCTGCCCAAAATCATATGAGTGTTAATTCGTTTGTGTTTAATATGAAGTTTATGACTGCATCCTGAACTTATAATAAAGCCTGCTACATTCAGATGGTCTGGGAAATTGTTGCCTGAATATTACTTATTTATATGATCAATTTATTGGTAGTAGTATTGTAGTATATGATTGATTTGGTGGTGCTAATTTTTTTTCCATTTTTATTATGAGTTTTCCTGCCGTGGACATATTTCTGACGTCTCATATTCCCACATTAATATTGTATCATATATTAAGGGATATATCATGTAAAAACTGCTAGAGAACTGCTACGTTTAAATATTTAAAAAACAGTTTTTATGATTATTTCAATAGTACCTATCCTTTGATATTTTTTTTTATACTTACCATTAACTAGTGCAAGATTTAATTTTATTAAAACAGTTTATATACATAACTATATACATTATATGTACTATATATCTCACGTCATTATGTCTCATATGTATGTTCATTAATAAAGAAGGTGCTGTCCAGTGCTCTTTTGGTAGTAGTATATCCTCTCCTTTCATTTGCTATGTTGCATGTTAGGATTCAATCAGTTGTTCATTTTGTACTCAGCCAGAGGCTTTCTCTAAGTCAATAAATCAAAATTTGTCTTTGACTTAATCTATTTTCATCCATATCCTATGTGTCCTATGATATCTCGTATGTAACTATATGTTCATTAATAATAAAGATACTGTGTAGTGCCCTTTTGGTATATATATATTTTTTTTAATATATTTGTTATATCCTCAACTTTCATTTAACGCATCAAACGCTCCAATCGGACCAAAAACAACGGATATACAGTGAACGGCTAAATTATGGAATATTATCATTATTTCAAGAACCGTCGAGTTTTGAGGGAAATCCCGAAACAGGTCGATTTTTGTTATAAAATACCCATCTTATAACGTACATGGAGTAGGGATGACGTCACTGGTGTGGGTGTACCGGGTGTAGTGACATAACCGTTAATTTTTTTAAATAGAAATTGGTATAATGCGACACCTCATTTGAAGGAGAATTTAATTCCCTATTTAACGACATTACATTTTTAACTAAAATATTTTTTTAAGGGTACAAAAACATTTTTTTTTTTTATTTAAATTCAACTAAATTACAACTAATGATTTAATTCATAATGTATTTTAAAGTAACCAAATTATGCATAACAATTATTTTAAATTAAATGTTCGAAATGCCATCCATCGGTTCCTGACATGACTTTCTCAAGTAAATACTTAAAAAAGCAAAAATAAGTAAAAATAATAATGAACACAAAAAAATATCTCATAAACACTGAAACTATTTGTCAAATGTTAATTCAAGCAAGTGATAGTGGCATAGTTACTGTATATATATATATATATATATATATATATATATATATATATATATATATATATATATATACTGTAATAATAATTGACGTAAATGTTTTGATTTTGTGAATCGTCATCAGTTGTCAATTGTAATTTTTACTTTTGAATACTAAATTATGTCTCACCTAAATGAAACACAACGCATAGAAATATTAATTCTTAGCGGATGCTTAGAGGAGAAAGGAACACAGAACCAGGTATGCAATTTATTTAACGCAAAATATCCAGACAGACTCATCAGCCAATCAACAGTAAGTAAAATAGTCCGAAAATTTGGAGAAACTGGGCACCTTAAACATATTCCAAACGCTGGGCTTCCTAAAATTGAAGACAATGTGAAACTTGATATTTTATTAAATGTACATGACAATCCTCACAGTAGTTCAACACAAATGGATGAATATGCTGGAGTTTCCCAATGATCGGTATTCATCATCATCAGTGGTGCTACAGCTCTAGTTGAGCCGTGACCTTCCCCAGTCTATTTCGCCAGTCGTTTCTGTTCATCGCCAACCGTTGCCAATTTGCCGCGCCGATTTTCCTTGCGTCCTCGACCACACCGTCCCTCCATCTCAGTCGTGGTCTGCCTCTATTCCTATTTCCCACTGGGACCGATAATAGAGTTCGTCTGGCTGGGTAATTTTCATTTGCTCTTGACACATGTCCAGCCCATCTAAGCCTACCTATTTTTATGAAGGATATTACATCTCTACCATTTACTATTTTTTTTATACTTCTCGTACAATTCGAAATTATATCGCCTTCTCCAAAAACCATTCTCACAGAATGCGCCCATTATTCTTCTTAGTATCTTCCTTTCGAAGACGAGCAGAAGATTTGCGTCTGTTTTGGAGATGGTCCATGTTTCTGACCCATATGTCAGCACTGGTAGGATGAGTGTTCTATATATTATTAGTTTGGTTTTCTGGCTTAAATTTCTGTTTTTTTGCTGCTTGCTTAGTCCAAAATAACATTTGTTTGCTAGCAGTACCCTCCGTTTTACTTCTTCAGATGTGTCATTATCGTTTGTTATGAGAGAACCCAAATATGGTCGATACTGAAGTTTTCTTCGGCGTTTCTAGCTCTATCTCTGTTATTTGAAATAGATGCTAACATTTTGGTTTTTTCCTCGTTTATTTTAAGGCCCATATTTTGTGCGGCTGTCAAGAAGGTGGAAGTCATCTCTTTAAGTCCTCGTGTAGTACGTGCGATCAAATCCAGATCGTCAGCGTAAGCCATAATCTGCGTTGATTTATTAAAGATTGTTCCCCTATTGTGTAACTCAGCATCTCTTATAGTCTTTTCTAACGCTATATTAAAGAGAAGGCACGCCAGCGCGTCTCCCTGCCGTAACCCTGCATATGTTTCAAACGCTTGTGACATATCGCCTTGTATTTGCACTCTGCAGATCACTTTACTCATAGTTGTTTTTACGAGCCTTATTAATTTATGGGGAATGTTAAGTTCATTCATGGCTTCGTATAATTTACCTCTTAGGACGCTATCATACGCTGACTTAAAGTCCACAAAGAGATGGAACGTGTCAATATTAAATTCATTGGTTTTTTCTAAGATTTGACGTAGCACAAAAATCTGGTCAATTGTTGACCTACCTGGCCTAAAACCGCTTTGATACTCACCAAGGATTTCTTCCACGTACGTACTTAAACGGCTGTATAATGATCGGTATTACGTATTTAAAAAAAAGAAAAATACCATCCCTACAAAATTCAACTACATCAGAAATTAAATGATGACGATCCCGATAGCCGGCTTCAATTTTCTGAAAGTATGCAGGATTTATGTATCCGCAATACACATTTCATCAATCAAATCCTTACAGAATGATCCTTACCGTTTTCTTATGGGATTTTATAAGTGAAATGAGACAGGAACGGTATAGCCCCTTTACTTCAACATAAAGCTTTAAATTATGTTGCTAAACAAATCATACTTTCCAATTACAATAACTTGTATTTTTAGCAAATTTGCGAAAAAATTAATTAGTGATGAAGTAGTAAAATTTCCGGGTAAGGATATTTGAATCATCAATTTGTAGAATAAATTAGCAATAAATCAACCGTATCGTTTCAACAACAAAAAACATTGAAAGGGTTTTCGTCTTGGACAAACTGCGTGACGTGTCATCTTAGCCTTTAAAAGATAATTACTTTTGAGGACAATCACAACTGACTAATCATATGGTGAGATTTGTACTGCGACCCCTAATTCCGAGATGTACCTACCTATAACACCATCGTATGAACATAGGATGAATTGCACAGAAAGTTCATAAGCTATGCTCCACAGAGCTGGCATATTTTAGGGCCTGACAGCATTTCGTCCTGATTCATGGGAATAAAATTGACACTAGAGAAAAATGGAAAATGTGCAAATAAGCTACTTTCCAAAGGAAAAATTATTTTTAATTCCTCAAAGCAATATTGGCCTAAAAATTTAGAAAGAGCAAGATTTTCCATTGCAATTCTTCAATTTCCTGTAAGTAATGCTAACTGCATGCAATATTACAATGAATATCGTAGTCCAGTCGTCGGAGATCTCTAAAATCATATGAACAAGCTGAATTTTGTTCAGAATGTCAATTTTTGGGACCCCAAAAAATAATCAAAAAAGTTTACCACTCCTACCCTCCCGGTTTCCAAATAAAATCCCCATCTACGAAAAAGCAGTTTTACACGTTTTAGATCCTTTGGATTATGATTTTATTTCAGTTTAAATTCAGAGATTTTTAGGCATATTTCAAATGCCTAATATTTATTGCCAAAACTCAAAACCGAAATATCATACTATAGACACAGAATAATAAACAATCAGAATGCCCACTCTGCTTGAAAAAATAAGTACGCGCCTCTCGTTCGCGCAGACGCAATCCGCCATGTTTTAGTCGGAACCAGTGCTGTTCAGTGACATTTTATCTTGTGTGCATAGAAAAATTAACCAGGTTTAATTTATTTACGCAACTATAGACATAATATGCACTATTTTATTCGTACTTTTAGTTGAAGAATAGATTAAATTATTTGTACTAAATTATAATTCTCTAAAAATTTAAATTACAGTTCTGTCGTAGCTTTTCACAAATTTCTCAATTCGAGTCATGTTTCCGTTTAAAATATGGCGATCGCGTGCTGACAAACTTCAAAGGCAGCATCTGAGAGTGGGCATTCTGATTGTTATTTATTCTGTGTTATAGATTTCAAAGATTAGGCTTTAAAACTGAAAATTTCTAGTAACCGGTCAATGACAGTGGTAAATTTTATGAGAATCATCAAAGATCGTATGTTTATTTATTTAACACCTCTATAAAAACTGACTATTTGCGGCAAAATACGAAAACTGCACTCTTTATCTTTAACACGCATTTTGATTTTTGCCGATAGGACACTCTGATCAAAAGATATTGAATTTTTACCGTTGAATTGATATAAATTTGATTTCGCGCGCGTAACTAATATTCAAAACCGCCAGTCGCTTCAAGCTTTGTTTCCAAGGGAACGATTCATTGTATACAAAAAATGCTAATAAACATTTTTGTTCAAAATTATCTGAGCTGCATTTTTTATTTCAAAATTTTTTTCTATGGCATAGATTCCTGGTAAATCGATTTTTTTTACGTTTTTCCCCACCTACGCAGTGGGGTTTTGGGGGAAGCCCAGAGGTCGAAGTAGGGAACTTTTTTCATATTTTTTGTGGTCCCAAAATTGATATTCTCAGCCAAATTCAGCTTGTTCATATAATTTTTAGAGGTTGTGGCATTTTCGTCGAACAACTGGAGTATAAATATAATATTCTTAAATTTGTGTCTTGATTAGAATAGAAATTTCAAGAGAAAGTGCTAAGCAGATTCAAAAAACCAGATAGTACTAAAGTTTATTCGTTTACCAAATTCCCATCAGTAAACATGAGCACGTGTTGATATTCGCCGTCTCATTTGTCAAGAGGCTATAAAATATAATTTATTACCGTAAGCGAGACAGATTCTCATGTTACAGATCCCAACTTGTGATCATTTTAAATTCTAATTGTATCGAGTTGATTTTTAAGTTAATATATTGTGTTATATTTATGTTATAGTTAAGTTATTTACTGGTCGTGTTATTTTTTAGAGTTTAGTTTATTTGTGATATAATGATTAAATTTCAAGAAATTCTTAAGGTGGGTACACATATGCGAGCCGAACTGTTTGCGAACTGCTCGTGAGCTGTTCGCGAAGAGTTCGTTGAAAATATGTTTATGTTCAGGCTACCCAATACCCTAAGTATCTAATAACAAACCGAGAATTAATTTACTTCGTTATTCTAAACATTTCGGTATATTGTTTACATTATCTGTTATTAATTTCTCTCGTTACTTTGAATAAGCCGCGCTCGTTCAGCAATTTTGTTTAACCGAATGATCTCATCGCACACTTAGCAGAAACAATTTATAGTCTCGAACACCGTCCAAATTTAACTGCGAACATTCTTTGTGTTTGTCCCAAAAACCTACAGGCTGTGGTTCCTGACGAGCAACGAACGAACAGCTCGCAAGCGGTTCGTCCCGTCGTACAAATTAACGAATATAGCGTTCACAAACGGTTCGCGAACAGTTCTGCTCGCATATGTGTACCCGCCTTTACACTAACAGTTTCAAAAGTAAATATTTTTAAAAATCATATGATACATAGGTCGTACATCAATACGACCCTGTTTGGCTTACACGTGGTTCTATTGACGATTGGGAATTTGTAGAATGAATAGGGTTTAGACGTAGATAGATAGAACTAGATAGGGGAAGAGACATTGTTATTTTATGACCATTTCCTAAATAAATAAAAACAAAATGCTCAAGTAGCTCTAAACCCCCATCTGCTAAAGATTTAACAGGTCATAGTTTGTCTTTATTCACCCCGTTAAGGATGAACGGCAGTGCGTGGTGAGTTATCTATGAATTACATTAAAGCTAAAAGAACACATTTAAAAATCTTTGACATGTCAAACAAATATTTCGTCGTTTTCCTTTATTTTATAATCAACTTATCACATAAGTGAATGAATTTTTTGCACATCAGAAAATTTGAACACTGCTCTTGTGTTCTTTTAGCTTTAACGTAGACAACTCACCATGCATCGCCCATGGCGGATTATAACTCCCAGAGGAAAAATCCTAGAATATTAAAACTTGGTACCGTTCGCGGCATAAAAAACTGGTACAACTCTTATAACCGAAAATCGTGTTTTTCAAGTTGTGTAAGTTGATCTTGTCACATATGTCATTCAAATTTCTAGGGCAACGTTGCCAGTTCAACGAAATATTGTATCAAGTCAGCTAAAAGGAGAGCTGTGCGGCAGACACATTATAAAATTACAGTAGATGCATTCCAATGTTCCCTGTGCCAATACCCTACGTTTAAAGATCCTTTAAACATTTTGGGCATTAACGCAACCCTCTCTTTGGTTATTAAATTTATTAGATACGGTTTTTTGTTGCTAATGATAATAATAATACCTATATAAAAACTTTAAATATTTTTGAATGTTCTTTTTTTATTCAAATTTAGTGCAATTCCGTTATCTGTGATGGCAACAACGAATTGATTCACGAAAAGTCTGAACACAGGTTTACATTGGGAAAAAAAAGTGTACCAGTTTTATATGACGGGAACTGTACAAAGGTTCCTCTTGAAGAAAAGAAAAACCTTATTGTCTTGTTTTTTTCATATTCTTTTTATTAATGAAGTCCTAGCGTTTTTAAACTTGGTATGTAGAATTCTCTTGATCTAAGGAGCAATACTATTGAAATTTGGGGTCAATGAGTTTAAAGTCCTAGAATTGTGGTAAAAAAAGTTCATCTTTTAGTGTAATAACAACACCCTATGGAATTTGACATCATTTCTGAAGTAAATACATATTTTAATTTCTTAAGAGTTTTCTTTTTTTTTTTAATAAAATTTCTAAAGTTTCTTGATTGAAAGAAAAGTTACAGATACCATTTGGTAACATTTATATCAGGTCTTTTAATACTCTTCTGTATCAGGTTGTAATCATAAAATCTGAATTACTAAATTATAAATATAACTACATATTGGAATATATCAATTTTTCAATATAAAAAAAATGTTTTCGAAGCCTGCCCATAAAAACTTTTCACTTCTCTCAGCACTGAACGAAGTGAAACATTAACTTTATTTAACTGCCTGACTTGATATAAATTCATTTTTAAATCAAATGCTTGATAATTCATAAAAAACAATATTTTGTTTTAATTTGAATTAAATTTTCATATTTTGACATCAAAACTGTTCAGTTAAAGAAATTGTTGTATATTCTGTAATATGTGCACAATTTTGATTGTTGCATAAAAAACTATCACTTGGAATTGCAAATATCCATATATAAGTATATTATATGATGATAGGAAGGATAAAACAAAATTAAAAACTACATTTTATTTAAAGTCTGTACTTATATTACATGAAAATAAAAAAAAAAAACAATGTCAAGACTCTCCTCCACACCTGCAAAACAAAAAAAGAAATTAGTACTTTTCATTTATCAAAATAAACTTTTATAAACAAATGGTGTAGCTCTTTGAAATAATTTGTCATTAAAATTTCTTTTATTTGGAGTTATACTGTAAATGATATTGATGATTAGATTAAGAAATTGTGGAACATACATAAAAATACTCACAGTGGTTCTTTAAATGAAACCAGTTCATTGCACATATTTACAAATATATTATCCAGATACTCTAGACTAAATGTCTATTCAATTTCTAGTGATATGTCAGTGTGGGGCATTTATGTCTTACAGATACATATAGTTTCAGATCATAATTACTACCTTAATCACTTAATCAGAAGGATTTTAGACCATAATTGCTTTGTATAACCATTGCAGCTAATAAAAATCTGCACATCATTGCAAAACAAATAAAAATTTTACAGTTTTTGAACTTTTGGGTAAAAGTATAGAGAATCTTCTTGTTAAGTTAGCTACAAATGAAACTTCAGTAAATCACAAATTTCTGTGTGCAGTATTGCCATATCCTTATTATGTATATGTTTTATGCCTCAAATATGCTTTGGAACAGTACATTATTATTTTATAGAATCTGGTATATTTCATTTTTTTGTTTTTAACTTACATAAAACACATACGAATGAATATTTGTTTCTTTCGATATTAGTTGCAGTTAGTTATTAGAAAAAAATTTTGTAGTTTGGTCATTTGGTAGATTAGGGGATAAATTTGGCATAGTGTCAAAACCTTCAAAACACTAGTTGCCAGATTGCAAGATAAAAACAAAATAAAAATATATATTAAAATAATTACAGCAGAATTTAACTTATTCACTTTCTAACTGTAGTGTTCATAGTGATTTATATATTATTTTTCAGTATTTTACCATTATATGTTTTCCATGTTTAATTAAACTAATTAATATTATATCACATGCTCTTTCGTGATTTATTAAAACGACATGGCAATACTACCAAATACAAAAATTTCCTTCATTTGTAGCAAACTCGAACATTTTTTATACTTTTACCAGATTTTGATTTTCGAAATTAGTTTGTTTTCTGAAACATAAACTTATCAAAAGCCACATATTTGAGCATTTAAGAATAACCTTGAGGATTATCCTCATTAATTTTACTTATCCACAGCTGTATCTCTTCTTATATGCTGCAATGTCTACAAGAACATTTATTATGTGCATGTTGTTTTAGATAATAGCTAATAATCCAGCTTTAATGTTAGTAGTATATTGGTATTTGCACTAGTAACCAAAAGACCTATGAAGAAAAAGAACATCTTTCATTATGAAAAGAATGATTGTTATTGGGATGTTCTTTTACTAAGCATGAACAGATTTATATTAACAATTTTGTCCACACATTATAATTGGTGCCCAAGAAAATGCCCCGAAATCTTAGGACTAACAATTCATAGCAAATTCTCCAAACTTCAAAGCTAATTTTCAAATAATACACAAATTTTCTTATTATTCTATTTCAAGATAAAATGAATTAAGGTACTTTTCATGGGACACATTTTCTGTAGGATTGAGTTATCGTTCAGTAAACATGTTACATTACATTTAGGTACTTAAACTAAACTCAGTCGATTAAATGATAAATCGTAAAGTTGTGTAGTTACCTTTTGAAGATTATCTTAGCCTTCTGGCTTCACGTTCAGATTCCAGAAGGGTGAGGATGTCTCCTTCTCTTACGGGTCCCTTAACGTTCCTGATGATTTGACGGTTTTGTTCGCCAAGAAATTCAACTTTTACTTGCGTACATTGCCCCTGGGATCCAGTTCTTCCCAAAACTTTGATTACGCGAGCCAGAACTACGGGTTTATCCATGTTTTTAAGTTAATTTGTGGAAATTATTTGCAACAAACACGTGCACCAAAAGCACCGCTGCTGAGAAAGGATGAATAAATGACAGTTGACAAAAGACATGGAAAATGTTAGTTCGTTATACAAAACTCTTCTTCTTGAAATTTTTTATATAATTGTTAATCAGTCAATTTTACAACGAGAAAAAGAAAATACATAAACGTTTAAGTTTTAATTAGGTTTGTATTGGGTTATTGATTTTTATAATGTTATATATTTAATACTTATACTTAATATTTAAATACTTCTTTTTTACAATATAAGTACATTCAATCAGGTCAGTATTGTTTTTATCTGGTAAAAAATATCCGATTGATACAGCTTATAAAATATATTGATTTTCATAAGACAAATAAAATGAAGTTAAAAAATAAATTAAAATAATTGCATGACTTTCCTAAATTTTAAAATTTTCGAATCTTAAGGTTGTCATTATTGTTAGTCACATGATTTTTGTCACCATTAGCGTTCATATACGTCATTAGTGTCAATGTTAAGTTAAAAACTACAATCACGTATTTTATTCTGCGTTGTGCGTTGAAATGTAATCTATAACTCGAATTAAAAAAAATTAGCATAGTTATTGTTTAACCAGTGAATTAATCGTTAAGGGTTTAACTCAAAATATGTACAACATATTTTAAACATGGATTACAAAAGAAGAGGATATGTGATATGTACCATAGTGTTTTTTATTTTATTTGTAAATATTGCGTCGCTTCAGAATGTAAGTCAAACAATCGTTTCATCAGAATCCCCACAGACTAAAGAAAATGTTACCGAAGCAGAATTAAAGAATCAAGTTGAGAAAGCAACTCCGGTGCCAAGCAAAGATTTACTAAATGTTACTATTACAACTGCGACTACACCAACTATTGTTACAAATACGACAGAAGCTACTGTAGACAAAACAGATAATGCAACGACAGTGGTAAAGCAGACCAATACAACATCAGAAAATGTTACTACTGCACAAACAGCCGACCCAGTACCAGTACTGCCAGCCAAAGAGGCTGCTGAAGATGAACATAACAGTTCTATGGCAATATTTTTTGTACTCTGTGTTTTAGCTTTGGGAATTTTGCTGATACATTTAATGCTTCAGACTCACTTCCAGTACGTCCCTGAAAGCATTGTTATAGTTTTCTTAGGAGCTTTAATAGGATTGATTATGAATGCTCTGTCTAGTAGAAATATAAGTAATTGGAGAAAAGAAGAAGCTTTCTCTCCCACAGCTTTCTTCTTAATACTTTTGCCACCTATTATATTTGAATCAGGATACAATTTGCATAAAGGTAACTTCTTTCAGAACATAGGGTCGATACTGGTTTTTGCTATATTTGGAACAACCATTTCTGCTTTTATTATTGGCTTTGGAATATATTTCCTGGGTTTAGCAGATGTGGTGTATAGATTAGGTTTTGTAGAATCTTTTGCATTTGGCTCCCTGATTTCTGCTGTTGATCCTGTGGCCACTATAGCAATATTCCATGCTCTTAATGTAGATCCTATTTTGAACATGTTGGTGTTTGGGGAGAGTATTCTTAATGATGCTATTGCCATTGTTCTTACTAATGCGGCTCTGGAATCTAACAATCCCAATATGAATACTGGTGAAGCTATTGTTTTGGGAATAGAGAGGTTTTGCTTGATGTTCTTTGCTTCTGCTCTTCTTGGTGTGGTTTTTGCACTTGTTAGTGCACTTTTATTAAAACAT
Organism: Diabrotica undecimpunctata; assembly: GCF_040954645.1. Classification (NCBI taxonomy): domain Eukaryota; kingdom Metazoa; phylum Arthropoda; class Insecta; order Coleoptera; family Chrysomelidae; genus Diabrotica; species Diabrotica undecimpunctata. The sequence continues at coordinate 36,624,280 of NC_092810.1, forward strand.
GTTGATCTGAGAAAGAATCCTTCTCTAGAATTTGGCATGATGTTAGTGTTTACTTATGCTCCATATGTCCTGGCTGAAGGCATTCATCTTTCTGGTATAATGGCAATTTTGTTCTGTGGAATTGTTATGTCACATTATACTCACTTCAATCTGTCTACTGTTACTCAAATCACAATGCAGCAGACTCTTAGAACTCTAGCTTTTATTGCAGAAACTTGTGTTTTTGCCTATTTAGGTTTAGCTTTGTTTAGTTTTAAGCATAGGGTAGAACCAGCACTGATTGTTTGGAGTATTGTTTTATGCCTACTAGGAAGAGCATGTAATATATTCCCACTAGCAATTCTAGTCAACAAATTTAGAGAACATCAGATAACCAAAAAGATGATGTTCATAATGTGGTTTAGTGGATTGAGAGGAGCTATCTCTTACGCCCTCTCCCTCCATTTGAATTTTAGTGATGAAACTAGACATGTGATAATTACTACTACTTTAATTATTGTACTTGTTACCACTCTATTTTTCGGAGGATCTACTATGCCTCTTTTGAAGTTTATGCAAGCTACTAAGAATCCCTCGAGGAGACTCAAGAAGCGCAAGAAGGACAGGGAAGTCACTCTGAGTAAAACTAGAGAGTGGGGCCAAGCATTGGACTCTGAACATCTATCAGAAACCACAGAAGGAGAAGTGGAAGTTTCTTTTGTCTCTGACCGCATCAAAGGCTTCGCTAAATATGATCTGAAGTATTTCATTCCATTTTTTACTAGAAGATTCACCCAACAAGTGAGTAATTTATTATAATACATTCTTTTTTGTGATTATTTTGTATATTTTTAGAAGTCTTTAACCCATAATAGGTTTTTATTTATCATGTGGTTTTAATATAGATAAAAAATAAATAATTTATATAATAATCAGTTAAAAATGTAATTCTTTTTATGAATTCAGACAGACTTTAAAATGTACTAATTACTTTGTTTTGAATACTTTTTCAGAACATTTTTTAACATTATTTTGACTATCAATTGGTATTAACCAGATGTTTCTATAAAGCAGATATTAAAATTTAAGTTATATTCTTAATTAGGAATCAATGGGGTAATTAGGAAAGTCTTTGGATGCTTTGGACTTAAAAGGAATCCTTTTATTTTATTTTATTTTTTTTTAAGATTATTTTCATTCAATTCCATTGATTGTTAACAAATTTTAAATTATTTGATGTTATTTCTCTTTTGTTCCTTCTAAGTCAGTCATTGATGTAGATATATTTCTAAAGTATCTATCTTGTGCTAATAATGAGCTGGTTCTAGTCAACTTGGAAGATGTTTTTTAGCCTAGCTAAGAAAATGCAGTGTTTTTATTTTCAGTGTTTAATTGTTAATAAAATTCCTTCTTTGTTCAATACACTTGATAATATATTTTTCCCAACATTTTTTAACCCTTCAAAATAGTCATTTTGCAATAAACTCCGGAAATAATCTGAAGTTTTGGATCTGGTCTCAGCTTACATCCCTAAAAAAGCTTGCTTCAAGTTATTAATATTATTTTTTAAGTTGACTATATTAAATAATGATTTATTAATTAATTTTAATTACAGTAGAGTGTCGATTATCTGAACTAATTGGGGGATATAGGTGTTCAGAAAACCAATTTGTTCAGATAATCAAACTATATTGATTATAGTCATACATATTTATCCACAAGTGAATAAAAGCCATATTTATATACCTATCATATTTATTTATAACTTTAATGACAAAAGTTGCAAAAAAATGGAATTAAATAAAAAAGTGCAGTCTTTGCAACAACATAGTTTGAGATACAATATTGAAGAAAATTGAAGATATTTTAAGCATTAATTTACTAACGTTTAAAAAAATCTTCAATTTTCGTCTGCTGAAACAAGCCTAACCGTTTACGAGTAGCTAGGTAGTGTATTTTTTTAAGGACAGTTATTTGATACTGGTCATTTTCAGCTTGTGTTTCAAACCAACGCAAGGCCATATCTAAGCAACTAAAAGCTTCTAAAGTACCAATTATATTTTTATCTTCATTATCTAAACTTGCAGTTAATGAGGTGCTAGATGTGGTGTCAGTTTTATTATTCATTTGCTCTATAATTTCACTATCTTGCATAATTTGGTACCCGGGATCATCATTGTCAAAATCAATCCATTGTTGAACTTCTTCATCACAATGAAGTCACATCCATCACAATTGAGTTTTTTTAGCATATTCATGATTTCAGACTTATCTTCCTGTTTTTCTTTTGCATATTCTCTTTTTTCCACCATTTCACTATTTTCCATTAAACACAAAACTTTATTCTAAGCTTTTTTCAAGTTCTGCTTTTTTACACTGTTCCATACTGAGCCGATCATGTAGGATGCATCCTTCAAATCAATTTTTCTATGATTTCTTATCAGGCTTTATTCTCCCTCCTCTTCTTTTTCAAAAAGTAACTTATGTAATAATTTTTTTCTATAAAACCGTTTGAAAGTTTCAATAATGCCTTGATCCATGGGCTGTAATAATGAAGTCACATTAGGTGGAAGAAACATGACTTTTATAAAATCATCTTTTTGTTGGGGTGTTATCAAGAAGCTAGGAGGATGTTTCTCTCTTTTACTATTTTTTAATTGGTGGGCTTTAACGGAGGGTATAAAAGTTTCTATAAACCAGTCCATGAAAATGTACTATTCATCCAAGCACTCTTTTGTGAAGTATAAACTCTAGGTATCGCATTCATATGGACAATCGGTGGCTGCCAGTAGCATTAGAACAAGCTAAGGCAGTGATACAATCCTTGCTTATTTTAAGTCCATGTGCTGCTAATTCACGTCGTGACGCAAAAGTTTTTTGTGGCAAAGCTTTCCAATGAAGCCCAGTTTCGTCTGCATTGTAAACGTTTTTGAGTGCGTAATTTTCTTCCTTGGTAATTCACTTAGCCTTATTTTGAATGAGTCTGCTGCTGATGAATCAGCAGATAGTTTTTCTCCTTGTATTTGAAGCTCACGAATGCCATGTCTTGACTTAAATCGTTTTAACCAGCCTGTGCTTGCTTGAAAATTTGATGAACCTCTGAGTTTTTCATTGAACTCACCTCTGCTTTTTCACACAGAATCGGACCATAAATAGATACTCCCTGGGATGTTTTTGAGTAAACCACTTATCTACAGCATCATCTAAATCAGTGTTTGAGGCAAGTTTCATAGTTTTACAATTTGTGGATCCATCAGAAGAATCAAGCTGGGACATAAAGTTACTTATGCTCGTCTTCTGTTTTTTTTTTCTGTAATGGTAGATTTACTACCAACTTTTTACTTATTGGATAACTTGGTTGTAGATTCACCTTTCTCTAACAGTTTATTAATATCGTATTTATCTTTCATCGAAAGGACAACAGGCATATGTTTAGGCATTTTCTATCAAGAAGTGTTTGCTGTTGACGCGACAAATTTTCGTTTATTGCCTATCGGCTACACAAAAGTGACTAATACAGTAATACATAATATATGAATATTTACATCATCATCTTTGGCTCGACAATCCTCTGTGGATCTTGGCCTGCTCTAAGATTCGTCGCCATTCTGTTCGGTTTCTGGCAACATGTTGCCATCTTCTGATTTTTAATATCCGTAAGTCGGTTTCAACTCCATCTAACCACCTAATTCGCGGTCGGCCTTTCCTTCTTCTTCCTACAGGTGTTCCTGTGGTTAGCTTTTTAGCAATCATACGAATATTTACAACTGACAATAATTTCAAGAATTTGAGGCATACACCATTCTGACCGATATTAAATGACCCCCCTCTTATCTATGTGAAATGCCGAGTGACAATGAATTAATGAATCAGTGTCTTGTAAAAATTGTGGGAGTCAGGAGTTCGGATAACCGATCGTTCGGTTGATAGACGTTCGGATTATCGACGCTCTACTGTAAATACATAAGTAAATTTTCCTGAAAATCTTATTAAAATTAAATGAATACTCCAAGTTAAACGTCTCTCATCTTCAATCCCTAACATACTCGGTTGGAGGGTGCTTAAATTTTACAGATTTTATATCCACCTGATCATAAGTATGATTAGAGCCATTTCCCAGTGTCTGAATTATGTTAATAGGGAGAAATTGCCAGTTTGTGATAGTGAAGTATTATAGTAGTACATCTAACGTTGATAAGACTTCTAGTCTTCTAGGGAACTGATATTTAGCCTTGACCATACTTTCAGTGAAGAGTGGCGAAAAATGGGAGAGACCTATGTCCAGCAGTGGACAGAAGAGGTTGCATGATGATGATAATGATACTTTCACTAAAGACATGTTCTGTAAGTTTAATCTATAGCACAAAACCGGAGAAACTTATTTTGATTTTTTTTCAAGAAGTTAAAATACTATGGTGACCATATTATAGAAGCATAAGACAGGATGCTACTGACAAAAGTAAGGTGTAACATTCTATATGTGGGTACTGAAAGATCTCGAGAGTTTCTCGTGATAAAACCTAGATTGCAGTATGCTTTATTTGACAAATTGTTGGTGTGAATGATAAATGATAAGGAACTGTCAAATAACACCCCCAAATCTCTTATTTCAGTCAATCTTAAGAGAAGGCTTGTATTGTGATAGTCAAACACTACATTATTTTTTAGATTTGCTAAAGGATATAACAAAACACTTATCTTTATTCAACTGGAGACCATTGGAAAGGGGCCAATTATATAGGGAAGTCAGGTATTTTTGGATCATTAGACAGTCAGATAAGTTTGAAATTTTGGGGTATAGGTCATCAGCAAATAGCAAAAATTGACAAAAATTTTTTACTTCAGAAGTATCACATGTGAACCTTGTGGTACCCCTGAACTGACCAAGATAGGAATCGAGGGTGAACAATACATCTTAATTTAAAGATGAGTAAAGAATGTATTACTGTGTCAAAGGTATAGTCTTTAAGAAATTGGTATAAATCGAGTCCTCTTGGTACCCAACCTCAAAAGCCTTGACAATGCAGACTAGATTTACCCTGGCTAAATCCATGTTGCTCATTAATCAAGAGATTTCTACAATGTCAATTACAATTAGTTCAAAATGTTTAGGGATGGCAGATAACAACAGGTCTATAATTTTTATACTGTCTGTCAGAGATATATAACTGTCACTCCACTTACTGGGGAAGGTGTGCAGTCTCAAAGATAAATGAAATAATGCATTTAACAGTTTAAATAAACTGTAGATACATATTTTTAAGAAATGTGTAGAAATATCAGCACAATAACTCAGTTTATAGAGTTATTGAAAATAATACATAACATAGATTTATGTATATAACAATTACATACTGAATTATCTTTTTGCTATTGGAATATTTTGAATTGAATCAAGTAATTTCCACATACATGAAACAGTAATTCCCCCTATATGAAGTATTTTTTTACACACCTAATGATTTATGACGCTGACAATTTGTTTTTATACATTTAGTAAAAGGATTATTGTATCAAGTTGTTTTTCACTTTAATGTCATCATAAATATTAAAATCAGGTGGATATAGAATCATTTTCTTTAGAATCCTTTATATTTCTTGTAACTCCAGGTAACTTGTAGTATAAAATCTAATAAACAACTTGCAATCTGATAGCCGTAATCATTTCCTTTAATTAACTTGTGGTATCATGCATGAACATTCAATTCACAAATGGGCAACCTTGAAATTTGCAACAGTATGTTGAGCAATCTTCAAATAAATCACAGATAGATAATTTTTGAAGGTAATTTAAAAATACAACTAAGTACATTGCCGAAAGTGTACAAAAGGTTATATAGATTAGATTCTAATTGGTTCATAGTTAATGAATCTTTCAAAATATTAATATTTGGGCTAGAAAACTTCGTTTATCTTGATTTTTTTAATTGATTCAACGGCAACGAGTTTGATCCTAATAAGTTCTATAGTCTGTCTCACGTTGACTTTCAGGATATGGAAGATAGAGCAATGCAATCCTCAGTGGCGGCTCGTGATTAAAATTATCAGTGAGGCAATATTATTTTGAGCTGCAAATACGGAATTATGAACAACCAAAAACTGTTAGAAAAAGATAAATATTGCTAGCTATATTTTCACAGTAAACTTACCCATGTAGCTAAAGATTCTAGTGAATAGTCCTGGTTTATTAATACATTTATGTTCACAATACTTTTTTTTTACACTCTAGCAATCAAAACACAAATATTGTTCTATAAGCTAATTTGCTGGCTGCAGGGCAAAGGGCTCCTATTGGCTTGGTGTGTCTTCTATAGTGACAAGACCATTTTAACTGTTTCTCAGGTCAGCTGGCCAGTTCCTTTTAAGTCTCCTATTGGCATTATGTTCTATTAGAGGTTGAAGTAAAGGGTTACTGAGTGGTTCCAGTCCTTCAAGGTGCTTCATGCCATATTTAGTGATCACATTCTGTTGAACGGGATTCTTAGGTCTTCATAAAGCGTTAGGTTTGACATATACCAGGCTGCATCAGTCATCATTCGCAGTATTTTCGATTTACTTCGTTGATTTATGGTTGTAGTTGACTTGCTCGCACATCCAAAGAATTGGATTCCATACGTCCAGATAATTAAGTTCAATGCGACGTATTTTTTGGCTTGCAAAATGGTCAATGACGAGTTCATTAAATTCGTGGCAGTTGGATATTAATTGTTTTTCTAGCCATGCTAATGGATAGCATGGCTAGGGCATTGAGTCGTTCTTCTGACATCGTATTCTGCAGAAGTGTTTTTATCCCTTTTAGAGTTGAAAAGGATCTCTCTGCTTCTACTGTTGTCATAGGAGTTGTGCATGCAGTGTTGATTAATTTTATGGAGTCTGAAAATAAATTTGTGAGATTGTTTTCAACGAAGACCTCAAGCAATGGCAAAAGACCACTCGCCGTTCCAAAGTCAATCTTAGGGAATAGTACACATAACTCGGATTTTAATTTGGTGGCATTTACATATGGATAATGTTGCAAAGCAATCTTCAGTTTTTCTTCGGGAAAAGTAAGGTTGTATTCAGGAAATAATTTGGAATCGAAGAGCGCCGCAAGATTTAAGAAGGAAAGTCGATCCTCGATAGTGACCCTTATTAGATCATAAATTTCCATCGCCGTCACGTTCATATTTTCTTAGGTTCGTTTTCTTTTTCCAGCCGAAAAGCTTGGACTATTGTCATATCTTATCTCTGATAATTTGAATTTGATTTTTAAATTCTTGTATACATATATTAGAATTCTTACAGGGTCTACAGCTCTCAGTTGCAGTTGATTATAAAGAAACACAACATGCGGCATAATGTTATTAAAGAAATTTAGCCAGTATAAAAACGTTTCGTCTTTCAATAACATAAGTAATCCCGAAGCTTGTTGAACGGTTTGAGTATCTCGTTCTTTTTCAATGATTTCTTCAAAACATTGAATCGTTAAAACGTTGAATCTCCAACGAGTATCCGATATCCAGGGGAGACGTTTCTTTACAACATTGTTCAGTATCATGAAATATGTTAGTCATAGTAGCATGGGTGGATGTATAGGTTTTGGGGCGTCGTTGGCCAGGTCAGTAGTACGTTCGTGCATTGAGTAAATGAAGAAAAAGCGTTACTTGGACAAGAGGGAAATAATAAACAAATATTAGCTTTTTAAACAATGAAAAATTCATTCAAAATAAATTGTAGGAGATATCTACTACAATGAGTGAGTTAGTAGGGAGGGGGGTAGAGCAGGAGGGCAGGCCTAGCAGCGCATCCCTTGGCAATCCTTATGGGAGCTTTTAGCGATGGAGGCGATGCCGATTTTATCCAAAAACATTTGTAATCATCGAACATTGGAGAGGTTAAATTAAAACACATTTTAGAAAGTCAATCGTAGATATGCGTAATAACTATAATTACTGATCTTATGTATTAAATATATACCTTATACTAATAACATTTCAGTAAGTACCTAATCGCTTTTTTTGGAAAATTTGACTGCTAATTGCAGTTAATGTTTGCCTCATTCTTGACGACTAACTTTAAATCCTGATATCCAACCTGAAATGCCATTTTAATATGTGCTCACTCATATTAAAAATTTACCCATTGGACCACTTAAATTGTTGCAATTTATTTCGAATATTATAATTATCGCTGTGATATTTGTGTGGTATAACGATTGAATTTAATATTGGAAAATTGTACAAAAAAACATAAAACACTGTTTATTCTTGTTATATATTATTAAATATTATATTAAATATAAAATCTTACACACGTCAAATATGTTCAAAGTCTCAACCATGTTGTAGATATTCATGAATTGTATAAAAGGAATTGTTTATTCGCACTTTATAAGAGGTCAAAGAACGGAGGTAAAGGAACTAATAGAACCAAAACACATAGAAAAGCATAGGTGGATTAACTACCTAAAAAAACTCTATGCAGAAGACGAACAAACGACACTAGAACCGGAAACACCAGAAATTACCACGTATAGACACGTGGCTAAGCTTTTATGATTTATTTACTTTATTAGTTCATGAAGATAATAACATTCCTCCTCTGAGGAAACTATTTTATTTAAAAAGTTGTTTAGCAGGAGAAGCTACTGACATAATATCTTCAATCGAATCGTCTGCTCAAAATTATGATGTCGCGTGGAATTTGTTACAAGAACGCTATGACGATCGAAAATTCATTCGAGATAGTTATATCAAATCGCTAATTGACACGCCCGCATGTCGAAATAATTTTCAACTCGCGCATTCTTGGATCATTTTCAAAAATATTTAAGAGCGTTAAAAAATCTTGGTGAACCTTTCGACTCTTGGGATTCTTTTCTCGTCATTTTATTTAAAGACAAATAATTCATCACGATCATTTTCATCACGCGGTATTAAAACAAGATAGTCTCACAATGAAGAGCTTAATATAAATGTTCAGGAAGTTCGGAAAATACTTGAAAAGCTGAAGAATAGAAAAGAAGCAGGTAAAGATAGGATACCAAACGAATTACTGAAATATTGTGGAGTAGCAATGACAGAACAATTAACAACATTAATTAATAAAATTATAAAATATAATAAAATACTATTCAAAAAAGGAGATAAAAAGCAGCCAGAAAACTACAGAGGTATAAACTTGTTAAATACTAAATTTTACAAGTGCTAATAATTCAGAGGATAAGTTTAGCAGATGAACAACAGGGTTTTCGTACGGAAGATCGTGTACATATACAATATTCGCTATAAAACAAATTACTGAGAAATCACTAGAGTATAATAGACCAGCATTACTGTGTCTGGTTGACCTAAAGAAAGCGTTTGACAGAGTAAGATTCAAATATGTAATCCATCTTCTGTATAATAGAGAAGTTCCCCTAAATATTATAAAAACTATCGAAAACATCTACTAAAATAACAAAATGGAAGTCACAATAGATGGACAACTTACAGAACCTATAGAGATAGGCAGCGGAATAAATCAAGGGGACTCATTGAGCCCCATGCTCTTCAATTTAATCATGGATGAAATCATCAAAAGCGTTAACAAAGAAAGATGATACAGAATGGGAAACAAAGAAATTAAAATACTCTGTTACGCAGACGACGCAATATTCATAGCCCAAGATGAAGATAGTCTGCAAAGACGTCCACAGATGTAACATAAGAGCAAAAGAATTTAATATGACAATCTTATCTCAGAAAACTAAAACAATAGTAGTCCGCAAAGAACCAACCAGATGTAAAATAGAAATTGATGGCATCAGTATTGAACAAGTAATGGAAATAAAATATCTCCGAATTACGCTGTCCAGCTATGGAGACCTGGACAAAGAAGTGAGAGATTAAGTACAAAAATGGCAGGATGCCTTAGTAACACTATATGCCTCAGAAACAAGACCCGACAAAGCCACGGCGCAAAGGCTACTGCAAACAGCGGAGATGAACTAAGAAGAATTACAGGAAAAACGCTGAGAGATCGAAAGAGAAGTAGAGAAGACATTAGAAGAAAATGTAACGTACAGTGTATAAATGAATGGACACAAAATAGAAAAAAAGAATGGAATAACCACATAAGCAGAATGGAGGAGACCTGTTTCATCAAAATAGCAAGAAATAAGTCACCAATCGGCAAAAGAAGTATCAGACGACCGCGTAAAAGATGGAGTGACAACCTTCCATAGAGGTATTAATCCGCCAATGAAACAAACAAAAATTGCTTATAAAAAAGAAGAAGAAGAAGAAGAATGGTTTATCAATATTTTTTAATTTTATTTTCAAATACCTTTTCAGGCAAATTTCTGATATTCTCAGGCAGAACATTTAAAACATTTTATTGTCCAATACCATGGTCCATTATGACACCTTTTCAAACGCCAATATGCTGGTATATTCTGTTGTGCCTAGTATCGTAACCGTGCCGATCTTTGTGACTTCTATAAAGATTAATATTCCTCTCCATGAATCGAATCGAAGGTTTTCTAGAATGTACTGTGCCGGTACAGTAAGAATTTCCAAACTTTCATAAGCCCAAACCAGCAAGGACCCTCATTGCCTTTCTCTGCAGACCAAATACTCTGTAGGTGTCAGAGTGTGTCACATGGCGGCGATCAAGCGATAAGTATAGTAATGCTTTTGTTAAGATGTGTTCCAGCGATCTGTTTGTTATTTAGTCTGATCCTGGTGCCTTTCTTTCTGGAATTTTTACCATCGAGTTAACACAAATTTTATTTAGAATTGATCTCGCGTGCGTACCTGACATTGAAAATCACCGGTCGCTTCAAGCGTTGTTTCTGGAAGAACGATTTATTCTAAGGAAAAATTGCTTAATAAACATTTGTGTTCAAAACTATCTCAGTTACATGTTTTATTAGAAACATTTTTTTCTACTGCCTACAGATTTTTGATAAATTGATTTTTTCCATTTCCCTCCCCTACGAGGGGGCGTTTTAGGGTGAAGCCGGTGGGTAAAACTTTTTTGCGTCGTTTTGAGATCCCTAAATTGACATTGACAGCAAAACTCAGCTTGTTCGTATGGTTTTTACTTTTAGAGGTCAAATCTCTGATGACTCTACTAGAATTCTTGCGGTTTTTCTGATCACCCTTGATTATTAGTCAGTTCTTCGTAACTTTCCTCCACTTCGTCTATGAAGTATTTCAATCTCTTTCGAGGATAGTCTTCATTACAACCGCAGCAATTGCGAAATCTATAGAGGTAACAGTCTGTTAAAAGCAATATATAAAATGTACTCCCAAAATAACCTATTATTCGATTTTACATTCACTAAAAATCTTGATATTGCGGCAGGATATTGAGAATTGTACAACATTCTAAAGTTTGATTGTTTGTATTTCCTTTCCAATGTAATTGGTATATTTCCAAAAATGCGTCCATCTTTTTATTTTCAGTCATATGACTCATAATCCAAGGCATGTTACTACTTCAAATTACCATCTATTGATCAAGAAATTGGCAATATAAAGTTATTGATACAATTTTTATTGTCTTTGTTATAAATAGACAATATTGATTTTTGCGGCATTTTAACTTTATCTAATAAATTGGCAAGTGGTTTTAATGGAAAATTTTCAATCTATAAAATTATATTTGTGCTTGCGGTATGTTTGAAATAATTTTTTCAAGGTGATAATAGTCGTGAAGTGAGTCAGCGGCAAACGACTATGTTGTTTATGTGGCAAATACAAATTACCCACATTTATATACGAGGACTGACCGCATTAAAACCTTTGATCTTTCAATATAATTTTTCATTGAATTCGTTAGAGCTCTTCTAATTCGTTTATTGTGGTGATTCACACTGTATTCTTCATTTTTTTACAGGTTGTCGTATTGACTTGTCTGTAGTTATAGTTTTTTTTTCTATTCCCTTTTATTTGTACATGGTTTTCTCCAGTTTTTCACTTTTATTATTTTAGTGACACTAATAACCTGTTTCTTACATCTCTCTTTAGATAATCGGTCGTACCTAAATTCGTCCCCAGGATTAAAACTACCCACTTGGCTAATTTGGTTGTTTCTTTGTAAGTTATTGTACAAAAATTCATACCACTATTAACAATAAAATTATAATGTAATATCAATAGATTTATTTTTATTTATTTACCCATTCACTTCAAGCATTCTTCTGACAGACTTCCAATCCAGATTTTCTAGTGCATTGCCTATCTTCGTTAAGGTCAAATTCTTGATGTCATAATTGCACACGATTTTTTTCAAATTAGTTAGAGCACGCATATATCCTCATAGCTTGTACGTAATCCGCCGTACGTAACCGTACGGCGAATGTGACCTACGTCGCCAAAATTTCAATATCTGGTTTCGCGTCTCTTCAGCATCGTGTTACGAACTACTTTCCGTACGATTTCCTCCAGACGTTTATCGTTTTGTTCGACGCTATGCTCAGAGGTTCGTACTCGATAGCTCCGTGAAGCTTGACTAGCTGTTTCGTGTTCTAAGGCAATGGTGAACGCTTTATCTAAAACTTTCGGTCTTGCTAGTTGTACAGCTTTGTGTAGTCACTGTCTCTGAACCCATTGATGAAGGTATCTACAGCAATTTCTTCCAATATGTTGTCTGGTGCCCCCGGATAAGCCAACAGCGCTATATGAGCAACATCTGCTTGAAATTCTTTAAAATTCTCACTAGCTCGTTGAATTCTACTTCTTATCTGTACTTTGTAGACTTGTTGTATCTTTTTGTTGTTGTAGACTTTTCTTGTTCTGTCCAATGATTTGCTGTCGCAATAGCTTCAATTTGTCTAAGGTATATCGACCAAGAAGACTTTCCATCAAATAGTTACAATTTGAATTTCATATGATGTGTCGTTTCGTCTCTAGGTCATTAGATAGCACTTTCGTCTTAGTTATCATGGTCTCTAATTATTTGGTTTTCTCTTCTACGTCTTCTATCTTGTCGTTTACATTTTTCTGTATCTTATCGAATGTTCTAGAAACTTCTTCAAATTTCTCATTGTTCTGACTACATACTTCGTCGAATCTTCTAGAAATATTTTCGAATTTCTCGTCATTTTGTCTCGCTGTTTTCTTAATAATTTCATCAGACGTTTCATCGAATCTTTTGGAAACACTCAAATTTATCATCATTTTTTCTAGAAGTTTCTAGACTGCTTCTTCTGCTGATTGAAAATGTCTTTGGGTCAACTCCACTCTTGTTGAGAACATTCTTCAGTCGTTCTTGGAGAATCTTCTTGGACCCGCTGCAGTCTTCATCGCGTTCTTCTAGTTGCTCACGCAACTGTTTTACTCTTTGGTCAGGCACACACGTATTTTCTAAATGTTCTTTTTTTACAAAGATCACTACCGAACTACGCGGATGTTCCCGACGAACAATACTATTCAAAATTTGAAGTCTTTTTCAAAAGTCACTGCTGAATTTATTTTTAAATCTCACAACATTTCAAGTCATCCGCCAACATTAGACATTCGCTATTTAGGAAATAGTAAGTGATATCGTTAACGAAGATATTAAAAAGAAGTGGAGAAGTGTAGCCTCCTTGAGGAACTCTAGATGTTACTGAGATACTATCAGACAGATGACAACCTATTTTGACTCTGACTTCTACCAGATGTAGAGTTTTTAATCCATTCTACAAACCTGATATGAAAGCCTATATTAATTAATTTGCCTAAAAGTATTTGGTGATCTACACGATCAAATGCTTTGAAAACATCTGTGTATATTGCATCTACCTGTTTACGTTCTTCCATTTGAGATAATATATCAGATTGATAGCAAACCAAGTTTGTTGCAATGGATTTTTTGCTATGCAGTGGATATTAAGCCTTTACATAACCAACAAACTTACTTTGCTATAAGACAGTCGAAGAGCTTAGGGATTGCAGATTGTATACAAATGCTACGATAATTTTCAATGTTGTCTTTCTGACCATTTTTAAATATAGGAAGAACATAACTTTATTTCCATGAAGAAGGAAACACAAAGGTTTCCAGAGATCTATTAAACAATATAACAAACGGCATTACAAGGGTACAGACACACTTTTTTAATAAAAAATTAGGCACTCCATCTGGGCCGGTAGTCAGCTTATTGGGCAGCTCATTTAAAATACGTAGAAGCAGAAAACATTATTTATTAAAAATAATTAATTACAATAATTAGTAGTTATATACAAATTAACCTTTGTAAAAATACGGTGCTTATACATTTAATGAAATTAAATCTTGAAATAGTTGTATTTTAATACTAAATTGATGGGTGCGTGGAATAGAAACTCCTATTAAATTTTTCGTGGAAATATTCGCGTGGGTTTGTGCTCCTTTCTATGCTGTTGCTCAGCCCACAAATTGGGTGGAAAACGGATTTTTTTTAGAGGAATAGACCTATTTGAATAGCGAGAAAATAATGGAAAGATGATGTAGATGGAAACGCAAAAAATCTCTTTGGCAGTCGATCGTGAATGAGAAGGGCTACAGACCGTAATGGATGGAGAGGTTTGCTAGGGGAGGCCAGGTCTCGAATTGGACTGTAGAGCCATAAGATGGAAGTGGAATTACAATAATTTTGCTGGCACTGTAGTATCTGATAATGGCATAATCGTAGTAGGTATACGAGCCCTAACAACTAAATGTTCGAACAAACGAAAATTTATTGAAGACGTTGATCTTCACGATCTTTCTTATTCGAACCAAAGAACGAGATCAATAATATATTAAACTTTATCATTAATAACAAAATATTGCAATGGTCCTATTTCTATAAACTTGAATTGCAGCGTTGGCGGCAAAATAAACGAAAATGTTGCATAACATCCTGCCACATAATGTTCAGAAAATTCAAAAAATTATCATTTTAATATGGGGTTATATGGTCACACGCCTTTATAACCGCGGCAATCCTGTCTGCCATTGTTTGTACTAAGGATTTACTTAAGTCAGGGTCGAAACTATCCCGTAATTCACCTAATTTACTCTTCAAATCGGGGGTAGTTCTCTGGGAATCATTACGCAATTTCTGTTTCATCTTATGCCACAATATCTCAATAACATTAAGGTTTGGACTTCGGAAGCCATGAGAGGACTTTATTGTTATTGTTTTCAAACCATTTTTTAGTTGATTTAGCTGTATGGCATTCAGCACCGTCCTGCTGGAATATAAAATTCAGGTCCTGGTAGACATCGTGAGCACTTGGTACATGGTATTTTTCAAAGTTTCTTGATACTTTGCTGCGTTAATTGTTCCTTCCACCACCTAATATCTTTCTAGACCCGCTGATGACACGCAGCCCCAAATCATAATTCCTTTGAGAAACATGCTTCATTATGACTTCTGATAACCCGTTTTCGAAAGTCTCGCATGCAAACATCAAATTTCGATTCGTCACTGAATATCACTCTGAACCAGTCATCAACGGTCCATGAAAACTTTAAGCAACTACTTCAATTGGGCAAGATCGTAGATTTCATGGACCGTTGATAACTGATCCAGAGTCATATTTAGTGACGAATCGAAATTTGATGCTTGCGTGGGAGACTTTCGAAAACGAGTTATCAGAAGTAAAAATGAAGCATTCCATAAAAATTGCCTCAAAAGAACTGTCAAGTTTCCCAAAGGAATGATGATTTGAGGGCAAATAAAAAACATGAATTTCGCATTTACTTTTTTTATAATTACAAAATTTCGCATTTATTTTTAACTACGAGTAAAACAACAAAAAACATTAATTAAAAGCTAACATCGTTGTAATTACAACATTAGACTCTTTAAGAGCTGTTCTTCGATCTGTCACTACAATATTGTATTTGCTGAAGAATCGTTCTACCCTGTTCGTTGGACTCCAGATGCTCTGTAATGCTGCTTTAGCAAATGACGGATAACTGCAATGTGTAGCAAGCAAAATATCCTTCACATTGGGATCTTCGTTTCTTCGTATCGATTGAAGGATTAATCTATGAAAGTGAGTATATCCATCTATGTACTCCAATATGTCATTGTTCTAAAAAAAGGAATTTTAGAAAAGCTTTCTGAGAGTACACTCGGGTTCACAGTAAAACTTGCAGCTATACATGGGTTAAATAACTGTCCAATGTGTAAGAAAGTCTCGTTTGTGTCTTTTAAAGTCATATGGAGAGTTAGTTTATTAAAGGCTTTGTCGTTTGCTTTCATAAGCATTTCTTTCAGTGTAGCGTCAATTTCTTCGTTTTCAGTAAGCAATCGAGATGTTTTTACATCAGAATAACCTTGGGGATGGTGTTCAAGTGGCGATTTTAAGTTCTCTAATTTGTTCCATAAAAGATGGGCGAATGGATAACTGGCTCCTTCCCAATCGTCTATTAATTTCATTAATTTTGGACAGAACTCGGTGGTGAAGGTCATTTGAATTTCTAGTTTACGTCTGAAAGTTTCATCGGCGTAATTGTCTTTGAGAAATTTAATACCGGAATTTTCATTCTCCCACACATCAAAAAAATTGAGTATGTGATTAAGATATTCACTTAGATACGACACTGCTGAGAAGCAAAAGTTCCATCTAGTTACAACTGGTGCTGGATAAAGTTTTGCCAGATTGGGCACGTTTTCTTTCAAATAATTCAAGTAAGAGTTGTTCATTTTTCTTGAAAGACAAAAGGCTGACTTGACTTTTGCTGTAAACATGGTTAACTCCTTGAACTCTGCTACAAAAACATCACCAACAAGATTAACTTTATGAGCCCAGCACTGGTAATGTATCTATAATTGTCTGTGAACACGTTGATGTATTGGCAGTATCAAGGAAGTTAACTGCAGAAAGTTTCGTCTGCTACTACTACAATGGGCTTGTCTTTCAGTTGTTCCTTTGTATTGGCTTTTTCAGACAGCCCACACCCTGGCACTACCTTTTTCCTTAAAGTGTCCGCACATGGAAGAGCACCCGATCCCGGCACATATTAAGCAATATATTCACGCACAGCTGGATGATCCAATTTCTGAAGTGGAATGTTGGCTTTCAGACACATACTAATTGTTTCGTCCACAAAAGTATCATTTTCTTCTTTTGCTCGTTTCTGTATTTCAAAGCCACTAGCAATTGACATTTGTCGCTTAGTTTCTGAAGTAGATGCTATAGAATTTTTCTTGTTAATGTGGTTAGTCGACTTCACATGTTTCTGCAGTGTGTCCTTTTTATTACCTTCCAAACGAGTATTATACAATACTTATGTACACATCAAAATATTTGTGTCACACACATATAGGCCATCTGTTGCAAATTCTTTGACTCGATCACTCAAAATTGTTTTAGGGCGTCCCATTTTAGGGGATACTTTAAGTAACTTTATTTTACTATGAAAACTTTTTTGATAGACTATGTTCTCACTCAGTAAAAATTGACGGAATGAGCACTGATTGTCCAGGTTGACTAATATATATGCTTAGAAAATAAGAATTAGCCGACTTTTATCCCTACTTAGATTTTTACCAATACAAAAGCCCGAAATGCAGATAAGAACAGTCGGCTTATTTATATTTCTCAAAGAATCAACATTGAAAAATATCAATTCCTTATCTTTATCTATTTAACCCCTAACTGGTATGGCGGGGTCACTTTAGACCCCAAAAAAAATGGTTATTAAAATTCCAGAAAAAGGAACACCTGGCAACGCCGCCGTCCAGCTATTCGTCTGTGGCGTTGAGTACATTACTTGAACGTAGTCGCTGCAGTTGACTTTGTACTTTGTTGAGTGTTAGACGTCGATAGGGTCAAAATTGACCCAGCCATACCTTAAAAAGGCCAATTGTCAGTGATTTAGTTTTAAATAATTATGGCTAATTCAAGTGTCAGAACGAGACCCTTGACACAACAGGAGTTAGAAGACATAGCTGAACAGATTGGTGACAGCGATTTCGACATATCTGATGCAGAGATAATTGTTAGTGAGCATGATACTGACTCTGAAGCTGGTGATCAAAGTGACACTGGGAATAATAATGATCAAATCTTAGGTACCGAATCGAGTAGTGAGGATGACAGTAGTGATAACGAACAGCAAAGTTACTATTACGGGAGAAATAGAAAAAAATGATCAAAGCAAGCTCCTGCGTCGAGCCTAACTCGTGCAACAAATATCGTGTCACATGTACTAGGACTTGCTGGACCAGCACGAATAAACAAACCTATGACTCCTGCTGAAGCATTCCAACTGTTAGTTGATGATAAAATAATTGACCAGATTATTGAGAGAACCAACGAAAAAATAACCAGTTTGCAAACAAATTATGGAGATAACGCTTTAGGATGCAGTACAATAAACCATGTTGACAAAATTGAAATGTTAGCATTTTTTGGTCTTCTGTATTTGGCAGGCGTGTTCAAATCAAACAATGAAGATATAAATTCTCTCTTTGCAACTGATGGTACTGGTCGTGATATATTCCGTTTCGTAATGACAGCAAAAAGGTTTAGTTTTTTACTGACATCTTTGAGATTTGACGAACCGCAAACTAGAGACCAGCGTATTGTAAATGGAGACAAGCTGGCAGCAATTTCTGAAATTTTTTACCATTTTGTAAATAACTGTCAAACTAATTATTCGTGTGGAGAATACGTAACAGTGGATGAAATGCTCGTCGGTTTCCGTGGAAAATGTGAATTTAGAATGTATACAAAGAGTAAGCCTGAAAAATACGGACTCAAAATAATGTGCCTGTGTGACGCCCGTACTCATTATCTAATCAATGCCTTTGTTTATACTGGAAAACAAGATGCAATACCTAATCCAGAAAAGCTATCCATACCAACACTAAATGTTCTTTCGCTCGCTGCACCAATAGTAAATTCCAATCGCAATGTAACTGGTTTTCTTCACTAGAGCTTGTTGAAGAGCTACGCCGCTGTAAACTTACTTACGTTGGTACTATGCGGAAAAATAAAAGAGATTTGCCAATAATCAACGTCCGGTTTATTCATCTATTTTGGGATTTACTAAAGACGTGACACTGGTGTCCTACGTACCGAAAAAAAACCGATCCGTTTGTCTAGTGTCCAGTCTCCATCATAACAACAAAGTATTGGAGACAGCTAAGAAACTACCGGATATTATAGACTTTTACAACATTACCAAAGTTGGGGTGGATGTACTGGATCAAACTTGTGCCAACTACAAAGTAGGACGGCATACTAGAAGATGGCCACACGCTATTTGGTTTCGAATTATGGATGTTGCTGGTGTCAAAGGACATGTTTTATATAACGCTGCTAATCCAGAATCTGGGTTGACACTGCAAAAATTCTTGATTGGTTTAGGTAAACAGCTAATACACAATCACTTAGTTCGGCGTGCTGTTATGGTAAATATTTCCAGAGAATTGAGAGAACTTATTCGTCGAGTTGGCCACATCCCGGTAGACGACCAAAACCAGGCAAGGCAAAGAGCTCCTAAACGTGGGAGATGTTGTATTTGCCCACGTAATGATAATAAATAATCACTTAGATGTAATAAGTGTGAAAAATATATATGCAAAAACCATTGTGTTACATCAAATTTTTGTAGTAGGTGTAATATTGAGTAGTTATCATCATGTTCATACTTGTTTGTTAAATTTTTTGTATATAATTAAATATTTCTCATTTGGTTTTTGATCCTTTATTTAAACATTATTTAATAAGAATTTATTACTTTTTGAAAATACACGTGTGTTTTTTCGTTATTTTTTGAGATTTTTTACGTGGAGTGGTTTTTTAAGTCAACCCCATATATTTCTTTCTAGCAGTAAGTGATATAGAATTTTTTGGTTTATGCAGTGATATAATCATAAATATAATACTTTTTTATTATAATTTGCTTAATTTTTTGTTTATTTACATAAAAAAATCCAAAGGTCAAATATGACCCTGCCATACCTTATTTGTATTTTTTTCTTGCCATACCAGTTAAGGGTTAATTATGAACAATGAAAGATCCTCCTGTTTCAACACACGTTACAACAATAAACAATCCTTTCAAAAATTACAATAGAAAACTTTCCTAAAAATCTTTCCATACCTGCGTAACTACCTACCTATTTAGGGGTGAGTTGAGCACCTGCAGATATTTTGCGGAAATAAACAAAAACTCCATATTTCGCATTTATCGCATTTATGTTCAAATTTTCGCCGAAATTCGCATCTATTCAACAATTTTAAGTGGTATTTGATTAGTGAATTGAAAATTAAATACTTAATTATTAACTTCAAAACATTTCTATGATGACTAATGAGCAAATGATAAATGTAAGTGAATTAACAGAAAATAAAACTATACAGTCATTCAGTAAATAGTATATAATATGTATTTTAAGATATGATATTTAGTAATTTTGTTAAAAACGTTTGCTTTTATCTAAGGTCAAAGTGAAATAAACTTATATACTGTAGATTTTTCAACAAAAAATTGTATTCTTAGAATAAATATATGATATGATGCAACGCCAGTATAGAAAATTCGCTTCAAAAAGACGCCGAAATGTCTACAGAAAACGTATAGGTTTTCTTTATACATATCACGACATTGTTTTATTGACCATAGAACACAATGGCAATCGCTGTGACATGTTACACGTTTCCATCTCTATATTCATTTCACAGTAGGTATAATTCTCGTAATTGTCACATTGACATTAAAAATTTCAAACGAAGTTCTGAAAGAATAAACAAATAATTAATAAAATGCCTATTACGTTGTATACCTTCCAAGAAAAAGTGCAACTTGTAACATAATACTTTCCGGGTCATTCGATACGCGAAGTAATTGATTTATTTATTGTTTCCTTCGAAAATAGACCCCCACCAAGTGTTACAACAGTTAAAAATACCATTAAACATTTTCAAACTTCAGGATGTGTAAACAGTTGTAAAAATTATCATGAAGGTAATGAACCACGTGTTAGACCTGTCGATGAGGAGCGTCAAAACAGGGATATTGATATTTGTGCTTTTGTGGAAGATAGTGAACCCTGCAATAGTGTACAAATTGCTAGGAAAGTTAACGTGAATGCTCGAACTGTCCAGCGAGATGGGTATCACTGTTTTAAGATACAACCATCACAAGAACTGTTTCCGGAAGATAACTTTAGGCGGATGGAGTTTTGTAAATTTATGTTAGATAAACAGAATGAAAATGTACACTTTTAAAATATATTTTATTTTCCGACGAATCTTTATTTTCATTACATAAAAAACAATCCATCCGTTGCAAGGTATTATTCTCGGAAAAATAAGCACCTCAGTGTTGCAGTGCGAACGCAGCATCCGCAAAAGTTAAATGTTTGGACTGGGATGTTAGGCGACCATATTGTCGGTCCATTTTTTATCGACGGAAACCTAAACGGGTCCAAATATTTACAACTTTTACAGAATGAGATCATTCCGGCAGTTCGACGCCTTCCCGTTAATTTTCAGGAGGTTTATTTCCAACAGGATGGGTGTTCGGCTCACAACACTAGAGCAACTATTGACTTCCTCAATCAAACGTTTCCTGATCGACTGATAAGTACACGTGGTACAATTAAATGGCCCGCTAGATCCTGTGACTAAGCGCCTAACGATTTCTTTTTTGGGGTTTTCTCAAAGAAAACATTTATAGGCATCAGTTTGAAAGGGCCACAAACCTAGTCGAATTAAGGGCAAAAATACTTCATTTCTCTGCAAGCATTACACCAGCCCTACTTCAAAATATGAGGATAAATCTGTATGACAGATTTGGTTACTGTTTAGCACAAGGAGGTGGAATATTTGAGCCCTTAATTCATTAATCTACTTTTCTAATTTTTATTTTTTGTTAGGTACATTTTACGAAGTTTGTAGGTTCTTAATTAGGTACCTAGTATTTTTTATGTTTAAGTTTGGAAGAATTTTATTGTTATTTTTTATTTAAAAGTACAAACGATTCTTATTCTGATTTTTTTTCTTCTTTCTTGTCTTATTGTTATAAGTTTTGTCCATAAAATTTGTACAATTTTCAGTGACAATAAAGCATATTACATATTTACTTACTTTTTTATTTTTATTGCTATTAAGGCTAAAAAATAAAAAAAAAATTAGTTTTAGAACATTATAATAAATATACTCTAGAGATGGGATGGCAATAAATCTTAATTCCTATGGTCAACAAAACAATGTCGTTATCTGTATAGGCCTATAATAACCAAAAAATTTGAGATACCAGGATCACAGTCTCGAACAGGGATTAAATCGTAAATGGAGCTCGATGCCCGAACAGGCAACAGAAATTACTAAACCTTAGCGTAAACAATAAGAAAAAGTTTTCTTATTGATCAATAAATAGAGTTGTAATTTAATAATTCAAAATATTTATTGACAATTTTTATACAAAATAAACAAATAAAATACAAGTAAAGTCAACTGTAAACAATGTATTTACATGTCAAACTAAAAACACACAGTTTAGTGTTATCTGTATAATTATCTAAATAAATACCCAAGTAACATACTTAAACAACGCCAGCATTGTTACTGTTCCCATTAACGTGCATAATAATATCTAGGTATCGCATGGAAAACACTAAACCTTGTTTAAATATATATGCTTAAATATTAACAATACGTATTAAAAAATGACGTCATTTTATTATTTAACTCTTTTATTTGCTAATCTGTCTAAAGACTCAAGCAGGTTCGGCGATTTCTAATGATGATTAACCTATAGATTATAGATGATGATCAGTTTCTAGACAGTTAGATATCTCCATTGTCAAAAGAGATACAGGGAAAACTTTCATAGCAAAATTATGTACAGAATGTATCCAAACTACTACTATCAAGACGAAAGATAAAGCCATTAAAGGCAAATATACCATACGATCGAAAATGATACATGAATCATAAATCGACAGGGCAAGTGTCGTACTTTACTTTTAACTACTACTTATAGATGCAACACAAAAATTATGCATTTGATAAGGACAGACGAAATAATATTTTGAGTCATGCAGTTATGATTGCTGAAAGTATTGAAGGCTTGAAATGAAGGCTATAACAAAGAAAGGCAACAGACAAGGAATAAAAATAAATGCAAATAAAACAAAAATAATGCCTGTCGCACGCAATCTAAATCAGATTAGCATGTTTATAAATAAGAAGCAATACATAAAAATCTTCTCACAAATTTCACTATATCTTGTAATGTTCTATATCCCATCCAAGGTAAAAATCAGCAGCATACTTTAAACACGAGGAAATTGGCTAGTTTCCATACTCATACGCAACATATCAGTCTCTCCTACACCTGCGCAAACAGTTGCTACTCCTTGCTACTATAGAAAATGTCACACTGAGAGTGCAGTACGGGTAAGATACGGCAATACTTTTCTTATGGAGAATAAACGCGCAGGGTTGTCGGTTTTCTCCAGCTGTTGATTGCTCATTGTCTCACAGGACCGGCTTGGATAAAATGCATCTGCCGGCAGTACGAGTAAAATATTTTATATCATGTATACGTATACAGTAGAATAAAAAGGCATTGATGAGTTATTGACAACGAAAACTATGAATTTTGCATATAAAACGTCACCATGAGATATACAATTGAATCATATTCATAAGAGTAACATTTGAACACCTCTTTACAAGAACAACATACAATAACTGTAGTTTTAATGTTTTACATAAAATAGAAAAAACCTACATAATTTCTAGGAAAGAATTTGGAAACTTGGAAATGATATTATTTATAAATATTATATATAATATTCAAATTTACAATTCTTTCATACAAATTAGATTTTTTCTATTGTATGTAAAATATTAAAAATACAGTTATGTTGTTTCTATAAATAGGTCTTCATTTCTTTTGTAAAACTTCTGGTACAAATTACCATCATTAACATAATCACCTAAATATGGCCATAAACTTGTTTGTCATAATTAGTATTTGATAAACTCCAAGCTTTCCCTATTTCACCCCCTACCCATTCTTGGGGTGAAAGTGCTTTTGGAAAACGAAACTACACTTCAAAATTTAGTCCGAGTTTCAACAGAGAGCATGGAGTCCCATAAGTTTAAATCCGGTGAATTATTTAACGGTTGCGCTAAACTCGTAGTGTTAAATGTGTTGTGTTTTTTACAAAATACGGAACAACTTAATGTAAGTGCTGCTGTAAGACGTACTTCGTTGATGACTGGTGTTAGGGAAAAAATCATTTACAATTTCAAAAAAGAAAAAGAACAGAGTGGAACGTTGAAATCGCCAAAAAAAACGTAAAAAACGAGTGTGTCAATCAAATTCTAGAATATTCACATATGACGAGGGTGTAAGAAGTATTCTACGGAGAATTGTTCATTGTGAATTTTTCACGAAAAATTTGCCGCCATTCTTAAAGCATATACATAACTTCATACAAGGTAATGAGAATATACAGCCGTTGTCTCTTTCTACTTTATACAGACTTCTGAAAGATATTGGATTTGTTTATAAGAAACGTGGCTGAAGAAGCATCATGGTGGAGCGAGAGGATATTATTCATTGGCGCCATAATTATTTGAGAACTATACGACGTTTGCGAAAAGACCATTGCAATATCATATATTTGGACGAATCGTGGGTTAATGTTGGCCAATCTATAAATTACGAATGGTGCGATACTACGATACAAAACAGTCGTGATGCTTTTCTCAAAGGTTTAAGTACTGGCATAAAAGCACCTACTAAACGAGGTCCACGATATGTTTTATTGCATGCAGGTTTTTCAGGAGGTTTCCTTCCTGGCACACAGCGGGTTTTTCTGGCAAAGAAAAATGATGGCGACTATCACGATGAAATGGATGCCGCATATTTTGAGTCGTGGTTTAAGGAGACATTAATGTCAAATTTACCAAATAATGGTCGCAGGAATGTCATTGTAATGGACAATGCATCGTACCACTCCCGTAAAGAGAGATTCCCTAACAATTCCTGGAATAAAGCTGCAATCAAGGAATGGCTAGTGGAAAAAGACATTTTTTTCGAGGAGCCTTATTTGAAATCCGAGCTATTAGAAGCAGCGCGTGCTTTTAAAGATCAATACGATAAGTATCATCTTGATGAGTATGCTTCACAACATAATGTTTATATTTTAAGGCTTCCTCCATATCACTGCGAATTGAATCCTATAGAAATGGTGTGGAACCAAGTTAAGCGATATGTAGGTACCCATAATACCACTTTTAAAAACGACGAGGTACGCCAGTTGATCGACGACGGTTTCGCACGCGTCACAGAGCAAAATTGGCGCAATTATGTCACTCATGTTGTTGAGAAAACGGAAACTGAGATGTGGATAGCGGACAACCTGCAAGATGACGTAGACCAATTGATAATACACGCGAACACAGGGGAGAGTAGCGAAAGCGAATCCGACATCTCGGATGTAGAGGACGACTTTAGTATAATTAATTGAATATCTGTGAGTAACCTCGATTATTTTACACTGTATAACCAATAAAATGCATTTACCAGTCCAATCAGAGTATGGGCTTTTCGGATATTGGGCTGGGTGCACGGAAATCGAGTTCCCGGAGGTTCCACCCTGTATATTTATAGCTACCAAGAAATGTAATTTAAAATATATTTGTTAGTTTAATAAAGTATAAATATAATATAATATTAAATAACTTACACTATAAACCTTATACCTGCTCATCTGGTCAAGTGTGGGCAAGGAACACCATTATCCCATATGGAATATCACAAGGTTTCGCTGAAAACTACCAGGTTGCTATGCCAAGGAACTAGGTAAACTTATGTTGTGTGTAAAAAATGCGAGACTGCATTATGTTTTAACAAGGACAAAAACTGCACTTCAGATTTCCACAAAAAAAAATTTCATAGTAGGTGTTAAAATTTCGCAGTGATTCAAGTGCGCAACTTGTTTTTTTAATAACATCGCCGGGATTAAAAAATGTGCAAAGCTTTTTCGATATTCCCGTTCCTGATAATTTTTCACATATTTATAAAAGAAAAAGTTTTTCTTGGATATTGGGCTGGGTGCACGGAAATCGAGTTACCGGAGGTTCCACCCGGTATATTTATAGCTATCAAGAAATGTAATTTAAAATACATTTGTTAGTTTAATAAAGTATACAGTTTTATAATAAAATTCTCGCTAAAAACTTAAGGTCTTTTTATTCAAATTCATGCCTCTTATTTGGCTACTTGAAGGCAATTATTTTATCAATATATTATTTTATAATAAATAACAGAGCCCGGCGTAGAGATCTGGGTACGGTTCTGTGACTACCACTTGAACCTGTTTGTATCGCCAAGCACAAGGCGTGAAATCCGGCAACTGTGCATTCCTATATTAGCCGTACTGCACTCTCGGTGTGACATTTTCTATAGGTGCTACTCTCTCGTACATGTCTCTCACAATGTTCACATATTCACCGAGGATTTCTTTCCTATTGACCGCCCACCAAAGAATCACTCGAGGAACTCTTCTCAAGATCAATTCCGTGAAATCTTTGTTTCTTTATCCCTTGTTTTTTCATCGGCTATCCTATAATGAAAATTGCATTCTATGAAAAAAAAACCAAACTTATTCCTCTCTCTCCAAAAGTTGTCCATACTTCTCCAGTGATATAACCTGGTCCAACTGCTTTACCTTTCTAGATTTTTTGAAATGCTTGATTAACTTTGACCACTGCTGTTACTGTTACAACTTTAAAATGTAGGTATTTTGAAGATTGCCAAATAGTTTATAGACAGAACGAAGAAAGAATGAAAAGAATGTTACAATATGATCAGAAATAGCGAAAAACTTTTAAGTATTAAGTATTAATGGTACATTTCGTAGGACGCATTTAACAAGAAGAGATGTAAACTTCTATACTGCGTTTCAAACGTTAGATTCAGTGTGGTTTTAAATTGCAAGCGGGTTTGCCATATTTCGTCCATTCTGTGAATTATCATAAATAAATTTTCCTTTTGAATTCCACAGCAGATAACAGCGATAATCCTGTAGAACTACCTGCCTAATACTTTCATTTGCTTCTTTTCTTCTTCTTTCTTCTCGCTTCTTTCTTTTTCTCTGCGGTCATCCAACAATTAATAATTTTCCGACGGTACTGAATAATTATTTTTTCATTCAATTCACTCGTGAACGGTCAACAAATAAATATGTTAATAAAAAACATTTATAGTGTTTCAGAGTATTTTGTGTTAGGTCATTTTAAAAACAATAATTAAGGATGTAAAAAATCCTAACCATACAAAAAAAAAATTTATTAAACCTGCGAGATTGAATTATTGTTTTGAAACTTGACTAATAATAAAATAGCCCAAAACGTCAGCACTATAAATGTTTTTTATTTATACGTAGCTAATATAAAAATCGGGCATATTATGCGAAATTAATCCAGATATGCTCTCCTTCAAGCCATCCTGCAAGGAAAAATATTTGGAAAACGAGGTCCAGGAAGAAGAAGAACATATTGGTTAAAGAACCTCAGAATCTGGTTCAATACAACATCTGTGCAGCTTTTCCGCGCTGCTGCAGATAAGATAAAGATTGCCATGATGATCGCCAACATTCGTAACGGATAGGCACATCAAGAAGAAGAAGAATATAAAAATTTGTACGGAAGCTGTTTGTTGCATTTGTTTTATAATATAATGGGGAAATAAATGTTTATAATAACTGGTCGAATATCATCATCCACCATGTTGTGTTTTATACAATTTTTCCATTTTTCTTGGGTAACTTGTGAGTAATCTTCCGTAATTAAATTCCTAACTTCTTCTTAAGTGTTTTTTTTTGTGTGTGGCAATATATCTTTTTACTTCGCTCCATACCAACTCTAGAAGCAAAGAATTTTCAAATTGTTTTGTGTAATATCTTGAATTATATATCGATTTTAATTTGCCCTATAACTGTTGACAACTTCCATCAGTTCTGTTTTTAAATAATTCTCTTCAAAAAATATATCTTTCGATATAAGCCATGTTGTAATTTCTCCTTTATTGAAAGCAGTGTTAGGAACTTTCTCCAATTTCCTGCTGTAATAAGGAGTATTATCCATCACTACAACTGTTTTTCTTCTGGCAAATTAGGAATTATGTTATATTTGAACCGATTTTCAAAGAGTGGACCATCCATTTCGTCATGGTAATCTTGGGTGTTTTTCTTTGCCAGAAAAGTCAGTTCTGCTCTATTAACAAACCCATTTTCACATCCTGCATGTAGGAGGACAAAACGAGCACCACGAGCTACAGGGACTTTAAAACCTGTAGTCAGGACACGAACAAGTGCATCTCTATGCGATTTAATGGACGTCTACCCATACTTTTGATACACTGTGGCCTACGTTTACCCATGACTCATCTAAATAGACGATATTGTAGCCTTTTTTGCAGCGTTTTTAAACTTAAACTCGATATCGCACAACAAACGATATAGTGTGCTTCTTAAACAATTGAGCAAATGTTCCGCAGCGGTTACTGTAGCCAAAACAGAGTTGATACCGCTCTTTTCTGTCTCATCGTATTTATTTTCACGAGATCATACAATTTTACCGATTTCAAGCTTTTTCTTCGGTTGTTGGAAACCAGCAGGTGATGTATACTCCTCGAGCACTTTGTAAATACTTCTTTCAGAAACACAACTTATTTCGGACATTAAGCATTATTATATTTGATAATGAATCATTACCACGGCGACCCAAATGATAGTTAGTAAGATTAATGATTATCTGCTTTTCTGAAACACTGAAATGTAGTCCGCGTTTCCGTGGAACAATTACGTGCGCCATTACTAAATTTAAAATCCACAAGGAAACTAGTTCCTGTAGTTGGCTGTATACCATATATTAAAAATTTTTTAATAAAATCCTTTATAAAAAGGTATATAAAAACCCAGTCGGGCTATGTTAAATAGACAAAACGTTTTCGGAATAAATATTCCATCATCAGTGTCAGGTTAATACATGAATGTAGCCACTAAATATGGGGGTAAAAACCCTTTAAAAATTACTAATTGAAATTTAGTTTACATTATTTCTTGTATAAAATTAAATGGTAAAGTTACCGTTGGATTGGTAACATGGCGACATATGACTCTACATTAAGTTGCAAGTCCTGAGACGGTATGTCTACGAGGACTTTATGAAAGCAACTCTTCAAGCAACAAAGCAACAAAAAAATTTCAATTAGTAATTTTTAAAGGGTTTTTACCCCCATATTTAGTGGCTACATTCATGTATTAACCTGACACTGATGATGGAATATTTATTCCGAAAACGTTTTGTCTATTTAACATAGCCCGACTGGGTTTTTATATACCTTTTTATAAAGGATTTTATTAAAAAATTTTATTACTAAATTTATCCAAACTCATAAAAAATAACATAACCGACACTATAGAAATAATAGCAATTTTCAAAGCTACTGCAACTCTATAGATTTTAATACTAATGAGATCATTATGGGAAACGTTATTAAATATGTTTTCTATTTCTAGGAAGTAATTATTGACCTATTAATTCCCATTATTCATTATGGCAGTCATTAAAAAGAAATTCTTTACTATTCATGTAATTACTAAAATTCCATTTCTTCTAATACATACTAAAAATCTAATTTTTTGACGGAATTGTTGACATTCTCTGATTGAATGTTGTTCCTATGGTTGCTGCCGTGAAGAGCGGCAACGTTGTCAAGAAAATTTTCATTTGGTTTGCATGGCCGTATCCTTCGTACACTGCATCGCATGTCTGAAGTACGCTATAGGTATCATCATTGCGGGAAAAGGGATCCGATAACAAAGTGCTCCGGCTAAAAATATAAAAGACTGGACATGATAGGATACCTATCACCCACTGCTAAAAATCACACAAGACAGAGATCCATTTGCCGTAATGATGAACAACCTTCGACAAACAAAGAGGAAATCTACACAAGAAGAATTTTTCTACAAAACTTTTTCTATATCTATTCTGATAATGTAGATGCTGACGTCCGGACGCATATATATTCCAGGGGATAAATGGAAGCTTCTAACATATTTTACGTATAATTCAACCAAATTTAGTGACGTTTTGTTTGTGATCCCTTATTTATGTGTATCTTTTTCACATCTGTACGTATTATATGATTAATACTAATCGTTTTTTATTTTTCTAGGAATTAAAAGATTGCAAGAGCCAGATGACCGATTTGACCAATCAGTGGTATCAGGCCATCCGTATATCACCCGATCAGTCTGACGAGGACAGCGCTAATACGGGAAGATCTAGTATATCGAGCATCGTTCGTTGACTATCGAATATATTTAACAATAGTTTACCGTTATATCCATATAAGAAACAGTATTGAAAGGCAAAATATGTCGCTAGTCAGATAAACATATTGTACTTATCAATTTTTGCTGAATAAATTATCTAAAAGAGTCTGTTTTATTATTTTCAATAAAAAATACTTTGTATATGAACTCCTGGTAGGTTTTAGCGTTGATTGAATAACCCAAATAGATCCGCAACGCATATGGAGAGAAACGTGCAACCCAAAAAATTAAAATTTCATCAAGAATCAGCGACTCTAGTGGATATTTCGGGAAACAACTAGTTACGAATTTGCGCTCATACGAGAATGATCGTAGAAAGAGGTGACATTACCTCTCCTATCGTTCCCTACCACAACCAATTTACGGCAGTACTTACGAAGTGTAATGAGTCAGAGAACTAAACACCACACCAGCGTTATCTGAATTATGATTTCTAAGAAATATGTCTGTGAAGCATTTAGCAATTCGCGAACAGTTATTTTGTATAACGAAACAAATTCAAAATGCACAGTTTGCAAGTATGATTATGTTAAGGAATTAAAGTGGGAGACCAATATTTACGTTGAGCATTAAGGGGAAATATTATGAAGAGAAGAAATCTTTTATGTTTAACCGTAGTGTAATTTTCTCTCCCGAAAATAGATGGCGAAAGTGTTTTTGAGAACAGAAAAGTTGCTACGTTTAATTTGTGTACGGCTGCGGATCTATTTGGATTATTCAATCAACGGTTTGGTTTTAGTATCAATTAGAATTATCAAATCACAACATGATACATCCCAAAACACCTACTCTAATGAAAATACATTTCAGGAAGAAAAATCCTGCTAACAAAAGGTTTTAACAAAACACGAAATAATTAACCATTGTCATTTATAAACAAAGAATCTCAAGATTGAAGAAAGAAAACAACAAAACACCACAAGCAATCCAGAAACATTCACAAAAAGGATTCAAAGATAACAACAAAACCATATGTAAAGCGCTTATTGGAAAAATTAAAAAGTATAGAAAATACGTATATTCAAAAAAACTAATACTCTGAGATCTATTCTGTCCAAAACCAAACCTAACAATACGCAAGAGGGATCAAAGAACTGCAACTATAAAATATCCTGTGATTTCTGTGGGGTGGGAGAAACCGCTAGATCATGGCTTCCCTAACTTAGTCGCACTGTGACAACCTTGAGACTATACTATTTTTTTGCCACGCCTCGTCAACCAAACCCCAGTAATACTTACCAATTTTAGTACTAGTCTAGTAAGAGGTTAGTTATAACAAAAACACTATTTGGACATTTATATTTTTTATTGGAAATTAA
Source organism: Diabrotica undecimpunctata (assembly GCF_040954645.1). Taxonomy (NCBI): domain Eukaryota; kingdom Metazoa; phylum Arthropoda; class Insecta; order Coleoptera; family Chrysomelidae; genus Diabrotica; species Diabrotica undecimpunctata. Next base: position 36,655,885 of record NC_092810.1, read on the forward strand.
GAACGAAATCAAAACATAGGCACAAAAATGAAAAGGGATATTTATGTAACTGTCTGGTTAATTTGAGGGATATGCATGCTTTTTTGTGCATTGTGCACAGTTTATGAAACCAGTGCTCCAGTTTGAAAATTGCCACTCTCATTTATTTTTCTAAGTTTATGTTTGATCTATACTTGTATTTAATTACTGCAACTGCAGAAAAGCCGTTTCTTTCAAATACGAAGTCGCAAATGGTAATAAAAGCTTAAATGCAGTAGTGCTGAGGGCATGATATTCATGAGAAAGTGAGCTCCAAAATTCAAATACATTGTCCTTGTCGTATTGAAGCTTTAGAACAACAGGACAATTCTGTCAGTTGTTCTTTTTCCTCTGTTGAGTGTCGATGGCATGGATGACAGGAAAGGGTTTCTGACCCAGTCATATTGCTCCATATCTTTAGGAAAATATTTCTCCAAAGTGTTCGCTCAATGATAACATGTGTTGTGTAAACATATTTTTTAAAGAGGGATCAATTTCTTGATCTTCTAATTTTCTCTTCCATAAGAGCAACTTCTTCTGAAACCCATAATTGTATCTGCCAATTGCAGGATATGAGTATTGTTTCCCTGCAAAGACTTTTTAATTTAAATTTAATTTGTTAAATATGTCACAGAGGTATGCTAATTTTATTATAAACTCTGAATTAATGAAGTTTTACGCATCATTATGTAATTCTGTACGTAGATACGTGTAAAATTCATGTCTTAATTCGTATACACGTGCGAGTACGTTGCCTTTAGACAGCCAACGAGAGTTGCAATAATAAATTAAAGAGGTGTGCTCCTCCATTTCTTCACAAAGTTTATGGAAAGTCTTGATTTTACGGATCGTGTTTTAATGTAGTTCACCACTTTAATAATGCTATCTATCACAATACTTAATTCAGGTGTAACGTTCTGCTAAGGCCTCTCTGTGTATGACTCAATGTGTCCATTTTACACTTGAAGCCTTGGTTTTGATGAGAGCTTGTAGTCCTCCACACAGTTATCCCAGTTAATATTATTTTCAGTCATATATGATTTTAAAATCTCGAATAAATCAGTATTTTCACATATTTTTCTGCAAAATAACAAATCCTCACATATATTTGTTTCTTGTACAGTAAAACATCGTTTAACCGAAACGGCTGACATTTTCAATAATTTCGTCAATAAAAAGTAAATGTTTGTCGCAAAACGTAAACAATTCCGTTAATTTCACTCACCAATTGATGTCTATGTGTGTTGGGAAATCACAAAAACCAAGAGCTCTAAAAGATATTTTCGAAAAGGCATTTTAAGGTATAGAAGCCAAAAAAGTTCATGGATGTCGACCACTTTATTTTTAGAATGGTTTGAAAATGAATTCGTCTCAAGTGTAAAATCTTTTTTAAAATCAAAAAACCTTCCCATCCAAGCATTGTTGCTTGTTGACAATGCGCCCTCACCCTCAAAATCTACAAAATGGTGACAATTGTCAGATTTTTGCCACCGAATGTCACAAGCTTAATCCAGCCGTTAGACCAGGAAGTCATAGAGACATTAATAGAGAAGCATTCTTAAGACATCTGTTATTACAGGAGACGAATTAATCCAAAAGTGTTCCCGAAATTCTCAAATGTTTAACAATAAAACATTTTTATTGGTGAGCTGAGTCGTGGGCCAAGATCAAATCTTCAACTTTGGAAAAATGCTGGAACAAACTTTTTGATAAGATTTTGATTGACGATCCTGAAGAAGAAAATGGTAAGAAAACGACAGAAGAAATGAAACCTTTCATTAAAAATTTGTCGGGACATGACGAAATTAACTAAGAAGAGATACGTGACTGGTTAGCAGCTGATGACTCAGAACGTGAATTCATCGAAAAGGACATCATTGATATGGTTCTTTATCAAGACAACCTGAGCATATCAGATGACGAAGATGACGACCCAAGAGGCAACAGGTAGCACAAGACCGTCGACGAGATTTTCAATGCTTTAGAGGAAAGAATTTTATAGAGTAGGCCTAATTAGTTAGGGACACGACTAGAATATTAATTTTTGTTGTCATTACATAAAGTTTTGTCCTTTTCAGATTGCTTTACGTTTCGTCGAACAATCGAATGAGGCAAACTCATGACGTTCTGCAAATTAACGATGGAGGGAGAGAAAAACATCGTTGTCAAACGAAAACGCAAAAAAATAGCAGATTTCTTTAAAAAAGCATGTTAAACTTGTTCATTTTCCTCAATTTTATTACTTTATTTTGGATTTACTTATTAGAAAACATTACGAAATCAACTCATAGTATTTTTTAATACCAATATTGTGATCAAGAATATTATAAAAAACAATGTTATTTTTAACCGAAATTCTTGTTATCCGAAACGGCCTCCCCCCCAATTATTTCGGTTAACGGAGGTTTTACTGTATACATAACATATCAATTGAGCATCATCATTACTGTCAGTTGCCTCGTCCATTTGAATGGCAAATAAACCTGAAAGTTTCCCCACAATTTGCTCATTAATATCTTCTGCCATGTCGTGAATACGGCGACTAACCATATTGTTTGAAAGAGGTACATTTTTTATTTCTTTAGCTGCCGATTCTCTAATCATCACTGTTACCATACCAACCGCTGCAGGTAAGATCAGTTTCTCAGCGATCGTATGTGTTTTTTTAATTCATCAAAATCTCCTTTATAACACAGATGTCAGGTGGGTATCCAAAGGAAAGGTATTGACAAAATTTCTGGAACTGAGCTGAATTGTTAATGTTCTTACAAGATGCAAAATCTGAATATGCTTATCTTGCTCTTAAAATTAAAAGTTTTGGCAGATCTTTTTAGCCACCTTAACAATTTGAACAAGGACCTTCAAGACAGAGAAGAAAATATGTTAACAGCTAAAGATAAAGTAAAGGCATTTCACGAAAAACTTCGTTTATGGTCAACGTCTCTGCAAAACAAAACATTTGAGTCTTTTCCATGTGTTCAGAAGATTGTTAAGGATAATGCAACAGACCAAAGTTTTGCAGTATCAGCTCACATTCCTTGCATGATTCAGAGCTTGCACAATTTATAAGAGCAACTTTTGACATACTTTCCAAACTTGCACTCTAAAGCTGACAATGGGCGTGATGGATTTTAAACCCTTTTTTGGACAAATTAATAGATCTGGCTGATGTCACCACAAAAATGAAAGAATGTCTTCTAGATTTAGCTGCTGATGGCATGCTTAAAATGGAATTGAATTCGCAAAGTGTCGACGTATTTTGGATGAAAAGAAAACACGAATATCCAGAGCTGGCAAAGAAAGCTCTTAAATTCTTAGTGCAATTCGCCACTTCATACTCGTGTGAACTGACATTTTCTTCAATGGTAGACATTAAAACTAAAAAAGGAATAGACTGCAATTAGAAAAGTGCAATTGATTATTAACGTGTCAAAAATGGCACCACAATTTGATAAACTTTTGAAAAATAAACAAGCACATCATTCCCACTAAAATTGTGAATTCTATCATAAGTAAAGTTTTTTTTGTGTAAGAACCTCAACTTTTTCTTTCGGAGGGCGACCCCCGCTAGGGGTCGAGAACCACATATTGAAAAACACTGAAATAAACCATAGTTGAACCAAATGTATGCAACTTGCATTACACTAACCGATTTCATGAAGAAGATTCTCTACCTAAAAAGGACCTAATCTATTGAGAGCGTATTTTTTTAAGTTTACTGTTCAAGCCGAGACTTCTTCTCTTCTTTACGTGCCATCTCCGCGACGGAGGTTGGCAATCGTCATGGCTATTCTGATCTTAGATGCTGCCGCTCTGAATAGTTCGATTGATGTGCATCCGTACCATTCCCTCAAGTTACGCAAAAATGAGATTCTTCTCCTTCCTACACTTCTCTTGCCCTGGATTTTCCATTGTATAATTAATTGAAGTATGTTGTATCTTTCATTACGCCCCATTACGTTACATAACATGCCCCAGGTGTTGCAGCTTTTGTGTCTTGATGGTTTCCAATATTTCCATTCTTGTGTTGACTCTTCTCATGACTACATTGTTTGTTACATGCTCGGTCCTTGATATCTTCAGGATTCTTCTATACACCCACAGTTCAAAGGCTTCCAACTTTTAGTAGTCGACACGTTAAGTGTCTATGCTTCTATCCCGCAAAACAGAGTCGAGAAAATATAACACCTTGCCAGTCTAACTCTTAAGTCTAATTTCAGTTCTCTTGCACAAAGTACCTGTCTCATTTTATTGAAGTTTGTTCCTGCTTTCTCTATTCGAACTTTGATTTCTTTGGAGTAATCGTTTGTGTGATTAATTATTGTGGCAAGATAATTGTAGTTTCCAACTTGTTCTAAAGTTTTACCGCTAATTGTCAGGTTTTCATCATTATTTTGGGTTTTTGATATCCTCATAAATTTATTTTTCTTGATGTTTATTGATAATCCATATTCTTCTCCATACTCAACTGTCTTGTTCATTAGCTTTTGGAGGTCTTGGAGGTTGTCTGCTATTATGATAGTATCCTCCGCATATCTAATGTTGTTAATTGGTGTTCCATTGACCTTTATTCCTGATGTTTCACCCTCAAGAGCTCGTTTCATAATTTCTTCAGAGTATGCACTGAATACTAGTGGTGACAATACACACCCCTGTCGCACTCCTCTTTTAATTTCGATTTCTTCCCATGTGTGTTCCATGCGTATGAGTGAATGCTGTTTATAATATAGATTTGTTATAATTCGAAGGTCATTGTATGGTAACTGTTTTGCTTTGAGGACATCCATTATCTCTTTATGGCGGACTTTATCGAAAGCCTTGTTGTAATATATGAAACAGACGTACATATCTTGGTTCACATCCAAGCATCTCTGGATTAATACGTTGAATGCAAAGAGAGCTTCACGGGTATCTACGCCTCTAAGAAAAACATTTTTGTGTGAAACATCAGGCTTATGGTGCAATGGTCGGTGCATTCTCTAGCATTTTACTTTTTTGGGAGACAAATCAATGTTGAGGGTATATCACCCGACTGATAAATTTTATTAAAGAGCTTTAAGAGGACATCCATGTACTCATTTTCTATTATTTTGAGGATATCAATAGGCAGTTGATCTGGCCCCGAGCTGTTTTCGTTTCTGGTGTTCTTTAGTGCATACAATATGTCTTCCTTTGTAATTTCTATACTTGTTTCTCTGTCCTTAAAAGATATGTCTTGTAAGTTTCCTCTTTCGTCGTCGAAGTGCTCTTCCATATATTCTTTCCATTGCTTTAGCTTTTCGTCAGTAGTTATCATAGTATTTCCATTTTTATCTAAAAGAGTTGTGTTGTGGTTTCTTTTTTGCAGCCCTGTCATTTCTTTAACCTATTTATATTGGTTGTATAGGTCGTATTTGTTCTGAAGATCTTCTATCTCTTTACATTTTTCCTCATAGTAAGTTTGTTTTGCCTCTCTTATAATTTTTCTGATTTCATTGTTAATGATTTTGTAATTGTGACTGTCTTTATTCTTGGCTTGTCTTCTTTGGTCAATCCTGCCGAGTATTATGTCGGTCATCCAGTTGTCTCTCTTTCTTATCGGTTCTTTTAATCTCTTTGCATGAAACGAGGAGGCAGTTTTTTAATGTTTTCCATTGTTGGTTTATCTCGTAGGTGTTAGTATCTAATTTATCAATATTTTTTGTTGTAGTTTAATACGTTTAAGCTTAAGCGTGACATTAGCGATTAGTGGGTTATGGTCTGATGTGACATCTGCTCCTGGATATGTTTTAACTGAGTGGATGGTGTTACGATATCTCTCTTTAATCATTATATAATCGATTTGGTTTCTTACCACTTTTTCCGGTTTATCTGCTGGTGAGCGCCATGTATATAACCGTCTCATAGGTAATTTAAAGAACGCGTTTGTGATTATTAGCGTTTGTTCTTAGCAGAATTGTATTAGACGATCTCCTCTATCGTTACGTTCCCCTAATCCTTGATCTCCCATTATTGTTTCAGCTCTTCCCTTGCCGACTTTTGCATTGAAATCCTTCATAACTACCGTGATTTCCCCATTCTTTGTTATTTTCAGTGCATCTTCAATTTGTTGGTAGAATGTTTCTACTTCATCTTCTGTTGCATCCGTCGGTAGCGCATATACTTGGATCGAAGCCGGGACTACCTTCTTCTATTACTCAGAACTGCTTCAGAACAGAAGTGGAACAGTGAATGTAAGTCTAATGTCTTATGGTTTTTCACCACGAATATTTCCTCTTATTTTTTCTTCTATAATTATTAACTTCAAAAGTTTTGTTCTACTGCTTTTCATAATATGGACAACGGATAAAGTTTTTCTCTTTTTTTATTTTACAATTGAACTCTCTTTATTCATTGAGCACAGAAACTCTCAAAATGGCGTAGAACTTAAGAAGGAGCTTGTAACTTATTTTATTTACTGTTAATTTTTGCAGATTGAAAAAATAGTCGAAATGAATGCTTTGGTTTAAATACTTAGAGCTTACTATAAGAGGAATATACTCAAAATATTAGAATGTGTGATTGGAATAAAAATAGAACGTAGATGTAGGGAAATAAAATTTTAAAATACATGTTGAATGAAAAAAATGAATAACAAGAGTTCACCACTAACTTTTCCTATTCTATGCAGAATAGGAAAAGTCAGTGGTTAAATGTAGGAAAACAATTAAATGGAATTGTATAACGTTCTTCTTCTTAACGTGCCCCATCCCTAAGAACATTGGCGATCATCATGGCCCATTTGACTATATCTGCAAATGGCCATTCTGAAAAGTTCTATTGACGTTTTCCCACTGCATTGTCTCATATTCTTCAGCCAGGACGTGCGTCTTCTCCCCGGTCCTCTTTTGCCTTCCACCTTCCCTTGTATGACCAGCCCCATTAATTCGTATATCTCGTTTCTTAGTATGTGACCAAAGTAGCTCATTTTTCTTTTCTTTATAATGTTGAGTATTTTTTTATCTTTTTTCATTCTTCGTAGCGTTTCCGCATTTATTATGTGTTGTGTCCATGATATTTTCCACATTCTCCGATAACACCACATTTATGAGTATTTAACTATTTATGAGTATTTAAGTATATTTATTTAAGAGTATTTTTTTATCTTTTTTCATTCTTCGTAGCGTTTCCGCATTTATTATGTGTTGTGTCCAAGATATTTTCCACATTCTCCGATAACACCACATTTCAAAGTTAATGAGTTTTTTCTCTGTCGCCTCTGTAATTGTCCAGGCCTCAACCCCATACAACAGGACAGAGAACACGTAGCATCTCAATACTCTAGTTCTAATTTCGATGTTGAGTTTTACATTGCATAATATTGCTTTCATCTTATTAAAAGCTCTTTTAGCTATCTCAATACGAGGTTTTATTTCCGTACTTCTATCACATTCTTCATTTAGTTAGCAACCTAAGTACTGATATATGTGCACCCTGTCCTTGTTCTTGCTTACCACCATGATTTTTGTTTTATTTGTATTCAGTGCCATTCCATACCTTTCGCAGTATTGGGTAATGCGATCAACCAAGATCTTTAGTCCTTCTCTGCTGTCCGCAAGGAGTATTGTGTCATCTGCGTATCTAAAATTATTCAGAAGTTCCCCGTTAATAAATATGCCTTCATCTACGTCTTCTAATGCCTCTTTAAACAATTCTTCTGAATACATATTAAAAAGTAAAGGGGAAGGCACACATCCTTGTCTTACCCCACAATTTAACGTGGATAACGTTACAAATAGAATAAATTCAAAAAGGGCCAAGAAAAACAGATTTATAAGATATTAGTGCCAAGAATTATGGCAGGCGCAAAAATTTGAATAATAAACGAAAGAAACAGCAGTAAGATAGTTGTAACAGAGGTGGAACGCCTTAGATGTTATGTAATCTAGAAGATTCTGGAAAAATTTAGTAGAAGCTATGGTAGGAATGGAATGATAGAGCGATAGAGGTAGGTGAAATAGTTTATTTGAGGAAAGACAATGTAATGTAATATCCGTGAATATCGAATTTATCTTCGATATATTTACTCTTGCAATATACGTGCCAACATAAAAAAAAACTGTATGTGTGTGTAGTTGTGAAAAAATATAAATAAAACATCTACATTTCACACTAAATTTGTATCTAGCAGCGACATCTATGGACGAGACATAGAACTTCTCACCTTGGCTTCATAAAAACAGTAAAACAGAATTTCTGGTTATTAAAATTTATTTACTCAAAATATTTTTAAGTATAAAACAGTTAAAAACTACACTGAGAAAATAAGAAACATTAAATGCTACGATTTTTCGTCAAATTGTAAAATAGTATGCTAGGACTAGTTTCTGAAAACGAGATAACATAAAATTGTATCACAAAATCTTTTCAATAAAATATTACTATCTATAAATGTCTTGTAAAGGAAGTCTTTATTTATATTCATTAAACGATGAAAGTCTACAATTTAATATTTCAGTACTTAATGTTGAACATTTCCTTGATTAACATTGTGTTGTTGAGCTGCGGGTACCTGTTGAGCCGAAGGCGGGTGTACTTCGTTAGTATTCAGATCATTTTGGTGAACGGGTGGTGCCTACAAAATAAAACATAGACACCATAAGAAGAAATTGTTTTTAACATAATGAAATACTTAAATAAAACTAAATTTCATATCTTACCTGTGGTTGTTGATTTTGTTGCTGGACAACCTGCGGTTGTTGTACTCCCTGAGGTGGTTGAGCTTGTTGGCCGGTCTGTGGTACATGTTGCTGTTGTTGCTGAGCTGCGGGTTGTTGGTAGCTACCTTGAGGTACCTGTTGATATCCTGCTGGAGGTTGTTGGTATCCTCCTGCTGGTGGTGGCTGTTGGTATCCTCCTGCTGGTGGTGGCTGTTGGTATCTTGCTGCTTGTGGTGGTGGCTGTTGGTATCCTGCTGCTTGTGGTGGTGGTTGTTGGTATCCTCCTGCTTGTGGTGGCGGTTGTTGGTATCCTCCTGCTGGAGGTTGGTGTTGGTATCCCCCTGCTGGAGGTTGGTGTTGATATCCTGCTGGTGGAGGTTGTTGGTAACCTCCGGCTGGATGTGGCTGTTGATATCCTGCTCCTTGAGGTGGATGTTGTTGATATCCTGCGGGAGGAACTTGATAAGCTCCAGGATGGTAAGCTTCGGGAATTCCCTGTTGGTACCTTTCGTGTTGTCTAACGTATTCTGCTAGCTCTTCGTCAGTGTACGGTTTTTGTTCATCTAAACCTGGAAATTAATAATCTTATAAACTATTGCTAAAGGTAACAAGAAGTATTAAAAAAATAACAATTTTACCTTGCCATCCATGGTCTTGTTTGAAGTCATTAGTGTTGGTTTGTTGGTAGAATTCGTGGAAGTCTATAAACCCATCGTGGTTTGTGTCCATTTCTCTAAAAACGCTTTCCCTCATTCTTTCCATTTCTTCCATTCTTTCCCGCCAATCGTCTTCAGGAGCACCTAAAAAATATAAAACCGTATTTATAAAAATATTGTTATAATTGTTTCTAAAACATTGATTCGGTGTAGAGGTGGCAATGTGGCATTCAGTACGTATAGTGAAAAATAAATCACAAAAATTATCTGTTATTGTGTTAAAGATTAAACACTGTATACAGTGTGGGACACTGGTATCATGTCAAGAGTAAAAGTAAAAAATCACAATCAACTTAATCAAATTTTTAAAAACATTGAAAACAATTATTCAGATGAAACAGAGTGTTCGTGAGTCACCGCGCCATTTTAATAACCACACAGTGTTGCCGATGTGTGTCATATAAACTAATAAATGCGGAAACAAAATTACAGATAGGAATTAGAGGTTCCACACGGTGGACTTACGCTTCTTTTTCTTTCGCGGTGACTAACATTGAATAGAAAGGATAGAAAAAGTGGAAAGTGATGGAGACAGTTACCTTTTCATGTAAATTCCGTTTGTTCATTTCTGTTTTAATGTCAAATGAGGTGCAAATGTCTATTTACCATTATAGAACCACATCTAAACATATAAAGGTTAAAAGAAATTAATTTATTGTCACGCTTACCTTGCTGGTACATCTTGTCTAATTCTTTAATGAACAAAGCTTTCACTTCATCTTGATCCCATAAGCCATTACCGTCGATATCGTGAAGCATGAAAAAGGTTTTGGGATCGAAGTCCTGTTGCATCTGATCCTGTTCTTCCCATACTTCCTCCAACTGAGCTTTGTGTCCGGGTTCGTGGAGTTTTTCATGACGTTTATGCTTGTTTTCCATTTCCTTGATAAAATAAATGAATAAATACAATAATCAGTTAAATTTTTTATCGATAGGGAAAAAGAATACATAAAAAAGACTTAACAAAGATTATCATGAGTATTCAATTACTTACTTCATATTCTTTTTCTAGTTTTTGCCTATCGTCTCCGTTGGTATGACAATTTATCTAATTTCTTATACTCTTTTTCTAATTCATACTGTTTAAATTGCTCCTTTCTTTTCTTATCAGCCTCATCCAAATCCTGAGCAGTTTTAGCAATCAGCTTCTTCAAGTCTTCAATTTCGAAAGTATGTGGATTCGAGTGGTCCAGATGGTTGTGCATCGGGTCATCGGTGTCTATAGCGTTGGTATCTTCCAATTTCCTCTTTTGTTCAACTAAATGCTTCAGTCTCTCTAATTCTACTCTCTTGATCTCGTCTAGACGGTTTCTGACGTGATGCGAGACGAATTCTAATTCTTCTGCTATTTTTCCAGATTTAATATCGGATTCTTCAGCCTTTTCTAGTTTTGCTCTGAAATCTGGGTCTGATTCTAAGGCGTGTACAACCTCTTTTAGATACCTAAAAATTAAATATAAATAAACGTATATAAGTAAAGACTTTTTCAATACCAGATAACATTATTAAAGTATAGAATTGAGTAATGTTCGCTATCAGTAACAACAACGTGATTATTACAAAGTGATTCACATAGGGACTCATCATCATCACCAGAAGCACGATAACCCTTTATGGGTCTTAAATGTTCTAAGATCTTACGCCATTCCGATCTATTCCAGTCTCGCCTTGATAATTTTCTTTGGGGCTAGGTCTTCCTGCATATTCGCCTGACTTTATTTCCTCGCAATCTATGTATATGTCTTAAAATTGTCCGTTTGAACATCGCTAATAGCTTCTCATCTCAGCTTTTTGGCAGTAACCATGTTTCTGATCCATATGTTAGCACTGGTCTGATCAGTGTCCTGTTAATTTTACATTTTGATCTCTTCTGTAGAGAGAGTTACAGCCCCCTCAAATATTGGATGTAAGAGCACTAACATCAGCAGAAATAGGAAGCGATCATAAATTGGTATTGTGTTAAAGGCCGAATGAAAACACACACACACACACACACATATATATATATATATATATATACATATATATATATATATATATATATATATATATATATATATATATATATATATATATATATATATATATATATATATATATATCACTATAAGAAATCACTAGAGTATAATTACCCAGCATTTCTGTGTCCGATTGACCTAAAGAAAGCGTTTGACAGAGTAAGACTCAAAGATGTAATCCATCTTCTGTGTAATAGAGAAGTTCCCTTAAATATTATAAAAACTATCAAAAACATCTACCAAAACAACAAAATGGAAGTCAGAATAGATGGACAACTTACAGAACCTATAGAAATAGGCAGCGGAATAAGACAAGGGGATTCATTAAGCCCCATGCTCTTCAATTTGTTCATAGATGAAATCATCAAAAGCGTTAACAAAGGAAGAGGATACAGAATGGACAACAAAGAAATAAAAATATTCTGTTACGCAGACGACGCAATAAATATTGATAGCCCAAGATGAAGATAGTCTGCAAAGACTGGTCCACAGATTTAACATAAGAGCAAAAGAATTTAATATGACCATCTTACCTCAGAAAACTAAAACAATAGTAGTCAGCAAAGAACCAACCAGATGTAAAATAGAAATTGATGGGATCAGTATTAAACAAGTAATGAACATAAAATACCTGTGAATTACACTGTCCAGCTATGGATACCTGGACAAAGAATTGAGAGATCAAGTACAAAAAGTAAATAGACTGGCAGGATGCCTTAATAACACTATATGGCGAAACAGACACATTAACACTGAGATAAATTCAAGAATTTATAAAGCCAGTGTAAGACCAATAATGACATATGCCTCAGAAACGAGACCCGACACAGCCACAACGCAAAGGTTACTGGAAACGGCAGAAATGAGAGTACTAAGAAGAATTACAGGAAATACGCTGAGAGATCGAAAGAGAAGTGAAGACATTAGAAGAAAATGTATCGTACAGTGTATAAATGAATTGACACAAAATAGAAAAAAAGAATGGAATAACCACATAAGCAGAATGGAGGAGACCCGTGTCGTCAAAATAGCAAGAGATAAGTCACCAATCGGCAAAAGAAGTATCGGACGACCGCGCAAAAGATGGAGTGACAACCTTTCATAGAGGTATTAATCCGCCAATGAACTAGCAGAATTGCTTATAAAGAGGAGGAAGAAGATTTATAATATATAACATAAAATATTTGAAAAATCTATGTCGTGTTAACTAGCTAAAAGCTAAAAGTTAGTTTCGTAATTTAGCATTTTGGTTGACGAAACACAAACAATAAACGATATTTTTTATGAAAAGTCATTAAATAAATCAAATAAAATTCATATGGAAAAACAGACACCCATATCATTAAAACTTTATGATCCTGATAAAGATGTGACGTTTACACATTGGTGTTGCAAATCTGCAGCCCTCATACTGGCAGTTATTTATGCCATATATTATCTGAACATTTTATGTTCATTTTTAACTTTACTAACCCTCCAAGTCACCTTTATCATTAAGGAAGGTGTTAATAAAATATTTTTAATTATAATTTTAATAAAGAACAGCATCATAAAAACATTTTTATTGTTCATATATCAAAACATACGGTAAATGGTAAATATAACATATGATAAGAAAACTATCTGGCATTATGTAAGACTATACAAAATCATTTTTCTGTGTAATTATAACTGATTATGGATTTATCAAACAAATTATAAATTCTTTACGGACACGACACAACAGTAGTATCAACGTTAATGAAAAATTAGCATAATATTTTTTCCTATCCACGTCAGAACTACTAAAATACGTCAATTGAATGGTCGCTTAATGCCTGCTTTTATAAGAAAAGCAGGAAAGGAAATATTGAAGCTACCAGAAAGACAAAACCTTAAAAACTTTACAAATGTACAGGAAATGCGAGCAAACGATTGATCTTCACAATTTGTCTTAAAAAAATAAGTGAGCAGTCTTTTTTTAAGTCCGGAACATGAACGTTAGGTACTCAATTGCTTCTTTAATTACAGATAACACAGGTTGATAAACTTGAGCCCCAGAAAACAGAGTATACTTTTCCGAAGGTTTTTGGTGCGCTGAATACGAATCTGGGCTACTAATGGACCGTGGAAGTGATGACGTAGATTTTATTGACATCTGTCAGTTTCACTTTCCAAACAAACCTTGTTTAGTGTGGATAATTTGTATTTTTCTTAATTTTTTCATTTTTTTTTACAGAATCTTTCCGCTTTTTGCAATATCTAAGTTTTCTAATAGTTACTACAACAATTTTACAAGGTTGTGTAAATAATAAAGCATGTTGTTTTATAAAAATAGCAATAAAATGCGTGTATCAATAAAATAAGGTTAGAATTTTTTTAATTTAAACTTTTAAACTATATTTCATAAAAATAGAACACTGAATTATGATGGTATTATCGTAAAAAAAACACTATATTTGCGTCGATCGAATCGAAAGAAAAAGCAGCAGAGGAAGCAAAATTTTAACTTTATAGAACTTAAAATATTTTGAGATTGGGCATTTCAACTTTTGTTTGGAAAGTAATGATGACAATATGGCCGCCGTGACGTCACACTCCGGCTGTTCATTTCCGAATACACTCTGGTTTCTGAGATACCTTAACCTAAAATTGCAAAAATAGAAGTTTTTGGTCATTTTTGAGGTTATGTGGACCCGATAATTTTTGTATCCAAATTACGAATAACATCTTAAAGTATAAGTCTTTCTCTTTCAAATAGGTATGGGTAATTACAGAAATGATCCGTCAAATTTGTGTTTGCGGTATTGCCATGTCCTTATTATGTATATGTTTTATGCCTCAAAACATGCTTTCAAATAGTAAATTTTTATTATATTATTTTATGAAATCGGGTATTTTTTAAAATTGTTCAAATTAATATAAAACACGAAAGAATGAATATTTGTTTCTTTTGATATTAGTTGCAGTGAGTTATTCAAAAAAAATTATAATTGGCCTTTGGTAGATTAGCAAATAAACTTGGCAATACTGTCAAAACTTTGAAAACACTAGTTGCCAGATTGCAACAGATGTTCAGCAGATTTCAATTTTATGACTATTTTCTTATAATTTAGGGATGAAATGGTAACTACATGGAGATTAAATTATCATTATTGACAATTTAATCCATAAAATGTAAATAACAAAGTAACAATATATCGGTAAAGATGTTTAATTAAATTTAAAAACTTAAGAATTTAAAAGGTTAAAAAATTAAAGTTAATTTAAATTATAATAAATTAAATTTAAACTAATTAAACTTCTTTTAAAAACTTAAAAAGAATGTTTAGTAAAATTAATTAATATTATATCGCATGCTCTTTCCTGATTTATTTGTGATATGGCAACACTGCCAAATACAAATCGGTCCCTCATTTGTAGCTAACTTCATCGGCACTTTCTCTATACTTTTGCCGAAATCGGTTTAAATATTGGGCAAAACACGAAGAGATTAACATTTTCAAAACCAGAGGGCACAAGAAGTAGAGGAGATGTATTGATGATGTGGAAGAAGACCTACAGATTCTAAGGGTCAGGAAAGTTGCCAGGAATCGACAGGAGTGGCGACTCCTTTGTGAGCAGGCCAAGATCCACAACGGATTGTAAAGCCACTTATGATGATGATGATGAATTAATAAGATTGAGTATAAATTTAGGTTTACTTTTTTTTATAAAATGTTCTTCAAGTTTTCCAGCTTCTATCAAAGGTTGGAAATAATCATGGTTATGCAGACGCTGTTGAGTGCCACTCTAAATATTTTTGCACTACTGCATTAAAACCACTCCCTCAAGCTCTTAAGCCACAATATTCTTCATCTTCCCACATTTCACTTTCCTCAAATATAAAATCTATCTCGTTTTAATTCAAACAATCATTTGAATCAACTGAAACGTCATTTCTCTTAAGTGACAGCAGTAATCTGCCATCATTCATCATCATTCATCATTCATACATCAAAACGACCTTGAAAATGAATCTCTTTCTGCATGAAGTCTTGGTGAAATCTCTCTTCTATCTCTTCACTGAATGCACCAACAGAAAGTGTAACTTCAAGACCATCAAGCAGCCTAGTTTTTGAAAATTTTTTAGCATTCTGCATCTTGATGATTTCCTAGAAAATTGTGGACAACTTGTTTAAAACTAACCCATGTTTCTTTTTCAGTGTCATATTTTTCTCAAAATTGTCATCTTTCATCAGCTTCCTAATATCGGGGCTTTCAAAAACACCTTTAACTGCAAATAAATTGTGGACAACTTGTTTAAAACTAACCCATGCCTCTTTTTCTGTAAGTGTCATAGTTTTCTCAAAATTGTCATCTTTCATTAGCTTCGTAATGACTAGCCTTCAAAAACACCTTCTTCTTTAGCTGTAGATAAATTAGAATATTCAGATCAAAGATGTTGATAACATGCACCATCTTTATCAAGAGCTGTTGTGAATTGTTTCATTAATCCTAATTTTATATGAAGAGGTGGTATAAGCACTTTCTTGAGCAACAAGACTTTCATGTAGAACATTATTCAAACCAATTAACACTGTGATCTTTTTGGCCACTCTCTCTTTACACAATTTTTTTCTTGAATGAGACTGTTGCAAAGGCAAAGAGAACAAGGGTACTGAATGTTCCCAGACTGTAAGCCGACTACATGATTTAACATTTTGAAATGAGCCATTTGTGTGAACTGTACTGATTTTTTTCCAAAAGCAACAGAAAATGTTCGAATGGTTTCTTAAGTATGGTAGAGTGGCCAATAGGAACAGCTGTATAGTTATTACTATTGTGAAGCAAAACTGCTTTAAAGCTTTCTTTTGAAGCATCTATAGCCACCAAGAAGTTTACAAGTTCTTTAATATAATGACAGTACACTAAAGAGTCTTCTTTTGTAAAAAAAACTTTGGAAACTCCAGTTCTCTTTTCCTGTAAAGTGTAATTTTTAAAACCAAAACAAGCCATGATAAAAAATTATCAAGAAAAAACTACATGTAACATCATGAAGAAAACTACAGTATTATACAATAAAAAGTTTGTGGCAAAATTTGTATAAGTGTAAAATAATGTAGTTTACATCATTTACTTCACAGCCACCTTTGTTAAGAAACTCACCTGTGATATTCCATATAATCTTCTAAACCATTTACTTCTGAATCCTCAGGTTCTTCTTTCTTTTTCTCCACTGGGGGTGCAGTGCAGACTTGAAGAATCAGTAGCAAACAACACAAATACAACCATTTCATTTTGATATTTTAGTATACTTCCATAAGCTGAAACTGCATAATACATATTGATATCTCAGATAATCAATTCAACAGTGTACTTTATATTTTAAATGTTTATTTAGGATGCATTTTTTTATTTTAAATTATCATTGGAATGTTAAACATGTAGGAAATATGGATTAGATAAATTGTAATGGTTTGTATATTTACGCAACTATTTAAAGTACCTATGCCAAGTAATGTCTCCTTAGAGACATCCTCTTAAAAAGAAAATTAATGCAAGATATATAATTAAAAAACTTCTGCTGTTGTTATATGTTGCAACATTTTATGCAAATATATAATATAGTAGTTCAAATTTGAAGATAAGTACTATGATATAACACTAAAGTTAAAAGTTAAAGCTACAAGTTAAACTAAAAAATCGTTTTCAAAAAAATTGTGCCCCCTGATTTAGTGTTGACATACTAAAATTAGTACAAGAAAGAAACTATCACTACAAACGATCTAACTATTTACTTCAACTTTATAAAACATCTTAGAAGACACTCACAGAAATCATTGAACAGAGAAAAAGAGAATTTTATCAAATTGAGATAACAGCAGCTGAAATTGGAAAATTGGCTGAAAAATTGGAGTATACTAAACACAATAATAAATAATAAGCTAACAAAAAAACCAACAACTATTTCCAAACTTATAACAGACAATTTAGTTATTGATGATCCTAACCTCATTTCTAACAAGCTCAATAACTGGTTTGCCACAGTTGGTTCAGAACTTGCCCAGGCCATTCAACCTTCTGAATATTTTCTACCAGAACCACCATTAACAAACAACATATTTTTTTGGAATTTCGCAACAAAGGAGGAAATTGAAGATATAGTAAAAAAATTGAAGGGTAAACCCATGTGTGGACTAGACACATTATCAGTTGATACTATTAAAGGGCTCAAGAGTGAGATATCAACTATTTTAAGTACTCTAGTAGATTTAACATTCACTACAGGAATTGTTCCTAGTGGAGTAAAAATGGCAAAAGTTGTTCTAGTATATTAAGGAGGTGACTCCTCAATGTCTAGTAATTATCTACCCATTTCACTTTTATCAGTCTTATCCAAGATTCTGGAAACATGTGTAAATAATAGAAACATGCACCATTTAGACAATGGAAATTTCTTATATAAAGGCTAATATGGATTTAGACAGGGTAGTAGCACAACAACAGCAACAGCTGATCTTATAACAAATATTATTGATCAAGTTGATAAAGGCCAATCTTGTATATTTGTATCACTTGACTTGAAGAAACCCTTTGATACAGTTGATCACATGATCTTATTATCTGTACTGGAAACTATAAGACATAGTGTTGAAGTGGTTTAATGATTACCTATCAGGAAGAACACAACTTACCTTTGTTAACAGAGTGAATAGGCAATTGTCCAGTATTGAGTGTGGAGTTCCTTAAGGGGCAATAGTTGGTCCAATGGTGTTCCTTATTAATTAAGAGGTACACTACAAATATATGCAGATGATAACTGCATTGTATAATTTAGCAAAAAGCCAAAGGAGGCAAAAAATGATGTTGAATTTAACTTTGGTGAAGGAATGGTTGGATCATTATAAACTTCCCTGAATTCAGATAAATCAAGTTAAATGGTGATAACAAGGAGGGATGAGTGGTAACAATTAATGATAGTATTTAAATTAAGGCCTTCACAAAAAGTGGAATGTATTAAATATCTGGCATTGTACATTGATCACAGACTTACTTGGGAGTATCACATACAACATTTATGCAAGAAAATCTCACCAGCAGCAAATTATCTAGAGGTTAAATATAGGAATATCACCTATTTAACTCTAATTTAGGGAAAAGCCACACATAACCAGGAGAACCATTTCATAACCCTCTCACAGTGATATTTTTTACATGTAGTAACTTTTTTTGTTTCCTTTTTATATAAATAGGTTCAAGTTTTATTTCCATTAAATAAATAAAATCAAATAAAATAAATTATATCAATGATAATAGCTGTACACCATATACAAATTGTTTGCACAGTTGAACCTCATCTTCTTATTCAAAATTTTTAATGTGTCAAAATAATAATAATAATTATTATTATTATTATTAATTAGTGTTTGTATTATATTTTATTCTAGTTTGACCCAAACAGCTTTTGCTCACGGTCAGTAATTGTATATTTATCATTTTTATAAGTGACATTTATACTTTCACAGAATAAATAAATAAAGCAAATAAAAATAACTAACAATAACTGAAAACCTATTTTTTCTTGATAATTACAGAATATAAAACAAATATTTGTTTGATTCTTTTTCTATTTTGATTCTCAATGTTGGACACTTCACAATAAAAGAACAGATAAAAAGAACAGCTTAGAAATCAAGAGATGCAGGCCAAAGAAGAGATGGGTTACTGGATCTCTTACTCATTTTTTATAGATTTTTAATAGGCAACAGTTTTTTATTATTTTTAAGATAATGTTATGGGTTTAATTTTTCTTCATTTTAAGGATTTTTGAGGTTAACTGACAGAAAATATAGAATATAGGGAATAAAAAAAAACTGTTTACAATAACAAAATTTACAGAACTATTTTTAAAAACCTTTGGAATTTCCAACTTTTATTCAAGTATATCTCAAGTAATACAATAAATTAAACAATAAAAATGGAAATTCCACTATTCATAGTATATAACCTGCAGTATACAGTATTTAGTCTGGTTTTCCCACAACTTAAGAAAACAACTAACTAAAAACTAAATATTAATTAGATGAAATTTTAAGAAAAAATTGCGAATTCTAATAAGTTCAGTCACTTTCTGGTATAATGCCAATAAAACTGACATTTAGCATATAATTTCAGAGTTTACTTTATTACATTGAAAACTGAACCTATTTATATAAGGTAATGTGCACTTTTTAACCACAGATTGGAAAGATATGTTTCTCTAAAGCAGATATTTCTTCAAACGTAATTAAAGTCAAGGAATAAGATGGCATAGCTAATTTTGAAGTTTTTCAATGGTGTGAAGGTAATTTGAACCATGAAATACTTTCATTTACATTAAGCACTATATTTAAAGAATTGTCTAAATCAAAATATATCATTCAAATATAGAAAGTGTACAATAAAAATATAAGCAATATAAATTATACAAATTAGTGATGTTAAAACAATAATCTCATATTTTGCAAAATGTTTTTGTAAACACATATAATCTAATAAGGGACAATTTAATTATTAAGCTTATTTAACTAGTTAATAACTATTACACTATACTTACCGAATGTATTTTTTGTGTATTCTATTAATTAAGTGTCGTAGAATTAGGAAATCATACAAAACGACTTTTCCAGTTGATAATGACCCAAAACTTTTTAATTTACTAATGAATGGACTGAGAACTGATGTCACTGGTTCTCTATTGGTTGGTTTTCGTGATACACGTACCACATTAAATGACAGGTAGGTAGGAGGTAGGAATCCCCTTCTTTTCATTTGGAAATTTTTATTCTGCCTAAACTTCCGAAGGCGGCAGTCTAACTTATTCATTGTACCAATATATTATTCAAATGTACAAAAATAAAATTGGAAATTAAATTAATTGTTGCACTTAATAATATAATTCGAAGATATTTTTATTTCATTACTTGTTCTACAATTTGATTTTAAATATCAAATTTGCACCTTATTGGTTTTTTTTCGAATGTTGAAATCTGTTTTACCTAACTGTGGAGTGTAATAGAAAAGGCTATTCTTTGAAGTATTTTGACATTGCTCCGTCAGTTAAAACTTGACATTTGAGCAATATGTTCATTAACATTAATTTTAATTAAAACTTAAAGGTTATTTTCGAGAAAAAACATATTTCTCAAATTATTTTCATTCCAGCTTTCTTTAAATTGAAAATGGTGTTATTAGAGAATGATACCGTAAGTTAATTATAAGTTTTGTCGTGTAGGTTTTTAGCTCTTTTCTTTTATTTCTAGTTTTTGTTAGAGTTGACCAAGTTGTTCCAGAAGTCTCGTCTAGATGGGTCAGTAACTATGACATTTAAAAGATGTAAGTATCGTAGATCGTAGCAACTGTACGGTATTAAGCAAATAGGAATAATTATCATTTTTTGAATAGTTTATAAGTAATTGTTTGTCCTAAACACTTTTTGTAGATAATGGACGAAATCGACCGAATCCACGTCCCGGAAAACCTCCTCTTCCAGAACCACAAGAACATTTTTGTTTAGTAAGAGCCAAGTCCAGATCGAAGAAGATTGCCACAGTAATCCATCAAAGAGATGTTAATAAATTCCAAGTGGCCTATAGCAGTCTTCTAAAGGGTAATATAGATGGTTTAAAGAAATTGAAGAAGCCCAAAACAAAGACAAAAGCAGAATAATATATTTATATTTATTTTTGTTACTTTTATTACTTAAATACAATTAGGTTATCATTTTTTCATTATGTATTGCAATGACCTTTGTAAGGAAAATACATATAACATGTTATTTTTGTGATTTTACTGAACCGGATACTAAATAGTGAAAACACTGGGAAAACCTCAATGATAATATAAGCAGAGCTGCAAAATACAGCCTCAAGAGAGAAATATAGTGAATAATAACCAACCCAGATAAAATAATTCTTGGTTTAGAGAGGAATAAAGACTAACTATAATATGAAAGACCCTTTAGTCTTTTATGTATACAACAACTAGAACTATCAGAAAACACAAAAATCAGATGAAATATGGTTTCTATCAAATACAGAAAGACATGGGAGGCTAATCAAAGCAAAAAACTGATAGTACTTTATCATTAATGAAGAAACATGTGAAAACAATTTACATTTCTTATTGCATGTTTAAGAAAAAATATATAGTGAAAACCAAACAAATTAATGGAATATTGCTGCCAGTATAATTTAATTTAAAAAAATGTCTTATCATAGCCCACAACAATGAAGATCTTAGTCAACTAGGTAAAGGAGATCTAAAAGAAGGCAGTATTACTAAAAATCAACAGAATGAACTAGAGAACAACAGTGCATTAGATCTTTGATATGACAATCAGGTACAGATAATAATAGAATAAAAGAACACTCTCTGCTAGTTTTATGAAGATATATCAAACCAAAAATGTTTATTTTAGCTGGTCTGTGGAATATATGTATGCCATAAATAAGTCATATTTTGTTGCATTGTGTTAATTTGGCCTAATTTTGCTATAATTAACCAGGTTTCTATTTTATTTATTTGCGGTTTTTTATGTGTTTGTGAAATCAGAGTATATGGCTAGGATTAATGTAGTCTGCAAAAGAAGCAACTTCTTGCCTGTCTTTGGGTGTATTTATCTCACAGAACTTTTGGAGTGAAAAAATATATTTATTTATTTTATTTAGTTACACTCTTTATTTAGCAATCAAAACACAAATAATGTTCTATAAGCTAATTTGCTGGCTGCAGAGCAAAGGGCTCCTATTGGCTTGGTGAGATCTTCTCCAGTGACAAGACTTTTCTCAGGTCAGTGACCAGTTCCTTTTGAGTTTCCTATTGGCATTATGTTCTATTAGAGGTTGAAGTAAGGGGTTACTGTGTGATTCCAGCCTTTCAATTTAGTGATCACATCCTGTATAAACAGAATTCTTAGGTCTTCATGAAGCTTCAGGTTTGACACATACCAGGGTGCATTAGTTATCATTCGCAGTATTTTTGATTGTCTACTTTGAATTATGGTTGTATTTGACTTGCTTGCACATCCACAGAGTTGGATTCCATATATCCAGATAGGTTTTATGATAGCTTTATAGACAAGGATTTTATTTTCTAGGGTCAGTTGCGATTTACTAGTGACTAGCCAGTTAGATCTTTCATTCTTAGGTCAATTTGTTTCTGCTTCTTAAGAATATGTTCCTTCCAATTGAGTTTTATGTCAAGATGTATCCCTAGATATTTGGTGCTAGAGGATTGAGGAGGTTGGATATTGTTAAGTGAAACTGGGGAGACACTGGTCTCTTCTCAATATAAAAGTCACTTACACTGATTTTGTTTACTTGATTATGAAAAAAATATGGTATTTGTTTCTTTAACTTAGAAAGTAGTTTGTTTTATACTGTATAGAAAGATTGACTCATCAAAGTAATCTGCAGATAAGTAGGATATAGGACGTAAATAAAATAAAATATTTTATAAAGTACATATTTATTAACGATATATTAGCTTATATACATCACAAATATTAACTTTGCTGGCAAGCTCGCACAGCAATTAATTGTAGAAGAATATATACTGGAGCAAACACTTCGGAGTAATCCAATGCAGTTTGTCCCAAAAGTCTTTTACACAATAAATACTTAAACAAAAACATATTAAGAAGTACTGTACCTGACCAACTAAAACGTATTAGAGCAAACTTTAACGTAGTCTCTAGAAGCATACGAATAAAAATTATAATAACAAAATATGCATTCAGTGCATCTCCTGCGAACAAGGGGAAAAATATAAACCACCAGTCTATACTATCTAGATCTAATGCAGGGTTATATTTTAAGGCGAATATAATTGTAAACAGCAAAAGGGATATCAAGTTTATCCACAGTTCAAAGACAGTAAGTCCCAGCCAACGGATTAGTTCTTCTGTAGTAAAAAACATTTCAGGACAGTGTTGGTTGTGAATTATATACTCGAATTCTTAGTGCAGAGTTGAATCTCTTCTGAATTTCATAATCAGCATCATCCACAGATGGCTCTAAGTCATCTAAAACAATAATCAATTTTAGTAACGTATGGTCCTAAAGTTTTGGGAAAAATTTCACCTGGTCTGATTGAAAAGCAAAATGCATTTAACAAAGAAGGCCATGGAATTGAAATGTCATCAGTTATTGACATTTAATAAACAAAGCAGAATATTTTGGTTTGTGCTCTGCAAAATGTCTTATAAAATTGATATTCGTCGAGGTGTTTATAATATGGTTGGGCGAATGTCGAAACGAGATATTGTTAATATTTATCGAGATCAAAACATAAGCAAATCGACAATTTATCGCACAATCAGAGAATGTGAAGAAGGGATACCATGTGTTAACTTACGTAAAAGTGGCCGACCGCGGATTTTGAACCATATAAGAGAGGCAAGACTGATTGAAGCAGCTAAGAACAAAATTGGGGTCTCACAGCGAAAACTGGCCAGAAGATTTCATGTTGGAAAGACTACAGTATACAGGACCCTATCGAGTAACAATATTATCTACCGGAAAAGAAGGAAAGCTCCAAAATACACAGAGGATCAATTAGAGAGAATTCCGAGATGTTGCCGCGCGTTAAGGCGAGTGCATTTCGTCAACAAGTTGATCGTGATGGACGATGAAAAATATTTTACTTTGTCCAACTCTGAGATGAAGGGTAACGATGGGTTTTACACGAACGATTACGAAAATGTACCTGATGAAATAATATTCAAAAGTAAGAAAAAATTTGAGGACAAAATTTTGGTATGGTGTGCAATTTCTGAGGCTGGCTTTATCTCACAGCCCTACATTGGTGTTGTTCGAGGTGAAGCCTTAAACGCAAATATTTATATTCAAAGATGTCTCCCTAAATTGCTTCAGTTTGTGAACACACATCATGCAAATGATCAAATAGTCTTCTGGCCAGATCTTGCTTCATGTCATTACGCGAGGATCACAAGGGACTGGTATGAAACTAACAACATTACCTTTGTACCGAAAGCAGGCAATCCCCCCAACCTACCTCAGGCTCGTCCAATTGAAGAGTTCTGGGCAATATTAAGTCGGAAAGTCTATAATAACGGATGGGAAGCACAAAATCAGGAACAGTTAAGACGCCGCATATATACAAAAATTAGAGAATTATTAGGCAAATCGAAAATAATGGTCCCTTGGCTGTCATTTGAATTTTGATTTATAATAAGGATAGTTAAGTTAAATTGTTGAATAATTTAATAAAAATATAAGATTATTGTGGTCAGAGTTATATGCTTTTGAAATTTTTCCCAAAACTTTAGGAACATACGTTACATGTATGCACTTATTAATTTGAACTCTGATACCAGCATAGTGTGTGTTAACTTTTTCATACTAGAGTAGTAGCTTACAAATGCATCATATACTCTGATGACCTTAAATGAAAGGAATTTCTCACTTCTTGTTTTATTTTCTGTTTAATTTTGTGTGTGGCTTTAAAAATATTAAAAAAATTTTTACAATGTTTAATACCATACACCATGTCTATATCTACATATTTTTTCCTGCATATAATGAGAAATTGCTTTTATTTAAAATCTATGAGAGTAGATGGTGCCTTTGTAAGCTAATACTGCGAAATGCATTTCTTAAAGGTGATCAACATACTACTAAATTATTTTTATTACCTAAAAGTTCAGTAGTCAGAGTGCTAGTAGAGACTTTGTAGGTGATATGTTCTTCGCACAACTGTAGAGCTAGTAAAATCCCTCTCTGTATTGCTGCTCCCATGCAATAAATAATAATTTCGTCATGCTTGTTGCTTAATAACTTGTTACATCTATCAAGTTGTGCCTGAAACATTGTTAGTGGTATTAATATACAAAGAATGTATGGCACAGGGCACAGGAAAAGAATGATCTCGGAATGAATATAATGAAGATACATATGAACTTTATGGGAACAAGATTATCATTTATAATAGTGTATGTCACCACAAATGATTACCAACAAATGATCACTTTAGTTATATCACATTGTTGTCTTCAATATTAAAATTTCTAAAATAGGGTTGACAAAATCTTACTACTTATCTTAAGTCTTTGATTTTTGGTTTAGACATTGCTTAAGATGTTTTACACAAATTTTGGATATGAGTTTATAAATTGTGGTTAGATATTACAGACATTTTGGCATATGAAGGAAGATATTTCTAATCTGGTTCTATGCAAACCTGTCTCCTGTCTGAATAGGAAAACATCGCTAATATAAGACAGATTTATTCCTTGTGAACTATATTATAATTTTAATAAAGAATTAATTGTTAATTTAAACTTTTAATTAATCAGAGATTGTTTAGATAATTCAAATTCCTTGGACTAATATCAACAATACAGTTAACCTTATTATAAAATACCTTTAAACATACCTTAATATTGGTTTTGGAAGAAACGTATAGAACGTTTTCTCCTGTCTCTGTTTTCTTTGGAGGTCTCGGAAGACGTGTGTGATCTTTTAAAGATTTTTTGGGATTCTTTTTATACGAAGTTGATTTCGTTTCCAATTTATTATCAGCCATTAATGCTACAAAGCATAGATAATGTTTTTAACTAGAAAATAATAATATTTTTATGGACTTACAACATAACCTTAATATATTTTATCCATTATTTTCTTCTCTATATAGTTTATGACGTAAGGCCTACGACTTGATGGTTTTTAAGCCAGGGCATTATTTTAGGAGGATTTTAAATTGAGAATAGTTCATTAAACTTGACTCTATTTGACTTAAAATAGTTTAACTTTAAAAATAAAGTGTACAGTGTACTGATAGATTATAGTTACATAATAATATTATGCGTTCAATATTGTATATCATACATTTATTAACTTTTTTCTGTGAGTGTACACCTTTGGCCCATGGGATTTCGTCCGGACAAAACAGAAGAATTAAGAATGTTCACATAACCCCAATATAGCCTTTTAAAGAGGATAAAATAACTTTTAAAAATGAATATTAAAAAGATTGCCGCTTTTATGCTTACGGACACTGGAAAAAAAGTGTCCTACATAACTGCAGCAGTTTTTTCGTCCGGTGCACTATGCGCCAGCTATTTACCACATACTTTACTTTTAGGCGAATATAAGAAACTTGTTCAATTATACAAGTAAGACATAACTCTTTTATTAGTAATAAAATAATTATTGTACTCATTTTTATTGCAGGAATGGTTTGGCAGTTCCACTTACGAAAGAAATAGAAAGTAGGTTTCAAAAAGTTTTAGAAGTATTGGAGGTATGTTGGTAATATTCTGATTTCTATATGCTTTTTCTTAAATAACAGTTTTCTTTGTGACTAAGATTATAATTAATCTAACCGATGCTTCAGATGTAGATTTAAGTAGTTAAGTTATGATCAGCAGTGGTATTTTATCCTCTTTTTACTATTCTTTATAACCATGGAAATAATTTGAATAGGTATATATATTGTTTATATAAAATTTGTAGATGAATCCAGTAGACAGACATCTATATAAACCATTTCATGTTTGTGGATTTGATGTTATGAGTGCCGGCAGTTCTTTGAGTAAAGACGGAGTCATTATTGGATTACCCATTAACTTTTCTTATGATAATCCCAGTACCATTGATAGGTCAAAAATGAGGGTAAGTTGATATTTTAATGTCGAATATTTCATTGTGTATATATATTAAGAATGGATATTCATTTTTACTACATATTTTCTTTCATATTTCTATTGTTCTAGATTTTAAATTAGAGTTGTCAATCTGGGACTTCTCTAATTCAATCTCTACTATATTATTCTCTTCGCTTCTGTATCATATTTTATTATTAGTAGATCTGTGATAAATCTATAATGTATCATAAATGAATATCCTACTGTATGTTTTAGATAAATCATGAAACAATTATTTGGGAGACAGAACCTGCTCAAAATCTACTGAAGTCCCTTGTTTTATCAGAAAATGCCCAACTATATGCAATGGCAAGGGAAATTTTATATAGGCAAACACCAAAGCCACTTATAGATACTGCTCTTAATACGAATTTAGTAATATCCACCTATGCTATAAGCAGGGTCCTAAATGAAAAATTCCTATTTTACGGAAGACCTCTTCCTCTAAGATTTGCAATGTACTCTTTGGTTGGATTGTTCAATATTGGATTGTATGTCATGCTTAAAGATATAACACAAGTATTCTATGAGGATAGGGTGGATAAAGAACTGAAGAAGAAAAATAAAATATTTTTGGAAGGTGGCAAAGAGTTTTATTCCAAGTTATTGGAAAGAAATAAGGCACTTCGACAGCTATTGGGAAAAGAAGGAGAAAGTCTTTATAGTGTGTTAGGAAATGAGAATTATCTATTTAGAAATAAACATATTCCACTTGTGCAAAGACTGTCAGCTTTTGAAAGTCAAGTTTAACTATGTAATATTTATTTATTGTTGTAAATAAAATAGTGTCTGTTTTTATTTATTTTTTATTTGTTACTTTGACTCCATAGTATATTAGGCCAATTCAGTTAGGTTTTTTACTTGACACAACTGTATAGACATGTTTGGCAGTTAGTACAGTGTATGAAGGTAAAAATAAACTATTACCTCTGATTTCGGTGAACCCCCATCAATTTGCATGAAAATTTGGGATTGAGTATATTTTGCCCTCAAATTAAAAAGTGACATATGCTCAACTTGCGCTTTTTGCATTTTAGGGGTGAAATCCACCCCTTTTGTTAAAAATGGTAAAAAATGCAGATTTAAGCATTCTGGCATAAGTAATCTAGATTAATTAAATAAAATAAATATTTTGCAACATTTATAAGCATGATTTATGATTTTAATTAATTTTTCAACCCTTTTAGCAACTATCCCTTAAATCGAAAATCATGAAAAAATCATTTTTATATTTCTGAAATATCAAATCGCATATTAATATTACCCAAATAGTTTCTTTAATGTTTATGATATAATTTTTGATTGACTGTGAAATTTCAACTGTTAAAAACCATCCCCTTAAAGCAGAATAATTGAAAAAATTAATCTCAAGAAACTTTAATTATTTGAATAATACATTACGGAATTGAAATCTCATTTACTGAGTATTAAAGTATTTATTTATTTATTGCGTAATTTTGCACCCTTAAAAACTACCCTTTTCATAAAAATAATGGAAAATGTTTTTTTATTAGTTTTAATAGCTTTAATCATTTAGAAACTTTTTTATTGGTTATCATAAACTTTATTAATATTATTCTTTCCACATTTCCTGAACAATTTTTTCAGTGCTTATGTGACTTATAAAAATTTAATTTGTTAGTTAAGAGGAAAACATATTAAAATATATGAAAAGTTCATTCATTTTCTATTTAAGTAATGTTTCATAAATGAATCAAATATTAATAGTACTTTAATTGTTAATTTTTCACTCTTCATCAGAGCTCTCTTCACCAATTTCTCCTTTTTCATTAATTAGCGGGCTATTTTGGCAATTGTCCCCACTGCATGATCCGCAGACTGCATTGCAAAATAACCCTACTATTCGACACCCTCAAGAAGCGCCGCACCCTTTTTTGCAGTTGCAAAAAATCATTTTTAACAATTCCTCTGGAGCAGGTGGATTGGGATTTTTAGTTGGAAACAAAGACTCTTCAATTTTGCACCATCCCCAGTCAACTGGACGAATGTCTTTGTTTCCAAGCCATATCTGGGTTTGTAAAGAAACTCTTTTGATATGTTCATCCAATGCAGCAACCGTTGGGACCAGGGATGAAAACTTTACTGCACTATTTTAGTCGTAGCCTTCATAAAGGATTCGTTACGCATCTGTTCAGGATAAGCTGATAGGTCTTCGGTGCGTAGTAGTTTACTCATATTCACGTCATTTGCACTTCCGTACAATAATATTGTGCAGTACGCCAGCTTCTAAAATATCGACACGTCTACTTCTTATTACCTATCTTTTTTCCTATATATAGGGGAAGGGCGGGTAAAATGGCATAGGCGGGCAAAATGGTTTTTTGTTCTCGTAGTCAAGCTAACGGTTCTACGTCACCGCAATTCTGGATACTTATTATAAACAGTAGCAACGCTGTCCACATTAAGTCTCGTGCACCTAATTTAACGCCGGTCACGAGATTGGTGTATTTGTGAATAAGTGCTGGTCGAGTTCGATGCGTCAATGTAAGTTTTATTCAATAATTTATTAAATTAAGGTTATAGAGCTTGTTGAATTCACTTTTTGGTAATTATGTTTTATACGCTGCATGTGACCTTAAATATTTAACTATCAGTAGTCGGCAAATACAAAACGGGCAAAATGGCATAGCATTATGGCGGGCAAAATAACATACTATAGTATATTTGAAGAATAAGCTGGAGTAAATTCTCAGAAAAAAAAACTAAATTGTTAAGCATATTTTAGTACGTGTGCTTTTCGTACAACGTCAATATTTTAGCTTATTTTACGTTGGGTTTGACTATTTAGATAGAAATTTTTCCATGTCACATGGACTATCGTAAAATTTAAATACCTGCTATTGTTAGAACTGTGTAGGCTAGGGTTTTTTCAGCTGGTCACAGACGTACTTTAAGGGTATTACATTATTTGTTTCGGTTTGTTAGATATTTAAACCATTTTCAAAGCATATTATATTTATATAAATCTGTTTATTTTAGTAACGTTATTTATGGTTATTTTTGTCGTTATGATAATGACCCATTAAATAACAAGAAATAAAGAAACTCTTAAAATACACAGGTATTTAGTTAATGGTCTTTTGATAGATTAGATAGAAAAAGTCGATTAGCGAAAGATGGTTTCTGATAAATGTGAACGCTATCTTAAATAGTATAAATTTCGATTTTGTTTGGAAAACCAATGATTAATAAAATGGTTAATGGTCTTTAAATAGTCATTCATTAATATCAGAAAATTTTTGTTTAGTCGATTATAAGCGAGTGAAGAGATCTGACACAGTTGTTTTTTGCAAGAGTGAATAGTGAGTTTATAGAATATGGAATTAACGTGTGATTATACACCAGTTAAAAAATTAAAGTTGAATCATTTATCACTTAACGAAAAGAGTGTTATCCTTAACGTCTACAATTATTTTAAGCAACACAATCCTTCCAATACTGTTGATAGTATAGTTGAAATTTCGTCTAAAGTAATGGGATATTCAAAATCAACTGTATATAACATTTTAAAAGAGGAAAAATCAGCTGGTATAACGCCACCCAAACCGAGACCAGGAAGACCAAAATTGTCGAAAGTGAATGTGGATGAATTCTTCAAAAATGCAATTCGTAGAATGGTCCACTCATTTTTTTTTAACAAACAAATACCAACTTTAGATAAAGTTTTACAAGCCATTACCGACGATCCCGATTTACCCACAATAAGTAGAGACCAACTTTGGAAAGTTTTGCATGAGTTAAACTTTAAGTATGAAAAAGTGGGCAGACAGTCAATGCTTATCGATTCCGAAGAAATTGTGTGTTGGAGACGAGACTACCTCAGAAAAATAAAAAAAATGAGGACAGAAAATAAGAACATTTATTATTTAGATGAAACGTGGGTTAATGAAGGTCATACTGTAGGGAGAGTTTGGAAAGACAAAACTATAAAAACATGTCGACAAGCATTTCTGGAAGGATATTCACCTGGTTTCAAGGAACCAACAGGTAAAGGTCGACGATTAATTGTTACCCATATAGGTAGTATGAATGGATTTCTTAAGGAGGGTTTACTTTTGTTTGAATCAAAAAAGACCTGTGATTATCACGAAGAGATGAACGGAGACGTGTTTGAAGAATATTTCGAACAGATGATTGAATTCATACCTAAAAATTCAGTTATTGTGA
Source organism: Diabrotica undecimpunctata (assembly GCF_040954645.1). Taxonomy (NCBI): domain Eukaryota; kingdom Metazoa; phylum Arthropoda; class Insecta; order Coleoptera; family Chrysomelidae; genus Diabrotica; species Diabrotica undecimpunctata. The sequence goes on from NC_092810.1 coordinate 36,687,170, forward strand.
TGGACAATGCAAGTTACCACTCTAGATTAGTTGAACGTTTACCAACTACTCAATGGAGGAAAGATGAAATTGCAATGTGGTTAACTTCTAAGAATTTAATCTTTGACGATACAATGACAAAAGCAGAATTATTAGAGCTTGCTAAAATTAATAAACAAAATTATAAAAAATATGTCATTGAGGAAATAGCCAAAAAACGAGGAATTGAAATACTTCGCCTTCCACCGTATCATTGCGAGCTAAATCCGATTGAATTAGTATGGGCCGAAGTTAAAAGTAATGTTGCTCGAAATAATACAACTTTTAAATTGTCAGATGTTACTATTCTTTTTCATAAATCAATATCCGAAGTAACGACTGAACATTGGCAAAAATGTATTAATCACGTTATGGATATTGAGAAAAATATGTGGAAGCTTGATCATATAATAGATAGCAGTATAGAACCTATAATAATTCATCCCGGATCGGATAACACTTCGTCTGAAACAGAATATGAGGAAGCTTAACTTTAAACTGTAGCTCAGAAGTTTATTTTACATTTGAACTAATTGCCGACAACTTCATTGTTTATTTTTTATTTATTTTTTATTGCTAATATAATTTTCATTCTTATTTCCAATATTATTAGTATTAAGAATATTATTATTTATTAATAGGAATATATAAAAATTTACAGTTTTTCTGTATGTATTTTACGTTTCAGTATAATTTATTGTATTTTATTATTTTATATTAACTGTATGTTTCACAAATAATAGAATTTTTATTCTTTTTATGTATATCTTTTTATTTTAAACCAGTATTGGATTGGATTACTTTGTTCTAAATATCCAAATAAATTTAAGGCAAACTTTTCTTTTAAGATTACGTTTTAGTTAGAAGATGTGCACGCCTATGTATTTCGAGGTGCGAAGATTAGTATTCTGAGAATTTACTCCAGCTTATTCTTCAAATATACTATATGCCATTTTGTCCGTCTGTTTTTCAGGTTAAGGTACATATTTAGTTTTTTTTGCAGATGGTTTATTCATATAAAAGGAAGTCTAACAGAAATAGTTGGAGTGAGGAAGACATGCAAAGAGCCTTGGAGGCAATCCGAAATTCCGAAATGGGTTGGCTTAAAGCAAGCAATACATTTCATGTACCGTTCTCAACACTACGACGTCGAGCAGGTAATAAAGTCAGGCAATAAGCCTCAGGTAAATAAGTTTTTTGATAAGTTAGAAGAAGTTGTTGAAGAACACAAAATTCAAAATACCATGATATTCAACATGGACGAATCAGCCTTGACCACTGTCCAAGTTCCGCTAAAAGTCTTTGCTCAGAAAGGAAAAAAACCAGTGGGCTCTATCACTAGCGCAGAAAAGGGTGTACACACAACGGTTGTAGTGTGCATGAGTTCTGGAGGAACTTACGTACCACCATCAATAATTTTCCCCCGAAAAAGATTTAACCCACTTTTATATGACGGCGCACCTGTAGGAATATTAAAATTGCATAATGAATCATGATACATGACCGGAAATTTGTTCATAAGGTGGATGCAACATTTCATTGACCATGTCAGGCCGAATCCTGCGCAGAAAGCATTATTAATTTTAGACAGACACTCCAGCCATAAAAGCTACGAAGCTTTAGAATTAGCTAGACAGAATTCAGTGGTATTACTTTGCCTGCCGGCACACTGCACGCACCGCCTTCAGCCATTGGATGTTGCCTTTTTCCGACCACTCCATAAATATTATAATCAAGCTGTTACTCATTGGCTCAGAGAAAATCCTGGTCGTGCAATAACCATATATCAAGTGTCCAGTCTCTTCCAGAAAGCATATGAGAAAACAGCAAATATTGAAATCGCAATAAATGGTTTTCGGGCCACAGGAATATCACCTATAAATCGTGACATTTTTCCGGAGCATGCATTTTTGCCTAGTGCAACTACAGATGTACCTGAGGATGTGCCTGGTTCTACTAATAAACCTGACATTGCTTCTACATCTTTACCTGCTGATGTTAATGTTCCTCACGCTGCAACTTACGATCATCATGATGTCCAAGAACCATCGGCATCTGGTTCTAAAGATGAATCTATTAAAGGAATCCTGATGGAATTGGCACCGGTACCTCAGAGTAATGTAAGAAAATCTACCAAACGTAAATCTGGTCAATACCAAGATGTATTAACCGAGAGCCCCTTCCTGAAATATCTCCGCGAAAAAGAAAATGAAAAAAAAGCACAAGAAATAAAAAGCAGAAAAGGGGACGTCGTGAAAAGAAAAATAGTCAATTATTTAAGTTATGAAAGACGCATTGTGAACAAAGATAGACATCAGTCGGAGAGAAAAGGCAAGAGAAATATTGTGACCTGACCAATACTGAACAATATATAAAGTGATGAAGAAGAACCCTTTAGTATTGATGATGATGAACAAGACGACTGCGCTTGCATTTATTGCAATGATACGTTTAGTAGGTCCAAATCTAATGAAGGATGGTTAAGATGCCAAATTTGCCAAAACTGGTCACATTCAGAATGTGCTGGACTTCCCAAAAAAGCAAAACAATTTATTTGCGAACTTTGTATGAACTAAAATGTTTAATTTCAATTTTTTTTTGTTCGTAAAAATAAAAATTTATAATTATTTTTGTATTTAACACTATTGTTTATGTGTATGCCATTTTGCCCGTACTGGGCGGGCAAAATGGTTTTTTGTTACATTTTGATTTTGATTTTTTTTTAAATAAATCTCTTTGTATTAGTGATTTTTTGTTACTTAGAATAGTTGAAAAATGACCTGGCTATCATTATACATCAAAAGGAATGATTTATCTCTATTTATGTCTCAGATATATGGAAAATAAACTAAGTATGCCATCTTGCCCGCCCTTCCCCTACATACAAAATCTACTCCAAAAATTTTTCTAAAAAAATGTTACTGATTTTTTACAATAACTCCGTTAATTTTTATATCAGGTTCATTTAAAAAACATTTGAAAGGTAATTTCAAGGGCTATAAAGTCGTATTAAATTTAATCATTTAAATCTCTTATTTTATAAAAGGTTAAAGGTCCCGGTTACATGGTTCTCGCAGTAAAATTTGTGTTTTAAACTTTTTTATCTGTTATTTTTTATCCTACAAAAATATAAAAAAAAGGATAATCTTTGTTAAAAAAACCTCAAATTTTGTTCTGTATCATTTTTTAAGTATATTTAGTATATATGGAGCTATTCTCAAAAGAAAATGAAATTTATGAAAATTTGAAAAATTCTTTTTAAATGTTATATCAAATTTGTTTTTCAAAAATATGCATTCTTAACCGGTCAAAATTTGTGAGGTCATTACTTATGCTAAAATAAAGAAAGCCTTATAGGGATTACTATAAATTTTAATTTTTGTGGAAATGGCGATGTTTTATTTTTCACTTTTTCCAAAAAAATTCCAAATAGTCCTCTTATTTTCATCATAACTTGCTTAATTTTGATGCTATCAACTTTTTCTAGAGCTCATTTGATAGGTATTTTTTAGTACTTTGAAAATTGTTTAATAAGTATATTTTATAAAATTCATTGTTTTCCCGTTATTTAAGCTTGAATATTAGATTTGAGTACTCGAAAAAACAATTAATTGAATTACCTATAACTCACTTTAAATTAATATTAAATGGTTTTTCAAGCAAGGAATTTATTCAATTTTTTATTAGCTTCAATTTTGGTAATGACAACTTTTTTATAAAAACTTATAGTTTTTTAGTTATTTATGAAAAACTGCTTTAAAACATGCATTTTTTCACGAAAAATTAAAATCTTTTCTCTTCAATAACTTAAAAAGTATTGATTTATTTTAATAATTTTATAAGATAAATTTTGTTTAGATGTGGTCCCTCTATCGATTCCTGGGTGAACAAAATCCGATTCGTTGGCTCAGTGAAGATGTTCGTTCTGTTGTAATGGAAACACCAAATAATAGTAGCAGAGTTTATCGTTGAGACGTACACTATGGGTGTAGACCCGGGATTACTTTGAGTAGAGACTGATGAAGTTGATCGTTGAAGACTATATGTTCGTTGAGTGAATATTGATTGAATGCTTCTCTAGTCAAGAGATATTAGTTTTATATAAATTCTATTTGGGTCAATATTTTTCGCGTACCTAGCGTGATATGTGTATTTAATTTATGTAAATTGTTTAACTTTGTCAGTACTTTTGACTGATGTCCAAATTATTATTTATAATTGACCAAATGTGTATGTAACCTAATTAACTACGTGTGTGTATTTAATAACAAATAGATTCATTCGGTCTACTGGGTGATAAAATTATACTGTCCAATTTCGGATATGAATTATGAAGATTTGATATTGGACATACTGCGGAATCGGGCAATCTGGCCCAAGTGTCAATACTCAAAGTTTACATATAAGTATTACATAACATAGTAAAATTCAAACATGATAAATTATAAATAGTTTAAGAATAATCAAAATCTTCCAACCGTACCCTAGCTATCAATGTCCGACTCTATCTCTAGATTAAAATTAGGGCAATTGGATGAAAATGTGGAAAGTGGGATGTCAACTTGGGAAGTCGACCGTACATTGTTGTGCCGATTACTAACTAATACAGGTACTTCCTGTTCGTTAGTCTGAGTTTGTGGATTCCCTGAACGACATAGTCGTGCAACAGGACGGTACTTCCATAACGTGAGTATCCCAATTATTACCATTATAGTAATGATCCCGGTGGCCACAAAATAATGCCAATTAGATTCGTGAATCGATCGCCACTGCGTATGCGTCATTTCTTGTTCCAGACTCTCCTCCTCAAGTAACACATGACGTAGCTCTCCTCCTGGTATGTCAAGGTAGGTGTTTAGAGGCGTGTTAAACTTGCGGGGTGTCCTCGCCACCAGTTGGGCCACGGGAGTGATTGGCGACTTCAGGTAACTCGTCACTGCTCTGTCCACCCCACTGCTAGTGGGGAGTAATGTAATATTTTTCGTTTGGGCGATACATTTGGGTGAAAGCTTCAGGAATGTGACTCGTTCCAGTACTCTTTCGCTCCGATTTCCATCGCAAATAATGGATATGTGTATCGTGACTGGCGTGATAACTAGCCAGAGGTTGGGAGTACCCATCTTACTCCATTGAGCTGTCTGTATTGTCCTGGCTACCACTGGACATGTGCTATTCTTAGATCGCTCATAAATTTCTTCTAGTATGCAGTTTGGTTGGGTATCCATGTTTCTTATAGCCGTTGGTGAGCACGCTATCTGCGCCTTTGTCAACAGTAAGCACCTTTCTCTATCTTCCGTGGTCAATTCGAAGTAGTGCAGTGTGTTATAATCTACGACCAGTAGATTCCTTGGGGAGACAAATGTGCGCAACACCGACCCCTCAACGTTAAGTGGTATGGCCGTGACTTTGAGCATGCTGTACTTATTTTTCCCTGTCACTATGAAGTAGCCGATGACTGTTATATATCTGTCGTCATGACTGACTTCTGTTTCTATAATGGGTTGTCGTCGTATTTCGACCCCTTGAGGCAGTATCTGCCCTGCTTTCCCTATTAATTTGGTTATTTCACCCGGTTTCACTATATCAATGAAGTGTCCGTGGTTATAGTGAAGGTTTAATATTCCCTCGTAAAATTGAGTATATTCGTTTATGAAGTCCATAACTTGTAATGCTATCGTTTGTATTCGTAACGTGCTATATTCGGTTTCTAGTTTTTGTGCTTTGTCTTCTACTTCGTTAAGTCCTTTAGATATTTCTTGTAGACCTGTGATTAGTGCTTTGTTAAACTTGTTCATTTGCTCGTTTATCCTGTTCTCTGTGTGATTGATTGATGTTATTGTTTCTAACATTATCTTCGCCTGGTGCTGTGATCCCTTTATTAGCTCCTTTTGGTTATTATCTAATGCTTCAATGTTACTGTAGGCTTCGTCATTGACTCCAAATACTGAGGTTAATATTGTTCCTAATATTCCTCTTCTTTCCCTTCCTTTTATTTCTACTGTCAGCCCCTCGCTTACTGACTCCGCCTTTCTTTGTCCTTCCTCTAACTTCTCTATTATATCCTTACAATTCACGATTTTTATCTCATGACACAGTTCTCGTACGCCTTGTATCATATTTCCTATTAGTTGGTGCTCTGTTCGAATTCTTCCTTTTTCGAGTAACACCTTTATTCGAAATGTTCCCCGGTCTATGACGACCTCTCCAAGGTCTTCTGTGAAAAATCCTGGTACCGGATTATATATTTTATACGGTTCTGCCTTTATGGGTTTTAACATCGTTAAAAACATTTTAGCTACTAGTATTTTCTTCCATCTTAGTGCTGCTGCCTTTTTCGGCTTTTCCTGTTTCTCTTCTTCCAGTCGTATTAGCTTATGTATGGGTCTTTTAGTCAGTTTCCCGTTTGCCTTTCTCACTGTTACTACTCTGGTTAATCCCTCCGCTCCAGGGTGTGTTTCTGTTACCCTCGCTAATGGCCATCTGCCTGGAGGTGTATCCTCTTCTTTAATTATAACTATTTCTTCTTCTTTTATGTTAGGGTGCGCCTTATGCCATCTATTTCTCTGTTGTAATTGGTGCAGGTATTCCTGTTTCCAAATTTTCCAGAAGTCTCTTTTTATTTTCTCCACTAATCTCCACCTCGTCGGCATCTTCAAATAAGTCGTAAGCTCTTCTTCCCGATTTGGTGATATAATTTCTCTCCCTATAAGGAAGTGAGCTGGTGTCAGGACTATTTTCCCTTCAGGGTCTTCTGATGACCCACATAATGGTCTCGAGTTCATACATGCTTCTATTTGTGCCAGCACCGTACTCAATTCTTCATATGTTAGAACTGTTTCCCCGATGATTCTTTTCAAGTGATATTTCATTATTCGCACTGCGCTCTCCCATAATCCTCCGAAATGTGGTGCATATGCAGGTATGACATGCCACTGGGTACCTAGTGCCCGTAATCCTTGTTTTATCTCGTCATCTATTTTTTGATTTTCTTTTTTCAACAAATTTGCTGTTCCTACGAATGTGGTTCCGTTATCGCTGTATACGTTGTTGCACTGTCCTCTGCGTGCCGTAAATCTCTTGAACGCTGCGATGAATGCATCCGTAGACATATCGCTTACTACCTCAAGGTGTACTGCCTTCGTTGACAGACACACAAATACTGAGATGTAGCCCTTATAGCTCCTCTCTCCTCTGCCTCTCGTGGTACTTATTTTTATTGGCCCGGCATAATCTATCCCTGTGTTAGTAAAGGGATGACTCGGGTTCACTCTGTCTTTCGGTAGATCTCCCATTAATTGTTGTGCTGCTTGGCTTTTATACCTCCTGCACCTTAAACATTTTGCTAGATGATCTTTCACGGTTCTTCTGCCGTTGATTATCCAGTATTTCCTTTTTATGTACTGTAGTGTTTGTTGTAATCCGCTATGTAGATTTCTTGCGTGACTATCTGTTATAAGTAACTTTGTTAATGCACTATCCTTTGGCAAAATTATCGGATGTTTTTCTCCGTACTTTAGATTCGTGTGTCTCAGTCTTCCGGTGACTCTTAGAATTCCTTGTCTATCCAGGAATGGTACCAATGACGCTAATTTATTTTTCTTGTCTAATTGCTGTTTCTTCTCCAGCTTATTTATTTCTGGTTTGAAGTAGGCGTGCTGTGTGTGCTTTATCACCTTTAATAGCGTTTCCTCTAATTCTTGGACTGTAATCTGACTTTGTCCATTGTCCTTCTTTTTTCTGCATTTGTCTGCAAATCTCCTACAATATGAAAGTACTCTTCTCATTCTTTCTAAATTTGAGAATCTCTCGCATATGTCCTCCTTTATCGTTGTCGTGTGCACCGTTATTTTCGTTTTGACTTCCTCCTCATTTGTCTCTGGTATTTCTTCTGATTCCTGAGTTAAAGTTTTGTTACTAATCAGCCAAGTTGGTCCCTTCCACCATAGCTCTGCTTCTAATAATTCTGATGCGGTACTTCCACGTGAGAGGATGTCCGCTGGATTTTCCTTTGTATCTACCTTATGCCAATTTTTCGGTCCTATAACGCGTCTTATTTCCTCTACTCTGTTGGCGACGAACATTTTCCACCTTTTTGATGATCCCCTTATCCAAGCCAGGGTTATCGTTGAGTCCGACTATGCATATACCTCAATGTTTTCCCTGTTCAATGCTTGTAGGGTTTTCTTCATTAAATTTGCTAGTAGTACCGCGGCACACAGCTCGAGCCTCGGTAACGTCGTTTTCCCTTTCAATGGTGCGACTTTCGATTTTGATATCATTAGATTCGTTTTAATTTCTGGGCCTAATACCCTTGAGTAGATTACCGCTCCATATCCTTTCATAGACGCATCTGCAAATCCATGTAGTTCTACTCTGTTTATCTTGCTTAAGTTGTTCCACCTGGGCAATGTTATTTTCTCCAGATTTATTAATTGCGCCTGGTATGTATTCCACCTGCTTTGTTGGTTGCTAGTTAATTCTTTATCCCAACTGGTCTTTTGCTCCCATAATTCCTGTATGAACATTTTCGCCTGAATTACTACAGGTGCTATCCATCCCAGTGGGTCGTATAGTTTTGCTACTTCTGACAGTACGTGTCTTTTCGTTATTTTCTTTGCCGTCGTTATCCCTATTTTGAATGTGATTATATCCTCTTTAGGTGACCAGTGTATTCCTAACGTTTTCCGTACTTCTTCTTGTTTGAATGCCTTCGAGTCTACGTTCCTCATATCCTCCGGTACGTTCTCCATTATTTTTTCTTCGTTGCTCAACCATTTTCTAAGAGTGAAACCTCCTTTTCTGAACAGTTGTATTAATTCCTTTTGGGCTGTTTCTGCTTCCTGCACTGTCTCAGCTCCTCCTAGTATATCGTCTACATACATGTTTTCTTTTACAATTTTCGATGCCAACGGGAACCTCGCTCCTTCGTCTTCTTGTAATTGTTGTATTGTTCTTAACGCTAAAAAGGGTGCTGCGGCCGTGCCGTATGTCACCGTCGTTAAGTTATACTCTTGTATGTGGTCCTTTGTGTCCTTTCTCCACAAAATTTTTTGATATTTTTGGTCTTCTTCTGCCATTCTGATTTGTCTAAACATTTTTTCCAGATCCGCTGAGTATGCTACCTTATTGGATCTCCATCGTAATAGTATATTTGTCAAGTCTTGTTGTAATTTCGGCCCTGTGTGCATAATATCATTCAGGCTTACTGCCGATGAGCTTTTGCTTGATGCGTCAAACACGGCTCTTATTTTCGTTGTAGTACTGTCCTCTTTTCTCACTGGATGATGAGGTAAGTAGTACCCATCTCCCTGGTTTTCTGCTATTACCATATGACCTTGGTTTTCATAATCTTCCATGAATTGTCTGTAATTCGCTTCTAACTGTTTGTCTTTTGCAAACTTCCTTTCTAGTTGCATCAATCTGGCGAATGCTTGCTGTTTAGATTCTCCTAACTTTGCGACGTCTTCCCTAAACGGAATTTTTACTTCGTATCTCCCTTCTTCATTCCTTTTTACAGTCTGTCGATACAGTTCTTCACATTCTTGTTCTTCCACTGAGAAACTTGTATCCTGATTTACTTCTTCTAATTCCCAGAAGTTCTTTATTTGTACGTCCATTTCTTGTCTTGATATCATACAGCATACTTCTGCTTTTATTTTCTCCCTTTCTCGTGCTATTCCCGAAACTATCCATCCTAGTTTGGTGTTTTGACTCAGGAGTCCATTACTTATTCTGTGCATCCCTTCTGTCAATATGTAACTGTATTCTTTTACTCCTAGTAGTAAGTCTATCTTCCCTACCTTGTAATATCTTGGATCTGCCAGTATTGCATTTTTCTCGTTATAGTCCGGTAGAATTATATCCTTTTCCGGTAAATTCCTTGTTATCTTCGGTAGTACTAGTGCTTCTATTTCCATCTCGAAGTCACTTTCGTAATGAGTTTTGATTAAAAGTTTCATACTCCAGTTGGCTGTTTTTTCTCCTGACGAGCCTATCCCGGATATGGTCGCCTGTATGGGCTTCCTTGTTGTTCCTAGCGTCGTCGCAGCTTGTTCCGTTATAAATGCGCATTGTGACCCTTGGTCGATTAGTGCTCTCATTATGTGTGAATCTCCTTTCGCATCTCTTATGCGTACCACAGCTGTCGCTAGTAATGCTTCACCTTCCTTATGGCTTGCACAGTTTACTGAATTCTGCCCTCTTTGCTGGTCGTTGCTATTCCTAGGCCCATTGGTATCTTGTGTATTTTCTCGCCTTCCGTTATTTTGTTCTCTGGCGTTGTATGGATTATTATTTCCTCCTCTGTACCTATCAGCCTGGTACCCGTTTCTTCTATTGTTTGAATCTCTTCCATTTCTTTCTTGTGTTTGTTCTCGTTTCGTTTCATTGGAGTTTCTTTTGTTGCTTGTGTTTCCTTTTTCATAATGCAACATATGGTGGTGGTCTCCGCCACAGTGTCTGCACCTATATTGTGAATAACATTGTTTTTCTTTTTTATGTGCTAGGCAGTTTGTACACAATCCTTTTTCTTTTATCATCCTGTTCCGGTCTCTTACATTGAATTCCTGAAATTCTCTGCAGTTCGGTACTCCGTGATCTCCGTTGCATATCACGCAATGTGTTCTTGGTTTCCTAAGAGATCCTCCTTGCTTCTCTTGTCTTTTTTCTGACTCCAGCAGTTCCAGTGTCTGAAATCTTCGCTGTAAGAATGTTTGTGTCGATTTGTACGTCGGTATCTCTCTACTGTCTCCAATGTGGTTTTCGTACAGCCTCCTAGTTTCATTGTCCCATTTCGTTATGATAATTCGGGCTATCAATGGGCTCCACGCTTCCGTGTCTGTTCCTAACCCTCCTATGGCTTCCAGACTTTCGTGGAAGGTGTCATGTAGTGATTTCAATGCTCTAGCAGAAGATTCCTTTACTTCCTGCGCTAGTAGCATCCTGTCTATTAATTTAAACAATATCATCCTTGGGTTCTCATACCTATCTTTTAGCATGTTCCAGGCCACTTCGTAGTTGGCCTCGGATATGTTTAAGTGTTGTATCATTCTGTTGGCTTCCCCTCTTACTTGAGTTTTTAGGTACTGCATTTTTTCTGCGTTTGATAACTGGTCGTTTTCATGTATTACTTTAGTAAACAGATCGTGGAAAGTTCTCCACGTTTCATATCTGCCTTCATACACAGGGATTTTTACCTGCGGCAATGTCACACCGTCCCTCCTCTGTGTGCTTTCTGGCCGTCGCATTCCTGGCCTTATTTTCTTTAAAACTTCCCTGACTTTCCTCTTTAGATGATTTATTCTCTCTACTTCTCCAATATCTGTAGCGTCCAGTTCCTCATTTACTGCTGCTTCAATCATTAGTGTATTCACCTTTTCCATGTATTCTCTTAACTCTGACTGCAATTCTTCATCCTCCTGCAAGTCTTGTTCATTTTCTGGCCGTAATAATTCCTCGATTCTTTGTTTTCTTATCTGTATCTCCTTTACTTTCGGTGCTTTTCCTCTTTTCAGCACCCTTCCATATTCTTCCAACAGGGTTTTCCCCTCAATGTATGTCTTAAATACCTGATCATAGTATTTTGTTTCAAAATATTTTTCTTTCGTTATACCCCCTTCTAGCAGCTTTTCGTGGTTATTTAAAAATTTTGCCCAATATTCTTCTAATTTTTCCTGTCTATCCCGGATGTATTGTTGATTTTTAACAACAAATTTTTAATAACAAATAGATTCATTCGGTCTACTGGGTGATAAAATTATACTGTCCAATTTCGGATATGAATTATGAAGATTTGATATTGGACACTGGGGTTATTTTTAATAAAATAATTACCACCGCCGAGAAGGGTTGGCATCTACCCCCAGGGTAAAAGCGCAAGTTGACACCATTGTCACTTTTGTTTCTTAAGGTATCCTCTAACTACTCACCAATTTTCATGAAAATCGATCAAGGTGAAATGAGTATTATGAGATATTACAAAAAGACTGATCTAGGGATTCATCAATTTATTAGTGGAACTATTTTTAAATAAACAATCAAAACTTAAACTCATTATTTTTCTCATAACTTAAAAACTCGTCTATTTGGAGATTTGATGTTAACAGACAACTTTTTCAGAAAAAAGATATACAAAATGAGATCTGCTAAATTAAAATCAGTTAATAAACAAAAAAGTTATTGCAAAATGAATACCAAAATTGCTATTTTTGAATATGGTTAATAACTTTTTCATGTTTTATTAAATTTGACTTAAATGTAAATGAACTTGAGGGTCTTACGTCTTACCACAGAATACACCACACAACAAGAAGCGAAACGAACTGCTTTTTCACAATCCAAATTTCTGTGAGAATCCGCCATGTTTCAAATAGTTTATCTGTCAACCTATAAAAACTGATGTTTGTTGTTTACGTATTGAGAAGTGTTGTTCCGTGTGTGTTGTTTAATAGTAAAAAACAAATAATACTATTATACATATTTTTGTATATAAATATACATATTTTATTACATTAAAAAAAAAGTATAATATAATAGTAAAAAAGAATAATACTGTTTTACTGTAAATATGTAAAGAATATACATATTTTTTATATACATATACCTATTTTAATAGCTTAAAAAATCGATAAAAAATAATAGAAATCGACTGATTTCATCTCTATTTTGAAATTAACTCTTAAATAAATCGCTTTTTATCAAAAAACAAACCGATATTTTTGACTTAAGACCTTGTACTTATCAGTACAGAATTGATATATGGGTTATATTCAATTTTACAGAAAAAAATACAATTCATACAAAACAGATCTACTTAAAAACCATCAGCTTTAATAATTACTTTGTTTCTCAGTGTAACTATAACTTTCCTACTGTCAAGGTGTATTGTTTAAGTTGTGTGCAAAAGATGAGCCAGATTGGTTAAATGGTTTTTGCGAACTTTAATTTGTTTATAAGATTTTTTGAAAATCAAGCTAATTTCTAAGGCTGGTCCAGATAATTTGAATAAATGGATCTCAATAATCAGGCGCGTGTAAAAAGATGAAAAAAAAGGATTAAATAATAAATAATTCTATAAGACACTGTTGTACACTTACACCTCCAGCGGCGATTGCTGAGAGCTAAATCAGATGTTGATAAGTAGGCACAAACGATGCATTGCGTTTCCACTCCTTACAGCCCCCTCACTGCATGCCCTATTTTTCGCACAATTTTTGAAGTTACACTTCTATACGTGCGTTCGACGTTGGAAATTTGTACGGGAGTAAATCGGCAAAATCATTACATATGTAAGATATAGGTAAGAGAGAGACAAAAGATATATTTTCTCTCTCGAGAATAAAAATGTTCCTTTTGGAAATATATAATATTTATTAATATTATTTTTATTTTTTTATTAATATTATTATCATGGTAAATTAAACATATGCGTAAGTAAGTTATGTATATTGTCATTTTTAAATACTTATGAATATTGCATTTTAATTTGTATTACATTATTATATTGAATTATGTTGCAGTGTATTGTATTGTATTTTTATATTAATAACAAAATAAACAATGAATTTTACAGCAGAGTATGTGTAAAATTTTTTTTGCATTCAACTCCTTTCATACGTATATGAAAATAAAAATATACATTTTCATCAAAATTGTGATTCAATCCTTCATTTACTATACTCCTATTACAGGTCAAATGTTGTTTATATACAGCAAACGATGTTTACGTATACCTATATACCTAATTCTGTTTCTCTTTCTTCTCTCTCTTACCTATAGCATTACATACGTAATGATTGTGCAGATTTACTCTCATATAAATTTATGACGGCGAACGCGTGTATAGAAGTATTCTTCCATACACTTCTACTGGCAGTCTCACTGGACTTCCACACCTGTTTTTTTTATATATCTTTTTTGCAAACGTTTTCCGGAGTGGAAATTGAAACGTCAAACGTTATTAACAATGTAATATTTTCATTATAATCAATTGTGGAACCCATATAAACATAATATTTAATCCATCCTTGGATAGGTAGACGGGAAATCGGCCTGCTCATGGCCGGATTTAAATCTTCTAGATTTTTGCATTTGGGGGTTTCTTAAGCCCTTAGTTTATTCCTCTCCGGTCGAAAAATGTGATAACCTGTGGAATCGAATTATAACCGGTTGTCAGACAATAAGAAATACACCAGGAGTACGACAACCAATGAGACTAGGAGTTCACGTTTCAGGGAGGTTATTTTGAACAATTTTTGTAGCTTTGCGCATATTCAAAATTTTATTAGTAGTATTTCCTATTGTTTTTCTGGTCTAATGTTATTGTAGTAATTAGTTCCTGATTATGTATTAAAGAAATGAAATATGCACGTTAAAATGTTTTTTTTTTTTTGCATAAAACGGCGCCTCATATGAAAAAAAGACAGATTTTTTTATCACAAATTGAACAAGAAATTAAAAAAATGATTTTTACTATGAAATATCTTAGAGGTGTAAAATTTTTCTCTTTAAAAAAAATCGGTTGTCTGTAAAGTCGGTTTTACGGGCAAAGATTTTACGTGACAACGTCTTTTTCTCGGTAGAATATTTATTGATATGAATATTATTAAATTGCACAATAGGAACAAGGAATTGAATGAAAATAAGAATTGCACAAATTTTAACTATAGAAATATATTTTGTTTACTAAAACATTGTACATGTAAACTTAAACTTAACTAATTTCTATTTGAGTGATTTTGTTGAGGATAGGACGATGATAGAAGAAATATGAAATGAAAGGAAGTGTTTCTGCTGTAATGTGTCTTGAACGCCAAGAACGCTCGAGAAAGACAGAGACACAAGCACGGAAGCACGCACCGATTCAACGCGCCTAATTCTCTAGTGCTGCGCGCGCAGCGGACCGATCATGTTTGAGTGGGAGAGAGACGCAAGGCATTCGCCGGTCCGGCGAGCCTCTCTCTCGTTCGGTGACTCACTGTAACAGACGTGAGCGGGCGTTACACTTTTTCATGAATGACTCCGAGCCACAACCTAATTTAAGACGTTGTCACGTCAAAATTAAGACCAGGAAATACTGGGAAAAACCAAACCAGTTAAACAGAAGTTTAACCCAAGAATAGGGAGCTGTAAGGATGGAGAAGGAAATATCCTAAGTGATACGTGATACGGCCTCAATCTTGAACAGATGGGTCGAATTTTTCGACGAAAAATTTAATGGCTATCATATTGAAGAAGCAGATAACACCCTAGCTGATCGAAATGATTGGAATCTATTTAACCCAAACGAAAGACCACCTACCATTGAAGAGGTTACCCAAGCCATCAGGAACTGATCAAATTTGCAGTGAGCTGTACCAGAATGTTGGCGACGCCTTACTACAGACACTGCATGAACTTTCTTGTCTGGCAAAATGAGACCATAACTTGTGGTGAATGGTTTTAAGGCGTGATATGCTCGTTACATAAAAAAGACAATCAGCTCCAGAGTGACAACTACAGAGGTATTAATCGTGTTAACAACTGCTTACCGAACAGAATGGCGGCGAGTCTTAGGTTAGGCCAGGATCCACAGAGCATTGTCGAGCCAAAGATGTTGATGATGACCATCTTCCTCACGTATGTACCAGCACGTTAGAACATGGTAATATGGTTATACGTTACTCATCTTACGTCCAGGTGCAGAATTTTCGACACATGAAACAGACGTTTTGTTCTTAGTACACGTAAAAAAGCTCTGATTCATCTGCATTGTATACCTGTGAAGATATACGGTAAAAATCTCAATTTAAATGGCTGTATGTAGTTGTATCATTAGAAAGTTTTTCTCCCGTAATAGTCATTAAACTTATTACTCCAGGAAACGAAGCTTAAAATAAGGCAAAACCTCGGAAAACACCGATTTCCATAAAAATTTGGGATTAAGTTCAATTTACACTCTACATTAAAACATTTATTGTACCGATGGGAGTTTTTTAAGTGTGAAAACTACCTCTTTTTGCCAAAATCTAAAAAAGAGTGAAATTTGGTTCAAATAAATTAAAATATGATTGTCTAATACTCTAACTATAAATTTTGACTATATCAACCCTTTAAAAATTCATTTTAAGTGTAAAAACTACTCCTTATTGCTCAAATTTATAAAAAAGCTTAACGAGGATAAAATTTCGATCGGATTATTAAGGTAATAATAGTTTGATATTATAATATAATTTCAATCCTTCAACATTTATTTCTTATAAGAAATATATTTAGACTGAAAACTACTCCTTATTCCCAACTCTACAAAAAAGTTTATAAACAATGAAATTTGGTTAAGATGAATTGAATAATGATTTTTTGGAGCTCTAAATATAATTTTTAACTACATCAACTCTTTGAAAATTCATTTGTAAGGATTAAAAGTAGCGCCTCATTGCCAAAATGTATAAAAATCTTAAGATAACAAAATTTGGTGTGAGTCACGTATAATGATAATCGAAAAATAAAATTAATACAACCTTCATTATTATATGTTATATGTCATAACTATTTAATACACAAAATTAAACTATTTATGATAAATTGGTGCAGCACGTGGAGTGTGTTTAGATCTTCGAAAAATACTGAGGGAGGAGCTACCTGCTACGGTATCTTTTTCATTTTGGAGTAGCTGGTAGCTCCCATAGTAGCTCCCATAGCTGGTAGTTCCCGCTGGGAGCTACCAGCTACTCCAAAATGAAAAAGATACCATCTTACACAAGTAAGCACATCAGCAGATGTTTCAACTTTCACCTGGCGGTGCGGACGTAGATTCGTCCTGCCAAAAATTTACGGATACACATACACAAACCTGTATATACACGTATTCTATGGTTTCATGAGTCGAGTATGAATGAATGGGTGCGTGTATATAAGTTTCTAACGCACAGAGTACAAAAAACACCGCTAACTTACATTATTATGCTTTCAATTGGATTTCCCGTTTATTTTTAAAAAAATTTATTGG
Organism: Diabrotica undecimpunctata; assembly: GCF_040954645.1. Lineage (NCBI taxonomy): Eukaryota > Metazoa > Arthropoda > Insecta > Coleoptera > Chrysomelidae > Diabrotica > Diabrotica undecimpunctata. Next base: position 36,704,172 of record NC_092810.1, read on the forward strand.
TTTTTTAAGCATAACTTTTTTTATTTCTTACCATTGAAAGTTCTGTAAAAAATATTCTTTAGGTTTTGACAAGAGGTACAAGGCTATTAATATTAAGTTCTTTTAAAACCCTCAGTTTCAAAAAGGGGTGCCTTTGAAAGTGTTGGTAAAGGTAGTTTTTGTATGGTAGTGCAAGTTTTAATTGTTAATATCTTACTCAATTTTTAACAGTACACAAAACTTTTGTAAACTAAATTCTTGAGAATTAAAAAAACTATAATTTTATATATACACTTTTTTTGCATCTCTAATGCTAATTCTTTTATTTTGAGGAAAAGAGCATTCTTTACCAAATTACAAAAATTCGTTATTCGCTTTAAACTCCATTGTTTTTAAACTAATCATTCTAACTCAGTCAAACTTCTAGAATGTTATAATAATAAATAAATAAAGAAAATAAATAAGGCCAAAGACTAATTTTAATTAGGGTGTTGTTTCCGCTCACTTTTCGCTTAAAAAAAAACTTTCTTTTCATCATGTCACTTAATTTTTGTTCTAGACTTAAAAAAAGTCCCTTTAAATACTTTAAATCAATTTCTATAACTTATTCTCGAAAAACGCATAGTTTTTCCGTGATTTGACTTTGAAACTCCAACATTTAGCATTCCATGAAGAAGAGCTAACCCATAATAAAGTACAGCTCAGTTAATATTAGTCTTAAGAAAATTAAAAAAAAACCATTTTTTTATTTTTTCAAAAGGTATATTTTTGTTAATTACAGTTTTTTTTTGATAAAACGAATAATTTTTGAGTTATTAGCGGAAAACTGATTAAAAACATTTATTTTTTCGATATAAAACTAACAATTTGGAAAGCAAATAAATCGAAAATTATTAATTTATCAAAAAAATGTATACAAAATTTTTTGCTTAGATTTAATTTTTCTACCAATTTTTGCGGTCAAAAATAAAAAATTTTCACCCGGAGATGGGGTGGCAACTTTCCCATGGCAAAAGCCCCTTTCGGCATTATATAGATTTTGATGCTTGGACTATCCACTACTTATTCTCAAATTTTCAAGTAAATTGATACTACTACTACTAAGGATTTCCACAGTTTTCACTGTCTTCCTTCACTCAACCGTTTTCTCCAATTTTCCCTGTCATTCCAGTCTCCATCTCGCAGGGTTCTTTTCTCCATAGCCTCGTCGATTTCATCTCTGAATGACCTTCGGGGTCTTCCTCTCTTTCTTCTTCCAATCGGGCTCCATTCTGTGATTTTGTTTATCCAGCGTCCTCTGTCCGCTCTTCTGACGTGGCCGTACCAGGATAGTCTCTTCTCCTCTATATAGTCGATTATGTCTGATTGCACTCCCATTCTCCGCTTAATCTCTGCGTTTTCAATTCTGTCTCTTTTTGTAAGTCTACAGCTTCTCCTCAGGAACTCCATTTCTACTGCTCTTATTCTACCTCTATTTCTCTTGTTTATTGTCCAGTTTTCGGACCCATATGTCAGGATACTTCTTGTCAGGGTGTTATATATTCTCTTTTTTGTCTTTATCGTAATATTCTTATCCCACAACACTGAGTTTAGTTGTCTTATACAGTTTCTTGTTTGTCTCAGTCTGTTGTTTATATCTTCTTCTGTTGATCCCTGGTTCGATATTATGGTTCCTAAATACTTGAATTTATCTGTTCCATTTATTTGTCTTCCCTCGTCTATCTCTAGGTTTCTCATATCCTTGTTTTCTGTTGTTAGGTATTCGGTTTTCTCTAAGTTTATTTCCATTCCGTTGTTTTTTTTTTTCAGAAGAAATACCTGCGGAATGGACACAAGCATACATCACATCCATACATAAGAAAGAAAACAGAAAAAAATGTGAAAACTATAGAGGAATTAGTATAATATCGTCGGTAGGTAGACTTTACGGGAAAATTATTAAAGAAAAACTAGAAACTGAAATAATAGGAAAAATTGGAGAAGACCAAGCAGGGTTCACAGTAGGAAAATCATGCCTAGATCATACGTACACATTAGAACAACTGATAGAGAAGAAAATGGCAAAAGGTAGACCGGTCCATCTGGCCTTTGTTGATCTAAAGAAAGCATATGACTCAATACCTAGAGTCAAATTATGGGAAGCAATGAATGATCTCGGAATCCGACAAACACTAATAAAAGCAGTTAAAGCACTATACAAAGAAAACAAAGTAGCTATTAAATGTGGAAATAAAGCCTACAATCCATTTAAGACGACAAAAGGACTTCTACAAGGCTGTGCTACGTCCCCTACTCTGTTTAAAATATTCTTGGAAAGACACTCAAACCATGGAGGAGAAAGTGCGAAGGAATGGGCATACCAGTAAGAGACGAATACCTATACACCTTAAGTTTTGCCAACGATCAAGTAGTCATCGCACAAGATGAAGAAGATCTCAGCTTTATGCTCAGAAAACTAGAAGAAGAAGTAAATTGATCTTTTCCGAAAAAATTGTGAGGTGAAAACCTTCGTTTTCTAGACTACATGCCATGACGACTTTGAAACGTTGTAGCCACTCCTTACTAGCCACAAAGTCATTTATTATTATTTCCTTGTAAAAACTAAGCTTTCATATCCAATATGGGTCCCGAAATGGACGCATGGCTGTTTGTTTCTTGAAGAAATTATATCTTGGTCCACAACCAATAGTTGAGGCGAAGATTTCAATCCTCCCATGGTTCTTTTTAATGTCATAAAAGCATCTGGTTACCAGAATAAAGGAAGACATTGAAGCATCAGCGGAAGATGAAATAGCAACAGAAATTTGTAACCATAAAAATCATTGGTTTTACGATGAATTCAAGAATGCAATAAAGAAAAAAATGAAGCCTACAGAAAGATGTTTACTCGACGAACTAGAACAACCGTATTACCAGAATTACAAGACAAAGAGATGAGAAGAAAAGAGGATATAAAAAAGAAAAAAAAACGAAACCACTTAAACAAGGAACTTAAATATATAGAAAACCTCAACAGAGAGAAAGAATTCAGAGAATTCTATAAGAAAGTTAACATCAACAGAAAAGAATTCAAGGCAAACACACGACAATGCAGAAGTCAGAATGGCGACCTATTAACAACAAGGAAAGATGTATTGAATAGATGGGTGGAATACTTTAACCAGGCACTTAATATAGAGGAAGAAGAAAACCTGAAAGACGAAATATATGAGGTAAGGGGAACAGATGAGAGGGAAGAGGAACCACCAACGATTCTTGAAGTTAAAGATGCAGTTAATAAACTAGCCAGAAACAAATCACCCGGAATAGATAATCTCCTAGCTGAACTATATAAAGAAAGTGGCCATGATACCATACTGTTCGAACTTTATAGAGTATACCAGGAACCTAATATCGTAAAACATATTAAGATATGACGTCTGAGGTGGATAGGGCATGTAATGCGGGTCATTTTGTTCCATCCAGCTAGAAAAACGCTCCTTGATAGACCCATTGCTCAGAGAAGAACTGACCATGTAAGACAACCCATATAATACATTACTTCTAAATGCCATCTCCGAGCATATCCAGACCATGGAGTGACTTCCTGAAGCAATAAACTAGATACGCAGCCTCGACATCAATGTTTAATAAAAATATTTAAATCTTATTTGTATTAATTTCATTTTCGAGCGAGGCATATTACCATCAAAAATACAATACAAGTACTTAAAATAATAATAAAATAAAACCATACTTATTTGTTTTTATTGTATTCAAATGGCGTTTTAAAGTTGTTTTAGTATGATCAGACAGTGTATTAACAGGAAATCCTCTATTTCAAAAACTCAGTTAAACGTGAAATCTTAACTGATTTTGAGAGGACAACACTGTCGAATTCTAATCATAAATCGATTCATATTCAAAGCAGATACAAAAATAGACTTTTGTCAACTACCTCTTTTACCTTTAACATTTTGCTGAACCCACTCTTCCCCACACCTATCCGATGTTCTTAGCTCGGACTGGCAGAGATGCGGCAGATCTTCCTCGATTAGTATCTCGGATTGCGCTTTGCGATACTGTAGATAAAAGCGTAACGGTAAATCGTAGATGATCGCACCTCTAAATTATCAAAAATCAGCGGCAGAGTCAGCGGTCTACAACAATCATCCCTTCCCAGTTTGTTTTTATCCGTTCGGTTTGTTTGTTGTGAACGTCAACGGATAGTAAAATGGCGGCGTTTCGGTATACACACGCTGTCGTTAGCCGCATACCGAGTTCTCTGCGAAACCGTGGAGAAATTGACTTAGAAGAAGCCAAAAAGCAACACGAAAATTATGTGAGGATATTACGCGAGATTGGCTTGGATGTCATCGAACTGCCTCCGGATGAATCAATGCCAGAATGTGTTTTTGTTGAAGACACGGCAGTTGTTTGCAATGGGACCGCTCTAATTGCTAGACCAGGTGCCGCCCACAGGGCCCGAGAGGTATGTAGTTTTGTAGTTAATTGTCACACTATTATAATGGCAATTCTGTTATTACAGCTTAGAAGCTGTGTTTGTTGACCTACATACAATAAGATCAATTATTCTAACAAATATTTATTTGCAAAATTTGCCTATGTAGATATATTACAGTAGCAAGTAGGTAGGTACATCAAAACTGTATTGTATTTTTATACTATTATATTGTATAAAACTTGTATTTTTTGGTTTTTTATTATTTTTCTAGTCGTCATTTCTCTATTTAATTCACGTTTTTTCTAATAGTCCATCTTAATAAAATCCTGGTCTTCATGTTCATGTGTGTTTCCAGTTATCTAGGTACCTATATTTATTTTTCTTCTGTCTCTTCTACTTATACATATAAAAAATGTTCAGGTAACAAGCTTTTCTTTTTCTCTATTATCAAACATATTTGTGAAAGATTTTTATATTTTGGATGATAAATTTTATATTTAGGTATATTTTTCCCTATAGCTTCCATTATGTTATAATAACTGGACCATTGACTGTTTTATCTATAAAGCTGTTAACATTTTCTGATCTGCATTTTCTGAAATACTTGTTAAAAATACTTCTGAACATTCTCGGCTTTGTAGGTATAACATTTTTCCTTATGATAAAAGTTTTCACTTGAAGCCCATAACAGTTCAATAGGATTTAGTTCTCAATGATAGTAGTATTTCTTCTTTGTGTGCCGTGCTTGTTTTTAACATTGGCTTCATCATTCTTAACAAGCTTTTTGAGTTACTCTTGGTCAGTAGCTGCATGTAACAATTCCACAAATGTTCCAACTGTGCAATGTTTAATCTTCCATAGTCAGGACAGTTGTTTTCGTTCAACCTAATGTTTTCTTTTTGTTTTGTCCTGAATGATTAACCTCAAGCGATATTTAGAGCCCCTCATTTGACTGAAGTATTAGATGTTGCTCATTTTAGTGATGTTGATCAGTTCTCATTGTTTGAGAGGAGATTGGTATCTGCTCTAAAACCCCTTTCTATTAGGTAGGAAGAGGGAAAAGGTATCAAAAGCTTCTTTATGACAGTCCATAATGCAGGATAAGAAAAAGGTTAGCTTTCTGAAGCCAGAACTGTTGATACCCCTTTCTGAACTCCACATGAAGTTCTTCGTTAGTGCTAAGTGCTAGTTCTTCTCATGTTATGATTTCCAATTCTGCAATGCCACAATATGAGTGGTGTTTTCATAGTCAAAATATATTTAAACCTGGTATTTAGGTCAATTAAGTTAGATTTTTTCCAACACAACTGTATAGACAGGTTTGACAGTTGAAATGTGTAGTATGAAATATTACAAAAATACATTCATCTAGGGAATCATCAATTTCTTTTTGTGGAATTGTTTTTAAATAATCAAAACGTCAAACTCATTATTTTGCTAGTAACTTAAAAACTTGTCTATTTAGAGATTTGACGTCAACAGACAACTTTTTTATTGTCTTTAAATTTTGTTTAAATGTACATGAACTTGAGGGCCTTACTGTTTTGAACTGCATGAAAAAGATGGGCCAGATTGGTTAAATAGTGTTTGCGAAATTTAATTTGTTCATAAGATTTTTTGAAAATAGAGCTAATTTCTAAGGCCGCTCCAGATAATTTGATTGAATGTATCTCAATAATCCTGAGCTTATTTTCTTTGTTATGACATTATTATTAATAACATACAGAAAAAAATTTCAAAAAATTACAAAAATGATTGAATAATAAATAGCACTTTTTCAGCTTATATATAAACATTTACAACTGCTTTGTTTTGGATAATTTTGTAATGAAAATACGATAAATGTTATTATTTTAATGTTGTATCCCAGTTTAAAAAAAAGCAAATTTATTCCAAGAGAACGGAGTTATGTCATTTTTTTCGAGCATGGCTGGCCTTTCATTCAGCTAGCCCCACTTCCTTTACTCTAGTCGGAACAGAAAGTACCTACTCTTTGTTTACAACACTCCTGTTTAAACAATTTTCAATAATTTTGCTTGCTAAAAGTTTGACTTTTCTCATAAAACATTGATAATTTCAGCTCTTAATATTGTTAATTAATGTAACAGTGATTAAAAAAAGGGGCTATCTTGGCTCCTAAAGGTCGAAGAACCCCTTTTTTTTGTAAAAAATGTATTTTTTAAACAGCTTTCCGAATATTTTTTACCATTTAATTTGAACTAAATTATTGTAAATGTTTGCACGAGGTTTGTTTTTTTAGTTTTGCATGTAGCCGCTTAGATGGCGCCACTAATAAAACCTTCAGGCACAAATGTACCCTCAATCTTTTGTTGACATAAATCGAGAGTTTCATTGCGATACAATAAGTCGTGTAGATACAATGAATTTTTGAAATTTGTAAGTCGGTCGAAAAATGGATCTTAGCCGAGAACATTTTAGAGCAATAACTTTTTACACTTTTCAGAGAGGATTATACCAACAACAATATCTCACTGAAATGGTTTCTGTGTTTGGAAATGGAGCATCATACCAGTCAACTATATCTCGCTGGTATTGTGAATTTCAACATGGTCGCTCCAGTCTCAGCGACGAATCCAGCTAAGGTCCACCCAAAACAGCAGTCACACAGCAAACCATTGATGCGGTTCGTCAGCTAATTAAGGATGACCGCCGTGTCAGATACCGAGAGATAAATGCATCTTTGGGCTTTTCAAAGACCTCGATCCAAAAGATCCTTCATTTGCTCACAGAAGAGCAAAAAGCAGTTCGCGTCAATTGGTGTCGAAAAACATTGGATTAGTTCAACAAAGGAAGCTCAAACAACGTTTATAGTATTGTTAGTGGCTATGAATCTTGGATTTAGTCTTCTTCTTCTTAGCCTTCTGTCGTCCATGTTTGGACATATGCCTCTCCCAACTCCTTCCATCGGTCTCTATCCTGAGCATACTTCCAATTTGGATTTAGTCTTACGAACCGGAAAATAAACGCCAATCCGCTGTGTTCGTGTTTCACGATGAGGAAAAACCAACAAAAGTGATTCATAGCAACAATTGCTTTAGAAGATCGAAGAACGGTTACTTCTGATTGGTATATAACCGTTTATTTACTAAAAGTTATCGCGAAACTCCGACAAAGCATCACAACGGCGAATAATCCTACATCAGGACAATCGCAGGACACTGCCCAAAAGACAATACAGTTTTTGGAGCTTTAAAACATGAATTGATAAAACCATCCACCTTATAGCCCCGACCTAAGTCCCAACGACTTTTTCACGTTCCCAAAGATCAAGAATTCAAGGCGTGGACAACGATTCCAGTCGTCAGAAGAAGCCATCGATGCCTTTAAAATAGCGATTTTACAGGTGTCAACTGAAGACTGAAATAACTGTTTTACCAATTGGTTTGAACGTATGCAAAAGTGTGTCGATCTTGGTGGGACATATTTTGAAAAGCAGTGAAGTACTTTAAATATATTTTTGTCTTTATGGCTATATACAAAACTAAAAAAGCTTAAAAAGTATTATTTATTGTTAAATCAATGTAATTTTTAAAAAATTTTTCCATAGGTTATTAATATACCTATTAACAAAGAAAATAAGCTTCGGATTATTGAGATACATTCAGTCAAATTATCTGGACCGGCCTTAGAAATTAGCGCATGTTTCAAAAAATCTTAAAAACAAATTAAATTTTCGCAAAACTATTTAACCGATCTGACCCATCTTTTGCACACAATTTAAACACGGTAAGACCCTCAACTTCAGTTACATTTGAACAAATTTTAAAAAACAATAAAAATGTTACTAAAAATATTCAAAAACAGCGATTTTGTTGTTCATTTTGCAATAACTTTTTGGTTTACTATCCGAGTTTAATTTAGCATATTTCATTTTGTGTATCTTTTTTCTCTGAAAAAGTTATCTGTTGACGTCAAATCTCTAAATAGACAATTTTTTAAGTTATGACCAAAATGGTTTTGACGTTTTGATTGTTTATTTAAAAATAGTTCCTCTAAAAAAATTGATGAATCCCTAGATGAGAGTCTTTTTGTATTATCTCATACTACACATTTCAACTGTCAAACCAGTCTATACAGTTGTGACGAAAAAAGGTTTTTGACGTGATTGGTCTAAAGTAACAGTTTTAGAACAATAATAAATTTGATTATATCTACACACCTTCTCTCATATTATTCAACAAAGGAATCATGAACTTCAATAAAGCTGGGTTAATTTATTTGATTATTACATATTGTATTAAGTGGGCCAACGTGATAGCCGCTAAAAATGAACTCTATATTTAGAAACATAGGATAATCCCTGTATTTATCTACACTTTGAGGTTTTGTCGTCAGAGTATTAAAATTGTTGATGATCTGACATTTGCGAGGGCCCAACAAAGTATCAATTTGTACAAGAATATTGAAAATTTATTCATTTTGTGTTGTTTTAAATGCTCTATGTTGGTTTTAATAGTTGAGTTCTCTTCTAGCGGTGTTTTCTTTTAATACTGTTGCATTTTTTTTACCGGATAACAACAGTAATATTTAGCCTATGATGAATTGTGTTTCGGAGCTTTTTAAAACACATAATAAGTGTGTGTACATGCAGCGGATGCCAATTCAGCGACTAATCTTCACCGGATGTGCCCCTGTGACCCGTCGGCGCGTATGACAACAACCAATCTTGACTAAAGAGTGAAATTGAAATGAAAAAAAATATATTGGTATCCAACAGAACCTATCATGGGCCGGCCTTATTACTGAGCTCAAAATGTATCAAGAAAAAAGAATTTTTAGAATGTGTCTATTATACCTGACTTTTACTTGAAATTAATAATGATGAACATGGAATTTTTTATTTGGATTTAAATGTAAGATGTTGGGTGGAAAGTAGACCTGTACTGTCAGACAAACTCAGAAGTGTTTCAAAAATAAACAACCAACCTCGGAAGAAAATTGTATTCCGTAAATATTCGAATCTCTGCCGGAGATAACTGCCAATCTTGACTTACTTTACGACTGCTCGAAACATGCCTGCTCTCATCATATTGATTAATTGTTATAGGTGCTTTTTTCGTGATGCCAGTAATTTCTTTGATCTTTATATGACAATTTACATCGTCATGAAGGCGTTCAACTTCTTGACATACGACATTTACCCCGTTCCTTTTGCCTTGCCTGTCATTTTGAAGCGAAGCTTCTATACTGGCGTTGTATTACTTTTTCCATATAGTAAAATGCTGAGGCGAGCGTCACGGAAGTAGCGCCACGACACGGCGTCATGGAAATAGCGGTCTTCACACTGATTCACTACTCTCCATAAATTCGTTTCTTGTCATCATTATGTTTATTATAAGGTTTAAATTATAAACTGCATGAAAATAACTAACAAAATGCAGACATTAAATAAAAGATAAAAAATTAAAAGAATTTCTGTAAATAAAAACATAAAAATAAAAGATCGATACTAGAATTCGATTCGTAACAATTTTCGAACGATCAAAATTTAAGTCATCATAAATGCCATCCAATTAATAGCAATATTGAATAATCTGTTTAAATTTTATTTCTAGACACTTCTTGTTTTAAAAGGAACGTTTAGGAACGTTGCTAACCGAAGATGGAGATCAAACAAAAGAAATCAGATCTAGAATAGAAATGGCAAATCCGCATAAGAATGCTACGTTGTTACGTTTTTTCTACTTTGCTATACGGCATGGAAGCGTGGACAATAAAACAGTCTGAAATCAAAAAATTAAACTCCTTTGAGATGTGGTGCTACAAGAGAATCCACAGAATATCGTGGACTGAAAAAGTAACTAATATAGAGGTGTTACAAAGAATGAAGAAAGAATGTGAAGTCATAAAAACTGTTAAAATTAGAAATATTCAATATCTGGGTCACATAATGAGGGGCGAGAAGTACGTATTACTTAGGTTAATTATGCAAGGGAAGATACAAGGGAAGAGAAACCCAGGACGACGTAAAATATCCTGGCTAAGAAATTTGAGAGAGTGGTTCGGTTGCAGTTCATTAGAATTATTCAGAAGCGCGGCCAATAAAATTAAAATAGCGATGATGATTTCCAACCTCCGATAGGAGAAGGAACCTGACGAAGAAGGTATATCGCTTTTAAAGATGTCTTTGAGTTTTCCATAAGCTGCCCATGCTAGGTTTATTCTTCTTTGTAGTTCGCATGTTTGGTTGTCTCTTGTGATCTTTATTTCGTGTCCAAGGTATATGTATTTTTCCACCAGCTCTACTTCGTTGTCTCCAATATTGATATTTCCTCTAGGTACTAGGTTTGTCATGAATTTTGTTTTGGTTTATTGACCCACACTGGCACACACTAACTCAAGTTCATTTAGCATTGTACATATCTCCTTGAGGTTGTCCGAGAACAAAACTATGTCGTCTGCGAATTTCAAATTTATTAATCTTCTACCGTCAATGTTCATGCCTTTCTCTTCCCAGTTAAGTTTTTTACAAGTATATTCGAGTACTGCGGTAAACAGTTTAGGCGATAAGGTATCACCCTGTCGGACTCCTCTGCCGATTGGAATATGATCCGTGTTTTTAGGTAGTTACACCGACATAGTTGCGGTCTTGTATGTATTGTAAATTAACCTTGTATATCGGTAGTCAATGCGGCATGCTTGTAGTGCTTCCAGGATTTTGTCAAATTCTACCGTGTCAAAGGCTTTATTGAAATCTACAAAAGCCAGAACGAGTGGTCGATTGTATTCGATAGTCTTTTCTATTACCGTTTTAATGCTCTGTAGGTGATCATTTGTTCTCCTTACGAAATGCCTATGGATAAGAAGCTTGAGGTAACAAGAGAGCTCTTTCCGGACGGCAGATGTCATGGTGTATGGAGGGATGAAGGAGCTGAGCGAGCTGTACCCTTTACCATGGATGAACTTGTCGAGGCATTGGGTTCACTGAAGACTCGTAGGTCCCCAGGACTAGATCAGATACCACCTGATGCGGTGAAGGGTCTAGGACGGGTGGAACCTGCGTGGCTTCTGGAACATATGAATGCACTGCTGGAAGCACAAACTTTTCCTGAGCCTTGGAGGACATCGAGGTTAATACTGCTTCCCAAAGCTAGGGAAAAGTATCGCCCCATCTGTCTGCTTCCATGCATCAGTAAGCTGTATGAAAGGATGCTGCGAGTACGCATAGACGACATGATTGAGAGGTCAGGTGGTTTATCAAGGAGGCAATTTGGTTTTTGCAAAGGGAAAAGCACGATTGATGCAATCATGAGTGTACTCGAAGCATTGCGCAACAGAGGGGATGAACATCGCTGGGCGGCTCTGCTGTTGTTTGATGTTAAGAATGCATTCAATACGTTGCAGTGGAACGAGGTAATGAAGGCAATGGAGGAGAGAGAATGTCCTGGTTACCTGATGAATGTGGTGGCGGAGTATCTGTCCGAGAGAAGGATTATGGTGGAAAAGGGCACGATCGTGGACGTGACGGCCGGGGTACCCCAGGGATCTGTCTTGGGCCCAACGCTATGGAATCTGGCATATGACGGGGTTATGCACTGTGAATACGGAGAGGGTACAACCCCCTTCGCATTCGCGGATGACCTAGCTGTACTGGTAGTGGCTCGGGATGAGCCAGATCTCAAATACCGGGTTAGAAACGCAGGCGGCGTCGTAAAGAAATGGATGACGCAGCACGGACTGAAACTTGCGACAGAGAAAACCGAAGCCATCATTCTGAAGGGGACAAGGAATAGGCAAAATATTGAATTAAAATGTGCGGGAGCATGTCTAACACCTAAGAAACATGTAAAGTATCTAGGAGTGACATTGCATCAGAATGGAAAATGGGGAGAGCACGTGCGGGAGGTGGTCCGGAAGGCTGCGAATAGTACGGCTGCGTTGGGGAGGGTGATGCCGAACATTGGAGGACCCAAATCCGAAAGGAGGAGGGTCTTACACGGTGTTGTACAATCGATCGTCCTCTACGCGGCACCAGTCTGGAGCGAGGCGGTAGAGATAACTGCCTGTAGGAGTCTCATGACACGAGTAGACAGAACAAGTCTGTTGCGAGTGGCATGCGCCTACAGGACTGTGTCTGCGGCAGCCTTATGGACCATCACTGGATGTGTTCCGTTGCATGTTTTGGCGGTGGAAAGAAAAGAGCTTTATGAGAGAAGAGGTCCAAACCTTACTGTGGCCGAGAAAAGACAGGAAAGGGAAAGGTCAGTTGAAAGATGGCAAGAAGAATGGAACAACACGGAAGATGTGGCACAGTGGACGAAAATGCTGATCCCGAACATAAGAGATTGGGTGGACTGTGGCCACAGGCGACTGGATTATTTCCTGACGCAGGTGCTCACAGGACACGGGTGTTTTAGGGCCTACCTCTATAGGATCGGAAAGGCTGATACAGATGAATGCCTATACTGTGGATACTCGGACACTGTGACACATACGATGTTAGAATGCAGCAGATGGATAGTGGAAAGGAACAGAATGGAGTGAGAGACAGGTGTGAATTTTGTTACAGTGAGAGAAATGATTGAGAGAATGATTGAAAATAAATTATTTTAGACTAACATACACAGCTATATCCGTGCAGTGATCAAGAAAAAGGAAGAGGAAGAAAGACTGCTAAACCAACGCTAAAGGTAAGAGTGAATGATGCTGAAAGGTGAAGCTAGAAAAGTGGGTCACACTGTGTGAGTTGGAATGCGTACGTCAGACTGTGGGGAAGGAGGAAATGCCCATCTGGAAATAATGCCGAACTAGGAGCGATGAGTGTCTTCTACGCGCTACCTGGAACGAGACAGGGAACCTCCTTGCTGATGAATAGACTGTGGATGTGTATGAATGGAGAATGAATGAATAAAGGTAGTGATTCGGAAGTGATGCCGGCCTTACAGCGGCCATTCCGCTTCCGGATCGCTGGATGACAGAGGAGGGTCTAGTTTAGCAGGTAGGCGTTCGGCGTAGACTCGGCGACGAGAGGGCATTTTAAAGTACCTCGGGAACTATCGCCGGGAGTACGAAGAACGAATCCTGCACTAAAGTTAGTCAGGCGGCGCCCTGGACTGAGATGTCTTTTGAAGATTCCAGACCCCCCCTCTATAAAGACGAAGAAATCAAGTTTTTTCTTAAGACGATTAAGAAGACTTATAGGTCCTCAGGAAGGCAATAACCTCAGCATTGTGCCATTTGTCGGGTATATTACTGTCCAAAAGGCACATATTAAAAAGGTTTTTTATTTTCTTAAGTAGATAAGTGCCTCCGATTTTGATTGCATCAGTAACTACACAATCTTCGCCTGGAGATTTGTTATTCTTAGCTTTTCTTAGGACTAGTTTTATTTCGTCTATTGTGATTTCCGGTAGTAGTTCTGATCCTTGGTTGACAATGCCCTTTTTCCTTATTAATATTTCTGGTACTTGAACTTCTCTGTTATTTGCTTTGTGTTGGCTTGTGTAAGCAATTTGTAGAAGTCTTCAACTATTTCCTCTCTGTCTGTTGTAAGATGACCATTTCTATCTTTAATCTTTATTATCTGCTTTGTCTCCGTTCTTAGTCTTTTTCTCAATACTTTCATACTTCTATTGTTCTCAATGGTATGTTCGATTTATTCTTGGTTGTATTTTCGAGTGTCTTTGGATATTTCTTTATTTAATTTTTGTAGTTCGTCGGCTTTGGTTTCCGTTTCGCTTCTCATTTTTCTTATTTTCTGCATTCGTTGCCTGCTATTTTGGCCAATCTTCTCTTCTTTTTGGGTTTTAGGACAGAATTTGTTTTGAGTTTCTAGTAAGGCATTTGTTAATTTATTATTAAAGTCGTTTATATTATTTTCTGTTTCAGGACTACTAAGTATGTCGGAAATACATTGCTGAAAACTATCTACATCTGATGGTTTCATCCATGGTTTTGATTTGTTCTTCTTTTTAGTCATTTTATGCCTCTCCTTCTTTAGGCTTATTTCTATTTTACCTCGTACCATTCTATGATCGCTACTGGTAACAAATCTGTGTAGAACCGTGATGTCTTTAACTTTGTATTTTTTGTACGTGATAATAAAATCTATTTCGTTTTGAGTTTTTTCATTAGGACTTTGCCATGCCCATCTACTCTGTGGTTTCTTTTTGAAAAAACTGTTCATTTGGAATAGTTCATGTTGGAGCATGAACCTTAACAGTATTTCGCCACGTTTTAAAATAATTTCATATAAATAAAATATCGAATTTTTACAATTATCAATTCGACTATTGTATTAAGTGTGACAAAGAGTTATTAGTAAAACATTTTAAATTGAATTTTGCATGTGTATATTTTGGAAGAGATTTCTATATCAGCACATATTAAATATGGCTTTTACGAAATAGCAGTCACAGTAAACAGTTGGAAGAGCCTATTTACGCCACGAGGCGAGTCCGTTATACAACATTTAACCTCTTTCAATTATATTAAAATCTTTAAAAATCTATAAAAATGATAAATAAATAATAAAATTACTTTATTCAATTGTAAAAATATTATTTAAATGTACTTTAATACTCTACGAGTACTAGAAACCAATTCGCTAAGAATTTTGCTTAGTTGAGGAGATATGTTGTGGAATGCAATTTTTAGATTCCCCATGTCTCTCATAACATCTTTATCAACGTCTGTTTTGCCTTGCAATTCTTAGAAGGCACAGATTAAAGCGAAATTCTGAATTTGGTTTCGAAAATTAGTTTACGATTTTATTATCAGATGTCGCTACATTGCGTCTATACGAAGCCATGTTAGAGTTGCTTCCTAAGACAGAAAAGATTTATTTCACGTTCAGAGCGATTGCGAAAGCCATTCTGATGAGGCGTATTAGGCCGAAATACGTATAAGCGGATGCGCAAGCGCCCTGTACGTGAAATCAAATCTTAACTGTCTTTTCCTTTTTATTATTTAAATTTTAAAAATACAGAAAATATAGTATGAAGTTTCGCGCTAGTCTACAGTACCGCGTACTGTATCACTTTTTTTTTTATTAATGCTATTTAGTTCAGAATATTTTTGGTATTTTGCGATTGGTCTTTTCCAATTCTCCCATCCTCCTTAAGACACAGTATCTCATTGGCCATCTACAATTTATTTTTCTTTATTGGTGATGGGTCTAGAAGGGCGTTGGAACCATTTTGAATGTTATATTTTGTGTTGTTCCATTTGTCGTACGGACATTAGCTAAGTATGTCGTGGATAGTTCTTATTCCATTTTGTCTTAAACCATTGGGGCTCTCAATTTATCAATGTTATATCTTGGCATTGTTATTGTTTTCTTCGATGGTATTTTGAGTGTTCAAAATCAGCAATCAGAGGATTGCAGTCGGTTCGATGTCTGTACCTGGATAAGGCAAACCCATTTAATACCATTTTGATATCTCCAATTGATCAATAGTTAACTTTAATAACAGAAAGAAAAGTAACGTAAACTAATATCTCCTGTTTCCCCCTCTACTTTTACCTATTTGTATTTCTATTTGTCGACCAGACTAGCGGAATGTACAGGCTACTTACGAGAGACGAGATTGTTTAAAATGAACGGTCTGTGATGTTTGGGAGTGGAAATTGACAGCGAGAACGGATTTGGTGTCTTTACGCGGAGGCTCTTTGAAAACCGGAAGGTACAGCTGGTTCTTAAAAAAACTGATACGACTCTTAAGGTCGTGGCATATTATCGTGCACGTTGCGTTTCCAGCACATAGCGTTTAGTTTCCGAAAAATATAATTTAAATGGTTTTAAATATGAATAACGCACACTGTCCGGGACATAGGTCGTAACCGGTTGGTAAGGATAATGTGCATTAGATGTCCGTCGTTCTCCCCTTGTTGTTTAGTTAGGAACTTGTTTGATTTTGATATAGGGTATTTAAAAAAATAATTTTCGAGGCTATTTTGTCATTTATGTATGTGTTTTTATTGCTTTGTGACAATTAATCACGGAAGTGATAAACAAGTAGGACTTTTGTACGGAAGTGATACCTCTTCTTTTTAAAAATACTTTTTGGTTTGATATGTATGGCTTCGTTAAATGTAGTATTTTGTTTTTTAACTGAAGGTGAAATTAAATTTAAAACATATTTAAACTGAATCCTATTCATTCTAAAATAATTGTTAAACCTATTAATTATTATTACATTCCTATTAAAAACAGCCTCGAAAATTATTATTTTTTTAAATACTCTGTATCAAAATCAAACAAAGACCTAAATAAACAACAAGGGGAAAACGACGGGTATCTAATTAACATTATCCTTACAAACCGGTTACGACTCGTTACGCAGCCGTCGGCATCAGTAAAATATTGTGTTCGAATATACTGAATAAGTGTCTGAAACGCAATGTTCCGGACAGTGTGCGTTGTTCATATTTAAAACCATTTAAATTATATTTTTCGGAAACGATATGTGCTGGAAACGCAACGTGCACGATAATATGCCACGACCTTTAGTAAGATTTGATCATTTTAAGCAGTGTATTTGATTGGTCTGACATTATATTACAACAAACAATTGATTACATATGTTAATTCATAAATTGTAATAATGATTAAGGTCTAAATTTTGATATTAGTTTGATTTCCTGCATTTTATAAAGAGTATACAAATGATAGTTTTTACATATAATAAGGTGGTTGTTATTATTTTTATTATTATTAAGGAATGAAACAAACGACTTACGATATATTAAAGCAAGAATTGTTACCAAATTAAATGATTAGATTAGAAAGACCAAATTAACTGGCCGCTATCAGAGCCAGCAAAACATTTTAACATAAGCAGAACCGCAGTTTTTCTATTAATAAAAAATGAAAAGAACAAGAAATTCTCGAAAGAAAGCGAGGGTCTGGAAGATCAATACTATACTAAAGTTAGGTATGTAAAAATAAAATTAATATTTTGTAATATCTCCATCACCATTGATAACAACTTGTAGTTTTGGAACTATGAAATTAATTTCTTCAGAGAGCTCTTCCCAAACCCAAATTTTACATTTTGACCTTTTCATACCAAAAGAATTAGGCCTTTACGTCATAAGGTCAAGTATGCAATTAAAAGTTTGATGCAACTATAACAGATTTTGATATATTGTACAATTTAATGGTAACATTAATGATAAATACATTAATTGTTCCAATTATTTAAATCAAAATAAACAAATTTCCTAAGCGTTTAGCCTTTCTGTTTTTTTTTTCGGCAACAAAGTTTATCATAAAACGCATATTCTACAATTATTGTGTAATATAGTTATTTATTATTAGAAATTCCGATACAAATCAATATTGAAATTTACGGAAAGAGAAGTCCTTTGGAAAATTTGAAGTATTTCGGAGCTAAGGGTCGTTTTGTTAACATCCGAATTATCTCAATTCTCTGTCGCTCAGTCTCCCTATCTCTATTTCGGTGTTTTATTCCATGTTATGTCAGGGTGAGTGGTTAGGAATATATTGGGACGGGTTCGCCATAAACTGTGCTTTCCTTTAATATTTTTGGTGTGGTTAAATGAGTAATGGGTTGATCTCGTTAAGTGAACCATTTTATAATACGATTAAATCAATATAAAAATAATAAAAAAAATTAAATTAATTTTTCTTTGGAAAACGCAATGTAACAATAGTTCTATTATGGAAAGACATTATTGTTTAGAGTTTTCTAGTATGTATTACTATCATGTTGCGGGACGTAATCAAAATAACTTCAGTAACAAAGAAAACGAGTGTTTGAGGGAGAATATCGAGGAAAATTGTCAATTTTTTGACATTTTTTTGGCCAAAATTAGTTTTTCTGCCTTTATTCCGGAATAGTTTGAAGTTTAATGTTTATAAACTTGTGCGAGAATGTAATATTTGAAGCAGAATCGACCATTTTCATTTTTGAAATAATAGACTTTTTTAAGAGGTTTAGATTAAGTAAACCGACAGTGATCTATATTTTGAAAATATATTGTAAATAGTTGTTAATAAAAGATTATAAAAGTAGATATTCTACCTCTTTTTCTTCACTCAGTTTAGGCATTCAATGTTTTCATAATCTTGATAATTAAAAAAAAGTTTCAATGAAGATACTAGAAATGGGATACCCCGCGGGTAGCTTTAAATTCTTGAAGATAGTCCTATCAGGGAAAATGAATCAATCCCTGCCCTCCGCAGATTCCGGGGGTTTCCTGACCCGGGAAACTAGTACCTGTTTAGGGTCCCTTGTCCAGGGTTACGGATGAAGCCCACAACGGCAGCCACGGCGGAGAAGCAAAACTTCGGTACGGTGCGGATGGCGTAAGTGGCAACCCTCAATTTTGGGGTTGATATAGAATCAAGTCAAATACTGGCCAACGGTTTCGGGCGGAGGAGCTGGTAGATGTAAGGGCACTCTTTTGTCCTCAGATAGAGAAATCTATCTCGAAGGCGGATGCAAGGGATGCAGAAGGCATCGGGAACCACTGTATTAAAGACTCGTAGAGTACCCCTAGAAATCGTCATGGCAGTTAGTGACAAGCATCACCGTACTAATCATGGTTCTCGGATGCCAAGACTCGACAGGGGGAGAAATAACAATGATGACAGAGCTCCTCAGGTCGTTAACCAACGAACTCTCTGCGTACTAAAAATACAAAATTCAACTTTTAGAATAGCGACATGGAATGTTAGAAGCATGTATGAGCCTGGTAAACTAAGGAATATAGAACAAGAAATGATGCGACTTAAGATCGACATATTGGGAATAAGTGACACAATGGTCGACTTTTTTCTACTCTAGTAGTACCGACAGCCAACATCGGTATGGAGTAGCAATTAATGTCAGTAAAAAAGTTGCAAAATCAGTTGTAGGCTTTATACCAATATCGGAAAGAATTATGCTAATACAAATGATACAACACACGGGAAATTAAACCTTATTCAGATTTATGCGCCAACCGCCGATAAAACAGAGGAAGAAATTGAAAAATTTTACGATGACCTTCAAAACACCCTACAAAATAAAACATCTAGAGATATAACAGTAGTCATGGGTGATTTTAACTCCAAAGTTGGAGAAGGAAGATGTGAGTCTACTGTAGGACCATATGGACTCGGTGTTCGAAATGAGAGAGGAGAACGCCTTATATAATTCTGCCCAGAACATAATCTTGCGGTAATGAATACTTTCTTTAAACTGCCTAAACGACGCCTTTACACTTGGAAATCGCCAGTTGACAAGGTCGATAAAATCGTTAGAAACCAAATTGACTATATTTTAATAAACCACAGATACCGAAACGCAATACAATCGGTGAAAGCGTACCCAGGTGCAGACGTGGCGTCGGACCACAATCCTCTTGTAGCAAAATTCCAACTTCACTTAAAAAAGATACAAAAAAGCTACAAAAGTGATAAACTGAACATACAAAAATTAGAATCAGAAGACGCCAAAGAAAAGCTGAAACAAGAAATTAATGCAAACCTAGAATCTATACCGGAATCAATTGATAGTGATGTAGAACAACAGTGGCAATTCTTTAAAAATGCAATTATCGAATCAAGTCGCAGAGAACTCACAACAACCAGATGCATGAAAGGAGATTGGATGGCAGAAGAAATCTTGGAAATGATGGAGGACAGAAGAAGGCAAAAGAATATCAACATAACTCAGTATCAACAGCTGCATAATCAAATAAGAAGGAAAATAAGAGAAGCTAAATAGACTTATTTCGCTGGAAAATGCCAAGAAATAGAAGACTTACAAAACAAATATGATAACTTCAATCTTCATAAGAAAGTTAAAGAATTAGCTGGGGTAGCAAAACAAAAAACCTCAAGCATACTATTGGACAAACAAGGAAACATTTTAGTGGAGACAGAACAAAATTAGGAGGATGGAAAGAATATAATATAGAGGAATTATTCCATGACCAGAGACAGGAAAATATATACGAAGATAATCAGAGTAAAGACGAGGGACCTGAAATAACAAAGTCAGAAGTTATGCGGTAAAGTCCATGAAAAATAATAAAGCTGCTGGTCCAGATGAAATACCAAGTGAATTGCTAAAACTGGTCAATGAAAAAAACATAGATCTTTTAGTCCAACTACTGAACACAATCTATTCCATAGGAATCATTCCACGTGAAATGCTAACATCAACATTTATTTGTCTACCAAAGAAAGTAAATGCCAAAGAATGTAGTGATTATCGAACGATCAGTCTAATGTCACATACCTTAAAAACCCTGCTAAAAATCATCCATAATAGAATACACGCTAAGCTGGAGATGGATATTAGTGATTCCCAATTTGGATTTCGGAATGGAGTGGGCACAAGAGAGGCACTATTTTCTTTTAACGTGCTGACCCAAAGATGTTTGGATGTTAATCGAGATCTTTATGTATGCTTTATAGACTACAAAAAGGCATTCAATAAGGTAAAACATGATTGACTTGTAGAAGTACTCAAAAACAAGAATCTGGATGTGAGGGATGTAACATTGATATCAGATTTATACTACAGCCAACGATCAAATGTGAAAATTGGAAGAGAAGTGTCAGAAGAAGTGGAGATAAGGAGAGGGGTAAGACAAGGTTGCATACTGTCGCCGTTATTGTTTAATGCTTATTCTGAAGAAATCATACAAGAAGCTTTGGTAAACGAGACAGTCGGCATAAAAGTGAACGGAAGTTTAATTAACAACATTAGGTATGCCGACGATACAGTCATAATAGCCGACAACTTGGAAGATTTAGAAAGAATAATGAACAAAATATTAAGATATAGTGGAGAATACGGACTCTCTCTTAACATCAAAAAAACCAAATTCATGAAAATTAGCAAGAACAATAAAAAACGAAATATTAACGGTAGGCGGCAAACAGATTGAGAGAGTAAAAAGATATAGTTACTTCGGAACGATAATCACAGAAAATAACGATTATACTGCAGAAATAAGAGTCAGAATTGAAAAAGCACGTGTCAACTTCGTGAAAATGAAAAAGATTTTATGCAGCAAAGATCTGACATTGGCCCTCAGAATAAGGCTAATTAAATGTTATGTACACAGTGTACTCTACTATGGAGCTAAATCATGGACATTAAACTGGAATACAATAAATCGACTTAACGCGTTTGAAATGTGGACATTTAGAAGATTGTTAAGGATTCCATGGGTAGATAGAGTCACGAATACAGAAGTGTTAAGGAGAATAGGCAGAGAGAGGGAAATGGAAAATACAATAAAAGAAAGGAAATTGCAATATCTCGGATATGTGATGGGAGGCGAAAGATACAACATCTTGAGACTCATAATTCAAGGAAAAGTAGAGAGTAGGAGAAGTGTATGAAGAAGACGCGTTTCCTGGTTGAAGAACCTGAGAGAGTGGTTTAGTTGCAGCTCAAGGCAATTGTTCAGAGCAGCTGCCTCGAAGGTCAGAATAGCCATGATGATTGCCAACCTTCGTCGCGGAGATGGCACTTAAAGAAGAAGAAGAAATGGGTTGTTACTTGGAGATTCTGATTATACAGTGAAGCCATTTTTAAGAGGTCCTCTAAAGTAGCCATGAAAAAAATTTTTATAATTAATTCCGTATTAAAACCAGATATGTAACAGAATATTTTATGCATGGAAGAGAAGGTTTAGGTACTATTTTATCCAGTTAAAGTGGCTGTAAAGTTGAAAATATACAACCGTTCTAATCTACAGCAACATTCTATAAACTAGCGGGAGATCAAAATGAAGACAATTTGAAAGATGAATTGCTAAATAAAGACATTATTAAACTTTCTGAAGTTGACGGTGTTTGAGCTAACCTTATATAATATTTTAGTGTTATGGAGAAACGTCAGAAGAATCATTAATATACATGTATACTCGTTTTCATCGTTCTTGGCGTGTGCCTGAAATAAGCTACTACGGAATTTTTAATATTCGTCTCTCTCTGATACACAGATGCGTAATTCAATTGTGCGAGTCACGTTCGTCATGGTAAAGTGCGATGAGAAGGGAATGAAGAGACCACTCACGTCTCCCAGTATTGTAGCAATAACACCGATGCGTTTGGCCGATACGGTGTCGGTGATAAGTTCGGCCTCTTTACGAATACAGATAGCTAGCAGTGACGTGTTTTTTTTAACATGTTACCCTGATCTGTGCAGGTTTGAAGTAGCTGATGAAATAGTTTTTATAAGTAAACAGTTTTTAATTAATTAATAGTTTGAGCTCTTACTGTGTGGAATTCCATTACATAAAATAATACTCTCGACACCTTAAAAATTCCAGTTTATTATAAATTAACTCTCTCTCTTCCAATACCCATTGCAATAATGACTGGTGGCATTGTTCTTGAATGAGCTGGCTAATAGGTTTATAATTGTAGCAATTACCATTGATATTTTATGTTGTTTTAGTCGATTTTAGTCAGTCATTGTTGGAATTTGTTCCGAACAGTTTTACTTATTATTTTTTGTTGTAAATAACTAATTGTTCTATTTAATAAAAAAAAAATGCCGGAAAAAACAATAACAGGAGAAATGCGACAACGTGTAGTTCATTTATTGGAGTATTTTAAAAAAGAAAAAGAAAACAACGGACCTTTGCTTTCGTTATCATCGGTACATGAACGAGTAGCGGACGCTTTGAAAATCAGTCTTCGCACAGTGACAAGAATAAAGAGTGAATACAAGACAGGGGCAGCTCTTACTACACCAGGAGAGTCACGTAATGTACAAAAAAAAAAGAATAATGATGTCAGCGATACTATAAAAGGAGAGATTAGAAATGTACTGTATGGCATGAAAGCAAAAGGAGAGCACGTTACAATTAAAGTTCTAAATACACAATTAAGAAACAAGCATCTCTATGACGGTTCTGATACAAGTTTGTGGCGTCTTATGAAAAATTGTGGGTTTTCATACAAACTAGAAAATAGATGACGAGTGCTATGTGAGAAACCATGTATTGTCTCCAAACGACTGTATTTTTTGAGGCATTATATGAGAAATTTTTTAAGTCCAAGCCCACTTCAGTTCGTTTTTTTAGATGAAACATGGATATTCCTAAAAGGGGCATATAAACGTACTTGGCAATATGACTGTGTGAAAAGCATCAGAAACGGACACGAAAATACAGGTAAACGCTTTGTTGTTTTACATGCCGGAAGTAGGCAAGGATTTGTTAAAGATGCTGGATTACTGTTTTCTACGAAATCGAAGAGTGCAGACTATCATGATTCTATGGATAAAGAGTCTTTTAAAAAGTGGGTCTCCGAAAAGCTGATACCAATGTTGGAGGAACCATCTCTAATTATTATGGATAATGCCTCATACCATAGCTCTTTAATAGAAAAGTTACCGAATGCCAGTTGGAAAAAATCGGACTTACAAGAATGGTTACGAGCGAAAAAAATAATTTTTGACGACGATTCGGGCAAGACAGAGCTATTGAGTCTTTGTCGCCAGAATAAACCACAAAATACCAGGTACGTTATAGACGAGCTACTCCAAGAACATAGGTATCAGGTTTTGAGATTGCCTCCATATCACTGTCAATATAATCCGATTGAGTTGGTCTGGGGCATTTCTAAACAATACTATGATCGTCATATTGGAGAACATGGACGTGGAGATAAAACAGTGAAAAAAGTTTGGGGCGATGCATTAGCTGAGGCAACACCTGCAGTGTGGGCGAGTTGTGTTAACCATACTGAAAAATTAATTCAGGACGACTGGGCAAAAATGGTCACATATGATGAAAATGAAAGTAGGATTATCATCGATTTGGCGGAAGGTTCCAATGATGAAGACAGTTCCAGTGAAGACGCTGACTAATTACCTAATTAATCAAGGTCAGTACGTTGTAACAGTTCAGAATTCGCTACAGTGCTTAAAACTTAAAAAATCTGTATCATTTTTTAATTAAAGTGGGTTAAATAATTAACACTTTTTTGGGTATATTTCAAAATCCTTTTTAAATGTACTTTTCGTTATATCCTGTCCTATTGTACTGCAAGCTAGAAAAATACTTCTTCGCAATTTATACGTATATTCCGTTATTAGAAATTTAATGAAAAATAATTTATAATTTTCTTTTATAACTATTATTTCGTTTGACATGCTACATTTTGCTCCGCCACTGGAGGAGGTAAACGAATCGAGCTTAGACAAGGAAAGACAGATGAAACAACTTATTGCATGTATTTTTACACGCACACGCCAAGAACGATGAAAACGATTATATCATTTTTTATTCGGTATTAAATTTTTCTTTACATAATTTAATTTATTCCTGCCACCAGAAATTGTATAATCCAAAGATACATTAAAACTTTAGTGTGATTTCTTTGAAAATTAATTAAATATTGTGTATTCCGAAATAAATGTTACGTTTATCTTACAGATAAGTAACCTCAACATAATTTGACGTGAAAAGACTGGACATTTTATTTTATAAATAAATGTCTATCCTTCAGAAAACTATCTCTCAGATAGGACAATATTTATCTGGAGGTAAAAAGATCAGCCCTTTCATGCAAGAAGTTTATTATTTTAAAAATTCAATTTTTAGCTCTTTTGAAAGTTTGTTGATTTTAAAATATTGGCTGCGAATGTGGTGATGGGTAAAAAATATAATATAAAACTCGAGCTTTCCCAACAAATGAATTGCCACACTGGAATTACGCTGGCTTTTGTACGTAGATCGATTTCATAACACGAATTTACGCAAAAGTTCAGCGATTCTCCAAAAGTGACTCATTTGTTATGAAAGTTGTACAACAGTCTAAAATCTCATGTTGTTTTCTTCCTGTCCATAAATAGGAGGAAGTCAGAATAAATTGAGTGGAGTGAGATCCAATCAATTGCCGGGCACAATCACTAGTATTTATATATCTCTTTATGTCTAAAGAGGAAGATCCTTCCGAGAATCATCCTGAACTTAAGCTGTGGGAAGCGATGAAAGAGTTTAAAATATTCCAGAAGATTGTAAGGTTAGGTTAGGTTGAAACATGCAACGTTACTCCAGTCGTCAGAGACGAAAATACCACTGAACCTCTAAAAACCACACGAACAAGCTGAATTTTGCCTAGAATATTAATTTTGGGGCCCCAAAAAAGATGCAAAAAGTTTACCACTTCTACTCCCGGGCTTCCCCCTGAAACCCCCCTCGAAGGGGGGTAAAACCGCAAAAAAATCGATTTATACAGAATCTGTACACCGTAGAAAAAAATGTTTCAAATAAAAAATGTAGCTGAGATAATTTTAAACAAAAATGTTAATCAGCTTTTTTGTGTAGAATGAACCGTTCTCTTAGAAACAACGCTTGAAGCGACCGTCGATTTTGCATGTAAGTTAGGCGCGGGACATCAATGTTCAATAAAATTTGTATCAGCTCGACGGTAAAAATTCGATATCTTTTGATTCAAGTGACCTATCGACAAAAATCAAGATGCGTTATAAAGATAAAGAATTTAGCTTTTGTATGCAGTTTTTGTATTTTGCCGCAAATAAACTCAGATTTTATACAGGTGTTAAATAAACGTGACGCGATTTTTGCCATTTTTTATGATTCTCACGAGATCAATACAATCTATCCCTTTCATTGACTGGCCACTATGAATTTCAATTACTAGAGCTTAACCTTTAAAACCTATATCATTAAATTTTAGTTTTCAGTTTTGGTAACAAATGTGAGGCATTTAAAATATGCTTAAAAAACATTGGATTTAAACTTTCATACAACAAACGATCTAAAACATTAAAATTTTTTTTTTCAATTACACTATTACGTTTTTCAATAGAACAAAACTACTGCAATAATATACACTCAAAACAGTTTTCTTAAATGCATTTTCGGTAACGTGTAATCGTTTGTAATGTAAAACATTAAATTCTGCGTTTTTTATTCATATTTCAAGTGCCTCATATTTGTTACCACAACTCAAAATTAAAATTTTATGTCATAGATTTTAAAGATTGATCTCTAAAAATGAAAAGTTTACTACAACAGGTCAATGAAAGTGATCAATTTTATTGATCTCTCGAGAATCGTAAAAAATGGCAAAAATCGCGCCACGTTAATTTATTTAACACCTTTAGAAAAACTGAGTTTATTCTCGGCAAAATACACTCGCGATCATAAAATCCGGGTCACCTTGAAAATTTCAAGTTTTTGGAATATTTTTGCCTCTGGTGCAATAATAACCTTTTTTTAGGCTAACTTATTTTTTATTTGTCATCAATGTTTGTTTTGAAAGAAAAAAAAAACGGTTTTTTATTGTTTTTATTGAAAAAGCAGAAAACAAACCAAATTGTTGATAAAACAGGCATACGAAAAAAATGGAAAATACAGAACGTGGTAAAATGTCAGTGAAATTTCAATGACTAATATCGTGTATTGCCTCCCCTTGCTCTAATAACCTCTTGCAGACGACGGGGCATACTCTCAATTTTTCTCCGGATTACATGTTGTGGTATGTTATTCCACTCTCTCACTAACAGATCCTTAAGCTCCTGTCCGTTGTTAGGAGGAGATGTTAGGGGTTGAATACGCTTTTTCAAATCGTCCCAGATATGTTCGATGGGATTCAGGTCCGGAGACCTAGCTGGCCAGTGTAACCTCGTAATTCCAACCTCGTCCAAGTATTGCATACTGATCGTGGCAACGTGCGTTCGCGCGTTGTTCTGCATAAAAACGACGTTTTCTCCAAGCCTTGCCATGGTATGCATAACATGTTCTTCCAGAATCTCCGTAATGTTTCTTCGTGCAGTTAAGGACCCATTTTCGATGAAGGGTAATTCTGTGCGGAAGTCGAAAGATACACCTCACCAAGCCATGACCGAGCCTCCACCAAATGGCATTCTTGGAGCAATGCAAGCTTGTGAAAATCATTCACCGGTTCTCCTCCAAACTCTTACACGTCCATCGGATCCAGTTAGGCAGAAACGGGATTCATCTGAGAATAACTCTTTGCTCCAATCGTTAATCCCCAAATGCGCATATTGTCGAGCAAAAGTTAGTCGTGCAACTCGATGCGCCAGGCGAAGTGGCGGTCCTGTAGCCATTACCCGAGAAGATAGTCCAAAAGAACTAAATCTTCTCCTGACTGTTGCAACGCTAACATTGCGATTTCGTACTTCCTGTAGACGATTTCGATACATAATCGCAGTTGAGGTACGGTTTCGTAAAGCCTGAAACACAAGAAAACGGTCATCTTGTACTGTGGTCATTCTTCTTCGTCCAGAGCCAGGTCGTCTGGATAGCAAACCCTTCTCCTGAAAGCGTTGAAGCACTCGTTGAACCGTAGAAAGGCTTACGCCAACAGTTCTTGCGACTTGCCGTTGAGTGTGACCGTCTTTCACAAGCGCAACAATTTGTGCCGTTTCAACAATAGTCAAGGGTATTTTTGGCAAAAAATAAACAATAATAAACACTAATAATGGCACTAATAAACACTAATGGTGGCAATAATAAACTTTTGTTCGTTGCGTTTGAACAGAAAGTCGAAGCACAAATGAGACATTTAAAACAAGCGGCAGTTACAGGTACCGTTCATTTTGGGAAGTGTGCGCTTTCCCGCGAAATCGGCACTATTGAAATTCTTTGTTGCAAAGGAAACCGCTAAGCCGACAACAATTCCCAGAAACATGCATTAGTTTGTATTTGTGTTATTATTATTTACAATAAAGCTTGTTAAAAATGAAATATCGGTGATTTTTAAGGTGACCCGGATTTTATGATCGCGAGTGTATAAAAACTGCATACGAAAGCTAAACTCTTTTCCTTTAAAACGCATCTTGATTTTTGTCGATAGGACATTTGGATCAAAAGATATCGAATTTTTACCGTCCAGCTGATACAAATTTTATTGAACATTGATTTCGCGCGCGTAATTGACACGTAAAATCGACGGCCACTTCAAGCGTTGGTTCTAAAATAACGGTTCATTCTACACAAAAAATATAAACGCTTATAAACGCTTATAAACATTTTTGTTTAAAATGATCTCGGCTACATTTTTTGTTTGAAACATTTTATTCTACGGTGTACAGATTCCTGGTAAATTAATTTTTTTTCGTTTTTACCCCCCTGTGAGGGGGGTTTTGGGGGAAGCCCGGGGGTAAAAGTGGTAAACTTTTTTGCATCTTTTTTGGGGTCACAAAATTAATATTCTTTGCAAAATTCAGCTTGTCAAATTGAGCATCAAATACAATCCTCCGATTCCAGCCCAGTAAAATCTGAATTGGTACGTCTGTTTGCCTTCTCATATAATCTCATATTGCTGCAGAGCAATAGAATGGGATGTGAACGGTCTCATTCATTGAAGATTTTGACTTTACGTGTTGATCTATGCCAGCTTCCAATCGTAGTTTTACGTACCCATCAAAGGAACTTTGTTATTTTATTGAACATTTCTGCAACTATATGACGAGTTTTTTTATTTGTTTTTAGATAGAGACTATTCGAGTAGTGCTGAAGAAAGAATTAGATCTACCAATTATTGAAATGTCAGATTCTAAAGCCAGATTAGAGGGTGGAGATGTTTTGTTCACAGGTAAGGTTTTTACTTATTAATTTTCCCATAAATTTAAGGTTTATCAGCTTTCAAGTGCTCCATATTAAACAAACAATTAACGAAGACGACCAATTCAAAGGGTATTATAATTGAATCGGTCATTTTAAAAATCACATATACCTTCTTCTTCTTGTGCCACTCCTATCGGAGACTGGAAATCATCAAGGCTATCCTGACCTTGTTTAGAGCTGACCTGTTCATTAGTGGTACAGCCAAACCACTCTCTCAAATTACGCAGCCATGACATTCTTCTACGGCCTGGATTCCGTTTTCCTTCTATTTTTCCTTGCTTAATTATATTTTGAAGTAATGCGTATTTATGTCCTCTCATCACGTGACCGAAATATTCGAGTTTTCTTCGTTTGATCGTTGACAAAATTTCTGGGTCTTTTCCTATCCTTCGCATTACTTCAAAATTTGTAACTCTTTCAATATTTTTTATATTGTTCTGCTTGAGAGTCCAGGCCTCTACACCGTTTAATAGCGTGTTAAATACGTAGCCCCTTAGTATTCTTAATCGGAGAGGAATGCTTATATCTCTGTTGCAGAAGAATTTCCTCATCTTTATGAAAGTGGCCCTGGCAATTTCGATACGTCTTTTTATTTCATTGTTTTGGTCTCCAGTTTCGTTTATTGAAGTACCCAAGTATTTGTAACTTGATACTTTTTCAATTTGAATGCCGTTTATACTAATATGTGTTGGTCGTGTCATGCTCTTACTGAAGACCATATACTTAGTTTTTTTGATATTGATACTTATGCCATAATTGTTGCGGGCAATATTTATATTTGTAAGTAATCGTTGTAATTCTTCTACTGTTCTTGCAACTAGTACAGTGTCGTCTGCGTATCGAATATTATTTACAACCTCTCCATTGATTACGATTCCTTCGTTTGCTTGCAAAAGGGTTTCCTGGCAGATGCAGCAGCAGTGACAAAATGCATCCCTGTCGTACTCCTCTACGTATTTCTATTGCTTGTGATTCATATACCACATTTTGCCATTCTTCTTCTTCTTCTCGTGCCACTCCTAGCGGAGATTGGAAATCATCATGGCCACTGCGACTTTGTTAGCAGCGCGCCTAAAAAGTTCAATCGAACTACACCCGAACCATTCACGTAGATTACGAAGCCACGATATTTTTCTTCTTCCCACACTTCTTTTGCCCTTAATTTTGCCCTGCATGATATTTCTTAAAAGTTCGTACTTTTCACCTCTCACAATGTGCCCCAAGTATTCCATCTTTCTAGTTTTTATCTCATTTAGAATTTCGCATCTTTTGTCTAAAGTTTGGAGTACTTGCGTGTTAGTGACGCGGTCCATCCATGATATTCTGAGAATGCGCCTATAGCACCACATCTCGAAAGCTTCGATGTTTTTTGTGGTCAACTGTTTTAGTGTCCAAGCCTCTACTCCATACAACAGGGTAGAAAAGACATAACACCGCAGCATTCGTATTCGTAACTTTATATTGATATCACGATTGCAAAAGAGTTTGCGCATTCTATTAAAGACTGATCTAGCGATTTCTATTCTACATCTAATCTCTTTTGTTTGATCAGTATCGTCTGTGATCCAAGCACCTAGATATTTATAACAGGACACACGCTCAATCGTTGTATTGTCTATTACAAGATTAGCTCTGATGTTCTTTGATTTCGTGATTACCATAAATTTGGTTTTTTTCAAATTAATTTTCAAGCCGTAACTGTTACAGTATATATTGAGACTTTGAACGAGATGTTGTAGTTCTACTAGCGTTCCCGTTAGAAGAACCGTATCGTCAGCATACCTTATATTGTTGATCGTCTCACCATTTATTATCAGACCAAGATCTTCTTCCTCGAGTGCTTGTTCACAAATAGCTTCACTATACAGATTAAATAAAAGTGGCGACAAGATGCATCCCTGCCGGACTCCTCGACGGATTTGAATTTCTTCTGTTAGCCTACCCTCAACCTTCACATTAGCTGTTTGATTCCAATATAGGTTGCATATAATTCGAATATCTCGGCTGTCTATATTTTTCTTTATTAGAATTTGTCTTAGTGGTTCATGTTGTACTTTGTCAAAGGCCTTTTCGAAATCAATAAAGCAGGTGTAAATTTCTTGGTTCATGTCTAAACATCTCTGTGAGAGAACGTTCATTGCAAACAGAGCCTCCCTTGTACCCAGCCCTTTTCTGAATCCCATCTGAGTGTTACTGATGTCTACGTCTAATTTCCTATAGATCCTATTATGGATTATTTTCAGGAACAGTTTTAGAGCATGACTCATCAAAGCTATCGTACGATATTCGCTGCATTCCCTTGTATTTGCCTTTTTTGGCAGTAGTATAAAGGTCGAACGGAGCCATTCCCTAGGTATTATTCCAGTTCTATATATTGTGTTAAATAGATCTAGGAGTATTTTAATAGATTCATCGTCCATAAGTTTGAGCAGTTCTACGGGAATTTCATCAGGACCGGGGGCCTTACCACTTTTCGCTTGTTTGATTGCATAATCTATTTCTTCTCTGATTATATCAGGCCCTGTATCATCTGTATATTCGTTTGAGATTTCTTGTCTATCTTTGTCATCAAAAAGTTGTGATATGTATTCTGTCCATCGATTCATTTTTTGTTGTAAATCTGTTATGAGTAAACCATCTGTATCTTTGATCTGTCCTGTCTGTGTTGTTCTTCTCCTTCCTGTCATTTCTTTAATCTTTTTGTGTACATTAAAAAAGTCATATTTTCGCTCCAGTTGTTCCAACTCCTGGCATTGCTCACTTAGCCATCTTTCTCTAGCTTCTCTTATTTTCTTTTTTATCAGTTTATCTGTTTCTTTGTATCTTATCGGATTATTTGTTTTGTGTGCCCTTCTTTCACACATCAACTGTAGTATTTCCTCATTCATCCATTCTTTATGTTTCCTTTCTTTCGGTGTTAAATTTTCTCTCCCTGCCAGCATTACGGCATGTTTAATATTCTCCCATTTTTGGTCTATGTTATCAGTATTTCTATTCAGTTTCTCTATATTTTGTAAATTTTCTTTGATGTTCACTATTGTTTTCTCTTTTATATGTTGTTCACTCAGTCTTCTCACGTCAATTTGTTTCTGTATGTGTTTTTGAATGATCTTTAGTTTTATTCTTAATGTGACTACTACAGGATTGTGATCCGAGCCTATATCTGCTCCTGGGTAGGTTTTAGCTGAGAGTATAGAGTTGCGGAATCTTTGTCTAACAAGGACAAAGTCAATTTGATTTCTGACTACTCTACCTTTGGTGTCACTCGGAGATTTCCATGTGTACAGTCGTCTGTTAGGTAACTTGAAAAGAGTGTTAGCAACTACTAACTCCTCCGCTTGACAAAATTGTACCATACGGTCTCCTCGTTCGTTTCGTTCTCATTTTGCCATATATAGGTACATATACCGCATTTTGCCAAAAATGACTTTACAACATTATCATGTAGTTTCTACCAGCCTCTACCATATCGTGAACAAATCACACTAATCCGATTCCGATCCTCAGTTAACGATATAAGTATTCCAAAAATATTCAGTTCATTTGAAAAAGGCACATATCAGGGATACATGTTGTTATGTAAATGACCCGTTAGGAAGCGCGCTAATCGTAATATTTTTTCGTAAATCGTAAATAGAATCTATTTTCGTATTTTATTAATAATTGTAACAAAATAATGAGGGAGTATTGGTGATATGTTAAGACTTTAACACCTTACTAATAACAAATTGTCTTAAAAGACTAATGACAACTAAAATTTGTTTAGGTCGAGAGTTTTTTGTCGGCATATCCCAATCCACGAACGAAGCAGGAGCCAGAGCTGTAGCAGCCGCCTTTCCAGAGTATCCGTGCACACCTATAAAGGTAACATTATTATAAAAAATATATTTTTACATACTTTAACACCATTTTAGTTCTTATCGTTATAAATGAGTTTTTAGTGTGTTCATTACATAGTTTTAATGATGTGAAAATTGGTTTTTAATGATAGTGTGCCACATAAGGAATACAATCTAAAATTGATTAGAGTTGGACGCTATTGGGTACGTTGCGTAATTCTCAAACGAAACAGTTCCAAAATTCCTTTTATATCACGAAATAAATAATAAAAACCATATTTTGAAACGTTTATACTAGTGTTGTATTAATTTTTCTCCATAGT
The DNA here is from genome assembly GCF_040954645.1 of Diabrotica undecimpunctata. Lineage (NCBI taxonomy): Eukaryota > Metazoa > Arthropoda > Insecta > Coleoptera > Chrysomelidae > Diabrotica > Diabrotica undecimpunctata. The sequence goes on from NC_092810.1 coordinate 36,737,321, forward strand.
TAAGTATCAAAAATGTAGACACTAAATTCCAGAAAATAGTGATGACCATTCTGGGTCTTCCAGTGGCGTACAATTTTTTTTGTTATAGTGAGAACAAGCGCTACTTGTATTGAATAATTTTTACAAATTATATGTACTACTATATTCTAGTCTACAATACAGCCTACTGTACCACTTTTTTTAATACAGTTGTCCCTTGATAATCCGACAGGTATGGGACCAAAGAGATGTCGGATTTCCAAAAGTGTCCGTATTTCGACTAAATAAAACATGTTTTTTAAAAGAGCCAAAAGTTCGTAGCCAATATTGCATTATGACAGTTGACGGTGAATGATTTTTGACAAAACACCGGTTTTCGGTTATACCGTTTTTTTGCTTACGGTTTAACATGGCGGTTATAACCGGCCAAAAAAACCGGTTTTTTATTGCATTATCACAGTTGACGGTGAATAATTTTTTATCCTGGGTCACGTGTAGAGATGGCGGTTTTTGAAAAAACACCGGTTTTCGGTTATACCGTTTTTTTTGCTTACGGTTTAACATGGCGGTTATAACCGGCCAAAAAAACCGGTTTTTCCAAAAATCGGTTTTCGGTTTTTTTATTAAATAGGTTACAAGTTAGCACTTTCAGTTTGCTTCTGTATTTATAAAATAAAATTTGAATTATGGTTTTGTTTGGAATAATTACTTGAGAATAATAATTATGATTGGGATCCAAAATAATACCTAACCTAATTCTAATCGCCGTAAAAACCTAATAACCGGTTTTTACTTTAAAAATAAAAAACCGGTTATAACCGGAACAAAAAAACAACCGATAAAACCGGTTATTGCGATATTGCGAAGTAAAAAAACCGGTTTTCTTAAAACCGGTAGGTCTTTCCCCATCCCTAGTTACGTGTTCATCAGATTCTGTCATTTCTGTAATTATTTCTCCACCTCTTAAGTCAGCATTGAGATTGTCATCTAAAATCTACTATTGTACAACTTGCACAGGTTAGTCATTGGATTCTTTGTTAACTTCTATTGGAAGGAGTGGGTTGTAGGGCCAAATATTCTTCCAAGATTAAATCAGTGTAGTAGGCTTGACTTGTTGCCAGGAAAACGTAGCATTGATAATCGCGTCTTTGATATTAAAGTTTTTCAAAATTGAAGTGATATCACCATAAGTTGACTTACAATATCCACAATGAGTTGTTTCTTGTAGAGTGCCTTGAGAGTTTTAATAACGTTTTAATCCATGAGCTGAATCAATGCAGTATTTTTCGGTAAGTACATTGCCTGGATGTATCCATCGGTAGTTTCGATTTTTAATTCGTCCTTATCAGGATGTCCTGGAGCATTGTCTAACAAGAGGAAGGCTTTCACTGGCAGTTTCTTTTTTCTTAGCTCATTAATCTGTGGGATAAATTTTTTCTTGTACCAATCCAGAAAAACTTCTTTTGTCACCTAGTCACGGCTTTGTCACAGGTACATATTGGTAGCTTCTCAATTTTAACATTTTTGAAGGCACGAGGACTTACCCACGATTAGCAATTTCAATTTGTGGGATCCTGATGCATTCGCTCATAACATGAGAGTGAGACGTTCTTTTTGAAGTTTTCTAACAAAATCTTTTTTTCGCCTGAAGTGACAAATGTATTTACTGGAAGTTGCCGCCAGTTTAGACCGGTTTCATCAGCGTTATAAAGTTGTTCACGAATTAGGTAGAATTCGGTGATCGTTTTGCTCCAATATGAATAAATTAAGATATCTCAGACTCATCTGCACTCAACTTCTCTCCACTTGACTTGACACAACCTTGACTATCACGAAAATCAGTTTTCTTTGTTAATTTCTGATAAAAAACTGAGCTTTATTTTTAAAACATCACCTGAAATAGCTTGTCTGCTTCGTTGTTGCTTAAACCAGATGTGCAGAGCTGCTTCAACATCAAGAAATTTACTCATTTTAAGAGTTTTTCTGTCCTTAGAATCATTCTGTACAGATTTCATAAATTTTTCGATTTTATCTTTGTTTTTCATAATATCGTACTCTAGCTCGTCCAATATCGTAGAATCTAGATATCGTAGTCGGAGTTTCACCACACTCGCATCTCTTAGTAATATCCCATTTATCTTTTAGAGTCAGCGTTTTGTGCTTTCGTTTTGAACTTGTGCCCGCCATTGAACTGAACTTTCTAAACTAATTAAATAAAAGTTTGCCACTACGTATTACTTTATCTAAAACCCTATCGAACCGAATTGCTCACGGAAAACACACGAAATGAAGCATCCGGTAAGAATGAGATTAATGTCGCCACAGGTTTCAGTACAAGCAGACATGGCGGCGACTTTGACGGGAGGTGCGTCAGACTATCGAGCGTGTCGGATTGCAAAACGTCGGAGTATCAAGGGTGTATTGTACTGTAATTTATATTTTGCTTGATATAAAATATGATCTATGAAAATCATATTTTTTGCTTTATAGTGGAGCTATAGTGGACCCGTAAATTGTTTCAGGTTCCGGATGCCAAACACTTGAAATCGTTTATCACAATGGGTGGACCCGATCTGCTGTGTGTAGGTTCAAGTAAGGAAGCGCAAGAGGTTTTGAAGAGGATGGAAAGGGAAGCTACATTCAGTTACAGTATTATTACTTTGCCCGAAGATGATGCAGCAAATGTTTTATATTTAAACAATACATTGGTGCATAGGAGTGTTGAAGAAATACCTCAATCGGTGAAGGTAAATTGCGGATTTTTCCTATTGTTAATAGTAGTTTTATTCGTTTTATAACCATTTTTTGCTGCCATCAAAAGAGTACTTACTTCATTATATACTGTTTCGTCTAAAGAATCTTACATTCTTTGAAACTCAGACCTAGATTTTAGTTTTTTTGTTTTGAGTTACAAAAATGACATTCTTCTACCAAGAGAAGGAAGAATTTCTTCTGCCATGTTTTTGTGAGTCGATTTTGTGATGCCAAAGGAATCTTATCTCGAAAAAAGAAGCTATTAATGGCGAAAAATGGAAACCTCCTGTGTCAATTTTTGCTGAAATTCTGTTATAATCAATTATCCATTCTACATGCTTCAAAAACTATGCTATGTCCATATTTACTTTTAAAAGGCAATAAAGTTTGGGTTAATTGGGATTTTAAAGCATGTAGACAATTCTAGTGAAATGACGTATCGCCAGTGTTTGCCTTATTCACGACGAAATTATAAGCAATATCCATCCACTGTCTTATCTGGAAGTCGTACAGGTCTGGAAGTGTATGCAATAATGTGATAAATGACTTAGATAAATGTACTCTCTTGATAACTGCTTTTTTATTTTAATGACTAATATTGTCTATGTGACACTTCTAGGTTTTCGGTGAAAAAATAGACTACCCTAGACGATGTCTTAACATGTCACAACTCGCTCTGCGGTCGTGTGGATTGACATCAAGCTGTATACTGGTTCGACGGACTCGTCATTTAAGAAACCTTTAAATTAGTTAAGAATGTGTGTTTACAATGTAAAAAATATCGCGCGTTTCTGTGGGTTGAATAAGTTTTTATCGATTTTTTTTTATTGTAAGATCTAGTATAGATATTCGATTTGAAGATCTAGATCTGTTTGTATTCTTAAGCAATATATTTATGGGTTTTGAAGTACATATTGTGGTATTTTAATTGATTGACGATGGTGCAAGTAAGTATTTTTGTGTTGGTACCGTATGGAGATACTTTAGTGTCGTGGTATATGTACTATAACAAACATAAATTAATTCCCATTTATCTATTTTGGGAGGAATTATCGGTAAAAGAATAATTTGAAATGAGATTGATAAAAAAAAACCAAGGTTATAAAGGTAACCTGTGTAATAATACACTATCACATCTATAATGATGCGTTTTACGAATATATTAACTATCTGGAATATATGTCTTGGTCTACAAAATCCTTGCCACTCAAAAGCTCCAAAAGTGGTCATTGCCACTTAAATTGCATACCTTAGAACCCTGAACCCCATCAATCACGTTGAGCTTCAGAAAAAGCTCCCTGACATTCTATGGATCCCAAAATTCTCCCCCAAAATATCTTCCTGGTGTATGGTGTATAGATCTTGTTCAACTAACGGAACTTACACTCACAGGCGTAGAGAGTGTAGTCAGAATCCAAAACGACTTTTCCAGACCCTTCCATTGTAAAAAAGGGACTGAGACAGGGAGACGGCCTGTCGTGTCTCTTATTTAACCTTGCACTAGAAAAATTAATTCGAGAGTGCCATATTAATACGAATGGCACCATCTTTAATAAATCTGTACAAGTGGTCGGATATGCAGATGACATAGACATTATTGCTAGGTCCACAGAATCTTTGATCGAAGCATTTCGATCACTAAGGGCGTCTGCACTTAGAATGGGTTTAAAAATAAACGCTCAGAAAACCAAGTATATGTATTGTACTAGATCAGGCAACCAGATACCTAGACTATTAATTGATGATCTGGAACTGGAAGGTGTGGACACCTTCGTCTACCTGGGCTCGCTGCTGCCCAAAGACAACAATGTCAGCGAAGAAATTAAAAGAAGAATTGTGCTTGCCAATAAGTGCTATTATGGCTTGAGGAAACATATGGCCCCAAAACTACCCAGAAAAATTAAAGTTACCATATATAAAATACTAATAAGGACAGTGTTAACATACGGGTCTGAAACGTGGCCACTTACACAGAACGACCAAGAATTGCTTAAACATTTCGAGAAATTCTAAGGAAAATATATGGAGGAATCCAAGAACAGGGTTTGTGGCGTAGGCGCTACAACTTTGAGTTATGTAGAAGTTTTGGGGAACCTGACGTTGTAAAATGTATTAAATTAGCACGCCTTCGATGAATAGGACATGTAATTAGGCGAGATGAAGATGCAACGATCAGAAAAATTTTCGACCGAAGAGGACCAGTGGGAAGACGAGCCAGAGGAAGACCAAAACTTAGGTATCAAGATAACATAGAGGATTATCTAAAATCCATTGGAGTAAAAGCATGGAGAAGAGTTGCCAGAGACAGGGGCGAATGGAAGATTGTTCTGAAGAAGGCTTTGGCTCATAACGAGCTCTAATGCCACTGATGATCATGATGGATGGTGTATAGCAAAACACTAAATTGGTGACCAGATCTGATCCCATCAGATCTGTTGAAGGACCAGACAAAATTCTTGAATGTAACATATTCATTTATTAATAAAAACAATTGAAGAAGGGGTTAAAACAAACTCCAATTCGCCACTTAAAATGGCATAAAAGTATGAGAACAGAAGAAAATCTGCCGCCTTTACGTGCCCTCCGAAGCCAGTATCTTGCCGCTGAACTGCGGCAGCCCACAGTTGGTTATTGAAAGATATCTTCAAGGAACTACAGTCGAAGGAACCATATATTGAAATCAAGAGACTTTGGTCTCGATGGTAATGAATAGACTTAGGCAAATATGCAAAAAAGTGAAAGATATGAGCGTAAATATGTACTAAATTACTGTGCATTAAATATGCATTTTTTTTAGAAAATATGCACACTGTCAATGGAAACATATATTTAATAATGGTATATTAATTTTAATAATTAGAAAACAATATAAATACATTTAAATACTAAGTAGATAATTGTAATGAACTAATTAATTGTAAAGAAAGTAGTAAAAAAGTAAAATATTATTCCTTAGAATTATGGAAACAATAAATGACCAAATGTTATTCAAAATTTTCCAATAAAATTTCTGGCTTTTGTCTATGAACATATATGTATTTGTAAATTGAGAACTTCTTTCCACATCAATGAATATTTTAAATTCAGAAAAATATTCGATTCTAAATCTATTTTTTCGCAAAAATTACCAATAAGAACGTCAGCTACTTTTTATATACACTATTAATACTTTTGTATATACATACATACTCCCAAGCTAACGAATAGGCTTTACTCCGTTATCTTATTATTTCGAACGACAACAAAGCAAGGGAATAAATTAAAAATGACGCCTGCGGATATAGCTACTTATTGTAGCACTTGAGTACACCTCTCGACTTCTTTGTGTCTCCATTTGGTATCCACCACAAAAGCTTGTCTAAGTGGACACTTAGACTTGATTAAGTGTTAGTCCTATACATATTTGATATGAAAATTGAAGTCTGAAAATATTTTAAACTCACATAGATGTTTATAGGAGTTGTTTATTGTTGTATTGTTTTCGATGAGATTTTTTGTTTACTCGAATTATATATTTTTGATAAAACTTTGTTACGATACGAGTATTTATTAGTAATTTGTTATATTTCGCATAAAAATAGCCGAAAGTGGTGTTATTTTATATCTATTTGCGAATCGTATTATTGTTGTGGTTGTTTTATACATTGATGACTTGGAAACCCACAGAAGTTAGTTTTTACAGTGTAAATGTACGAATTGCTTTCACGACTCGCCCCTTTCAGACTGATTCATTGGAACGTTGAAGAAAAATAACCTAACTCAACCTAAAAGTTATCTAAGCCAACTTAACTTAATAATATTTTCTTCAGCAATATTCCCAATCACGTGATCCAGTATGGCTGGAAATTCATTTAAATTAAATCACTTAAAATTTAACTTTGTATTCGTTATCAATCGAACTCGAAGTTATATGTTTAAAACTATTCACAGTGCGTATAGCAGCCATACTTTTTACAGATATTAAAATATCTACATTAATATATACTTATTAACCTTATTAACCTAACATAACCTTACCTAACTTAACCTAACCTAACCTAAAAATAATTTCTACAGCTGTCATAATAACCTTATTATATAACCCTGCAACATGTTAAAACGCAATAATCGCTAGAAGCTGTTTGTTCAGTATATTTAAGAAACGAAATTTATGTCTCGTAGTATTTATTATAAATTAAATCAGTCTAAAAGTATGCTGGTCGAAAAAGCATTATGATTTTTTCCATCTGTGTGTTCAAAATTGCTGTGAAATTTCTGTCAGCTAAAACATATATTCTTTTAATATTATTGACTGTATTTGTTTTTACCAAAGTCGTGTAATAAATTAATTGTATAGTTATATGTTCGTCTGTTAAAGTTGGTGACAAATTTTACGAATTTATTGACGCCTGTTTATATTGTACGATATACAGTGTTATTCTTTCTTTATTAACAAACTTGGAGATCGATTTTTAAATATTCTTAACCGTTCCCGAAATGTTCAATCGATTTACTCGTCCATTTTTGACATCTGTCATTGAATACGTTGACGAGTGACATTCTTATCAAAGTGTCATGAAAGGATCGGTGTCAGTACCAAAAGCTATTGCGTAATATAGCATAGTTTTGTTTGTCACTTTTTTAATCAATGTAGAAGATTTAACTAAAAGTAAAGAAAAATACTGATGTATTGTATTATATACAAATTAATGGACCACTAATTTGACATCACCAATGTTTAACAGTCAAACGTGCGATATAATCGTAAGTATTATAAAAATTGTCATTCCATTTAGAATTCTATTAAATTAATATTGTTGCTTGAGGGGGAGGTTACTAATAACGTTAAAAATGTTACTTGGGTAATACAGCATATTATAACTTGTTCCTTAAGAAGACGGTAAGAATCTTCAAAAAGTTCAAAAAAATAATATTAAAGATATTTTAGGTTACCATGAACCACACTAAACGTAAATATACGAGAGGGCTCAAATATTTCGTTATTCCTACACCGATGAGAAAGATAAGTTGTTGTAGTCTTTAGGGATAGAGTCCCAAGATGCAATCATATCGCGCAAAAAGACGTGGAAGCCAAAGGCTTGTAATGCTGTATCTACCGTCTAAAAGTTGGGAGCTAATGTCTAACAATTAAACTCATAACTTTCTTAGGGAGCCGATCATATAAAAGATATTAACTAATCGTATTTATTATACTTTACAAAATAAATTAAATTTGAATATTAAATCAAGAAAATGCTACCCATAGCTTTACAAAAATATGTAAATAATACTTATGACATATGTAGTTAACTGGATGGTTGTAGAATGCAGTTAGTGCAATTGCTAGTTTGCACCGACTGTTGTATATTAATCACTATGGTCGACTATATGGTTGAGGGAAGGTCCTTCCCTAACAAGTGAACAAGAAAAATGTAATTTAGGCCAAAAACTAAAATAATCAACCTTGTGTTAGCAACATTATAACTTTTTGATAAAATGAAAGGCAGATATCGAGCACAGTTTATTAATTAAATCTTGCCCAAGTACTTTCGCTTCCTAGAGCATCTTCAGGGGCATTTCGTCAATTTTGGCCTATTCAACAATCATAGAATGTCATAAACATACAATTGTACATTACGCTAGACTACACAAGGACAAATAGTTTAAAATTTTTAAAATAGGCGAAGCTACATTATGGTTGGAGAATTCTCTCTCCTGATGCCTAATGTTCTGATGTTCATTAATTGAATTATTTGATATTATTCTGAGTTGGTCACCATTGGGCATGTCATTTAAACAGGAACCATAACTCTGTGCATAAAGGTATTTATTAATGAGGGAAGATGGATATGAATTCTCAATTAGAATATTTCTAAGTAATTGGAGGGATTCCCTTCAATTAACCGGATGTGTCAGTCTATTTAGCCTACAGCTTAAAGCTTTAATTAGGTTTAATTTATATTTGTAGGGGTGACAAGAATGGTGGTTGAGAAACCTATTAGAGGCCATTGGTTTCCTATACCACCTTGTGGTTAAGGTGTTGTCTCCCATTATAATGACACGCATGTCTAAGAAGGGAATACTATTTGTGGTGGGGTCCTCAAGTTCAGCAGTGAACTGTAAGTGAGGATCAAACTCGTTGAACAAAGACAAGGTGGCCTGTATCTTGTCTGGGGGTAAGGCTAATAATAGGTCATCAACATACCGCTAATAAAAGGAATTTGGAAATCTAAAAGACCCAAACGGTCAGATACTAAATCATCCAATACAAAATTAACTAGGATGGGAGAGATTGAGGAACCCATAGGTGTCCCAAAAATTTGAAGATAATATTTGTCATCAAAGACCAAAAAATTAGTGTCAAATACTAATTGCAACAGCTCTGCAAATACATCCCAGGATACAGGACAGTTAGGTTGGATAGAATTCCAATGATTTCTTAAGGAGGTCGTGACACTAGAAAAAGGTAAATTAGTGAAAAGAGATACCACATAAAAACTCACTAAAATGTAACCTTGTGGAAGTTCAAAGTTATTAATAAATTCACTAAAGTGAAAAGAATCAACAATATTAAAGTTGTTATTATAATTATAAGATTTTGATAGTATATCAGTTAAAAATTTTGAAATATTAATATAAGGTGAATTAATGGAGGAAACAATCCGGCCTCATGCTCAATGTGGGCTTATGTATTTTCGGTAGACAATAAAATCTGGGAGCATATCCATCATAATTATGTAAAAATTTTGCAAGTGGTTGATCTATGATCTTTAAATTTTTTAAATGAGTAATGAATTTATTTATTTTATTAGTGAATTTAGAGCAAGGATTGGTAGAGAGAGGTTGATAGTACCTATCATCATCTAACAACGATTGACTCGGACTGAGATATTGATCTCTGTCCATGAGAACAGTGGCATTCCCTTTATCACTAGTAAGAACGAGAAGATTAGGGTGGGTTTTTAAAAACGATACCGATATGGGTTGTCTAGGGCGATTAGAGAAATTCAACAGAATATTGTTGGAAAGGGACCTAAGAGATAGAAGGTCAGTATTGTCAGCATGTGACAAAATATTTTCAACATCTGCTAAGATTCTACTAACAGAGTAATCTCTGAAAGATGGCTGTAAGCCAAATTTAGGACCCAAGGATAACAACTTGAGAATGTCCTGATATTTTTAATCCACTTGGAAATTTTTTTAAATTGGGGGGTGTCGTTATTAAGTTTCTTATGAAGGTGTGTCATGGATATATATATATATATATATATATATATATATATAATATATATATATATATATATATATATATAATATATATATATATATATATATATATATATATATATATATATATATATATATATATATATATATATTCCACAGACGAAGAATTTGTTGGCCCTACAGACAGTGGTTTTCCCTATCTACCACTGGTGTATTGAGAGCAGCAGCAAATAAAGTGAAAATAGGCATGTTAGTCGCCAATATACGCCCTTACGGGCCTATTAAGAGAAAAAGTCTTAGAAAAAAATGAAATCGTGGTTAAGGAATTGTATGCTGTACTTATACTAAAATAAATATAGTCGTCACTCAAGGTCGGCAAATGTGTCGAATGGAAGCACTTAAATAGTGGAGCGTATCCTCCAATTTTGTTATTGAGCAATTTCCGAGATATTCAAAGTAAACCAACTAGGCCACTAACATAAAAATGATACTTTAGTTAAAGTAAGAAATTTGATACTAATCACCAACAGAAACAACCTTTTACATTAGCCCAAATAGAAACGAATTTGCTCTAATTACCCCAGACGTTAGAGACGAAAATGCCACTGAACTTCTAAAAATCATACCAAGCTGAATTTTGCTGAAAATGTGAATGCCAATTTTGGGGCTCCAAAAGATGCACAAAAGTTTATCACTCCTACCGCTGGACTTCCCCTAAAACCGTCCTCGTAGATGGTAGGGGGTAGGGGTTGCTTCAAATAAATAAGAAATGTAGCCGAGATAATTTTGAACAAAAATGTTTACTAGCACTTATTATTTTTGTCTAGAATGAACCGTTCTCTCAGAAACAACGCTTAAAGCGGCCGGCGATTTTGAATGTCAGTTACGAGCGCCAAATCCATTTTAAATAAAATTTGAATAATCTCGATGGTAAACATTCGATATTTTTTGATCAGACGACTGGATTAAATGGTGACCAATCCTAATAGAGATGGCACATAAGAGGAGAATTAAAAACTATGCCTTGGGATAGTTTTTTTTATAATAAAATATATATAATATTTTTCTTATAGTAATAAAATTTTTTCTAAATGAATAATCTTCTAATAATGAATAATTAAAAATCTCTGTATTACCCAAGAATTTTTTGAGTAGCAAATGCTCTCTAAATATGTATGACAATGTAATTGGATCTTAAAATGTTTAATGTTACAAAATTTATAAAGAAATGTTCCAACCGATGCTCTCGATTTATTTAATGGATGTTATGTAATATACTTGTATGTGTTGTGTACGATATACCACCGGTTGTCACATTTATTGGTTAAGTAAAAGATTCTATTGATATAAGATACGTCAGTCATCTAAATACAGAAAATTATTCAAATATAATTTTAAAATTTCTTTTGAAGAAGAGAAAAGTAAAAAACTAAACGCATTAAAATTTTGAAGTACGGACCTGCTCTTGAACGACCAAGCATGTATATCTCTGTAAATCTGAACTGGCCGGTGGACTCAATTGTTAGGCGATTGGATGAAATACGTTGCCAGTTAATTCCAGGACGCGCTGATGAAACGCAACCGAGAAATTTGTTTGTTAGAATTAGATTTTAAATAAAAAACAATGATTATTACAAGCGAAGCAGATAAAAAATACCTGTATCTTGTTGAGGAAGATACAAAATCGTAAGCAGATACAAAGGACGATAAAAAATCGTAGCAAGCTGCTAATCGTAATGACGTGAAATGGACTTTGAGGAAATGATGTATATCGATGGGGGTTTACTATGAACAATCGTAAGAAATACGTTTTAGGAGAAAAATTCTTCAGAATTTAGGAAAAAACTAATGTTCTCACAAACAGGAAAAGAGAGGCAATTATTTTAATACGAAGGAAATATGGACACCAGTTATTTTAAAATGATAAATAGTAAAACCCGAAGAAAGGCTAGAGCTAAATGGAATTTTGGAACGGTGATATAAAGAGAGAATATTGTTTTTATCAATGAAAGAAGATGCAATCGTTTTGATTTGAACGCTGATACAGCTAATGTGATAATTAAATACAACCCATAGCTGAAAATACAGAAAATACAAATAAATACAGAAAAAAAGAGAAACTGTACACAGAAAATGATGACACCAAATTTTGAATTTGAAATGACATCACCGAATAAAATGAAGACTTAAAAAACCATTTCGATTGTGGTGAAGTTCCCTACGATACACGAAATGACGTATTTTCGCTAACGGCGGAACGATCAGAAAATCGGCATTCATTCAGTGGTGTATATGTGAAGGGTTAGAGCTAAATGTTGGTTAGTGTTGCTCCGTCACTGTTTCATTGGTACAATTTATTTAATTGTAATTTCGAATGAATTTTTACTGTTTTGTTTATTATTATATTCTTACCCTAAATAATGTTTATAGCAATTAGGAGATTATTTTATTAGATAAATAAAAAATATATTTTTTATAATAATTGATAATTCTTTTTTATATTACGAAAGAACATTGTGTGGGACATTTCTTTCACTATTTAGCTGAGGTTGCAATTCGCAATATAGGAAAAGTGTATGTAACTGTTATTGATTAAGTAAATGATGAAAATATGAAAGCAAATCTATCTCATTGTAATTAAAATAAATTTTGTGAAATTTGCAGAAAATTATTAATTTGCAGATAACAGTTTAAAATGTCTGTTCGAGTTTTCCAATGAATAAATGGACTTAATTATTATAAACTACGACAGTAAACTTCAATAATCGACATTTACAAGTCGTGACATAAAAACGTGGAAAATCAATGCAAATGAAGCAATGTGAAGTTGTCCACCAGATACTTAAATGATAGTCAAGTATACTCTAGCGAATAAATATCGAAATTAGTCATTCGAAGTCACAAGTCGAAACTGGTCGAAAGTAGTCGGAATCACGTGTCAATCATGAATTCTCGGAAATTGTGAATGCTATCATTAGTGGGCGTAGGAAAATATGTAAAGATGTAAAATACTCAAATTAGTATATTCTTTTTATTTCAGAAGGATATTTAATTATTTACTAGTACTATTATTATAGTACTACCAACCGCAGATGCTTGTTTCCTCTTTATGTACATAATGACTTCTAAAAACATGCCAAAACGTGTTTATTTGGAAGAAGTTATACATCGAGTCATGCAGTTCATGAATCATATTGTTACAAATACAATTCTCCCCGCAATTGATCCTACGTATTCATCAGTAAAGTTATTTTTGAGAAAACTTTAATTTTCTTTAGTGTCAAAATAAGAGTTAGTCTATTTAATAGCGGAATTAATCAATGTCCTGAAGTTATAGTCGAAATTTGTTTGCACGGCAAAATAAAGACAACATACGAATCAACAGCTGAATCAGCATCTAAATCAATGATTGCTGCTACTACGCAAAGAAGCAAATACTTTCATTTTACAAGCGTCAATAAAGAACCGAAAATTCCGCCAAAGGAAGAACTGGAATATAAAGTAAATGCTTAACTTGCATCGTATGGAACAGGCATGGTAACACAGCAAACGCAACAAAATGAAAAAAATTGGTGCTTGGGAAATAACGAATTTTAAATATTTTTGCTGCTCTGATATCAAAAATGTCTTCTTTTTTCATACTTAGTAGTTTTTTTGGAATCGATTGTATAATTTTAACTTCGCTCGAAAAGATATATAAAGGCACCTGGAAACCAAACGGACTTACAGTAAATATAATAGATCATATTATTGTAGACTCAATACACCAATCCAATATAATAAACGCACCAGGAGAGGACCAAGTGCTGATGCTGATCACTACCGGGTCGAAAGTAGGGTAAGGGCCAGGCTTTTAAACAAAAAAAAAATGAAACAGGTTCTAAATATGAACGATGCAATGTTGAAGGACTCAAAGATACAAACAAAAATATTAAATTAAATATATTAAAACATGAAAATATAAATGAAGAGTGGGATAGGTACAGAATCAACATGAAAGAAGCAGCTGAAGAATTACTAGGCATGCAACGTAAACAAAGAACAAGAACGAATGACTGGTTTGACGAAGCATGTCAGATTACAACGGAAAGAAAAAAACAGCATATTTACTGATGCAACAAGGGTACAGAATCTGACACGCAAAAGAGGAATATAAATAACTACGTAAAGAAGAAAAAATCCACCGCAGAAAGAAGAGAGAAAATATGAACAAAGAACTACAAGAACTATGTAAGCCAACAGAGACAAGACAATTTTAGCAGAAATTGAACAAAAGTAGAAAAGAATTCAAATAAAAGATGTGAAGAGATAAGGAGGGTAATATACTGACAGAACAGTAATTGTATCGTAAATAAACAGTAAATTCTCTGCTATTGACACGCTTCCTGGTAAAAGTCATAGCGACAGCTAAACGATACAATAAACTTAGTGATCTCGCGTATGACTTATTTTATTTTTTATTTGCTGGATTATAACACAAGCAGGCTCCACAAAATATCTAGGTATACATCTGGATAGAAGACTGACTTAGCGGAAGCATATCCTTATTTAAAGGAGACAACTTGGACACAACCTACATAAATTGCAACTAATAACAGAAAACAAAATACTTATCTAAAAATCTATAATAAAATCCGTGTGGTACAATTTGAACTTAGAAATTCTGCAAAGATTCAAAAATTCCAAAAAGTTAGATAAAAGATAAAGTTTTACCAATGGTACCCTGATACATGTCCAATGAAGTGATAGAAAGAGACTTAAAAGTTCCTACTATCAAGGAAGACATTTCAAACTTCAAAGAAAGACTAACTAAAGTGTACGCTGATGACAAACCTTTCCACGTGTGACCGGCGTGTGTATGAGCTGGTCGTAGAGTGGGTTCAATTTGCGGTACCTCGCTTCTAACCGTGCTTCACAAAACTGTCCACGCATTTCCGTGCATCCCAACGCACTGGCGAGTGAGCTGTTCGACGTTAGTCGAACATACTTAATAACTAGTATTTCGTTTTATGCTTTATCTAGCTCTACAATCATCCAGCCTGTTCAAAAAACTCGTGCGACTCTTTTTCAGTTCCCTACTCCCGTAATTTTTATAACTCTTTGTAGAACGTTCTCGTGTTTTGTTTTCGGCGGTTTTCCATGGACAATGGAAACGGTGCAAATGATGCAGTTCAATTGGAATTTACAAGCGTCCACAGATATTCTCTCTTTTATTTCTTGTTAAATCCAAGGCAGAGGTTTCAAAGGACATTTAAATTAGTCTTCGAATTAAAAGAAAAACTGTTTCTAGCAATACTTCTTAAAATACTATAGAAATATATTTGAGAGCTATTGATACTCTGTAATTAAAACCATTAACGCCTATTCCTATTGTTTCCTGTGTTTTTCACTATATTATAATTCCTCAGGGTACCTCTTGTGATGAATGGTGAATGTCAGTAGGGTTTCTCGGGAATTGTGAAGATAAAGAGCTCGTGTTCGAGAGCGATCATCATCATGCGTGGATTTGAAAGAACATTAGACCAAAAGCAATCAAAATATAGATTTGATTTCATATTTAAAAATTGTCTTTTATAAATTCTAACTCGCTAACAAGGGATAGAAATTGTAATTTTTATGACGCATTTCAGAGAAAATGACTGTTTTAATGAACGATGGTAAGTAATAATACGGTACTCGTCAACTAGAAAGAGCCAACGCGGCTTATCTTTAGTATCGTATCTTAGAATGATGTCGATGCGCCATCGATCGGTGTATTAACAAAGTGTTGTTCCGTGATCGGTTTTAACACCGTACGAAAATGGAAAACTTTTTTTCTCGCTGGCGATTATTATGCAGTAATAAGTATACGAAGAATGTTATAAATGTGTTAAATATCTACTTAAAAATACATTTTTATCCCCTGTTATCGAGAAATTGATATGTTAAATATATTTCTGTGGTATTTTAAAATTTTTAAATATCGGTTATATTTGATGGTTACATATTTATCTGGAATAAATGTATAGAATGCAAAAATCATGTTTGTTTTATATGCAAGCATGAATATCGTCTTAGTTTGTTTTTAAATTGCACCCATTTCCTTTTTATTTAACACCTGTTTTCTAGGCTACTGCTGTAACGACTCAATTTCAAACCAGTTCAAATCGGTACGGAGGAAAAAGGCGCTCTAAGCTAAGTGTATCAGCGCCTTCTGGAATTGTAGGTTATCATACAAGGAATACTGAATTGTAGAAATTTTGCCTACTAATTTCTCCAACGTGAAAAACAGTACGCCCTGGGTTATTTATCTACAGTATATTTCACGAATTTGGGACTATTTTGGAGTAGGGATGAAAGCTCTGACAAACGGTCCGCTACGCCGAGAAAGTGTTAAAGAGCAAATTCTCCCAATAATTAAAGCACTATCGAAAACAAGCAAAAATACTGGTATAACTGATAATGTATTTTACATTCATTTATAGAAATATACAATTATTATAATAGAAGCCACAGTTAGCATGCAGTGTTGGTCTTCCGGCGCGCAGTGATGCCGCTTATGTCAGCACAGTGGTAGGTGTGGTAGTTTGGCGATAGACTGAGAAATTAGGACCGTACGCGCTTTGTTTCAAAAATTTTTACTCATTAATTTCTTCTTCCTCTTCATCTTCTTTTTATATAGACATGAACTGTTTTTTAATGTGCCTCCAGTAAGTTGTCGTTCCATCGTTTTCGTGGTCTTCCTACTGATCGTCTTCCTATTGGGGAACCGTCACTTACCGTCTTTACTACTATATTTGTTGTCATTCGGCTTATATGATCGTTTCATTCTACTCTTCTATTTCTTACCCAGTTCTTGATGTTCTCCACCTTGCATCTACGTCGTATATCTGTACTTCTAACTATGTCCTATAGTGTCCTACCATCAATTTTTGTGTGTTTTCATCTCTGCTGTTTCTTTTTGTTCCTTTTTGTCCTCTTTGTGTCAGGTCTTGTTTCTGACGCGTATGTCATTATTGGTCTGACTATTTTGTAAATTCTGCCTTTCGTTTCTTTCCCGATATTTTTATTTCTCCATATTGCTTCATTTAGGCAGCCTGCGGCTATGTTTGCTCTATTCACTTGATCTTCCACTTCGGTTTCGAGCTTTCCGTAGCTAGATAATGTGATGCCTAGATATTTAAAGTCCATCACTTGTTCTATTATCTGACCTTGCAGCTCCAATTTACATCTTAGTAAATTTGCTGTTGTAACCATGCATTTTGTCTTTTTTGGGGAAATTAACATGGTAACTTTTCTGGCGGTTATATTAAATTGGTGCATAGCAGATTATTTTAAGTTGTTTTTCTCTTATTTGGTATCCTTTTTTAGTTCTTTTTTATTATTTCGTCCATAATCAGATTGAACCATAGAGTGAATATCCCTGTCTTATCGCATTGCCAGCTTCAATAGGGTCGGTTAGTCTACTTTTACTTTTACTGTGCTGTTTTGATAGATATTTTCGATCGTTTTGATTATTCTTAGAGGTATCTCTCTTGCGTACAGTAAGTGGATAACGTGTTTTAATTTGACCCGGCCAAATGCCTTTGTAAGGTCCACGAAATATAGATATGCCGGTTTGTTGTATTCTAATGATTTCTCTTGCACTTGCCTCATTATAAATATAGCGTCGGTGCATGATCTTCCCGACCTAAAACCTTGTTGTTCTTCTGCTATTGTTATAATTTTATTCAATTTATTTGTTATCACTTTTGTTGTTAATTTTAGTGTTGTGTTTAATAAATTAATTCCTCTGTAATTTTCCGGGTCCGATTTGTCTCCCTTTTTGAAGAGAGGTATTAGGATGCTTGATCTCCATTCTTGAGGAATTCTGTTTTGTTCTATTATTTTTTGGATTAGTTTTAATAGTTGTTTGGTCAGATTTGGTCCTCCGTACTTTAGGAGTTCGTTCGGTATTCTGTCCTCTCCTGGTGATTTTCTATTTTGTAATTTCCTTAATGCTTCCTTTACCTCTTCCTCCTCAATATTTATTTCTTCGTTTGTCGTCACCTCTGGTGTTGGTGGTTCATTATCGTCACCTTTGTAACAATAATGATAGCAAATAGGGATCGAAAGTAGTCTACCCATGTTTCCTTCTGAATGTGTTTCGTTTTTATTAGTTCCGTAGAAGTCGTGTTCAATCTGTTTTGGGAAACTATGCCAGTGTTCCTTTTTTATTTGTCTAACTAAACTATTCGTTTCATTTCTGATTCGTTTATAGTGGTTCTGTGCCTGTTGTGTTTGTTGTCTTCTGTATTGTAAAAAGCTTTCTTCTTTTCTTCACATTTTGTTTTCACTTCCTATCTAAACGATGGTGTTTTCTTTTTTGATATGTTAGTGTTCGTTAATTTCCTCTCTCCAAGTGATTCTGTTGCTGCGTTAATTATGTTATTTTTTTTTAAATTTTTTCCAGCTTTCCTCGATGTTATCGTTTTCTAACATTTCATTCCCAGCGATCTTCTCTGATATTCTTTTCCTGTAAAAGTATTCCGTGGATTCCGTATTTAGTCCTTCGACTTTGGTCGCTACCTACATCTGCTGAGCTGAGGCATCTTACGTCAATTATTTTTGATGGATGTATATCTCTGTTGTTTATAACACAATCTATCATAGATCTTTGTCCACGGGTATTGTTAAATGTATATTTGTGTTGGTCTTTGTGTCAAAAAATGTGTTGTTTATTCTTAGTTCGTTATTCGTGCAGAAGTTGATCATCAGTTCTCCATTTTCGTTTTTAACATTCTCGTTATGTTTTTGTTTAATGCCGGACATTACTTAATTGCCTATTCGAGCGTTAAAATCCCCCAATATTATCATCTGTCCACTGACTTGATCTACTACTTGTTGTAATTGGTCATAAAACGCTTCCCTTGTTGTTTGAGGCTTGTTATTTTCTGGACCGTATACTCCGATGATGTTCAGGTCTTCCTTCTCCATTCTTATCTTTATTGGCACTCTTTGATGTGATTTTGGTACCTTTGGTGTATTAGTAAGGCTACACCTTCTTTGGCCCTGTTTTCTTTTGCTACTCCACTGTAGATTAGTATGTATTTACCTAATTTTGATTGATCTTTTTCTTTCTTTTTTTTTTCCTTCTCTTTCAGCATTTGAGTTATTTCTTGTTCCCTTGAGTTGAGTGATCTGATATTCAAAGTAGTAATTCTCATCAGGGTTTTGGATGTTTTTCGCTTGCCCTTATTTCTTGCCGTAGTCGTCTAATTCACATTATCCGTACTAACCGGTTACGACTCGCTACGTAGCCGTCGGCATCAGTAAAATATTGTTTTCGAATATACTGAACGGAAACGTTAGGTGTCTGAAACGATACGTTCCGGACAGTGTGAGTTGTTCATATTTAAAACCATTTAAATTATATTTTTCGGAAACTAAACGCTACGTGCTGGATAATATGCCACGACCTTTAAAATCAACGCTGAGGTATATCGACGATATAAAACCGGTTAAAAGAGAACAACCCATATTTAACATATTTATTCTTATATGAATTTTCATAAATATAGACTCAAATAGTTCTCTATTTGAATTTTCTTCTTAATCTTTTTAGTTGGCAGTGTTTTTATAGCAGCTTCGGTTTTTTGGTGGTCGTGCATAAATGAGCAATTCCGGATTTTCTAAAAATAAAAATACATAATTAAAATTTTTAAACTATGATCTAATGCTAAAAGAATTGTCTAAAAAGGGTATAGTAATCCTTACATATATATTTATCATTATCATTCTGGCTTTATGACCCTGTGTGGGTCCTAGCCTCCTCAACAATTTATCTCCAGTCATCCCTATCCATGACCTTTCTCCGCCATCACGTATTCCCATATTTTTCATGTCTTCATCGATGTTATCAAGGAACCTTGTTCTGATTCTTCCTCTTCTTCTCTGACCAAAGGGTCTATCAGGGAGCGTTTTTTTTTAAGCTGGGTCATTTTGTTCCATTCGCATTATATGCCCTATCCACCTCAGACGTCCTATCTTAATATGTTTTACGATTTCAGGTTCCTGGTATATTCTATAAAGTTCGAAGTTGTATCATCTTCTCCACTCTCCATTGTCATTCACTGCTCCATAGATCCGCCCATTAGTACTTTTCTGACGAAACATCCTAACGTGTTTTCATTATTTTTTATTAGAGTCCAGGTCTCTGAACCATATGTTAGGACTGGGCGTATTATTGTTCTGTAGAGTTTTATTTTGCAAATTTGTGCAAATTCTGCGGTTTATCTCTGCGTTAGTATTATTTTCAGGTGCTCCCAGGTATACAAATTCGTTCACTTTGTCCTCATGACGCTTCGATGACGTTATTTTCTATAACAATTGGTCGTAGGAGTTGTAGTTGCATGGTGCAACTTTAAGAATCGTTGGTGGTTCCTCTTCCCTCTCGTCTATTCCCTTTACCTCATCCCTTTCGTCATCCAGGTTTTCTTCTTCCTCTGTATTAAGTGCCTGGTTAAAGTATTCCACCGATTTATTCAATACATCTTTCCTTGTTGTTAATAGGTCGCTATTATTTAAGTGGTTTCGTTTCTTTTCTTTGTATATCCTCTTTTCTTCTCTTCTTTTTGCCTGATAATTCTCTACAGTTGTTCTAGTTCGTCGGGTAAGCATTCTGGCATCCATCGTCAAACCAATGATTTTTACGGTCACAAATTTCTGTTATTATTTCAGCTTCAATGTCTTATTATATATATATATATATATATATATATATATATATATATATATATATATATATATTTAGCGCAATATTAAGATGTAATTATTGGCCTAACAATTTAAAAATTGCAGAAATACTTTTAGAGGTTTGGTATAAAGGATTTCTTGTTAAAATTAAATAATACCACCATTCTTTCGAATTCTTACATCATACTTGAAAACCGACAGTTCAAAACAGAAGTAAATGGAGAAATATCCAAAATCCATTCCTTTAAGGCGGGAATTCCGCAAGGCAACGTCCTGGGACCTCTATTATATTTATTATATACGTCTGATCTTACACATTTAACTTCATCTTTCATCACTAGATGTCTCTAGTAGCATACTCTGGTAATTATTTTTTCTATAATTGCCAGAGTAGTCGGTGCGTTTTGGTTTAGTTTGAGTTTTCTTACAAGCTCTCTCTGATGACGGGAAGACCCAGAAACACGTGTCAGGGAGTGGTAAGAAGCTCAAATTAAATCGAAACGCAACCATTTTCGTATATTTATTTTTTCGTTTGTCTTCACCTCTGGTATTTGTGGTTCATTATCGTCACTCTTAACAAATAGGAATGGAAAGTAGTCTACCCATGTTTCCTTCTGAATGTGTTTCGTTTTTATTAGTTCGTTCATCTCTTTTCTTTGACCTCTGACCATTCTCCATATTACGTTTTGTGTTTCGTAGAAGTCGTGTTCCATCTGTTTTGAGAAGCTCTGCTAGTGTTCCCTTTTTATTTGTCTAACTAAAGTATTCGTTTCATTTCTGATGTTTCAGAAAAAAATGTATGAAGAAATTATTCGTTGATCGTGTAAAGTGTTGTGACACGAAGTTGCTCAATGCCATTGATGAGGATGATTACAGAAACTACCGCATAATGCTATGTTGGCAGTGTTTTCGTACTTCAACATCACATTCAGCAGGTGTTAGGCTGTTTTCGCACATTTCGGCTTGCGTTTACAGCACTACTAGTATCCCACAAACAAAGACTATTTCTATTGAATAAATTCAGAAATTTCATCACTGTTCAAAGGTCAAGCGCTGACTGAGGAAAGTTTTGATCCGACTTCTGACTCTTCCATTTACGCCCCCACTCCATCACCAGTCGGATGTTGGACCCTCGAATCGTCCCTCTAAATGTTCTGACTCATACAACTAGATTTTCAACAACCCATCAAGCTCACTCACGGTCCGATATCGGATCGAACTTCGGAGCTTAAATCACAAGTCGGATTAAATATCGGAAAGTGAATGCCCCTCCTAAGAATTTATAGGAAAAGCGAACACCAGGTACGTAACACTCAGCTAACTATCAAAAGATGATCGAAATTCTAAGATAGCGATGGACAGTTACCATCTGATCCGGCTCAGTGACTGGCAAGATTGGTTACGAATCTTATATCCGTGATCTCTACATAAAGTATGCATGATCGTATTCGTGATCTGCAAAGTATTGGGTTGTTCGGTCTACACTGATTAGTATATAAGTACACTTTCAAAGCAGTTCGAAGTAATTTCTCTAACTACGCAGGACTTGAATTGTCTGCAAGTTTCCTGAATAATTATTAATAGCTTTATGGTAAGAATGATGTAATGTGGAAGTCCAGGTTATCCAATAGTACCATTAACGTCGTTAACTTCCTATATGGCAAAATCATATCCAAGTTCCACATTCTACCGTTCTGTAATCGTGATCTTGTCATGTTGGCTAGGATCAGCTTACTGAATCTACAAAATGACCCCAGCAGGTCATATCTAATTAATATATAAAAAGTTATTGACTGGTAAAAATAAATATACAATTACCTTAAATTCCTTTAACATCTTGTCCGGAAACATTTCATGTGAAGCTTTCTCTTCGCTCCAACAAGTCTGGCAAATAAAAATAATATGGTCCTTTTGCCAGTAATCACCTTCGCAGAGTTTTTCACATTTTTGGCACCTGTCGACGGGCTTATTTACACAGAACATCTCGACGGCGTTCAAGACTTCTGGGACTCCGAAATTATTCATAACTTTGGTTCTTCTACATGTCTTTTTGCTAAGGTTGTAGGTACCTGGACTAAAAAATTAAGGAATTTAACCAAGGAAGGAAGGAATTTATCACCACAGCACAACATCACATTAACCCTTTTACTGCTTAAGCATCAAGACTAATATCTAATAGTCTTGATGCTTAGTCTCGATATCTGTGTTCATTCTTAACCCTTTTACTGCCAAAGCATCAAGACTGATGTCTAATACGATATCTGTGTTCATTCTCAATCTGCCTTCGGATTTTCCCTATTACTTACAGATTTTTCACAAATCGCCATCTAACTTTTGTGCAAAAAGACAGGTCTGCTTTTAGTGGCTATGGTTAATAAATGAAAATATTAAGAAGAAGAAAATACAAATATCTTAGGTTACAGGTTAAAAACTGAGTCTATTTTACTTCTCTACAACCATTACGCAAATTAATATAATGTTAATTGTCCTTAAGTCAAAAGAAATTTCCTCTTTATTGAGTTTCTGGATGTAGATTCTTTTGAATAACAGTCTCTCTTCAAATTCTAGAGGTAGTCAGCGATCATAGTAGTATTCCACCTGCCTTGATAAAGTTGCTCCATTAATTTAACATCTTAATGAAACCTCTCCCCCTGTTCTTCGCTATAATCTCCCAAATTATGGATACTCTACCTACAGTGTGGAGTGTAGTACATTATTCAGAATATACGTTTTGAATTTGCCGCTAACTGTTTTAGTTCAAGGCCCGGACACGTGGGGGGTTAGAAACTCTCTTTATACTTCTCCCTACAGGAGATAACATGCTAGAGAGCTATGTACCGTGGGTCGTTCTGTCAAAATGTCCATTCGTGAGAAAGACACCTATATAAATTATTATTAATTAAAATAGTGAACTTATAACTTACCCAGGATGTGAGTTGTCTTTATCTTTTTTAAATTTCCGCGATTTAAAGGACGAGGTACCATTTTTGTCAAACCTCGTTAAAAATTTACATGTACTATATCGTCCTGGAGAAGGTATTTGACATCCATCGGTTTCTTTAAATCTACAAACTTTACTACATAAAGGATAAGTTCCCACTTTACTTCTTATCTGCAACAGATTGTAAGTAACATTGAACAGGGAAGCACAAAAAGGTTATTATAATGTACAAAATTTACAAATGGTAAATGTAACAAATGTACAAATGGTTCCGATGTAATACTCCGATAAAAGAAAAGACTCAGATTAATTAGTCTATGTCGAAGCATAGTATAGTTCGATGTTGAAGTAATATTATAGACTGGGAGTTACGTAATTTATTTTGTTTGAGCATAGTTAATTTTATAAACAATTTTTAAGACAACAATTTGTTTTGAAATAGCTTAGATTAAATAAATACTTTGCTATGTCGAGTATGTACGTTTAATGCGTAGAGTGGGCGAGATGTGCACTGAGGTGAGATATTTAAATAAATTGTCCGACTTCGAACTAGAGAATATTATTAAGCTATTGGAAAAAATGGAAGAAACTTTCTTGTTCATTTAGTTAACAAGCAATAAACAAATAGCTTTTCGTCCTTACAGAATCACAAGCCCACAGCGGGCTTCTGTTTGATTCTTAAGTACCGATCTATTTTTTCTTCTGGATTTCTGTTATATCTTTTACTCTTTTGTACTTATGGAGGCCGTAGTATTTTTCTTCAGTTAGCTAGAGGTGAATATCATTATTAGAACCAATGGAAAATAAGTGTATATTTAGTAATAAGCGTTAAGAAGATAAACTTCAAGAAGAAGAAGAAGCAACTGAGGTTAAAAAATCGAAAAAACGTATGCCAGGTATGAGGGAAGGCGTTCAAATAAAAAAAAAGGATATTACAGTACGAGGTGTTGTTCCCATAATCATACCTTATTATTTATTGGGTATAGTGCTGACGTTATAAGCTCAGTTTTGTAATATGCTGGTCCAATTTTTGGAAAGAGTTCCTTAACTTGTGTTTTCTGGTAAGAGGAGAGTCCTTTGCCTATCGGACTGGTACGTCTTGGAATCGTGGTACCAAAGCATATTCTAGCTTCTTTTTTAACCTCTACAATATACTCGAAATCTGAAAGTATAAAATAGAAAAATCTACAAAATTTATAGTTCAAAAATTTCTTGTTGACAGTCTGATGACTCTCAAATTGAATACACACACATGCAGCATCCACGTAATACAAAGATTTTTCATATTAAGTTCTTTGTGTAAAATAGTCAGTACTCTTTTATCCATAGACATATAATACAAGATATTCTTTCCCGACATTTTTATTTCTTCATATTTTTCCATTCAGGCATCCTGCGGCTATGTTTGCTCTATTCACTTGATCTTCCATTTCTGTTTCAAGCTTTCCGTAGCTAGATAGTGTGATTGTGGATATTTAAACTTCATCTATTCTATTAACTGACTCTTCAGCTCCAATTTATATCGTGATAGATTTGCTGTTATAACAACGAATTTTCCCATTTTATGGAAATTAACGTGTTAAATTTTCTGGCGGTTATATTAAATATGTCTTCCTATTTGAAGAAAGATATTAGAATGATTTGTTGTGACATCCTTCTTCTTCTTCTTCTTCTCGTAGCACTACAACCCCCCGTGGGTTTTGGCTGACTGCACAACTTGCTTCCATCTTGAACTGTCGTCCATAATAGTTGGGTCAGTGGGCAGCCCCATTGTTCCTAGATCTGACCATATATTGTCTCTCCATCGCATTCGTGGACGTCCTAAGGGTCTTCCTGTGGGGACTTCCTCCCATATTAATTTGGCAAGGCGGTTATTAGGGAGTCTATGGACATGGCCAGCCCATCTTAGACGTTGGGATTTAATCTCTTGGACTATATCGATCGCTCTATACATCTTCTTGACCTCAGCATTTGTTCTCATTCGGATTGGTTGCTATTAATGTCGTGATAAGGCCCAAAGATTCTTCTGAGGATTCCTCTCAAAACATCTAAGTTTTCTTTCAGTTTCTTTGGTCAGGGTCCACGTCTCACACCTATACATGAGCACCGGTCTAATCACCGTTTTATATATTCTAATCTTTGATGTTCGTGTTATGCTTTTAGATTTAATAGTATTATGGAGGCTGTACATACCTACATCTGTTTGCTGCCTGAATTCTTCCTTTAATCTCTTCCGCGATATCGTTATCTGCAGTGATTGTTGCTCCGAGATATTTAAAAATTCCACTCTTTCAAAGTTATTTCATTTTGTTAGGTTTATTGTCACATTTTGCCCTATTCTAACTCGTCCCTTTTGTCTGTTGATGCACATGTATTTGGTTTTCTATTCGTTTACCCTTAAACCAGTTTTCTTTGCCTCTACCTCCAATTTATTAAAAGTCTTCTTCACATTGGTGACAGTGTTTCCCACAATGTCAATGTCATCTGGGTATGCTAGTAGTAATTTTGGTCCATTTACTGTCAGTAATTCTGTTTTAAGGTGTGCTGCTCTTACTACTTTATCCAGTATGATATTAAAGAGGAGAGGTGACAGCGCATCTCCTTGTTTCAGGTCATTGCTTATTTCGAAAGATTCTGAGAGTTTGTTACCTATCCGTGCTCTGCTGGATAAGTTTTTTTGGAACTGAAAGTTTTGCCATTGCATTCCACATCTGATCTCTTTTAATGCTGTCGTACGCTTGCCGGAAATCTATAAAGAGATTATGGATAGTTCTATTGAATTCCCATCCTTTTTCAAGCAGCTGTCTTAGAGTAAAGATCTGATCTATGGTCGATCTATGTTTTCTGAAACCGGCTTGGTATTCCCCCATGAAATTTTCTACAAACGGTGTCAGTCTACTTAATGGGATGTTCGATACGATTTTATATGCTGTATTAAGTAGGGAGATGACTCTATAATTAGAGCACTTGGTTTTGTCTCTCACAACAGCATAGTACTCTGTAATATGGTGTTATGTTCTATTATTGTTTGGATTAGTTTTAATAATTATTTGGTCAGATCTGGTCCTCCGTACTTTAGGAGTTCGTTTTATATTCTGTCCTCTTCTGGGGATATTCTATTTTTTAATTTCGTTAACCTTTACCTCTCCCTCCTCAATGTTTATTTCTTGCTTTATCGTCATTTCTGGTGTTCCCTAGAAGTCGTGTTCCATCTATTTTGAGAAGCTCTGCCAGTGTTCCTTTTTTATTTGTCTACTGAAGTATTCGTTTAATTTCCTATTCGTTTATAATGGTTGTAGGCCTGTTATGTTTATTGTGTTCTGTATTGTAAAAAGGCATTCTTTTTTTCTTCACATTTTTATTAATCTCGTACATCTTTATTCATCGATGCTATAGGTGTATTTTCACGTTATTTTCTTCGGTAGTTGTCATTTCTGATCCTCTTTTATGTATATCATCGTCGAATGATTCATAATCACGTTAAACTTAATTGACCACTATTTTACTATTAACAGTAGAAGACAAAGATTCCTTATAAAGTTTCACAATTTTTTAATTTGTTTTTATTACCTACCAATAAACAATTCAAAAACAAAAATTTAATGACAAAATGCTATTTTTTTTCTCTTCCATTGGAAGTTTCAAAACATTTGCGCACTTTTCCTTTATTTTGTTTACGAAGAAGTCATGGATAAAATATAGTACGATACTCGCTTATAAACAATATTGTTAACTTAGTCAATTTGCGACTATCACCTAGGCCTGATATATAAAATTTTTATTAATATATAATATTAAATATATAATATTAGAAAAACTATTTATTTTTACATATTTCAATACAATCTCTAACTACTCTTTTGAAAAATCTGATAAGTTTACTTACCTGTCAAAGATTCATCAGTTGGCATAGCAGAACAAAAGTTATCTGACGGTCTTATTTGCGTGTATAAAAAATGATATTCGTGACTAGATATTAATATTTTTGATTTTCTCGTGAATATAAATCATCTCCGATATTAGAATTTGAAAAATACACGATATAAATTAATATCGGAGCAAGGTACCATCATTCCGATTCCCTGTTTTCTAATATCTATGTCAAACACATTGAATTTTTCTTAGTGATAAATCCAGGTCAGGCTTAGTCGAGCGATATGTTATTTACCGTTTTCTTTTAAGCATTTTTAATCGACAAAAGTTAGTTTTCTTATACGAATCTGCAAATTTCAGTGCGAGAGGAAATTTAGACCAGGGAAGTAACAATTTTGACAAGAGACTCTTTGATACAGGTACCTAACAACTGCTTTTGATAAATTTGGTGATAACAATATGTAATAGGTAAACAAAATATACAAAGGATTAAATGTCATTTTTTATTTATAAACAATGTAAGATCACTAATTGATTTTAAATACTAAAGGTGAAGACAGGTGAATTATATGGAAAAGTAACACAATTTTACTGAGAGAGCATAGAAAATCCTTTAAAATAAGTGCTTGTAAAGTTATTTTTGTTAATTTGTTGCTTAATTATTGTAAAAATAACACAAATAGGTAAAAATTACAAAAAGTTTCATTTAATAACAATTGCAAAAATAACTTTACAAACTCTTATTTTTAAAAGATTTTTTATGATTTTTCTGTAAATTATTTTGTAGATTATGTCATTTTTCATTTTTAAATTGTTTATAAGTAAAAAATCTTCTCTTAAAGTCTTAAAGTTTAATCTTTTGCATATTTTGTTAATTACCGTAAAATTGGGTGTAGTTGAGCGCTGAGGTGAATTTGACCATGATACTATAACAAACAAGGTATGCTCACTTGACGTTCTAATTTTAATCGACTTTGCGCATGACGTCATAGCGAGACAAAGCCAGGGGACTTGTGTGGATCTTATTTTAACGATGCTTCATATGGCAACGTTGTTCCATTACTGTAATGAACAACTTCGAAACTTAAACTGTTAACGGTAAGTATACCTCGATGCCATATCGTGTACTAAGAAGTCACAACTAGCTACTTTCTGTGAAAACGTGGTTTGAAAATTAATAAGTAATTTGTAAATTTAATTAAAGAAATATATGAATCTTCGATTTGATTGTGTGTATTACAAACAAAATAGAGATTGCTACAAAACATAAATTAAATATAAAAGGCCGGCAAAATGTAAAGAATTTGAAACATAAGTAAAAGCAGGTCATACTTCAGACTTTATGAATATCATTTAGACATTTATTTTACAATCTTCGGGATTTTTCTCTTGCGGATATTGTAATAATTATCTTTAATATTTTTAATTAGAATTAGTATTAAATAGATTTTACATATAAAAAAAGTAATTTTACATCTTCGCTAACATTTACGTATTTTGCAGCTTCTGTTAGATTTTTTAAATAATTTTTAGTTATTTTTAATTTGTTGTTGTTGTTATTATAGTTACGAAAAATATGTTCCAGTTCACTACATATAGTTACAAATTCCAGTGTTGGTTTGAGTAAACCACCCTCAGAAACGTGGTTTACCCAACTAAACGAGTTATCGTTAGCGTCCGGAATATATCCAAGTATTTCTTTTTTTTTGTAACTTAAATGCAATGAAACCGGCTAAATTTTCCAATCAATCCCATTCCAGGTCTTTTATATTCGAATTAATAAAATCCCGATGACTGTCAATTAAATTTTCAGGGTTAATTTCTGTGTCACCACTAGGAAGGTTTAGCGAGGAAAAGATCTCTTCAGTAACAATTTCATAATAATTAATTATACTATTAGCAGTAATATTCCACTATAGTTTTTTTTGAACAATAGTCAGCTTCTGTAAAATGTTTTGATCATATTCTCGCGGTTTCTACATTAAATTTGTCTCGCTGAAAACACTTGAAGACCCATACTTTACGCATTTGTTTATCTCTAGGAAACACAAAAAAACGTCACTTCTAAAAAGATTTACTTTTTTTATTATAATTGTTTAAACAACCCACCACTGCACAATACATTATGGCAACCAAATAATTAATCTTCTTTATAAAGTAGCTACAGGTAGTAGAGAGGAAGTTGCGTACGATAAATAAATTAGGTGGTATTAAGACAGTAAACTGAATGTTTTCACCACAAAATTTATATAACAATATAATATACAAA
Organism: Diabrotica undecimpunctata; assembly: GCF_040954645.1. NCBI lineage: Eukaryota > Metazoa > Arthropoda > Insecta > Coleoptera > Chrysomelidae > Diabrotica > Diabrotica undecimpunctata. The sequence goes on from NC_092810.1 coordinate 36,767,056, forward strand.
GTCTCTACTACATCAATGAATAAATAAAAATATCATTCAGTACGTTTTGAATCACACAGGATAGCAACAGATAGAGCATTTAAATTGGCATCATTAAAGTTGTCTCGGGCTTATGTCACAGGTGTGTGAGAGAGATGCAAGAACATGCGCGTTGACTTATCTTGTTAGAACAGTATCATGAATTTGACTGACTATTTCACTCATCTTAAAATTTTTACATAATCTGACCAATCACAAACCAAAGACAGCTTGTGTTATCGCGAAAACACCAACTGTCTTTCAATTCTGATTGGTCTATCAGCTTCGTGTTTTCAACGACGTAACCATGGATACCGATCGCAAAGCAAAGTTTGACGTTTGCCAAAAAAATTATTGTAGTCGTATTGTAGTCAAAATGAGTCGTTTCGGTGGTACTTCAAACGAAGTTATAAATTATTATACCGAGTAACACAAGAAAATCTAAATCTTATATATGGAGACAATTTATGATGTTCTGTGTGGATTTATATTTATATATATATATATATATATATATATATATATATATATATATATATATAAATCAATAAAATGTCTGCAGAAAAGATAGGATTAGACACTAAAAAAGTGAAAATAACGAATCACTCTAATTGTGCCACTGCAGTTAGTCAGTTACTACAATCTGGCGTTAGTGAACAACAAGCTATGAAAATTACTGGACATGGAAGTTCGAACTCGATGAAACCGTATTTACATCTTAGTGCCGAACATCATCAGAACATAGTGAATACTTTTAGGAATACTCCAAGTACATCAAGTAATAATAGCAACAATACATTGTATCCACCTAATAACGGTCATACTATTCAAAATTTTTACAATTGCACCGTTTATAATAATTATAGTCGAGAATAATGTATTTTTTTCGTGTACAAATTATTTATTGTTATAGGTAAAAAATAATTATAACAAATTATTTATAGTTATAATAAATATTTCATGATTATGACTAATTGTGAATTATTCAAAAAATGGGTAGATTTGGGTTACCAAGATCAAATGTATTATTATTAAATTCCTTCCTCTCATTCTACTGAATTTTTGACCTATCACTTTGTTCATGAAATAGTCTAATAAAATACCACTCGTGATTTAATTTAGCTTATAAGTCTGTCTTTTATTTCTAAACTCAACTGAGTTTCTTAAAGAAAACACCACTCGTCCTACGGACTCGTGGTGTTTTCAATCAACTCAGTTTCGTGTAGAAGTAAATCGACAGACTTATCGCGAAAATTGAATCACTAGTGGTATTACTATTGAAAAGTTCGAAAATGTTTCTAACATGCGTATTTTTTTTTGTTATTAATATTAGTAAAGTTTATGCTAATTATGTTCATTGTAAATGTATGTTGAACATATTTTATGTAAAAATTAGGAGTTCTTTTCTTGTATATACTAAAAACGCGGCCTCGAAATTATTAATTTAATTTATAAGACAATGAATATTCTTAAACTTTGATATAAAAATCATTTTACTAAAAATATTATTGGCAACTGTTGGTAATATTTCAACGAATCATTAAATGTAGATAATACTACCAGTTACTAATTTTGAATAAGTTTTTAAATTTCGTTATAATCTTAAAATTTGAAAACTTATGCACTTTTCGCTTGAATTTGGGGCGAAGTTGAACGCCGGGGTGAAGATGTCCATCAGGTCAAAACTTGCAGGATCTTACATCGTACCGTGATCGTAGCTACATGATTTATTTTTTTTTGTAAATGCACGACCAAATACTTACCATGTCCGAATAGTATTATTTGGTTTTTTCCTGGTTTTTCCCTCATAATTTACTATGGAATCACTAACAGGAGATTTTTACTGTCATCATGGCATGTGTTTGTCTCTTTAAAGACGAATTACATGCTATGATTTTTTCTGACGGATATTCTCAAGTTAAAGTTGATTTCATGTAATCGAATGAACTATCTTACAAGTAAAGTCGTCCCAGGAACGCAACTCAGCAATATTGGCAATATAATTTTAAAGTCGTCTACTTTAAAATATACAATGTATGTCTGAATTGTCAATGTAAATGAGTCAGATAAAATTAAATTATTGGAAGAATTTTTCACCAAGTAACAAAAAAACAAAATTTGTTTAATTTACTGTTTGTATTTTGAAAACGATTTCCGAAGTGGAAATTTAAACGTCAATAAACGTATTTTAACCTTTAATTGTGGCTTATTTCCATTTAAATAGTAAATTTAATTATGCTATTTAATTTTAGCATACTGTATACATAGTTTGCCTTTTGTTAGTCCATTTAATCCGATGTCTAAATTATTCAGTTGCATTATAGCCGATCCGACATATTTGTTTAGAAATTTTGTAGCGGTAGGAAGAGACTAAATAGTACAAATAATTTGTAAAAATTCTTTAATATAGCTACATCTCATTCTTACAGAAAAAAATCGTACGCCACTGTAAGACTAAGAATAACATTATATTGGTCATAACCATTTCTTAAAATTTAGATACTAACTTATGACTTAACGTGAATTTTGTGGTTATTTAAAATCAGAAAATATTCATTTAAAAATGTAGAATCAAATTAAATTGAAAGATAATAAAAAGATTTCAAAAGAAGCAAATTTTGGCTTAGTCAGTTTTTGCCGGAAGCATATGATAATAAACAGTAGCTAGAATTTAATTATTTGTTGCTGCGATATAAAAGGTTATCTTTTACTTTTTCGTACAATTCGTCACCTTTTATTTTTGTTTGACTATTATTAGATTATTTCTACAGATTTAGCCATACGGCTCACACTCCCTCTAAGCGGAAAATTCACTGTCCCCAGATACCTACGGTATCAAAAGGATTGAGCTCTGATGGAACTATTTCCGTATTATCGAGCCATAGGGGACTAGGTATGTAGGAGTATCTCCCAAAAATTTTCGTGCACATCTGGACGTTGCTAGGTGTACAGCTTTTTGCATGGCCTTGTAGAGATGTTCATTTAGACTCAGTTGTTTTATGTTCTCTAGTAGGTTTTTGGGAATAACACCAGTAGTAGATAGAATAATAAGTAATTTCTGGGTACTTTCCATTCTCCATTGTCTCCTGACTTGTATTTCTAGATCTCTGTACTTGGCGATCTTTTCGTTGTATTTACCACGCAAATTATTGGTGTTAGGTAGGTAATATTATTTCTCATGATTTTTTTTGACAAACAGTTCTTTTACAAGTAATAATATTAAACAACACAACGATTAATTATAAACTTTTATTAAAAAACAATATCATAAATTTAACGGAAATATTTGATACCCACAACAACCATAAATTTTTCAATAAAAAGTTCAGAATCCAAACTGCTATATGCGCCGCTCGACCAATGAGAGCATTGGCTGTATTGGGCAGGGCGTGGTGGATGTCGTACCTAATCAGTTTCACCTCCTTCTGAGCAATTATTGGAGAAATTATGTTGTGTACCATTTCTCTGAAAATTGTTCCCTGATCTGAAGTGTCTTTCAGTGATTCCTTGCACAGCTCTATCCTGGCAGAATGAAGTGGCACGTATCTGCGGAATATAGTATTAGAACGTTTAAAATAATCTTTATTCTAAATACACCATAATAGATAAGCACGCGTAGCGAAATAGATAAATCGTTCGCTTTCACCTCAATGCTTAATATTGTAACGTAGACTAAAATGATTTTTTTTTAACACAAAATAAACGAGATGGACTGTAATAAACGAGACCCCAAATAATTAATATATATTCATTATGGGTGATTTAACGCCCGTCCTGGCAATGATATAGTTCCAGGAATAAAACAGCTATATAAGAAAATTGGTATTGTGCAAAATCCGAATGAAACACATATATGTGATAACAAAACACCAGAATACACCACAAAGATAAAAGTCGAAAGCTTACAGGATGACTCCACAAGATACCTATTCCAAAAAAGGATAATCGAAAAAAGCAGAAACACTATATCACAGAAAGTGATAAGGTCGAAGAAAGAAAGGATAAGGAAGAAGAAAAATCTTAGCCTTAGCCAAGCAAGTTCTTGATGAAAGAAATATAAATAAAAATAAATCGTTCCCAAGAACTTCATAATTTCGTAAAGAAGTGAAGGGAAAATGTAAAAAAAGTGTTCAGTAGGTATAATGTATAATAATTTATTTATTAAATAAACTAAACGCCTTCACTGACTATCAACGTATCTATCTATCTATATAAAAGGCTATGATGACAGTGACAGTCACACTGTAATTCCGGTCACTAACGGCGCCATCTAATTTTAAATAATATTACTGTATTAATGATATATTAATATAATTAATTATAATAATATTTTAAGGTAGAATTTATTATAAAACAATGTAAAGGTTTACGTTATTTTAGATTTAAACCTTCTTTCCTAGCGCCATCTAGGAAAGAAAATCTGAACTACTTAAATCTGACATTTCATTTATATTTTGTTCTTGAAATGATACGTTCAATTAAAAATACTAACAATATTATTTACATATATTAATGACATATTAATTACATAGATAATTACTAATACGAATATTTATTATTATTTTTTTTTGCAAAATTGACAAAATTCTTGGTTGTTCTAACTTAAAGGTAAGATTTATTTTGCAAAATAATTTATGTTAGTTTATATTTATTTGGTTTATATGCAAGAAGGTACATGCTGGTTTTGTTCGTAGATATATTTCATAAGACGTCATTTAATTGTTTTAAAACTTTTTTATAATAACTCGAGAAATACCGGATCAACCTTAACTTCATCTAATTTAATTACAGTTGCACGTCATCCGCGTCATAGCCATGAGATTACATGATACCAACACGAATATTTAGGCGGTAGGTGTGTTCTTTTTTAGAATCACTTTGTCGATTACACTGCATTACAGCCACTAGACATATTATATAAGCGTAGAAATAATATTTAAAGATTTCTATAAATGTTAACTTAAAGAAATACACAATAATATGTTTCATTTAATTTGTATAAATGCATTATAAAGCGTTTTTATGAAGAACATTTGTTCGGAACACACTGTAACTGTAATAGAACGAAGGTGATATTTTTCATAAATTGGTAACACTTATTTGACATTTGCCATGTTGACACTTTTTGTACTTTATTATTTTGAATTTTAAGTGAATACTTCTTGTTTTATATTTTTACCTATTTAATAAAATATGTTCTTTTTAGAACAAAATTAGTGTGTTTTGTTTAAACAATGCCAAGTAAGAATTTAAATAGTCGTTGTAAGAGATGATAACTTCTTTGATTCATTATTTATAAATTTGCAATAATTATGTGACCTATTTGATTTAAAATGGATTCAGGATTTTTTAATACTTTGACAACTATGTCAACTACGATTTCTGTCAATGATAATGACGTGCAACAGTAAGTAAATTAGATGGACTGTAGGTAATTTTGATTTTAAAATATTTTTATAAATCTGACATTTCAATCATATTTTGTTTTGAAACGATACAATTGATTTATTGCTAACAATTTTGATAATGACGTATAATATATATTATACCTCATACGTTACTGGTTTATAAATTTATAAAGAAATATTTAATAATATACTTATTTAATAAAGAAATAACATTGCCTATAAAAAAATAAAGGCTTTAGAAAATTTATAAAATAATATATATTGCCTATAATTGATTTAGAGCGTGTATATCACTTCTACATATTTCGTAATGACATTGCTTCTTTGTATCAAGTTAATATGCTAATTTAGGCACTTTTTTTATTTATTTTAGTATTTTTTTGTCAATAAATAGACTTTCTTTGGTCTTTTTTATCCCATTTAGATATGTGTTCACATGCACTTTATTGTTACGAGTATTTATATTATTAACCTAACGTTGTTTAAAACAACTGTACGGAAAGAATAGCTGACACTATTTTGCGATAAAAAGTCGTATTGATGATTTAAATAGTTTTTTAGTGTTTTGTGGTGGATGTAGCATAGATCGTCGGATCGTGACGTATGATACATCATTGGAAAAGAGAAGGGGTAGTGAATATGTTAAGATAAAAAAAACACACATGGCGACAATGCCAAAAGGGTATTATATCATATCTCCGTTGTTATTGGTCGATTTGAGGGTTTGATGTGTTAAATGAAAGATAACGAAATAAAAAATATATTAAGATAGAAAAAACAAATAAAACAGCTACCAACAGGGCAGTACACAGTATCTTTAATATTAATGAACGTATAGCGACATAGAAGATATCATAGGATACTATGAATAAAAATATATTTACTGTAAGACAAGTTTTGATTTATTGTCTTAAAGAAAGCCTCGCGCTGAGTACAAAATAAACAACTGACCGAATCCTAACATGCGACATAACAAATGAAGGGGGGATATAACGAATATATTAAGATAGAAAAAACAAACAAAGCGACTACGACTACCAAAAGGGCGTTACACATCATTTCGTTATTTATGAACGTATAGCGATATACGATATGACACACGGTGGATGGATGATAATAGACACACTATAAGGTTAAAATTTGCTTTATTGACCTGTAGAAGGCCTCTGGCTGAGTACAAAGTAAACAACTAGCCGAATCCAAAAATTTAAAATTAAATTTGCTTTTCATATAACATTATGCAATCACAAAAAAGGCAATCATTTTTGTGACATTTTATATACTAGTGACTGAGTCTATAATATTATACGTCTTTGGAATATCGATCGATAAAGTACTTACCTGTCTTGGCCAGAACCACACAGGAGAATATTTTTGAAGTGGTGCAACGTACTGCGTTGACTCAAACGATATAAAACGACTGCTTGGATCGACAGAATCTTTTAGGCATAGTTGCAGAAGCGACCCGGATTTTTTCCACTTTTGCATAAACCACATTCCTGAAAAGTAGTATATATAATACACCTATATACATAGTGAAAAAAAGTCAGAAAATGTCTAATTATCTCGTAAATGGATGGTCCGAATCGTACAAAAACCGGGATATGCCTATTCTACAATACGGGGATTTCAAATTTATTGCTTACCAATAAATCCTTATCAATACTAGTTCAACCATATGTACCAATTGGTATGTTATCTAGTCACGAAGGTCTTCAATAAATAAAACTTCTCAGTGCCAAATAGTTTTGAAATAATTCAGTTAACTTGAGTTTTATTGAAAAGTTTGAGTTGTTATATTGAAAACAGATGGTTTTAAATGAAAAAGTGCGAATTACTGTTGTATTGATGAGGGCTACGGCGATAGAATTCTAGTGAAGTAGCCAACGCACTCAATGATTAGCCAGGGGCCGCCGATAAGGTGTTGGCCGCCCGTGTGCAACTTAATATTTGCCGCCCCCCTTCTAACACTTTAGACATACATACTATTATTTAAAGAAATGTGCAGAAGATGCTTGATACTTGAACATTTAGATTAATCTCCATGATCCAACGTCCAGAATATGTATATCCTAATTTAAACGTCCATTAATTAAAATAAACCGTGAATAGAAACATAAACACATAAAAAAACTAAAAACGCACTTTTCGGGCTTTCGTCTCGGAAAACTTTTTGACAATATCTTTAATGCCCAATGTTGCACACACTTCATGTTCTATAGATAAAATTGCTAAAGCAGAAAGTCTATCTGGCTTCATTGAGGATCACAAATAGTTTTTAATAATCTTAAGTTTTGAAAACGACCGCTCACCCGTAGCTACAGTAACAGGTAGAGTTAGGAATATACGTACTATTATAGCTAAGTTGGAAATGTTGATACAAGATTATTTTCGTAAATATATTCAAGAATATCACTAGGACTTTTTTCTGCGGAAAAAAATGGTTGAATAGCTTTAATCTCTTCATATAAATCTTTCACGGTTGCACTAATGTCAGCCTCTGAGCTGTTTATGTCTTTAAGGGCTTGATTCACTTTCTCACAATTGGTTTTAAGTTCATCATCGCTTTTAACTTTGGTTATGCCATATATTACACTAAAAATGTCTCTGTGCTGTTGAAGTAATTGGAACCGTTCTTCAATTGCTGTTATGGCAGCATCCAAAATCATAAAATAAAAATTATTTTAAATGACAATTCCGGAGATAATATAGGTTCATCAGCTCCTTCATACTCAAAATGCACTTTTCTTCTTCTAATTCGTTCGGTAGAGGAGCTAGGGAAATCTTCTTCTATGTTAGCTTTTTGTAGATATATCTCTGGATTCGGTTACAAAAATTTTGAAATGTTCATCAGAACGTTTGGTTATGAAATATTTTTTTAAATTATCAAGTGCATCAAGTGAAGATTTTATGTAAAATTTTGGACTTTGAAGGATTTTGCTAACCACGTTTATTTTACTTAAAATATCTTGCCACACTACAACAGAACACATGAATTTGAATTTCCAAATTTTATTTTTAAGGGATTTTGCTAAAGTTCTAGTATTTATATCCCGTGTGTTATCATTTTGCAATTCTTCTAAAGCATCATATATTTCACTAATCTGGGTTTTTAATGGTGCGATTGCATCGATCCGGCTCTCTCATCGCGTGTCCGACAATGCTTTTAATGTCAACTTTGGAAGGTGCTTTAATAAAATGTTCCATCTAATATTGGGAAGAAGAAAAAAATACATATAGTTCCTGTACAGTATTAAAAAATTCCACTGACTCAAAACTTATTTTTACTGCATCATTCACCACCAGATTTAAACTATGCGCAGAACGGAATAAAAAATGCTCGAGGATATTTGTCTAAGGTTTTATTCACAATCCAATGTGTTTACCACGCATATTGTCTCCATTATCGTAACCCTGTCCACGCAAATTATTAATATTTATATTTAATTCATTCAGTTTATTTTCTATAAATTCAAACAGACCTTGTCCAGTTACGTCAGTTACAGTAGAAAAGACCAAGAAGTATTCAAATATCTGAACTGGTGTTGAAGTTGAAACACATCTTACTACAATTGTTATTTATTCTACGTGCGTTATATCTGGGGTACAATCTAATATGATAGAAACATATTTAGATTCTCGAATTTTTTTAGGTTAACGTCCTGAACAGAGTTTGCCAATAAAACAATAATTCATTTTGGTGTTGCCATCCTAAATAATGTGGTATATTTGTACTCTTGGATTCCACATGACGAAGATGCTCTGATAATACAGCGTCAAACTTAGAAATCATTTCAACCAACTGCAAATAATTTCCATTATTTGGTTCAAATAACTTATTGGATGATCCTCTAAAAGCTAACCATTGTTTAGATAAAAATTTTACAATTAATAATAATCTTTCAACAACAACGCCCCAATGTCTTTTCTCCATTTCATATAATTTTTGATGAGCAGAGTTAACTGTTAATCCTTTTTTTAATGCTGTAGATAGTTCAAACAGTTTTTGAGAATATTTTATACGAGCTGCACTAGATTCATGTCTTTTTAAAATAATAGCTAAATGTTGCCAGTCACTTACCCCATTAATTCCACTAAGTAATTTTCGGCTGCTTATATCACAACAAAACAGTTTACAAGGTGCACCCCACGTGCACTCCAAATAATATGTAGCCGTAACGCGTATACGAATAAAAATGCTTTGATCTCGACGTTACTTCGAAATATAGTACCTACTTTGCAAAAGAAACGGGTCCACTACTATATTTTACAAACAAAATCGTTTATCAAAAGCGTGTCTAAATTCATCGAATTCTCAACTAAGACTGAACATAAGACATAATAACCCATCTATAAACATAACCATAAGAACAATATTATAACTAGACTTCGGCAAATATGCATATTGCATATTTTGCATATTGTGCATATTTTATGCAAATATTTCATATTTTGGCATATTTGTATAAAAGTTTGCATAAAGTGCATAAAAGTTCAGATTTTTATACTGTATTTGAAAATTTTTAAACATACCAATTTATTTCAATTCTTGTATAAAATTTTGTAGTCATTTTAATCAAGAAATGATCTAAGTACGTAATCTCTACAGGTACAAAACATTTACAATTTCAAAAAAGATCAATTTAAGTAGCCCTCAACATTCTTAGAAAATCTCGGTCACTGAGGCATTCAGTTATTGGATAATCGCTAAGGGTTCGCTCATTTGCATTTTATGATCTAATCCCCAAATCTATCTACAATTTATTGTATCTTAACAGCAGGTAAACGGCTAATAGTGTTGTTCCTAATTTAGGGATTTTCCAAAATCTCCCAGTTTATTGAATTAGGTACCTAAACATTTCTAATTTGATGCTCAGATTTGTAAATCATTTTTGTTTTGATATTCAAAGCGTAAACACTCGTTGTTCGTAACAAAAAGGAAGATTGTGATTTTATAATGCCTAAAACAACCAGTGCTTCAACTTGGATTAAACCTTATAAAGAGCTGTCTATGGATATGGGAAAAATCTACTGTTTAGTCTGTGGCAAAATTGTAAGTATAATATTTTCTATTAAATATCTAATATTTCATACATACAGGGTGTTTCCAAATGACACTTACAACGTTTGACTGTAGATACTTCTCGAAAAATTGAACAAAACGATATAGTTAATGAGGGGTCAAACTTATTTACTTTTCAAGATACAGGGTGTTAAAATTAAAAAAAATTAAATTCTTTTAGTTAATAACAACAATAACTTTAAAACCAATAAACGTATTTACTTGAAATTTAGTACTCGTAGGTTGTTTTTAAATGAAAAATAGCTTCCTTTAGTGAAAAAAAATTGTCCATGGTACAATACAATGGTGTGTATTTAGAAAAATTTTTCACCTTTACTTTTTTTTATGAAGTCAGCTATTCTAAAACACAATTATTTTTATTGTAATTGAATTAACAAAAAAAAACTTTTGTTGAATTTTAAAATAAGTTATATGATGTACTAATGGTTAGTAACAAAAACTAATTTGTGGATTAATACTGCATTTAAAACACTTAGCGAGTGTTTTTTTTTCCAAACCTGTTATTTGATTAACCAAAAACACCTTGTATATTTTTATATTTTAAAGGTTGGGTTAAAATAAAGGTTTTTATTTTTATTTATAGATAGCATGTGAGAAGAAATTTCAGATAGACCAACATGTGAGAACTGCTTCACACATTGCAAAAAAAGGAAAAATAGGAGGAAAACATCAAACTTCAATGGCTAAATGTTTCCAATCTACTTCAAAAAAATTAGATGAGCAAGAAACTTTTAATGCAGACTTGTGTCGCGCATTAGTGTCTGCAAACATACCGCTTTCAAAATTAGCAAATGTAAATTTTAGTTCGTTTCTAAAAAAATATTGCAAACTCTCGGTCTCTAAGAAGAAATAATGTGAACGGGCTATACTCGTCGGTGTTAATTAATATTAAGGAAGAAATTGCAGATAATTATTTTTACATATCTGTAGACGAAACCACTGATTCCTCAGGAAAGTATATTGCTCATTTATTGATTGGTGTTCTTAAAGAAGATACCTTACCAAAATCTCATCTTATTTCATGCCAACAACTTGAGAAAACAAATGCTTTAACAATTTCGCGTTTTATACAAGAAACATTAGCAACTTTTTTTCTTCCGACAACTATTCCTTCTAATAAATTACTGCTTATTTTATCGGATGCTGCTCCTTATATGGTGAAAGCAGGACAAAATTTAAAAATATTTTTCCCAGATTTAATACATGTTACTTGTGTAGCGCATGGATTAAACAGAGTTGCAGAGGAAATACGAAAAAAGTTTCCTCTTGTAAATACCATGATATCCAGTGTCAAAAAAGTATTTCTTAAATCTCCTATAAGAATTCAACTTTATAAAGAAATGCTACCTAACATTCCTCTTCCACCACAACCTATTTTAACGCGATGGGGAACATGGTTAGAAGCAGCTAATTTTTATGCAGATCATTTTGTTAAAATAAAGAACATAATTGATACGTTAACAGATGAAAGTTCCCAATCTCTTTTGGATTCTAAACAAACTTTTCAGAGTAACTTGCTTCAACAAGAACTTTCATTTATAAAATCAAATTTTAGTTTTGTTCAAAAAACAATTACTCAGTTAGAATCACCAAAACTGTCATTGTTCGAAAGTACAGCATTAATAAAAGAATTTGCGTCATGTTGTCGGAACGTTAGAGGTAATATTGGAAAAGATATTTTAAAAAAATTTGAAGCTACTATGGAAAAAAATAAAGGTTACCATATTCTTTCTGAAGTAGTCAGTGTTCTAGCTGGAAATATTTCGGAAACAATTAATTTAGAACCAAATGTTTTGGTTAGTTTGAAAAATGCTCCCGTTACATCAGTTGATGTTGAACGAAGTTTTTCCATTTATAAATATATGTACTCAGACAGAAGCTACAAGTTTTTGTTAGAAAATTTTGAACACCACTTGGTCATTTATTGTTACCATAATTCTAAATAAGTTTATTCATACTTAAAAATGATGTAGTTACTTAAAATAAATGTAAATCTTAATGAATAGTAGGAAATATTTAGTTATGTACACTTTTTTTTTTAAATAAAATTGTTACTATTTTACGATTTTTTTATTTATTTGTATGCATATTTTGTAAAATATTTGCATATTTTCGGGTAAACACGTGCATATTTATGCGCATATTTTCTACATTTTTATTTGCATATTTGCCGAAGTCTAATTATAACAGAAACTTTACAACCATTTGCCTAAATTCTTGTAAAGTATCTACGTGTGAAATCCCAAATAACTGAAGTCCGAAGTACCTGCAAAAGGGCGGCAGTTCATACAATAAATAATATTTTCTGACATTTTTTTTAGATTAGGATGAAAAAAAGTAATATACATGATAAATGAAATGCATTTGAGTATTATCACGTACTGAATAATAATTATTATTGTTTGGAATATTAGAGTTCACAGAATTATCTGAATCATTACTATTTAATTATTTGAATTTATTTTCGTTTTAAAAAAGTATTATCATCAGTGGACTGCTTTTGGCCGCCGTGTGCGACGCACACTTGGCACATATGGTAGCGGCGGCCCTGACTTTAGCTAACTGCTCTCCTATCCATAAGCCGACGGTACAAAAAATTGTAAAGAGTTATGAGAAAATTGGACGAGTAAAATATAGCAATCCAACAGGTAGACTAAAAACTGTTATAAATTGCACTAAAACTTTAGATTTAATGCGTATCGTTGAAGATCCACATACATCCTCACGAAGAGCTGCACTTCTCGTCCACTTGATTTGAATCCAAAAGATTATTTTTATTGAGGATATTGAAGTTAATAATATCAGAAAAATAGTAAATCTGGCAACGTTACAAATATCAAAATTCAAATATCTATATTGCAAAATAGGTGTATCTCTGTTTTTGTATACTTAATTCAGACCATGTGGTGTAGTCAGTTCAGGTTGGGAATATTTTGATAGAATCATTACTGGAAACATATGATACAAAAATTTCTTATTAATAGCTGAAATAAACTACTGTTAAAAACTTATTTAACTGAAAAAAGAACAGTTAAAAAAAGGGAGTGTATTTTCATCAATTTTGATTAAAGACTTTCTATTTTTAATAGTACCTTATCTATAAATGACTAAAAAAATAAGAAATAAACATTTAAACCTTTGTTTAACGGATGCACTTTCTTTAGTTGATAAACTGCATGTGAATAACTGTGTATTTTAAATTACAATGAATATTAGCTATGAGCACGTGTGCTTGGTTGTACAATAACTTCCAGCCACTTCCAGTGAAAGTGGTTGGAAGTAGTCTGTTGACGACCGGTGTACAATGGACGACTTCGAGAAAGGAAAAAAAGGGAATTAACATCATTGTCGTGAATATACTAGTTCTAACATAGGTCCTTAGTTAAACGTGTATTCCTTGATGTACAGTAAGTTAAGTTTTAATTTAGATATACACCCTATAAATGTCAACACTGCGCGCCGTCGACTTTCCGCGAATCTCCGTTGACCTGTCGCCAATAATTTGTCATTATAATGTGGTTGTTTAAAGCAATAACAGAGTAGATTTTTAATTTATTTTTGTAACCAACATGTCTGTTTATACGTCCACAGAAAAGGTTCAAATAATAATGTTACGATAAATAATGACGTGTCATATGACTCAAAACTGTAAACATATTTATTGCTAAGATCTTTTCTGTTCTAGTTATTTCGGCGCTCAGTTGAAAGACCTGTTCACCTGAATTATGATGAGTAACCCATGATTCGAAATTTCCAGGCAGGCCGAATAAAAACCAGTATGAGCGACTTTCTCGGGTCTTCGATGGGGGATCGCCGCATTCTCGAATAACAGGATTTTATATTTAAAAAAGGAATTCTGTTGTAAAGGGACAGTTAGTTTTTGAAGATCACGCCGCGTTTTAAAATGTAACGCACGTATTATAATAAATGTAGATAAATTATATAATTATTCGTGTTAGATAAATTAGTAATAAAGACTTTAATAAATTTGTAAGTGTTATAAATAGAACCTTTAATAATAAATTAAGACAATAAATTAGATTAATATTAATAATACTACAATAAAATGGTTTTATGGTGGTAATTCTGGACAACAGTCTGTAGATTTATTTTCTGTGTTTTTTGAGGGGAGACCAATTCCTTGCGTACAGTCAACTCATAATATTATTAAAAAATTTGAGAGTTGTTATTACCTCAAAAATTGCAGAAAATATCACGCTCAAGAAGTGTCGCTAGAAAAATTTGAGGAAAGAGAATACCGGGATACACAAATTTGTGCAACAATCGAGGTAGATTCAACATGTTCAAGTAGAAGCGTTGCTAGAGAGTTAAATGTTGGCAATGCTACTGTAACGAAAGTATGGAAAAAAAACACGGTTACAAGAACTTTAAATATTCGAAAACGCAGCAGCTTTATCCAGACGACTACTTTCGAAGAATGAAGTTTTGTGAAACTCGAATAACGAAGGCTAATGATGAACAAAATGTTATGAAAAACATTTTATTTACACACAATCTTTCCATTACGAGGTATTGGGCGCGCGAAAACCAGCACAGAAGTGTTATTTACCGAACTTAACGTCCTCGAAAAGTTAACGTCTGGACTGGCATTTTAGGAGACCACAATAATAGGTCCATTTTTTATGGAGGGTAACTTGAATAGTAGAGTATACCACGATTTGTTACATAATCATGTTCTTCCCGCTATTCTTAATCTTCCTGATGTAAATCTGGAGAATTTCATTTGATTTAGCTCACAACGCTCGAATAATGAGGGTGTACTTAAACAATACTTTCCCGAATCGAGTTACCAGTGAAACAGGTGATATTAAGTGGCCTGCGCGATCTTCAGATCTTACACCTATGTACTTTTTTTTGAGGACATTTAAAAAACATCGGATGAATTAAAAAATCGGAACAAAAATTTAGATGAATTAAAAAACCGAATAAGAAAAGTCTTCAATTCTGTTACAGCAGAAACTCTTTCATCTGCCCGCAGAAGTTTTTATGACTGATTGGGATACTGTTAGTTAGTAGATTAGGAATTATTTTTTATTTTCAACAAGAATTGTAATAAGAAATATCTTTTGTTCTATCTTTTTAAAGAAATGCGCTTTTATTTTTAATTAAACCACAAAAAATTGTTCACATTATTAAAAACCGATACAAATGCACCGTCTTATAAAGGTCAGTGTATTTTTATTGAGTTTATGTTTTCGTTTTCAGTTTTTTCGTTTTCTATCTAGGTGTCGGACGGGATCGGATAATTACAATTAAGTAGATCGAAGAGGCAATGTTGCCGATTTTAGCGCTGTATGTAGTGTATAATATCTAATCCAAAACTTAACGTACTTTATAACTTTTGTATGACTAAAGAAGTCGGCTTGGCATCTACTGTGAAGTTTATTTAGGAGTATAGAGTCAGAAATTTTTAAGAACGATAAATTTTTTACAAAATACCACTTTACCCTTTACTATTTGTTATACATACCCATATTAACTAATCCGCTACTGTTGTATAAGGTTCCTAAATGTGGTCCAGAGAGTGATAAGAATGTATGCAGTCTTGGAAGAAGAAATTTCATTTGAGGCCGCGTCAGGGCTGACCTAATTATAATATTACCTAAAGAATGTCCTACAAAACTGATCCTAGTTGGTCGTATACTACAAGTATCTAAATAATGTAGAATTTCGCTAATTAAACTGAAACAAAAAATTACTTTATTTTAAGGCTGTATTAAAATTAGGTTAGTAAATTTACTTTAGCTAACGAATTTTGGAATAATCTGGCAACAACGCCTTTTACTAGTTCAATATGGGTCAAGGTATATGAGTATCATTAAGAAGAAAAAGATCAAGTGTCTTAAATAAATATTTTCATAATTGTACAATTATCCATGTATAAATATGTAGATGCCGTTAGTGGATTATGATGATCAAAAACTTTTATGAAACCTTCGCGTCGTAGCCTCACCATAGTTAGCGTTTGTTATATTTTACCTTACACGAATCGAAATTCTTGGTAATATTGAAACAAAATCTTACCGGTCAGTCATTGTATCAAAATCACTAAAAGTGTCTCCCTGATTTCGTTCAGACATTAAAAAATCTAAGTAGGCTCCTGGTAGCCCCAGCTCCAAGTAGGTCTTGACCAATCGTAGATCAGCTGAATTTCCGTCTAGGCCATGGACGCAGACGATCAGATGCATGCCCTCTGGCGAGAATATTCGAAACTCGTCGCTGATATGGAAGTATGGAATGGTGGAGGCGAACATATTCATATCTGAGTACAGTAATCCCGGAAAGTTTAATTGACTTTTGAATTCCTTTTTCGCCTTCAGGAAAGTTTTTAGAGAGTCTTTGTCAGCTTTGGTAAAATTAAAATCTGAAATAAATATCCATATGTTAATACAGGAATAATTTTTATAAGGATTGTAGAGGGGTCTGCACAATAATTCGTAATTTACTTCAACTTGATGGCAGGTATATGAGCCCTATTACACAAAATAAGTGTACATAATAATTCTAAATAACATTCTAAATGAAACAAACAAGGATTTGTTGTTATTAAAAGTAAAAGATTATATTTTGTCGTGTTGGCCCAGGGAAGTGAGTAATGAATCCTTGAAATTATACTTTAAACGTAGAAACGAATTGTCAATGGAACAAAATTGCATCCTATTAGGAAATAGAGTAGTTAGTTTAAAAAATTACAAGATGATGTATTAGACTTATTTCATAAACAACATAATGGTATTGTTCGTACTAAAATGTTGTTACGTTCATATTGTTGGTGGTCAAATGTCAATGTAATGTATGTCAACAATGTCAAAATTTCACAAATTCGAACAAGGAATTATGTCCGTGGCCATCAGCACCACACAACTTTTACAGAGTATATATAGATTTCTTCTTTAAATTTAAATATACATTTTTGATTTTAATTGATCAGAAATCAAAATGTGTATATGTCAAATTAATATCACATGGCACAGATGCATCAGAGACTATATCAAAATTAAGAGACATGTTTACTATAATTGGTCTTCCGGTCGAATTAGTTTCAGACAATGGACCTACTTTCAATTCCAGTGAATTTGTGGCATTTTGTCAAATGGAATAAAACCAATAAAGACACCTCCGCATTGTTGTGATGTATCAAAAAAGGTATTTTAATACATGTAGCGCCATCTTTGTATAACTTTTGTAAACACTCGATGTATGGCGTGTTGCCAATATTGCTTATTGAAATAAAGATGAAGTCGTTGCTATCGAACGAAACATGGCGTTTGTTATTTCAATGTACCCCAGAAAATCCTCACTTCCACTATAATTTTCAAGACGCATCACCCTCAAAATAATGGTGCTGCGGAGCATAGTGTTCAAATAGTAAAGAAAAGTTTGGAAAAGGCCCCGTTGACCCCGTTGAGAGAGGAGATTAATAAACAATTAGTTATTCAGATAATTTAAAACTTTTTATTTTCTTATAGAACTTCTCCGAGCGAAAGTATTTTTAAAGTTCGTTCTAGATCTGGATTTAATATGTTGAAACCCTTTTGCCATAATAGTAACGATTCATCGATTTCAATCGACAATCGACATACCTTGTATAAAGTTAATGAATGTGTTTCTTCTTCTTCTTAAGGTGCCGTGCATTTCTGCGTAGGCGCCCACCGTACATCGTCTTGTCAGGTGAGATGTTAAATAGTCAGGATTAAATAATTCTGTTTTTAGCAGCATTGCGAAGCATTTCATAGCTGTGGATTTTTGTCCATTGTCGTATATTGCGCAGCCATGACATTTTTTTACGTCCCAGACCTCTCCTACCCTCTATCTTCCCTTCGAGTATCAGTTGCTGAAAAGTATATCTTTCTCCTCATAATATGTGTCCCAAGTATGCAGTCTTCTTACTTTTTACATAACTAAAAAGTTCCCTATCCTGTAAGCCCGCTCTTCTGAGTAATTCCTCATTTCTGACCCTGTCTGTCCATGATATTCTAAGCATTCGACGCAGGCACCACATTTCAAACACTTCAAGTTTGTTAATGGAACTGGCCTTTAACGTCCATGCTTTCATTTCGTACAAGAGAACAGGCCACACGTAACACTTAAGCATCTTGTATCGGAGGTTGAAGTCCAATTTACGATCAGTCAGAAACTTACGAAGCCTCAAAAAAGCATTTTTGGCTTGTTCAACTCTGCTCTTTATTTCATTCTCGGGGCCCCAACACTCGTTCAGCAAACAACCCAAGTATTTAAATTGCCTGACCTGTTCGATTTCTTCTCCAGAGACATATATCTTTGCAATGGGGTAATCATTTCTACTTATAATCATTGTTTTTGTCTTCTTGATATTTATTTTCAAACCCCGAGCTTCACTTGCAAGAGTTAAATCATTTCATCATGATCGTATCATCGGCATACCTGATGTTATTAATAAATATGCCGTTAACTTTAATACCCTTATTAGAGTCTGCCACTGCTTCTGCGAAGGCTTTTTCTACGTATAAATTGAACAGCATTGGAGACAGTATCCAATCTTGCCTTACTCCTTTTTTAATGGAGAAATCTTCCGTTTCGTTGAAATTTTGAAGACGTACTGTTGCTGTCTGGTTCCAATACAGGTTGGCGATAATTCTTCTATCCTTGTCGTCCAATCCCAACTCTTGTAGGTATTTTATCATCAATTTGTGTTTTACATTATCGAATGCTTTTTCATACTCTATATCCTTTCTTTGATCTAAACAATTCTGTATTAATGTTTGCATACTAAAGATCGCTTCTCTCATGCCAAGTTCATTTTTTCAAAGTCCAAACCAAACTGACTCCATCCACTGACCTCTTCACATTTCTGAAACAATCTAGTGTGTAGTATTCTCAGGAAAAGTTTTAAAAAGTGACTCATTAGGCTTATTAGTCGGTGGTCCTTGCAGAAGTTCGCACGTTGTGTTTTTGGTAGGGCGATAAATGTAGAGCGAAGCCAATCTTTTGGAATCTGGCCCGTATCGTAAATGTCGTTAAAGAGCTTGACAATAATGTCTAGGTTTTCTTCATTAAGTAACTTGATTGTTTCTGCGTACATATCATCTGGTCCTGGGGTTTTGTTACTTTTTAATAGTTTGATAGCGTGTACAATTTCCGTTTTCAAAATACTTAGGCCATACAAATGGTCTCCCAGTTGTGGTGGTTTTTGTGTTCTGTCATCATTGAACAAATTGGCTGTGTACAATTTCCAAGTATTAAGTATATCGCTAGGTTCCGTTATTAGTTCATTTTGGTCATTATGTATACCAGTGACTTGTTTTTTCTTGAAGACACCAACAATTTCCTTAATTTTCTTGTGAAGATTGAAGCTGTCGCCGAGTTTATATAGGTTCTCAGCCTCGGTGCAAAGTGTAGTCATCCAGATCTCTTTCGCCGCTATAATTTCTTTACGAATTTGACTGTGTATATTTTGGTACCCTACTTGGTCCTGCCAAATCTTACACTGTCTGCGTTGTTCCATCATCTCTAATATTTCTTCTGTCATCCACTCATTCTTGGTAGTTGTTTTACTCTCGAGTAGAAAAGTGTTGTTCACCTTATCAAATGATTCTTTTATGGTGGTCCATGACTTTTCAACATCATCCTCAGTTGCCTTATTAGCGGACATATTGTTTATTTCCTCTGTGTACGCTTCACTTGTTTCATTGTTTTTGAGTTTTCTAATGTTTACTGATGCCTTCTGGTGTTTTCTTTTAGCTGTAGCGATGAATGTGTTTAAGTATATTAAAAACAAATAAATAAAATTATGGCAGAAAGGTAAGATTATGAAAATATTAAGTTACTGTACTTATCTAGTATGTATTAATGATGTTATAAATTCACGCATCCAAATGATATGAGAAAAGACAGAGGTGACGATAGAATCCTAGATTCTGACGAGACCCAAAAGTCAGAAACTCCTATAGTGTGTGGTAATATGCCAGTGTTACGTGACAGTGTTACAATTGAACCCGCAGTGAATCCAAATTTGAGACACGAATCGGTTCAATTAGAACCAAAGGAGCCCATCCCAAGTTCATCACAAGAAGAAACAAGCCCATCTTCACCTAGAGATGAGACATCCACGGATTGCAATATTAGAACGCGCTCCGGAAGATTAGTAAAAACTCCCATTAAGCTTGATCTCTAACGAATGAGGAGATGTCATATATTAATCCTGCATCGGAAAAGTAGACACTTCGGGAAAATTTGACAGGATTTTTGTGAGGTTATGTTATGTCTTATGTCTTATGAGCAGCCCCAAATGTCCACGCTGCTATAATTAATTGAATTATATGTAACCGTTTTATAAGTAAATAAATAGTTATGTTTTGTAAGTCTGTGCTTCATTAAATACACAACACATATAAGCATTTGAAATGAAAAAAAGGTATACCTTCAGTCTCAGTTTGCTGCGTTTTGGATAATTCAAATTGACTTTCGAAATTTGCAGTCGTATCGACTACGTGATACAGAGGGTTATCCACGGCATTTATTTCTTCTTCACTTACATCATTTACACCGTTTGTAACGGAACTAGCGGGCGAATCGAGATCCCTGAATTGTTTTGGGGGTGGAAGTGCGAACACCTCGCAAATATTATTTTGATTGAATTCACAGCCTAGAAGCAAGAATATTTAAACAGCAATTTATTTTTAAAAATTATTTGTGCACTCTAAAATATATGTAGGTACTCACCTTTAACAAAAATAGAGTCTAAATCATTTTTAATATTCTTAAAATCGTTATTCGAACTATCACTATCTATATAAAATTTGTTTGATTTAAGACGCGTTTTGATTTCCTCTTTATCCTTTTTATCTTTACTTTTCTTTCCTTCCAAGTTTGTGAAGAGCTTCTTTTGAACTGCTTCGAAATTCACAGATGAACATTGTGGGATGTTCGCTAAATCAGTACTTGACGCTAAAAATCATAAAAATATTGACACCAATAAAATAAATAAGTTTAACTTTAAACTGTAGTATCTTTTATGTTAAGTATAGGTTGGTACAATAGTGTAGGTTGGCTACAGTGTACTTATGACTTACGTCAATGTCAACGACTATAATTATTATAAGTAAGACAAGATGGTTGTAATATGTTGTTGCCAGTTGTCCGCTGACTACTTGACAAATAAGTTAAGTATAAATCAAGAAAACGTGACTACCTTGGAAGATGTTTACGGGTCAACAAGTTCCTATTCTCACAGGAAAGAATTTTATTAGTTGAAAGTTTCGTGTCAAGATCCTATTAAATGAAAAAAAACTATTACCAGTGATTAAAAGTTTAGACCCAATACAGAAAGACAATTTTACAGATGAAGATTCAAAGGCAAAATCCGTTTTAGTTCAATGTGTGACAGATAAACATTTAGACATTATAAAAGATGCGAAAACCGCCAAAGAAGTGATGGAAGCACTTAAAGACGAGAAGAAAAAGTATATTTACCACGCTTACATTAAAAAAGAAGCTATTGACTTTGAAGTGTAAAAGAGATCAAGAACTGGAAGACAACTTTATGAATTTTGACAAAATTATAAGAGAACTGGAAGGTGTAGGTAGTAAGATAGATGAATCAGACAAAGTATGTCATCTTCTTTTAACCCTAACTCTGAGCGTGCAGGTTATGTAGAAGAAGAATTAGGTTTTATTGCGATAAATTCCAATAATGAAGTTGAAAACCAGAAAACGTCCAGTGGTGTTAATAGTGGTGAAGAAATGATGTAAAATGAAGGGACAGTTTATCCTGCAATGAACTGTTGGACACTTAATGAGGTAAATTTTGTTTTAGATTCAGGTTGTACACAAAATTTTTTATCAGATAAATTTGTGGACTATATGATTGATATAACAAATTTGGATAAAACAAGTTTTGTACAAATTGCAGATGGTAACAAATTAAAATCAACTTAAAAGAATGTATAACGGAACAAAAGTAAGTATTAATGAAATCCGTAAACTAATTTTCGAAACCAAATTCAGATTTTTGCTTTAATCTGTGCCTTCTAAGAATTATTAACATCTTTATCAACGTCTGTTTTGCCTTGCAATTTTTATAAGGCGCAGATTAAAGCAAAAATCTGAACTTGGTTTCGAAAATTAGTTTACGGATTTTAATATCAGATGTCGCTATTTGCGTCTATACGAAGCCATGTTACAGTTGCTTCCTAAGACAGAAAAGCTTTATTTTCACTTTCAGAGCGACTGTGAATAGCCATTCTGAAGAGCCCTTTTAGGGCGAAATACGTATAAGCGGATACACAGACGCACTGTACGTGAAATCAAACCTTAACTGTCTTTTCCCTTTTATTCCGATATACTCTGTACGAGTACTAGAAACCAAATTCGCTAAGGATTTTTGCTTAGTTGAGGAGACATGTCGTGGAATTCAATTTTTAGATTTCACATGTCTCTATTAACATCTTTATCAACGTCTGTTTTGCCTTGCAATGCTAAGAAGGTACAGATTAAAGCAAAAATCTGAATTTGGTCTCGAAAATTAGTTTACGGATTTTAATATCAGATGTCGCTATTTGCGTCTATACGATGCCATGTTAGAGTTGCTTTCTAATACAGAAAAGATTTATTTTCACTTTCAAAGCGACTGTAAATAGTCGTTCTGAAGAGCCCTTTTAGGGCGAAATATGTATAAGCGGATACACAGACGCACTGTACGTGAAATCAAATCTTAACTGTCTTTTTCCTAAGTATTAATGGTTTAATTGTTCCAAACTTGAAACATAACTTAATTTCTGAAACAACATGAACAAAAATAAAATAAACAATAGTAAAAAACAATTTTTGTGCTAAGGACCTGGGTGAAGTGAAGAACTTTTTAGGAATGACAATATTAAGAGAAAGTGGTAATCTCACATCAGGACAGCCCAAAATTATACCAAAGGTACTTCGGGTACTTCGTTCATTTGGTGTGAGTGATTTTAAAGGTGACGCATCACCAATGGAAACAAATTTTTAGATAGAAGATAACACTCTACAAGGGAGTAGAGGTAATTGATGTTCCTTATAGGAAACTTATAGGTAGTCTTATGTATATAGCAACTATATTTACACCTGATGTTATGTTCGCAGTTTCATATCTCAGTAGAGTACTTGATAAACCAACACAACAAACTTGGAAAGCAGGAAAAAGAGTACTGCGATATTTGAAAAAGACACACAATTTTTCATTGACATATAAAAGAAACCGTGGGAACTACTTTGTTATTCAGATTCAGATTGGGCATCAAATAAAATTGATAAAAAAAGTATTACAGGTTGTATTGCATTTTATTGTGGCAATCCAGTTTCATGGTTGTCCCAGAAATAAGACTGTGTTGCTCTTTCAACTGCAGAAGCTGAATACATAGCTGCGGCTACCTCAGCTCAAGAACTGATTTACGTTCAAGTCCGACAACGCGACTGTCGCGTTCAGTGAATATAGCCTCAGAGGCCACCAACGCGAGTCGCGCGGTCTTTGACTATATAAAAATATATGAACGTTATCTCAACGGGTTTTTCACGAATTACAAAAAATATCTGCTGGCCGCTTCGAAACACTGGCATATACTGGAGTTTGTGTTTGTTTTCGAATTCTGATGTTAAACTTTATTCTGAGTATATGACAATCTATGAATGTTATCTAGGCGGATTTTTCAAACATTATAACAAATATCTTCTGTCCCATTGATAAATTGGATGATAAAATATGAAACCCTCAATTTCATTGCTTACTTTTTAAATATTCAAGCTAGATGTGCTCGAAAACGACAAAATTAGCTGTAATAAAAGGTTGTAAAGTAATAAAATTAAAAGCATTGGTAAGCTTTGAAAGAATCACCAGATGTATTTAGATTATATTGCATTTGCAATAATTTGTTGTATTATCATAATCTAATCCCGTCGGTTTATTTTGCTATGCATTCAGTAATATTTTCTACGCCTTCGGTGTTAGATGTTTTTTGGTTTTACTGTTAGTCATTGCACGTGTTTTGCTAAATACTTCAATTTTAAATTATTTTTAAAATGAGTGATGAATATTGCCAACCTTCGACTTCTAAACGAGGTAGGTGGGAAAGTTCTCAGCCAATCTCAGATGATGAATTATTACACATATTAGAAGATTCACATGACGCAAGTGATGAAGATTTATATTGTAATCAAGATGATCGGACAGACGATCCTAATTTACAAGAAGAATCTGAAGATGATGATGGTGATGATGAGTCTCAAAATATTATTGAATGGTCTTCAGAGGTTCAACATCCTACAGTGCTAACATTTACAGCAATACCAGAATTGAAAATTAATGTGGGTGGCAGCAATCCTATTGATTACTTCAATTTATTGGCATGTGAATTATTCTATGACCTGATTATTCAAAATAGCAAGGTATATGCATATTCTTTCTCTAAGTAAATCTGAGAAAAGTAGAATTGCAGCTTGGAAGGATATAGCTGTAGAAGAATTTAAAATTTTTCTTGGTTTGCTGTTTCACATGGGAACCATAAAAATTAATCGTATGAATGATTATTGGAACAAAAATCATTTATTTAGTATTCCAATGTTTGGACAATACATGAGCCGAAATCGTTTTATGTTAATTTTGCGTGCCTTACATTTTAACAATAATAGTGACAATAACCAGTCCAGACTTGCCAATATATCTCCATTATTAGATTTTTTTAATAATAAAATGGAGAATCTTTATTATCCAGAAAGAAAATTAGCCCTGGATGAATCTATGATTTTATGGAGAGGAAGACTTAGTTTTCGTCAATTTCTCAAGGGCAAACGACACAAATATAGTGTCAAACTGTATACTTTTTCAGAACGTACAGGGATGATTCAACGCATATTAGTTTATAGTGGAGCTAGTGACCCTGTAGTTGGAGGACGTAATCATACGGAAAAAGTAGTGCTAAATTTGATGGATTCGAAACTAAATCTTGGTCACTCCTTATATATGGATAATTTTTATAATAGTGTTCCATTGTGTAAAAAACTACTTTCGGTTAAAATTTATCTTACAGGAACATTGAGAACAGGAAGAGCGGAAAATCCACACGAAGTTGTTTCTCAAAAATTAAAACAAAATGAACTGGTGAGTGCTTACAATAATAAAGGGATATGTGTATCTAAATGGCAAGATCAGCGAGATATTTTAATGATCTCTTCCTAATTTGGTCATGAAATGGTTCAAACAATATCTAGGAAAGGAATTGATAAAGAAAAGCCCCGTTTAGTCGCTGAATATAACAAAAATAAAGGTGGTATTGACTTTTTGGTATTGAATTGAATAATTTAACATCTGGCGACCAGATGTTAAATTATTATAGTTGCGAACACAAAACTATGAGGTGGTACAAAAAAATAGGCATACATATTTTTCAAATTATGCTAATCAACGCATACTATTTCTATAATAATTCTAATACAAAAATGTCATTGTATGACTTTCGATTGTCGGTGTTTGATAGTCTTTTGGGACCAAACTCAAAAATCCCTTAAGTCAAGAAAAATTTGACGTTTCATTTGCCATCCCGTTACCCTAAATCAGCTAATGGTATTACAAAACGACGACGGTGTAAATATTGCTGGCAAACTAAAAAAGAAAGAAAGGACTCATTGTTTTATTGTGCGGAGTGCCCTGAACATCCGGGATTGTGCTTAGAAAATTGTTTTAGACGTTTTCATGAAGAAATTGAAAATTAGATAATTAATTTGTTTTCTTGATGTTGTTGCCATTTAATAGTTACTTAGTTAGTTATATAGGTTTATAATTATATCTTTTCTCAATCAGATTATTTTTTTTGTTAAGTTCAACCGACACATTTTCTGCCCTGTGGCAACCAACGCGACTCACGCAGTGAGTTTTTTTTGTGACCAAATTAATTTTTTTTGTACCCATATTTATTATAAATGACTTTTTAAAGTGTACATTAAAAATTAATTAGTTTACACAAATACATTTCAGTGGCCCACTGTTTTCCCAAAAAAAGAGACGGAGCTGAACGTGTTAAAAGGTATTTCATCTGATTTTAATGTACAGGGTAAATCAGGTTGGTATGGGTTGGTACAATGGTGTAGGTTGCCTACAGTGTACCTATGACTTACGTCAAAGTCAACAACTATAATAATTGTAAGCAAGACAAGATGGTTGTAATATGTTGTTCTAAATAATAAAGAAATAATCCAGTAATAATATACTTATTTTGTCATTTATAAACTAAATATTGAAAATTTTAGAGTATTTGACCTGCTGATAACACAATATACGTCCTATGGGTATATAAAATCATAGAATATGTGGAAATAAGGAATACCTATATAAACACCTGCTAAGCTATGTGTATACATCTAGCACATCTTGCCAACACGCACATCTAGACCATGCTCCGTTGGCAAATAGTAGCCTTTATACACGAGTCCTGGGTATATCAGGTTAGCAACAGTACCTTCAACAATTTTATAGCTGAAAAAAAAACACCTCCAAACTAGTCAGATAGGTTTGAAATATTTTTAGTCAACACAAGTTTTTAATAAAGTTTTTCAACTGTCTGTGTTTTCCGTTATCATTATGTCCTCTTGCAACGTTGGTCCTTCGAGCCAAATATGAACCAATAATCTATGGACTATTTTCTCTTGTCGTATTTAAAGACTTCGGTGTGTTAGAAGGTGAAATGAAAGAAGATTTTTAAAAAATGACATGCATTCAGAATTTTTTTAGAAATTACACTTTGTCTTATTATTAAATCTAAAGATCCAGCTTTAATGTAACATAATTTCTAACTTTGTATTGTGGATAAACAGAGAATGTAATAATAAAAATATTGGCTTACCTACAGAGCTACTTCGGGAAGTTATCCACCCACTTTGTTCAGTTGTACTGGAAGACGAACTGCTATAATACCTCATTTCCGGATACAGCCTTTCTTCCAATTTCGAAGTAATATTTGGCAGTGATTCAGATCCTGATAAAGTATGCGTGATGATCTCTTCAGGAATACAAGAAGCACTTCTAACTTTGCGAATGCCATTGCTCACACCTACAGTATGGTTTTGCCTCTTAACTTTTACTTTGAGTTTCTCTATGGGTAATGTATCAGTGGAGCTGCTGCTCTCAATATTAATTCCGTTGGGAAGGACTTTTTTGGATCGCTTTGGTTGGTTTTGGTCGTTCTCAGTTCCGTTTACCATTTTGCCCGATTTGTGGTTTCTTTTGAATAGAAGGGAATTGAATTTGTTGATCCCGTTGCTGATTTTCCTCTTAGGGGAAAACGACTGCACCGAACTAGACCTGAAGATGTTCTGCAGGCCATCGGATGGTGTTTCGCTTAAAGACTTAACTATGGTATAATATTGCTCTTTAACGTTAGATAAATTCTTTACTTCAAATTGCTTGTACTTTTTTTCTACATTATATTCTTCAATATTAATATCAACAGAAGATAATTCTTTAGTTAAAAACTTAGGACTTTTAGTTTTGTAGTTGTCAAAAGAACAGCTACAAAGATTTTCCTTCTCTTTGTTTAAAAAATATACCCTGTTCCCCATGTTATGTTCACTAGCTACGTTTTTGAGTGTTGGTTCTGTTTTACAAAAGGTCAGTTTCTCTTTTTTCTGACATTTTTTTTGTGCTCGATTGCTTAGAGTGTAATGATAATTATTGGTTGAACACATTTGTAAATGATCTAAGGATTTGCTATGTCGAGCTGGAATTGTAAAATTTAAAGAATCTTCTATATTATATAAATCGGAATTAAGTAAAGTTTTGATGGATCCTAACTTATTTGTCCACAGTTTTCCGATGGAGCACGAACAATTCGTTTCTTCTAAGTCTATTTTGGAAGCTTTCGTCCAGACTGAGGATTCTAAAATAAAAAAAGTACAATTAAAAAATTGGTCCATGTTTCAGGGTTGCGGGTTGATATCCTATAATTAATAAATATATCTATCTCATGGATATGCACAATATTTCTCCTCGAAATACCACAACCAAGCTTATATGGAATCAACATGTATTTTAAACCAACATTTATTTAATTTGAAAAAACTTGTTATTGTTGGGAAGAATAAAGGTTTTATTGAAAATACTCAACGATAAAACAATCAAATAACTCAGCTCGGTAGGTTGTAACTTATTCGCTTTAGTTGTAAATTTATCGAAATTAAATAAACTAACTTCTGCGTTCAAAAACGAAAATATGCCTTACGTGGGGTTAATGGAAGTGCAAAGGGGAAAGATTATTGGTCTTGTAGAGCATAAATATCTCAGAGGGACGTAGCTTGATACTGGGCGTTGTGTCAAAAACCTAAGCTAGGTATCAGGAATTCTTCTTCAGTGCCCTATCCGGTCCGGATGTTGGCGATCATCAAGGCTATCATGGTTTTGTTGATTACTCTGCGAAACAGCTTCGCGAAGGTCATCATAAACCATTGTCGGAGGTTTTTTAACCACGAGATACGACGGCGTCCCGGTCCTCTCCTGCCAAATACTTTACCCTGCATAACGAGATGAAGAATTCGATATTTTTCTTCGTTTCGCATCACGTGGCCGAAGTACTCAAGCTTACGTTTTTTCACTAAATTAAGCACTTCTTTTGTCATGCGCTGTAGGACCTCAACGTTGGTGACATGGTCCACATACGATATTTTTAGTATCCTCCTGTAGATCCACATCTTGAAAGCTTCAATCCGCTTTTCTGTGGCTTGCATCAGTGTCCAGGTTTCAACTCCATATAGTAACACTGGAAGAATATAGCACCTCATTATCCGCATCTTGGTTCCCAAACTGAGATCATTGCAGCACAGCAAGGATTTTAACTTGATAAATGTAGACCGTGTCATTTCAATTCTGGATCTAATCTCTTGAGCGTAGTCCCATTGTGAGTTGAGGGTAGTTCCGAGATAAGTGAATCTGTCGACTATCTGGATCTCTTCGATACCTGCCATTATTGCCCAGGGATCTAAATTTGCACGGCTGACAACCATGAATTTAGTTTTCTTAATATTAAGGTCTAGTCCGTATGTTACGCTCACAGTTCTCACTTGGTCTAGTAAGGCTTGTAGATCATTTAGGCTGGTTACTAGTAACACAGTGTCATCGGCGTAGCGGATATTATTGATGTATTCACCGTTCACTCGGATTCCCATCTCTAGGTTTGTGAGGGCTTCAGTAAAAATTTCCTTAGAGTATATATTGAAAAGAGTCAGCGGGGGCACACAGCCTTGCCTTACTCCTCTCATGATCTTCACTTGGTCAGTCAGCTGGTCTTCGACCTTGACTTGAGCACGCTGGTTCCATGATGATCCGAATATCCTTCTCATCTAATCCTACGCTTTGCAGGGCGCCGATCATCTTCTGGTGCTGACAACAGTCAAATGCCTGGGCGTAGTCAATAAAACAAATATAGACATCACAACTGACATCGCGGCATCTCTGAAGTAGGACTTGTAAGGTGAAAAGTGCTTCACGTGTACCTATAGAATTGCGGAACCAAAATTGCATTTCACAGACATTTTCTTCGCATTTCTTGTAAATTCTGGCATGTATGATTTTAAGAAAAACCTTAAGTGCATGACTCATAAGGCTGATAGTTCGGAAATCTTCGCAGCTTTTCGCAGATCATTTTTTGGTAGCGTTACAAATGATGGCAATATCCATTCCTCTGGGATATTACCTGAATTGTATATGGCGTTAACCAGTTCAGTTAACTCCTTCGTGCTCACTTCATTCATCACCTTAATAAGTTCAACGGGTATTTCGTCTGGACCTGTGGCCTTACCATTCTTAGACTGTTTTAAAGCTGCTTTCACCTTGCTTTTTAGTATTGACAACCCTGTCATGCAATTTATTTCTGGAAAGTTACCTCGGTAGTCCCAGAAAAGTTCTTCGATGTACATTTTCCAGGTCACCAACTTATCCTTAACTGTCGTCGCCAGGTTTCCGTCTTTGTTTATGAGGAGGTGTGTGTTTCTCCTCTTGTATTGCCCAGTGGCTTCTCGAATCTTTCGGTGGACATTTATATGATCGTGTTTCACTTGGAGCTCTTCGATTAGTTTACATTTTTCTTACATCCATGCCTCCTTGGCTCTTCGTATTTCTTTTTTAATTCTTTGGTTGATTTCTTGGTATTTCTTCAGGAATTATTCTTCTTCTATCAGGAATTAGGAACGCTTAAAAATAGAACAACACAAAGTCACCAGAAAGTAACAACGGCTCGCCACTATCGTTTCATTGTCCAAGTAACTAGAAAAGACCCAACCGTCTTGTAGAGCAAGGAATGTCTCAGAGGGACATACATGCAGTGGTAAGCTTAATACTGGACGTTGTGTCAAAAACCTAGGCTATGTATCAGGAATTAGGAACGCTTAAGAATAGATCAAAACAAAGCCACCAAAAAGTATCAACGGCTTGCCACTATTATTTCATTGTCCAAGTAGCTAGAAAAGATCCGACCATTTCTAACCCATAGTTTGAAAGGCAACTTTTGGAAGCTACACGTGTGTTTCAGTTAAAAGGATAAGAAAAAGACTTCGTGTCCAAGGACAATAGAGCAGTAGACAGTTGCGGGTTCCCGAATTATCCAGGCAGCTCAAGACTGATAGCCTAAATTGGTGTCTCAACACCAAAACTGGAACATAGGAAATTTGCAAAATGTGCTATTTTTAGACGAAATCAGGATTTGTGTAAAATCAGATGAGCGACGAATTCGTGTATTTAGAGGGCGAGAAGGATAAGTAATAACTGAAATTGCCAGATATATTCACAGATATAAACGAGGAAGTGTCATGTTCTGGGTAGGCATTATGATCGATAAAAAAATTCCTTTAATTTCCATACAATCAACTCGAAGGTAGGCTGATTTAGTTCTAGAACCTGTAGGCTCTGGCGAGGTGTAATGGAAGAAAAATTAATATTCATGCATGATAATGCACCTCAAAATACCAACAAAGTGACTAAAGACTTCGTTGAAGCAGAAGATATCACTGTTCTGGAATGGCCTGCTTACTCACCTGACCTTAACCCAATAGAGCAATTGTGGGAGACGCTTAAAGAAGAATTAGGGTTCGCCGGGATAATCCACAAAACACCGCACAGCTAGTACAAGCTGCTCTTGAAAAATGGAACAATCTACCATGACACATTGTTGATAAATTTGTTTATGAGCATGCCTACGCGAATTGAAGCTTGCATAAAGCGGCATATTATTCGTTTAACATTAAAATTTTTATGCTATTGACTATAAAACAAATAATTTCAATTTGTTATTTCAATAATTGATTGTTTTCTTTAATTTTTTATGCAATGCTGATTAAATTGCTTTAAAATAAATATTGTTTGACTTCGTTTATTGGTTTTTTAAAATTCGCTTAAAATAACAAGAAATATCATATGATTCCATATGAGTTTGGTTGTGGGTATATCATCACTTCATCCAATTCTAGAGGTCAGGTAACAGTAGGAGTAGGTGTTCAAATACCTTACTGTCCACCTAGATAAAAAGTTAATGTTCCTAAAGTACATTGAAAAGACAGGAAAATTATCATAGTAGAAAAGATTATTCTTTGTAGAGATGAAGGTATTTGCAAAAAATTAAATAAAATACTTACCTGAAGTTTGGTTAATACTATTTAATTCAGAGATTTTCTTCTTTGCTTCAAACGGATCTTGGTACTGATCTTCAAATATAACAGGCATCGTAGCACTTTCCCCATCTAATGTTACACAATGTATCGGTAATGGGGGTAGCATTTGCGTATATTTTGACCTGTAAATAAAAACATACCCAAGTTCTAAAAGAAAATTAGTTATAATGTATGTGT
Source organism: Diabrotica undecimpunctata (assembly GCF_040954645.1). NCBI lineage: Eukaryota > Metazoa > Arthropoda > Insecta > Coleoptera > Chrysomelidae > Diabrotica > Diabrotica undecimpunctata. The sequence continues at coordinate 36,799,414 of NC_092810.1, forward strand.
CAGCATATTATATCAATTATAAATAACAATATAACAAATTAACATGATAAACAAATTATAAAAATGAACTTAAAAAATGCATGAATATAAGGTAACCATTATGAGGGTGTACGGTGTTTCTGTCCATTCCTAATACATTTCTAAGGTAGGAGACGCAAGAGAAATTATCATTGTTGGAGATCTAAATGGTAGAACAAAAGAATAACAAAGCTCCAGGTATTGACCACGTTCCCTCTGAGCCAAATAAATTAGGTGGCGAACATTTAGTAGGACAAATGCATATGCTTCTGAACAAGATTTGGAATAATGAAAAATCCTGAGCGACTGGAAAACCGGGATTATATGGCCAATCTATTAAAAAGAAGATACACTGAAATGCTAAAATTATCGCGGCATAAGGCTCTTGTGGACAGCGTACAAAGTTTTTACTTACATACTAAACAAACGACTCAAACAACTAAGTAAAAATATTTTGGGGGAATATCAAACCGATTTCCGACAAGCAAGATTTACAACTGATCAGCTATTCACAGTGAAACAAATTCATAGATTTCAAATAGGCCTACGACTCAATTAAAAGACAAACGTTATATCAAATATTGCATAGCTTTAACGTCCACAAAAATAGGTACATCCGACTAGTAAAAGTAACAACTAACTCGTCAACAGCAACTATAAGAGTACAAAATAAGCTCACTGAGAACTTTTCAATAGTCAAAGGATTAAAGCAAGGCGCCGACATTATTTAACCTGACTTTCGAATATATGATAAGACAGCTACAACAGAACAGTATGGAGATCCAGGTACAACTATCAACTTTATCAATTGTACAAAAAGGTACCGATCTCAGAACTTGCTAAACTTCAGAGAATTCGATAGAGGCATAGTTTGGAGGAGACCAGGGCTCCATTTGGGTTTTAACGCCATTGGAGAGAGAGAGAGAGAGAAATGGTAGAACTGGAAGAAGATCGAACAAAAACGTAATCGGATCATATGGAGAACACGTCATAAAAATAATGGGAAACGACTGATCATGGTGTGTGAACAAAATCTTGTTACAAATCTTAAATTGATTTTTCCAACATCGTTGGATACACTAGTAGTCATCGACCTTCACTCCAACAGAAGTCGATCATAGACTATATAATAATTAATTTATATTTAAATGGGAATAAGTCACAATTAAAGGTTAAAATACGTTTATTGACGTTTCAATTTCCACTTCGGAAATATATAATATATAATAATTAGACAGAAATCAAAATTTAAGTGCCAAGACTGCAGAGTAAAGAGAGGATCTAACTGTGGGACAGATCATTACTTTCTTTTAGCTAATCTTTTGTGCCCCTTTAAACAATACTACAAACAGAACACCGAAAGTGAGAGAAACAATACTACACAGTACAAAACGGAGAGATACAAATTGCACCTTTTATTCCAAGCAAGTATTAAGCATCTTTTTCAATCTAGATTAGAAAAAGAACTAAATGAGATGGAAAGAAATATGGATGTAGAACAAGAATACAATAACCTCAAAACGATAACAAAAAAATACAAACAAATAGTAAGTAACATTAATACTGCTAACAACGAGGTCCGTACTGCGTTAATTAAAATTAAAAACAGGCGATCTCCAGGACCTGTCAATATAGCTGTAGAGTTACTTAAAGCAGGAGGTCCGCTCCTAATAGAACGAATAACCTTTCTAATGAATCAATGCTGCCAACAAATTAAAGTACCATCTGAATGGAAAACTGCTCACCAAGTGTCCATCTTTAAAAAGGGTAATCGGAAAGGTCCTAACTGCTACAGAGGATTAAATGTCCTACCTACTTTCGGGAGATTGTTTGGAAAGATAATAAATGGAAAAATACAAGATGATGTAGGACATCTAATTAACGAAGACTAAAGTGGATTTACGCATGGTAGATCTTGCACTGATAACTTGTTTATACTCCAACAATTAATATAAAAAAGAATAGCGGTTGGTACCGAAGTAGCCTTCGTCGACCTAGAACAGGCGTATAATACATTTCCAAGACTTAAATTGTGGCAAGCTTTACAACAACTCGGCATTAGTCCATACCTTTTAGAAATAATCACAGAAGTATACAGGGATACTTACTTATCTTTAGTGAACACTACTTACCTAAAAATCGGAAATAGACCATCAGAGCCAATAAAAGTAACTAAAGCACTAAGACAAGGATGCAGTATGTCACCCTTACTGTTTAATTTATATATTGAGGCAGCCCTCCAAAATTGGAAAAACCACTGCCAGGGAATGGGAATCCTCATAGGAAATGACGTACTGTTCTCACTGAACTTTGCGGATGACCAAGTCGTCCTAGCTCAAGATTCTTATGATCTAGAGTTTATGATAAAGCGTCTATACAGAGAATATGTAAAATGGGGGTAACAAGTCAGCATGAAGGAAACAGAGTATATAGTTATCAATTCAGATGCAAGGTTTGAAGTGTTGATAGACGAGGATGTGGATTTCAAACAAGTGGAAAAATTTAAATATTTAGGTGCATTAATTGATAAGAACGGCTTGGGAGAAACCGAAATTAAACTCCGAATTAATCAAGGACAAAAAATTTTAGGATGTCTATACTCTTTATGGTGGGATCGCAACATTTCCAAAAGGAACAAAAAAAGAATAGGGAAAACCATGGTTAAATCAGTTTTTTGTTATGGATCTGAAGTATGGACAATTAATGCAGACCTGAAGAGAAGATTGTTGGCAGTTGAAATGGATTATTTGAGAAGTGCTAGAACATCAAGGCTGAAAAGAAAGACCAACGAATCTATAAGAAATAACATGAATGCTACAGAAACGGTCATTGACAGAATAGAAAGAAGAGGTTTAAAATGGTTTGGACACCTATTGAGAATACCTGACGAAGGTTGGCCCCAAAAACTTCACAGATGGAAGCCCCCTGGAAGAAGAAAAAGAGGTAGACCTCGACGCTCATGGAATGAAGTAATTGGAAGAGTGAATCGAAATTAAAATAAAGGACGTGCGAGTATGTAGAGGGGCAACACATCCGGTGGTGGTTAAAGACCCATCTGCAGAAAAAAGGATATTAGATATAATCTTAATAATTTAGACCAAGAAAGTGTATCGGAATTCTTCAGAGAAAGATTAGAGCATGTCATCGCGTGCCTTAGTCGTGGACTAATAAGCACTCCGATAATCATCGCCCCACCTCAAAACATCTACAATTTTTACTATTGGCCAACTGATCTGAAAATATCCATATCGAAATATATAAATATGGGACATTTTCAAGTCACAGACAAAGCCTTGCTTCGGCTCCCATGTAGGGTCTCCTGTACTCTGGGAGAACTTTGTCGGGCTCTGCTCCCGTTCTACTAACCTAGACTCGTGGTTGGACATTTTTCACATTTAAAAACGTATTTTTCTTTCATTAACCATGTGATAAATATCGATAATCCACCAAAGATGAAACCTACGCAGAGGGCACTTGACTGGTCGAAGTCCCTCTGGGAATGGATGAGTGGCCATAGTTTTCCATGCCCTTCCTTCCCTCTTGGTGATAAGCACAAGTTAAAAAAATATTGATACGAAGGAGCTATGGCATTCTGCCCTATTAGCCATTTGCCTGCTATCTCAGGATCTAATATTTGGGGTACGGAGAGTCAGAATGTACGTATAGTCTGTTCTTACATCTTTATTGTTGACACTTCTTCTTCTTCTTCGCGTGCCATATCCGAATTATCGGACGTTAGCGATCACCATTGCGAAAGCTTCTCGATCTTCTGCAATATGGAATAATTGTCCCGCATTTGATATCCGAGTCCATTCACGAATGTTCCTCAACCAAGAAACCCGTTTCCCTCCTACACCCTACGGTAATATATTTTGCCTTTAAGGATCAGTTGTAATATTTTATATCGACTTCCCCTTACTGTATGTCCCAGATAAGACATTTTTCGATGTTTAACAGTCTTTAGCAGTTCTCTATCTTTGTTGACGCTCCTCAGTACTTCTTCATTAGTTTTCCTTGCTGTCCAAGGTATCTTCAGCATTCGTCTATGAACCCACATTTCCAATGCTTCAATTTTGTTCATGATCGATACTTTTAGCGTCCACACTTCTGCACTATACAAAGGTACGGACCAAACATAAGACTTAACCATTCTTTGTCTTAGTTCTAAACTGAGATGATTATTGTAAAGAAACGACTTCATTTTTATAAAGGTAGTTTTAGTCATTGCTATTCTACGTTTTATTTCTGTCTGGATGTAGTTGGTCCGTTATCACAGTTCCCAAATAATATGTCATTTTGTGAACTTTCTCAACTTGGACTCCGTTTCATTGAAGCTTTGCATCGGGATGTGGATCACGACTAAACACTAAAAATTTGGTTTTGTTTGAGACGTTTGTTGAGTCGTTTGTTGACACACTATTTACAATTTATCATTAATGATTTGTTTAGTACTTAATTGAAGATGTAACGAGATTGACTTGAACCCACATGGTGATGTCGTTGTCTACATGTAACTAAGATTACGTCTATTTTATTGAGAGTACCGTCCAACTAAGAAAAATTACTATTATTGACCCGATTCCTCCCTGTTTCCCTTTTAACACGTTGCCTGCCGTCTCGGTCTATGTGACCGAGAAAAAAATTGCTCTGCACGCCAGCGAGGTCTATTTGACCGAGAATTTTAATGTAACTGTGATGCCGTCTCGGTGACTATGGCGTGAACGGAAAGTATTACAAAATCCTCTACGTCAGGCAACGTGTTAAAACATCAAAATTGCTGACTCTACACGGTTGACTTAAAGTATAATGGAATGTTATGCAACAAGACACGCATTGTATTCAATACGTGTGGTCCAATTTTCTATTGAAAACAAATATTTATTGCGATACACTATTGTTGATAGTTTAATACTATAAAGCTCTATGTCTACATCAAAGACTTTATAACTGTATACACGAGGTAGCGAAGAAATCTCTAGGTTTGTACAGCAAACAAATCATTCAAACAAACACTGTCTGAGTGGAACGAAGAAATTAGGAAGGCTATAGAAAAAAAAACAAAATACATGAAATACTTACATAAATACTAAAACAAGAAATGATCAAATTAAATACAAAGAATCTCCAGCAAAATTTAGAGAAATGATAACTAGAAAGAAAAACGAATCATGGAAAAGAAATTGTAATAAAGTAAATACATATATTGGAGAACAACAAAGCTGCTTGACCACCGCGATCATCGGAATTGTCTAAAATTGATTTTTCTATCGAATGCACCGAAAATGCACGATCAATGGAATTGATCAATTTATTTAACACCTTTATAAAAACTGACTTTATTTGCGGCAAAATACAAAAATTGCATACAAGCTGCATTCTTCACATGTAAAAAGCATTTTGATTTTTGTTGATAGGACTCTCTGATCAAAAGATATCGAATTTTTACTGTCGAGTTGATAGAAATTTTATTTATAATTGATTTCGAGCGCGTAAATGACTTTCAACATCGCCGGTCGCTTCAACCGTTATTTCTAATACAACGGTACATTCTACACAAAAAGTGATAATAAACATTTTTATTCAAAATTATCTCAGCTGCATTTTTTATTTGACAATTTTTTTTCTACGGCGTACGGATTCTTGGTAAATCTATTTTCCAACCCTGTGAGGGGAGGTTTTAGGGGAAAGCCGGAAGGTAGGACGTTTGACATTCTCAGCAAAATTCAGCTTGTTCGTATGATTTTTAGAGGTCAAATATCTGACGACTGGACTATATACTGCGTGATGGATTAATATACTAGATATAAATATAAATAATACAGTTATATGTAAATATTTGATACCATGACTAACACAAAATTGGTGAAGGTGAGTGTAGATGGCACTAAACATATAAGAATTTTTTTTAATAAACATATTTAATTTGCAATCTGCAAAATTTTACAATAGGCAAATGTTAATGACAATATAAAAATTGACCGTAAGAAGGAATAAGTGAGAAAGCCTGCTAAATTTTAATATCATAGTGTTTATTATTAATATATTCAACTATTTTAAACTATAGTTTATACTTTACCTTCTCGCTATTTCTGCAATAACTAAATAATTTTGGTAGTTGTTGTCGTGACATCCAAACGCAGAACTTCGAGGATTGTATATCAAAAAGAATAATTCGGCGAATCGTCTTACCCTTAAATTGTGGTGTTTCTTACTTAAATACTGTTGAATAGCTATTTTGCAACTGAACGTTAATAAAAAGTAATTCCACAGCTTAATATTTTCGGCACATACTTCGGCAAGTCCAGAATTTTGTTTGTAAGGCCCTTTTTTCATTAACTAAAACATACAAAAGAAATTTATAACTTATACAATTATCGGCTGTTTAGTGTCGGTCGCACAAAGAATAGCACTAAGGTCCAAGTTCATGCCTAAATCACGACTAATTGATATAAGATGATGCAATTATTTTAATAGGGTGGTCCTTAAGTAATTGTACAAAAACAAACAGTAGATTCTACACTTTAAAATATTACGATTTAAGCAAAATTGCTTTAATAAAATGTTGATATTAAGAAAGATACAGGATGTTAAAGTGCAAATTTAAAATTTTATTTTTCATGTTTGTAAACATTTATGCATTAAAAATTTACAACTGGATACTTTTAAATATAAGAAATTATAATTTATTGCACACTTTGATGTAGCTGATGGAGGGCGCCATATATTCCACATATGTGGCATAAATTTGCACTTAACTTTTTTGCTCTTTGAGTTACCTGTATTTGTGATAAAAAATATTAAAGATGCATTATTTTAACAAAAAAAAGGTATACCTGTTAATAACTTCAAAACTCAATAGTTTTCGAGATAATACTTAACGAAATATTAAATAAAATAAATATATCAGCAGGATAATTTATAATAGGATTTGACAAAAAAACAGAATAATAGGATTTTACATCAAACATTTTATGTTGTATGTTAAATTAAAGTCACAATCAAAACAGTTTGTTTACAAACCAAATTAAGAAATAGTTAAACTAAATAACATAACTTTTTGTCAAAGTAAGTTTTCGATATGTCCACCATTTTCTTTAATTCATTTGTCAATATATTCCATAAAAGATCATCTCATATTAAATAGCTTCAATGGTTCTAAAAAAACTGCTGCAGTATTTATCTCTTCCCGTAGTTGGTTGCAAATGTTTATGGGATTCTTAAAGACACGTTGTTTTAATACGCTCCATACACCAAAATCAAGCGGATTAAATTCTGGGCTACGTGGTGGCTATAATGTATAATGGATGAATATATTCTTTTGGATACATATCCAAATCTTATACCAATAGATATAACCAAATATCTATACCTTCTTCTTCTTCAAGTGCCATATTCGTTCCGAAGGTTGGCGATCATCAGGGCTATACGTATTTTCGAAACTGCTGACCGAAACAATTCGTTGCTGCTACAGCTATACCATTCCCGTAGATTCTTTAGCCAGGAGTTTCGTCTTCTTCCTATGGACCTTTTTCCTGCTATTTTCCCTTGCATAATTATTCGAAGCAGTTCATATCTTTCGCCTTTTGTAATGTGTCCCAAGTATTGGTATATAGATATATAGATATATAACCAAATAGGTTGAGGAGGGGAGAACTGTTTGTCTCATGTTGGTTAAAGACTATAAAGTGGTTTCGTTAAAGACTATAAAGTGTAAATGCATACCAAAAATAGATCACTTGAGAAAGGCACTCTGCCGAAACAGCTGTAGTGATAAGATTTTATAATAAATTTTGTGGAGGTTTTGAAAAAAAAGTTTTCAGTGTTTTATTGTTACATAAAATGAATTTCCATCAAGTAACGGTCAAAATCCATCAATTATAGCTTTTTGTTTATGGCATTCTGTATTTTTAGGGGAATGTAGGGAATAAGCCACAAAATATATTCAAATGTTTAATTTACTGACGTTTCGATCTCTATAAAGAGACCGTTTTCAAATATATAAATGTTGAATATATTTATTTTTTAAAGTTTTTTTGATTGTGGAATTCTGTATTTTTAGCGAGAATTTTGACAATAAGCCACAATATATCTATTTACATGGTTAATTTATTGACGTTTCGATCTCTATTCCAGAGACCGTTTTTAAAGTTAGAAAAAAAAAACAAAATAAATAATATAAGATTATATAAATAATATTATATAAATATATAATAATAAACAAATAAAATAAATGTAACTATCGTGTATATCTTTGAAAACGGTCTTTGGATATAGAGATCGAAACGTCAGTAAAAACCTGTAAATAAATTTATATTGTGGCCTATTTTGAACAAATAATATTTAAAAAATATAATATAATTAACGTTAAAATAAAAGTGAGTGTATGCCACTGGATTTTCATACGTCTTTTCCCACTTCTCTGCCTTCAAACGATGAAATCACTCTTCCAAATAGTGAAATTATAGTATAGTGGGCGCTCATAACGAGGCGCTGACCCTCGCTCCGACCATAGGATCGTACCATAATCTATCGATAGGTAAAATAAATGCATTATTTTAAATGCGAGCGTTCACTGTCACTGCTACCCTTAGGGTACGTTCATAACGGAGACCATCGCATCGTATCCTCGCCTAGAGCATAGCAGTGGCAGTGAATGCTCGCATTTAAAATAATGCATTTATTTTACCTGGTGATCGATAATATGGTACGATCCTATGGGCGGAGCGAGTGTCGGCGCCTCGTTATGAGCGCCGACGTAGCCAGGAAACGCAGGGACACCGCTCGAGATATTTAGTTTTCGGTCTGTAAGTGTACAATTCTCAATTCTGAAATTATTATTGTCGATATCCGATAATTCGATATGGCAACAATTATTAATAGTGTAAGCTTTATTAAGACAAATACTTTGGACGTCGAAAAACGTTTAAATATAAAACAGTTAGGACCTTCTAGACAAAAATTGGGCATAATTCAGGCGGTATAAAGTGTTAATAGAAGTTTTAATCGAAAATTCAACGAGAAACATTACTTGCTAGCAGACTGGTTATGCGGTTGTGAGGAGACAAATCGCTTCTATTGTTTTAAGTGTTTATTTTTTTCACTTTAAGTGGACGAGACTTGGCCTATCCTGGGTGTAAATGATATTAAACATCTTTCAGAGAAAATTAAAAACATATCATTAGCTCTAAACATATCCATTACTGTATTGAATACCAATTATTAGGGTCAGTAAATATTCAATCACAGTTAGATTCGGCTTTTAGAAGATCAATAAGAGAACATAACGAGATAGCGGCCAAAAACAGGTATGTTTTAAATAGAATAATTGAGTGCATTAAATTTTGCGGAGCGTTTGAATTAGCTTTAAGAGGTGACGATGAGAGTTTGATATCTACGAATATCGGAGTATTTCGGGTTGACACTATATTGGAAAAACATGTATCGAAAATAATACAACCTTTTTGGGAACTTCAAAAACTATTCAAAACGAACTGCTGGATTCAATGTTATATGTCACTCGTGGATTAATAAGCAAAGAGATAGAAATGGCACCTTATGTGGCAATCGAGGCTGATAAGACTACGGACGCTTCTGTTCAAGATCAAATGGTTTTAATTTTGAGAAATACCCTTGGCAACCAAATATTTAAACGATATTGGGAAATTTTTTACCTGATTCGCATAATGCAGAGGGTAAGTTAGTAAGTGTATTTTAGAGCAACTTAATTTAAAATTGTACAATATTCCTAATAAGTTAATTGGCCAAAGTTATTTGGCCAATTAACAGGCAAAATTATTGGAGTTCATGGAATAATTCAACGTTTTTTCCGTATGCTCATTTTATCCATTTTTGTGCGCACCAGTTCAATTTAAATTGTCTCGAAGGCAGCTTCTGAGTATAAGATAAGATAAGATCGTATTTTCTTGTTCTCCGAAACGTATGAATGTACTGAACAATGTTGTAAAGAAACGTCTCCCGCCAGGAACGGACACTCATTGGACATTCAACAGCCAATCAGCCTGTAATCACCATCTTCAGTCACAAAGACGATCTCATGCAATGTTTTGAAGAAATCATTGTAAACAAAAACGTGATACTCAAACCGTTCAACAAGCTTCTGGCTTACGTATATTATTGAAAAATCAAATGTATTGATACTGGCTAAATTAGATGTTATTGTTTAGGAACCGAAGACACTCACTGTCTAGGCCACCAATACGTACTTTTAACTCGATCAATGGATTAAAAATGTTAAACATGTTTCTCTTTATCTTAATAGTGAATTATTTCTATTATAATTTAAGAATATTTTCCGTTTTAATACTTGGAGGTTAAAACCTTATTACAAACATACAAAAAACTCACCTTAGTGCTATCATACTCATTGTACTTGACAACTAAAGTATCATAACAGTCGGGAATAGTTTCGTCCCGTTGCTGCAACAGAGACTTGTAATGTTTTATAGTACTTTTGAGATGGTTGCTAGAATCTACTAAAACGCTGTATGCTTCTAAATGTATTTGCGGTGATTCGTTTATTCTGCTATATATCTTATTACTATTCACTGGTAGGACGGGATCCGTTAAAGACGAACATTGTGTCGTTCGTATTTTATTCCAAGACTTCGATTGTTTGGGTGCGCTAAAAAGAGAACAGAAGTTAAAAAGTTTTCAAAAAATTGGAAGGATGTTATATAATCACAATACAAAAATTCCAAACCATCACTCGTGTTATTAGTTGAAAAAAGGTATTATCAGAGCATAATGTCACTAACTCCATTATAGCTCATACATTTAGTCTTGTTCTAGTTGTCAATGCATCACTATTCTCCAATTTTGTTTTGATTATTTTTAAAGTTTTATCTAATGGTGCTTTTGTAAATAAACTATTTATGTCAAAATTTTTTGTTCTTCTAGTTCCATGATCGTTATAGATCGTTGGATAAAATTGTTGGATATGATCGTTATATTATGTCGGTTACCATGTTCGCTATCGTGAGTTTATTGACAGCAGCTCTAAATAACGATGTAGTAGATTTTCCGAACCATTGTCTTAGATTTTTCACCCAGGGTTTTCTTCTTCTACCAGGACCTCGTTTACCTTAGGTCTTTTTCTGAATGATCAGATGTAAAAGTTCATATTTGTCGGTGTGTCTCATAATGTTACTGAAGTATTTCAGCTTGCGTCTCTTTATTGTATTAACCAGCTATGTCAAAGTTTACTAAAATAATATTTGAATTAAATTCAATATTCGATAATTTATTTAAAATACGTTCTGTATTCTTTATAAATGTGTCATTATTATTTGCAAATGGTTGTATATTTAATCAAAATTTTGGCAGTTCACTACAAGGATAATTCATGGTATAGTGAAGTCGTTTTACCCTGTCGTATTTCGGATTAACGCCCGAAAAATAATTTATGACTCTAGTTACAGCTACTCTGTTATGCTTTCCCTTTTCTACCTGCTTTGTGGTACCGAACCTCCTACTGGTCGGCTGTAGTACTTGAGGATAAATCAGCGCTACCAAAACATTTTTTTTTATAAATCGTGAAAAAACGCAAATTGAATGCTTTGTGATGATAATTTATTGAAAAAACTTTTATAATTTTATTTCAAATAAAATTGTCTCGTCGAGAAGTGCATCCATTCCTTGCGGTCGCATAACTGGATAATTTTAGTTGTTATATTTGCAAAAATAGCAAACAGTCTGCGGAGTCGAGGCTCTCCATTGACCGGACTCATCGGCCAATGACCGACGCGCCCTGCCACCGAGGCCCCGCCCCCTCGTGTATATATTCAGAGAGCTCCGAAAATTCTCGCTATTAGTATTCAACGATCGCCGGTTTTCAATAGTGACAATGGATAACGTACAAGAAAACGATAGAACACCTAAATATAAGTTTTTATCTCCGAGTGAGCGTCGAATTGTGTAGAAAGTGGAAAATTATTTTACTTTAGAAAAAATCAACATGGGACCAATTACATCAGTACTGGCAGTTCAAAAAAGAACAAGTGCAGCTTGTGGAATTTCAGAACGGACCTTGCAAAGAGTTCACAAAATGAGTGAGGAGGAATTAAGTAAGGAAAATAAAAGGATTCGTTTGCATCCGAAAACCCTCGACTTGCCACAAGGTATTAAAATCTCAATCAGAAATATCATTTATGACATGTACAAAGCAAAAGAACATGTTACAAGAAAGACACTTATTCAAAAAATAAAGGACAGAGAACTTTGTGATATGGGTTTGACCAGTTTATCAAAAGTATTAAAAGCTTTGGGTTTTAGATACAAAAAAACCAATAATCGTAAAGTGTTGTGCAAGCTGTCCAATGTTGTTGGAAAAAGGTGGAAATTTATAAGAAACTATTTAAAAAACAAGAATTCCGAATTTGCCAGACAATTTGTGTTTCTTGACAAAACATGGATTTTTGCGAAAGGAAATAATACCAAATCATGCTACCAAATGCTATTCGAGTACTAGTGCGAGTAATGGCAAAAGATATATTATATTGCATGCAGGAAATACGGAAGGTTTTATACCCAATGCTAGTCCTATATTTTCTTCGACAAAAAAAAACTGATAATTACCACGGAAATATGGACGCCGATATTTTTGAACATTGGTTTGAGGAAAAATTATTAAAAAATCTGGAAAATCCGTCATTAATAGCCTTAGACAATGCTTCGTATCACACCAGAGAGGAGGAAAAGTTTTCCACAAGCAGCTGGAAAAAAGAAGAAAGTGCCTGTCGGAGAAAAATATAGAACACGAACATCTAGTTTTAAAAGCTAAATTATTAAATAAGTGCAAAGAACACATTACTGAGAAAAAATTTGTCGTTGACCAAATGGTACTAAAATATGGTCATGAGGTCCTAAGATCACTGCCAGTACAATCCAATTGAATTGGTGTGGAGCATCACTAAAAACTACTATGATAAACATGCATGTAAGACCACCGACGAAGCCAGCGTTTTACAACTCTGGCAAGACGCACTAAACCAAGTCAATGAGGAACAATGGCGGAAATGTATTGAGCATACTGAAAAAAAAAATTTTAGTCATATGAAATAGAACAAGTTATTGATGAAGTAAGACCTTTAATTATTCGTAATGATGAAGATTCAGATGAATTGGATAGCGAGTCAGATAGTGATGATACCTGTTTATAGATTAAGACGTAGATGCACGATAAAACAAAAACCGCATGCAGGAGAGAGCCGGAGGCACGCCGCACGACGCTCTTGAATGCAAGCACCAAAAAAATTAGATTAGCAAGTAAGGTAGATTAAGGACATGACTGGACGAATGACTGGGTATTAGACGACGGATGAAAGGATTCGATGCTTGCTCGCTCTCGACTGCACTTGGTGCAGAAAAGGGAAAGCAAGTATCGGCACACACAACCATCATTAGATCGCCGAACAATTGCTTTGACCAGTAGTGATAAAGCCAAATGTGCTAACCTACCACTTAAATGTAAATACACGGAAATCTCCCATTGCCTGACAAGGGATACCGCGAAATAGTCTAGACCTTTCTCCAAAGACCAGGGGGCGGAGGAAATCCGGGGCTGGTTGTACAGCAGGAGGACAACCTACCTCGATGGGTTTGGGAAGGTGTGCGTGGGAAGTAGGAATTAGTCTCTGTTTTATATAGATAAATATTTTTATAGATATATTTATAAAATATATAAAAATAAAAATATAAAACAAAATTTTGAACACCCAGTATTAACATTGGCAAATTTTTTTATGCCCTAATAAAAATAGAGTTTAGTACACGCTGAAAAAGAATTTTTGTTTTTTCAGCATAAATATTAACCACAATATTAATTTTTGAAGTTTCATGTGTAATATGAAATTTTTTCAAAAACTTTAAATACCTCAAAAACGGCTATTTTTTCGAGAATGGTATCCCAATAAAAATCCATCCAGAATTTTAAGTAGATTCAAAAAAGAATAACAAAAAGCACAGTTTCTATTTAAAATAAGAAACTTAATGGCGACTTCCAGTACAACCGGAAGTGCTAGAAGAATGCAAATATTTAAAAAATGAAGAATGCTTTGCATAACCCATTATTCCAAGTTTGCAGAAACCAGTGACGACCAGAACTTTGAAAACTTTTAACTTTTTTTAATGTTGCGTGAATGACCCTGTATATTTCATACTCAATGTTTATCAATTTACATTATGATATTCAATTATTATAAAACATAATACAAAGTTATTTTATTAAAAAAATCCCTAATGTTGTATTATCAAATTAAGAAAACCGTACATTTTTAATTTGATAACCGCTGACTACCTGAGGCAAATCTGAACAGACAGTTTTATTACTTATGCGACAGGCTAAAACGATCCTACTTTACCACAAATACGTCTAAGAGGTGTATTCGTTTTATGAACTTTCGGTACGCCATATAAATAAAGTGTTTTGCTGTAATGAGGTGTAATTAATTTTCTTTAATAATGTGTTAAATGATAATCTTTAAACTTAAATAAAATTCTATATATCCTGTTTTCCAAAGGCTTCGTTGGATCCTTTGTTAATTTGATATAAGGTCCGTTTATTATTAGTTCTTTAATTTTGTCCTTATATTGAATTTTATCACAGTTGCATTTCCATTATCTTCTTGTAGGATAATTAAGGAGTCATCATTTTTTAAAGTTCTTTCAGCTTTTAGTTCCTCTTTGCTTATGTTCTGTTTAATTTTATTAGACATTTCCAATTCAATTTGATATAGTCATCATTCTAGCTTTACAATCGTGCGTGAGTCCTAGCCTTCTCAAGAATTTCTCTTCAGTCATTCCTATCCATCGCCTTCCTCTACCCAGCACGTATTCCCATATTTCCCATGTCTTCATCGATGTTATCAAGGAACCTTGTTTTGGGTCATCCTCTTTTTCTCTGACCAATTGGTCTATCAAGGAGCGTTTTTCTAGCTGGGTCATTTTTACATACCCTATCCACCTTAGACGTCCTATCTTAATATGTTTTACGATATCTGATTCCTGGTATATTCTATAAAGTTCGAAGTTGTATCGTCTTCTCCACATCCCATTGTCATTCACTATTTCATAGATTTGCCTTAGTACTTTCTTTCGAAACATCCTAACAGGTTTTCATTACTTTTTGTTAGAGTCCAGGTCTCTGAACCATATGTTAGGACTGGGCGTATTATTATTTTGTAGAGTTTTAGATATAATTGTAGATTTAAGGAGGAGATTGAGCCCAAAATAGCATCTGTTGGCCGTGCAAATTCTGCGCTTTGTCTCTGCGGCAGTATTATTTTCAGTGTTAAGGAGCGCTCCCAAGTATACAAATTACTGCTTCGATGACGTCGTTTGCTATAACAAGTGGTCGTAGGATTTGTGGTTGCATGCTTATTTTCAGATATATTGTTTTGTTGATGTTTATTATTAAACCCATTTTTGTAGTTGATTCTTTTAATGCGACATACGCCTCTCGTACAGCGTTTTTCGTTCTCTCAACAATATTGATATCATCAGCATAGGCAAGGATTTGCACTGATTTATTATATATTGAACCAATGGTTGTGATTTATGACATACGTATTACTTTTTCCAGAGCCAGATTGAACAGTATACAGGAGAGAGGGTCTCCCTGACGCAGCATGTTATTTGTTTTAAAACGTTCAGACAGTTCCCCCTGAATTCGTACTCTACATTTAACTTTTTCAAGAGTTAGTTTTGTTAAATTTACCAACTGATTTGGTATTCCTAGCTCTTTCATTGCTTTGAACATTTCTCTTCTATTCACAGAGTCGTAGGCTGCTTTGTAGTCTATAAATATGTGATAAGTATCTATGTCATATTCCAGTGTTTTTTCTAAAACATTGGAAAATTGACATAGTACTATGATCTTCTTTTTCGTGGGTTGGTAAATATTGAAATGTTTTCTCCTTATTGAGGTAATTATGTCCAATTTTGGAATAGATCAATGAGGAACAGCAAAGTTTAGATCTTTTGATAGTATTAAACGCTTCGTTGCATTTAAATGCCTATTTGATGGATTGACAACTGTTGCTAATGATTATAATTTGTCGTTAATAAATAAGGAATTTTCAAGAATAGACTGAATGGAACAGAACAACGGCATCCTATAAAATTCATAAGAAATAATACAAGGAAAAGACCAATACCATACATAAAAGAATTATTTTCAGAGGATTATTGAGCAACCATAAACTCCATTAACTGTTAAAAAAGGCATCGATCTTAAACTTGTTCAACTCCAGAGACTTCAATGAATTGGTCATATAGCGAGGCCGAAAGATTAGACCGAAAAACCCTAGACAGTAAAATGCGACGTAAGACCAAAAGGAAGGCTACGGAAAAGATGGGAGGATGAAGTGGCAGCAAATGCGCAAAATTTGCTAGACGTTTGCAGAAATGTTAGAGGAATATTTTGCATGAGGCCAAGGTTGGCTATGGTCTGTACCGTCGTTGAAGAGAGAAAGATACTTCGTTTGGGAGGCGTAAGATTGAAAATCTGTGATTTTGTAGAAAAAAGAAATAATTTGTTGAAAATGGCGATAGTTGAAAAAAATCGAAAACTGAGAAGAAAAGTAACTAATATTTTTTATCTGAGGTTAATTCTGATTAAATGTAATAAACATTATTAAAATGTCACAAGAACATAGCTTCCGAATAATATTTATAATTTATATAATAAAGAAAAATGGTTCAATATAAAAAAGGTGTCCAAACCTGTCAGTTTATTTTAAAAAAATTAAAATTAAAGTAAGTGTAACAAATTGATGTGCTTACCAACTCTGCATATATCGAAGTAGACCTTTCCTAAAACAAAATTGTTATTATTACACATAAAACATTTAAAATAAATAGATAAGGAGATTTTTGCCACTGCTTTACATTTTTTGTAGCCTGTGTTCATTAAAAAAACCTTCACAGAGCTGCATGCAGATGGTCAAACAAAAAATTAAATTGACCATATCATGTATTGCTTGTCAAATTTAACGTGATACTTGGCCGATTTGAAATTAGGCTCCACCCACGATGCGCATTCGACCACAACATAATTCGTCCTTATTATCTCTTGGCCCTTCGAAGTGCAAGGTACTTGTATAGTCTGCGACAAAGTTTTTTTATTTTACTATGGTTTTAAGTTACTGTGTGTTGAAGAAATATCGTATTACAATAGATTTGACTTTTTAAATAATTATTGTTAAATATTTTAAATTTTAAACATGGATTTTCATTCAAAATTAGAAGGCAAAGTCTTATCTGGACAAACGAGGGAGGTAATAGCAAATGTAATTATTTTTATGCAGAGAGAAGTGATGCAAAATCCGCATGTTAAAGATTTAAAAAAAGTTCAAGAGCGTGCTTCCTTAGCAACGGGAGTAAGTAGAGCCATTATAAAACGGTATTATTCTATTGTAAAGAAATAAACAACAGATTAAAATATTTATGACTTACTAAAATGCTAAAATGCCGAAGATCCGAAGAATAAAAGTATATGACTATAATATAAAATATTACGACAACTTTAGTATAAAAATTAAGTAATAAATGTTTCGTAGGTATGTTCCAGGTATAAGATTAACTACTGTTCTTTTATTCTTATACAGTTTACTGTAAGGCAAATGTAAAGCTTTCATCTCTGCCAATATTCCTCTTATAAAATTACAGAACGAGACATTTATAGAAGTATCCGCAAATTCGAAAAAACTGCCGCTTCAACATGACTGAATGGTCAATATCAATGAGTCAAATAAAATATAATTATTAGAAGAATTTTTTACCAAGTAACAAAAACAAAATATTTGGTATTTTAAGAAAAATTTCCGAAGGAAAAATTGAAACGTCAAAATAACATACAATATAGACATATCATAGAAGTTCCATTAATAAATAAGGTCACTCTCTGTAAAATTTTAGTATGGAGTGTACCAACGAGGCGAAGAGACCGAGTGCCTTATGTATCTCGTTTCCTCCGAATGCGTTCTCACTTAATTTTCTAGGCAAGTGGACAAATCTGTCAAGTATTACCTTAAATTTGACAAGCTGTACTACTCGTCAAATATAGCTTGACACTTAACGATTTTGCCACCTACGTAGTGAAAAATAAATGAGAACGCAGTAGGAAGAAAAGAGATGCATAATGCGCTATATCTCCTCACCTGATACCCTGTACAAGTTTACAAAATGAACCCAATTTGTAAAGGAGCTTCATAAACAACGAGTACAAAGCTTACTGCCTAAACAATACAATATGGCTTAGAAAAAAAAAAGCTGAAATCACCGTTATTATTATTTTTGTATTTATACCTATGCGGAGTCGGCTATGAGTAAATTGGCGATATGGACTCGGGGAGAGGAATGAACGTGGCGATCATCTGGTTGATTTCTGTATTAATTGGGAACTCATAACTGTAAATACCTTGTTCAAACTTCCTAAGCGTAGATTATACACATGGAGGACACCAGCTAACAATAACAACAAAAATAGTCAGAAATCAAATAGATTATATTTATCCAAGAGCGGACATATTCTCCGATCACATGTTCTCTTCGACGTTTTGTCGATAAGAGTAAAACCAAATAATGTAAAGCACTCTAGCTCCAAGAAAATAATGGATACAAGGCGGCTCAAACAAGACAACACATATGCGGAAACGAAATTTAAAATAAACGAAAACTTAAGGAAAGTCAAAGAAGATAATACAGAAACTCTAACTATTGACCAAAAATGGGGAAAAATTCAACATGCCCTCGTGTCAGTCGGAAAAGAAACCCTTAAACCACTTGGGGAAAAAACAAAACCTTGGAACCTTGGATGGCTGTAGAAATTCTTGAACTATGGAAGAACAAAGAAAACATAAAGTAAAAGACCTGAATAAATATGAAGAAATTCAGAAAAACATCAAAGAAAGAAAATTCGAGAGGCAAAAGAGAGGTGGCTCTCTTTTGCCAGGTGGACATGAAGGAAAGAATGTGTCACTGGACCAATTACATTCAAAAGCTGTTTAATGATGAAAGAGAAGGACTATCGTTAGAAACCACAGAGGATACCGGAACACCAATATTATGAGAAGAAGTCATCTATGCCATCAAAAACACAAAAGAAAGCAAAGCTACTGGACCAGATGATGTGCCCATCGAATTATTAAAACTCATTGATGTAATAGTTGAACCTAAACCACCTAAACTTGAACAATTACCTAAAAAGTCAAGTGCAATATTCTGCTCAGATCACGGAACAATAGCTTTAATGACTCACACATTTAAAACATTTTTGAAAATAATACACAGCAAAATTGTTAAAATTCTTGAATATGAAGTGACACACAATTTGGCTTTAGAAATGCTATGGACACAAAAGATGTTTTGTTCGGTTTGAATGTGCTGGCCTAGAGATGTACGGATATAAATCAGAGCATGTACTTATGTTTTGTAGATTTTGAAAAGGCATTTGATAAGGTTCAACATAAAAAGCTTGTAAATGTATTAAAAAGCAAAAATATTGACAGTTGTGATATGAGAATTATTTCTAATCTATATTGGAATCAAACTGCTAAGGTAATAGTTGACAACCAGAACACCCAAGATATCAAAATACAGAGAAGAGTCAGCCAGGGTTGCGAGCTGTCACCACTATTCTTCAATGTCTACAGAGAAGCGGTATTTAAAGAAGCGCTCTCACATTCAATAGAAGGTATATCTATCAATAGAGAAGTTTTGAATGACTTCCGTTTTGCAGACGATACAGTAATAATAACGGATAACAACAATTATTTACGCAACGACTTAATGAATGCTGTCATGAATACGGACTAAGAATGCATTTGAAAAAAACTAAATGCATGATCATGATCATCAAATACAGACCGAACCAAAGAAATTAAGACACGTATTGAAATAGCACGTGCATCATTCGTTAAACTTAAAAAGTTTCTTACTACTCTTCTTTATGGCTTAGAAGCATGGACATTAAAACAAGTACATCTGAATAAGTTGGACGCCTTTGAATTTTGGTGTTACAGAAGAATCCTACGAATATCATGGACTCAAAGAATTTCAAACACAGAAGTTATTAGAAGAATAGGAAACGAAGCTGAAATAATATTGACTATCAAAAGAAGAAAACTTTTGTACTTATTCCATGTAATGAGAGGATAAAGATACCCATTATTGCAGCTTATTATGCAAGGTAAAATTCGAAGAAAGCGAAATGTGGGAAGACAAGAATATCGTGGCTTAAGAACTTGAGGAAATGAATTAAATGCAGTAGTGCATGACTATTTAGAGCAGCAGTCAAGAGGGTCCGCATAGCCATGATGATTCTGACCCCCCGGAGGGGAGTGAAGTGATCGTGATGTCTTGTATTGTCCATCTCCAAAGATCTCTGATTCTGGCCATTTCTTTTAATTCATTTTTTTTAACTTGTTAGAGATAATTACGTGCAAAATTCAAAAGTAAAGCTACCAAGAATCGATTAAAGCTTAAGCATAGAAGAATTTTAAAAGTTCGTAATAAATCTAAAATTGCTGTAGAACCTGGATAACCTCAAAAAAGTCAGTGTTGATACGAATATTGTATTAAAGTTTCGTTTCAAGTGGTCGTAATTATAAATACAACAATAGGAGTTCTTGTTTAAGTAAACTTGATGGTGTACGTTACACAGATATTCGTTTGAAGTGACTTCCAAAGGAAATTCAAAGGAAAATCGATAGTTTGTAATCTTATTGCCATCGAAAAGCAAAGTTCGGTGATATATCTTCTTTGTTTACTTCTCAAAGCAAACCATTCCTCAACAATCGACTTCAATGTATAAAGGAGGTATTAAAGTCACAAAAGGTTAATTTTATGCAGATAATATTGATTTCTTATTTAACGTCGGCTTAAAGTTAGTAGGAGTAAATGTGTAAAAGTTTTCGTAATAAAGTAAGTTCCGCAAGTATTTTCATGATAAAAAAGCAAATTCAGCATTTTAAATATATATATATATATATATATATATATATATATATATATATATATATATTAAACCTAGAGCTAAGATTAATACTATTACAAGAGTTAATATTAAACTCAACAGTCTTCCGGGTTGCATCGCGTCGATTATTATTGCGCCGAGCTTTCGACATCTTCTTTGATGTCTCCTTTAGAGCTTCCGAGGTCTCATTCTCCCCAACTCCCAGATACTTCTACACTGATCACTACCCAATGCATTACTGGTACTGGGAACAAAAAACGGTTTTTTTATACTGTCGATGGTGACTATCGAGGTATCCATGTCGAAGGTAACTATATGCCGTCATCTCTTTTATTGAGACAATTTGGCCTTTTTTCAATTTCTATAGCTTCTCGGATAATTCTTGGTTTATAAAAGCGGATGGGGGCTATGGTTCTGGAGTTTTGAAAATCTATTTTTTGACCTGTATGAAAATGGTATTGACCTAGAGCTGAAATAGAGTTGGAATTGCGAACAGAAATGAAATGTT
The DNA here is from genome assembly GCF_040954645.1 of Diabrotica undecimpunctata. Classification (NCBI taxonomy): domain Eukaryota; kingdom Metazoa; phylum Arthropoda; class Insecta; order Coleoptera; family Chrysomelidae; genus Diabrotica; species Diabrotica undecimpunctata. Next base: position 36,820,932 of record NC_092810.1, read on the forward strand.
CATGAATCCTATTTTGGATTCTACGATTTGTTTGGCCTATATAGGATAGGGGGCAGTTAGCACAAGTAATTTCATAAATTCCGGGTTGTTTATTTGGAATGCTGTCTTTAATTGATCGGACAAGAGATGAAAGTTTTTGTTGGGGGATAAATATTGTCTTTATTCCTCCTGATTTAAGAATTTTGTCGATTTTGTCAGTGACACCTTTGACGTAAGGAAGAAAAGCTTTCCTATGATGAGGGTCTAAGGCTTTAGGTTGAGATATAGTAACAGATTGATGTCTGTGGATGCTTCTGTTAATGTTCTTTTCGCGGTAACCGTTTTGGATGAGGGCTTGTTTTAAACTAGAAAGCTCAGGTCTACTTGCATCATTGCAAAACGCGTATTGATCTAAAGACAAGGTTATTAATAAGTGAATTAAGAGTTGGTTATAAGTAACGATTAGTATGGGTGGGTTTTCGATAAACAGAGTGATTAAAACCTTGGGATTGGTTTTTCTTTATGATAACGTCGAGAAACGGAAAGGATTAATCAGTTTCCACCTCCATATATTGGCAATTACTGGAGATATTGGAAGCCAATTGGGGCACCATTAATTTGTCTGTACAGTTGATTTTGGAAGATGAAACCAGTGTTGGACATACAATGTTTAATGAGAGATAAGTGGTCTTGCTGGATACTGTATTTAGTTTTCAGAATGTTTAGAGTTTCGTCTATAGGAATGTTTGTAAAGAGTTAAATGATATCAAAACTTACTAGAATGTCTGACCGTGAGATAGGATATTGTTTAAGAAGTTCGATAAAATGAAAAGAATTTTTGTATAAGGATGAAGCATTTTCGGCGAGAGGTTGTAGAATTTTGGCCAATGGTTGTGTAGGGCAGTTTTATGCACTGACAATGGGACGTAGAGGAATATCGGGTTTGTGAATTTTGGGAAAGCTATATAATCGAGGTTTTCTGGAAGACTTTTCACCAGGAATTAGAAATTGCTTTATGTCAACAGAAAGAGAGGTTTTATTGATAATGGCTTTTATTGTTTTCTCTAGATAGGTTGTTAGATTATTAGAAATTGGTCTGTTGTCTGCAGTATTAATGAGATTTCAGAATTTATTAATATAAGAAGTGTTTAAGATCACGGTAGCATTACCTTTATCGGCGGGAAGAATGGCTAGATTTTGATCTGACCTAAGTTCTTTTAGGGCAGGGGTCACCAATTATATTCCCTGTGGGTCCGTTTCGAAAACCTACTACACTTCTGCGGTCCGGGCACTTAGCACTATACCAGGCAGCGGCGTTACAAGGGAGGGGGGTTACCAAGAAACCCTCCAGTATTTGTCCCCCCTCAGGAGATCATCCTGGATATTTTTTGTCACACACATATTTAATTCAAAATTTGTCCCAGGTTTGAGTATAAACCTCCTTTAAAACGGAATCTGATACTGATACTTTCCATCTGAAGGACAGCTTTGTTACTCTTAAAAACGTCTGCTGCTTCGCTGGACCATACACCATTAGGCTTGAGTGAAAAACTGTTACTTAACAGTTGCACAACATTTTCAATTTTGTGGAAATCAGCAAATCGTTTTAAATTCTAAATCAAGTTCATTAATAAAACGTGAGAACTGGATATCATCAATATCTTTATTACTATCACAAACCGATTTAAGGAAAGAAAAATGTAAAAGTTCTGTCTTAATATCCCCAGAAAAAAGTTCGATATTTTTAGAAAAACTTCTAATATCCGACAGAAGTTCACAAAGTTTATATTCAAGAAGTTCAGATGTCTGAAGATATCCGCCAAAAATGCGATAGTTGCAGCGTTTTCTGTGTCTAAGAGGAAGCCAAAATGGCCATTTGCAGCTTCATTATCAATAGTAGACAGAAATTCTTTTATGTTGTCAAGTATTTCAAAGAATCTTTCAAACACTAAATCTTTGCTCAGCCATTTCACGTAGTTATAAAGAAGCAAATCGTCAAACTGAGCATTAGTGTCTTCTAGGAATGATTTGAATTGACGATGCCTTAAAGATGATTTTGCACGTATAAAACTCACTTTCTCATGCCGGTTTGTATTTTACGGTGAATATTTGAATTTAAACTGCAGTACAACACTTAATGCAGTTAATAACTTACTTAACAGAAGGTTGATGTAAGGCAGTCAGTGCTGTATGAACAGTCAATGACATGGCCGAGAGATGGAAGTAATCAAATAAAACTGGCAAATGGTAGTGCAGGCCTTCGATGGGTGACATGTTTAGTTGCAGTGTCCTTTGGGAGACCATCACCATGGAAACGGGCGATGTATCACTAAACCATAGTTCTAAAATGAGAGAGAATTCGGCCCGTTCCAGAGACTCTCTCAAATTGTTCCCGTCGACCAGGAGATGGCATCTAAACAAAAAAAAAAAAAAATAAATAAGTTTAACGTTAGACAAAGTACAATTTTTTTTTAAGTAGAAAGGACAATTTTTTTAAGTAGATTTGTAACGAAAAATAAACTTAAAAGGATTTTCAAAAGGAAATAAATTAGAAACAAAATGTATCATTCTAACTGAGATATAAATAAAACTGAGGGTAAACATTATTTTTAACGGTGTAAACTACCCTTTTTTCAAAAACCCAATAAAAGTGGAAAATAAAGCATGTAATAATTTGAAAACATTTTTAGTCTAGAATTAAGGTTTTTTGATGCTTTAATGTACTATTTAATATATTTCGATCCTTTTTGACTAATTTCATCCCTTATAAAGGGTCCCCTGTTAATAGCGTCATCATTATTCTGGCTTTACAACCCTGCATGGATCCTAGTCTCCTCAAGAGTTTTTCTCCAGTCGTCCCTATCCATCACCTTCCTTCGCCAAGCACGTATTCCCATATTTCTCATGTCTTCATCGGTGTTATCAAGGAACCTTGTTCTGGGTCTTTCTCTTCTTCTAGACCAATGGGTCTACCAAGAGCGTTTTTCTAGGTGGATCATTTTGTTCCATCCGCATTGCATTCCCTATCCACCTCAGAAGTCCTATCTTAACATATTATACGATATTTGGTTCCTGGTTATATTCTATAAAGTTCGAAGTTGTATCGTCTTCTCCACACTACATTGTCATTCACTGTTTCATAAATTTACCTTAGTACTTTCTTTCGAAACATCCTAACATGTTTTCATTACTTTTTGTTAGAGTTCAGGTCTCTGAACAATATGTTAGGACTGGGCGTATTATTATTTTGTAGAGTTTTAGATATAATTGTAGATTTAAGGAGGAGATTGAGCCCAAAATAGCATCTGTTGGCCGTGCAAATTCTACGGTTTATCTCTGCGGTAATATTATTTTCAGTGTTAAGGAGCGTTCCCTGGTATACAAATTCGTTTACTGCTTCTATAACGTCGTTTTCTTTAACAAGTGGTCGTAGGATTTGTGGATGCGTGCTTATTTTCATATACTTCGTTTTGTTGGTGTTTATTATTAAGCCCATTTTTGTAGCTGATTCTTTTAATGCTAATAAACCTCTCGTACAGCGTTTGCCGTTCTCCCAACAATATTGATATTATCAGCATAGGCAAGTATTTGCACTGATTTATTATATATTGAACCAATGGTTGTGATTTGTGATATGCGTATTTGAACATTTCTTTTCTATTCACAGAGTCTTCGGCTGCTTTGTAGTCTACTCATCCGCCGAAGCCGTTGGTCGGTAAGTGGAAGATTGCTTATACCGTAAATCATTTGGTCTCTATCTAAAAATGGATGTTGCTCACCTTCTACCAGGTGGAGATTTGATTTTTCCTTCATCGATATTAAGACCTTTGGGAATTTCCTAATTTATCTAAAGCTTTAGAAGACGAATTCATTAAAAATACTCACATTACAAACTTTACTTCATATAAAAACGATTTAGTACAATTTGAAGGTTATATTTACCTGAATAACACTACATCCTTGAGTGTAACCTCTTCGTTTCGGTAGAGTATTTGAAACGGTCGGCAAGCGCCATAATTTCCCAAAACGATTGCTGTACCCAGTCCAGTCGTGACTTCTGGAGTGGTTACTTCGATTTCTACGTTCAATTTTGACGTGACTCGCAAAGCACAGCGGACTTGATACATTCTAAAAACATAGTAATGTAAAAAAAGTCAATGCAGAATATGCTCTTTAAGAAATAAAGAAAAAATATTTACGTACCCTCTTTGAAATAAGTCAACATTGTAAAATTTAAACAGCTCCACTGAAAATTCTATGGTGGACTGCAACTCACTCATAATATTGAACGGGCCAGTTTTGTTATTTGACTACATTCCTAAAAATAATATATAATATTAGAATGAAGTTCATAAAAATAGACAGTCATGAAAAAAAAAAGGGTAGGTAATTAGGGTTGCATCGGAAATTCCTTATTGTAATATTGTTCTGAAGCTATTTTCTTAGGGCATTTTAAAGTAATTACTATTTAAATGGGAATAAGCCACAATAATTAAAGGTTAAAGTAAGTTTATTGACGTCTCAATTTCCACTTTTCAAAGTACAAACCATTTCCAAAGTGCAAATTGAAAAGTCAATAAACTTAGTTTAACCTTTAATTGTGACTTATTTCCTTTAAATAGTAATTGCTTATTATAAGTTGGTAGTGTAGTCACCACGAATTTTCGCTGAATGATTTTAGATTTGTTATATCACATTATTAACGTAAAGTTTGGTTTCTCTCTCTTGTCGTTTTCCCATTACTGAGGATCGTGATTTCTTCCAATATTTTTAACATTTTTTTTTTCATTGGTCTCTATCTTCAGCTGCTCTGAGAACTTCACAGAATGAGTTTCCAGCTGAATTCTTAATTTTGTCGGACCATCTAGTTGGTGATCGTCCTCTTGATCTTCTCCTCGGAACGTTTCTAGGAACAACTAATCTCTCCAAACTATCGTTACCTCTGCGAACCACGGGACCGAAAAATTGCAGACATATTATGGACAGCTTTTTTTATCTCGAGTTGGTTTAGAATGGAAACGTTTGTCCCATGAGCTGTCCAAGGTATGCGCAGTATTCTTCTTTAGCACCACATCTCAAAGACATCAATGTTTTGTCGCTCGCGTGTGTTCGCGAAGAGTTCAAGTCTCTGTCCGACTCATCGCATTCTTTGCCATACCAATACGTCTCCGAATACTCTGCTTCACAGTTACCATCGTTAGTTATACTAGACCCGAGATAGACAAAACTATCTACTATCTGGTATTCCTGTAACATGTTAGTCAGTGTAATGATGTGGAATCTGTCGACCACCATTATTTTTGTCTTAGCTTTATTGATTTTCAGACCAACTTTATTGCTTTCGTACTCAACTCTTCGCAGGAGATTAAACATTTCTTGCTCATTTGCTGCTATAAGTGTAGTGTCATCAGCAAACCTTAAATTGGAGTTTTTTCTACCAGTCACTGTTACTCCACCGGCTCATCCATCTAAAGCCATCCTCATGACATGTTCACTATAAATGTTGAATAAGTCAGGTGACAACACGCATCCTTGTCTAACACCTCTCTCGGTCTTGAATTTGTTTAAGAACTTCTGATCCAGTCGTACTGTTGATATATTGGACTGCTACAGATTTTTATTAGGGGTCACCAGGTGCATTGGTGTACCCATTTTTATTAAAATGGACCACAGATTTATCCAGCTTACACAATCAAACGCCGTTTGGTAGTCAACGAAGCATATAATCATAGGTACTTGAAATTCTCTAGACTGTTTAATGAGTTGTCTTTTGTTCAGGATTTGTTCCCTTGGACCTTTATCCTTTACATACCCCGTTAAGCTTTTGGTAATGTAGATAGATTTTTAATCTGTTTTTGATGATATGCAACATGATTTTACTAGCATGTGTTGGCGGTAATTTTCACTTCTGGTAACCGTTCATTTTTTGTGTAGAGAGATATAAATTGGGATACACCAATCAGATGGCCATTTTCCTGAATTCCAAACAGCGACACAGATATAATGGATGATATGTAATCCTTTGTTACCTAGTAACTGTAGTATTTCACCTGGTATTGAATCAATACCTGTGGTTTATTTCTCTTTAGCGATTTAATTGCATCTTTGACTTCAGCAAGTAAGACAGTAGGTTCCCTAGGGTAGTCAGAGGTCCATTGATTTTCTGCTGGTACCTCGTTATTTTTATATAACTCGCCACAGTAGTTTCGCCATGTTTCCAATATTTCGTCAGTATCGGTCTTTAAATTACCTTCCTTATCTACTACAGACCACGTTTGAGATTTAAATTCTCTGGTAAGGAGTTTGATCTTCTGAAATAAATCCCTCGGTTCATTTCGACAACCATGTTTCTCTATATCTCTGCATATTTGAGAGATGTAATCAGCTTTGTCTTTGCGGCACTGTTTTCTGATTTCTTTCAATAACGCTCTGTATTCAAAGTTTACATAGTTATAAAGTTCAAATATTTTTAACGTAACTATCATTTTTTAAGTAAAAATGATAGTCGACACAGGAAAAAATTATGTAAATTAATAGCCAGTATGTTTCTTCCAATACTGTACTTGCCATTTACTTTTCTTTTCTTGATTAGTATTATTGCATATCTGGTTCCCCCCATTATATGACCAATGTGCTCCAGTTTCCTCTTTGTCACTATTCGAAACTGTCGAACACTTTTAATTTATGTAGTCTGATTTTTTAACGTCCATGCTTCAACGCCATACAATAATGTGGAGAAAAATAACCTTGTAATAGCTTTATTCTTAATTCTATTATATATCTCTATATTGGTCATACCTTTTTCATTTTCAAGGTGGTTCGTGCAACATGGAGGACATGGAAAGTTCTCTGTTTCTTACAATTTTTTAATTATTTTTGAACTCTGTTCTTTGCAATAATCTATATATAAAAAACTCACTTAGTTCTGTTTTTTCTTTCACAAAATTGAACGCTTTGCTTTGTAATCTGTATGGTTCATAAGTTAAGCTAGTTCTTCACTCACTTTCATCTTAATTAGCTGCATATCTTGTGTAAGGTAAACCATGTGCAATTTTTTGTCTCTATGGATTATAGGTCAACAGTTGGAAGATAAAAAAAAGGACATTCGGCTGGTAACTCACGTTGGGAAGAACGTTATATCATCATCATCATTTTCACTTTTTGGTGCAGCCTCCCATACAAAATCGTTCTTCATTTCTGTCCACGATTGCCTAATATTCGCTTTTCTGTGCAATGTTGTACCGACTTGTATCCTTATGTCATAGTCCCATCTTAAATTTAGACGTCTTTTTGGTCTCTTGATGCCTCTTTGATACCACAGTGTAATATTAGTAAACCATCTATTGCCAATATTATTCTTCTTGTTAAATGTCCCGCCAGGGGCGGACTAAGGCCTAGGCAACCTAGGCACGTGCCTAGGGCCCGTAATTTTTAGTCCCGAAAATTACGTTTTTAATTTTTATAATTAATTATGCCGAGTCGTTGTTTGATAAAGTCGACAAGTGTTGATGAGCGTTCCCGTGCTTAAGCATCCACACCCGCAAGTGTCGATGTCGATGTGTCTATAGAGTTTAAAAAGTCAAACGTAGCTATCTAAATCAATCTCCTAAACGTTAGGTATTGTATTTTATGTGAGTTTTGATTGAAAATTGTGCAATTAAGACTTAACTCCTAGACTTGATTGCAAATAGATTGTTTTGGATTCATAGTTAATAAAAAGAGAAATCAAACGATTTCTACCTGGCGAAACCTAGTTATTTTGATAACTATTGTTTTAGGACGGGAAAGAATTTTGTTTTGATTCAGAGCAGTGGCTATACCGCTCTGAGGAGACCTAAAGGGGTCGAAATACGTATAAGCGGGTTGCCGCTGCCCTTTATCGAAACATAAATCTAATATCGTCATTATGTTTTATTACTTTACTCCGTTTGGAGTAGCAGAAACTGAATTCACTACGAATTTTGACCATGATGAACGGCAGGTAGAATGCAATTTTTAGATTCCCTTCCCGAGTAATTTATCAAGCTGTTTGCTTTGCACGTTTTAGAAAGCACAGTGGTAAAAATTTGAATTCGGTTTCGCCAGGTAGAAATCGTTTGATTTCTCTTTTTGTTTTTAGATGGCGTAGTTATGTCCGTAAATACAGTGCACAGATTCTAAATAACAAATAATAATATAAAATTTGTTATTTCATTATTTCGAAAACTTTTTCTCTCATTCACCAACTATAATACAACGAATAGAAGCCATTTCCCACCGGCATATTTAGAATCTGTGCACTGTAGTTATTTTGATAACTATTGTTTTAGGACGGGTCAGATTTTTGTTTTGATTCAGAGCAGTGGCTATACCGCTCTGAGGAGACCTAAAGAGGTCGAAATACGTATAAGCGGCTTGCCGCTGCCTGTATCGAAACAAAAATCTAATACAGTCATTATGTCATAGTTAATACTTTGTAAAATTCCTAAATATCGAAAACCAATCATCAGCCCCTTCAGCTACGCCGGAATCTGTAACGCCACAAACACCTTCACTATCCAAAAATGAAAAGAAGGCAAGAAATCCAAAAAGAGGTGGTTCTTATTTTCAAGCTATCAAGAAATATATCGCTGCAAATTACAAAGTAGATGCGGAAAAAATGCACCGTTCATCAAAAAATATTTAAAAGCTGCAGTTGCTACTGGATTGTTGGTGTAAACAAGGAAAACAGCGTCAGGATCTTCAAGTTCCTGATGAATATTTTTCTAATGAATTATACGGCAAACTATTTTACAGAGAACATAAAAAAATTCTACAATACAATTTTTCTATTGACTTCCCCAGATATTCCAGTTGAAAAATAGCGCCCAGTAATTTTTCGATTTTCCTGGTGGAATATTTATAATGAGGCAATGAGAAATTACTAGAATAAAACTAACCGGCGTATTTATGTTACGTGAATCGTAAGAAGCCATTGGTTAGGTGCAAATTAAAGGACGTTATTCACTTATTGGACGAAAGAGAGATATTTCTAGTTATAATCCAAACGCTCGACAATATATCGTCGTTGTCACGGCAAAACTCACTTAGTCCATTTTTGTCAAAATTGAGTTAAGTGTACTGATCGATTCACAATATCAATTTTCACAGTCTGGCAGATGTCACGAAGTTCTACAAAGCATGTAGAGTTGGCTGCCTAAAGCATTGAATATACTTAAGTGCAAAATTACCATTTTGTTATCAGGCAGAAGTCACTAACTGGACGTAATGATGTTTGCCTGATTACGATGTGGCAGATACTAGTAAAAAGTATCAGTTAACGAACGATAAAATTAATCAGTTATTTTGTATTTGCTGTCTCTTTCTATAACAAACGTTTGTTATTTAAAGAAAAAGACAGCAGATACAAAATAAGTGCTTGATATGATCGTTCATGACTAATCTTTCATTTTTCCGACTGCAGTGTAAGCACATGTTGATTTGTGTAGATCGTAATTGTTGTATTTTTTAGGAGTAAAAATATTTTGTAAATTATTTTTTACGATTTGTTTTATAGTAAAGTGCTAATAAACAAATCAAAAATGCAATCTAGTAGGGGAAAACGCATTGCTAATCTTGCAATGACCAACGAAAATTCTGAAACGACTATGAAGGTAGAAGGTTAGTAAACTTAGTTTCAAAATAGTTTGTAAATTTTTGTTTATAAGTAGAAGAAACAATATTAGACAGTACACCGTCGTCTTCGAAAAATCCTGTTTTACAAAATGATGACCATGGTTGTTTCTCGTTAATGAAACGAACAGCAGCTACAGCAATATGGAATATACCAAGTACAAGTAACTTGTCTTGTGCTTCATACAGTAGTGAACAAAGAAGTATTACAGTCCAAAATAAAATAGTAATACTATCGGATGTCAATATACAGGTAGTACAAAGGTAGTCTAACTGTTTAATCATGCTCTTTTGTGATTATTGTTCTATATTGAAGGTACCATTGAATCAACCAACAACAGTTATAGAAGCTGATCAAGTAGACAATCCACAAAAGTATCAACTTGATGACAACAGCGACGGTGACAAAGATTTTAATCCACTGACTGAAGAGGAAGACTCTGATTCTACAGATGATAACGGTAGTTATATGATTCTTTAAGAAATAAAAGATTCTTAACTTAATTTTTTTATAGAAGTGCAAGAGACAGGCAGGAAAAGAAGTCGATGGAATAAAGGAGATAAGTCTCAGCAGAAGCGTTATTTAATAAAAAAACTTAGGAACCTGGGTAAATTGTATGTGACAAAAAAAAAGAAGGAGAATTCCCACCAAAAACTCCGAAACCTGTAAACTGTTCTCGTTGCAGATTTCACTGCACAGACAATTTTAGTGAAGAAGAAAGGATGCAATTGTGTTCCACGTACTGGAAACTTGAATCGTATAATCGAAAAAAATGAGTTCATTTTACAGAATATAAAACTACATACACCAAAAAGACGACGGCCTCGACAAGAATGTGCCATATCACGAAAACGATAAGCAAAGCGTTTTATTTTTTAAAAATGCTGCTCAAATTAGAGCGTGTAAAAATTTTTTTCTAAAGACTCCCTCTATCAGTAATGGTCCTCTAAACAAAGCATGTGAGAGTAAGAATAATATAACAGGCTTATTTGAAGCCGATGATAAAAGAGGTAGACATGTACCTGCCATTAAAACAACCGAAGATGATATTAACTTTATTAAAAATCACATCGAAAGTTTTCCACTAACAGAATCACACTATTGCAGAAAGTCATCCAAAAGAAAGTATTTGGAAGCTACATTAGTAGTAGTAGACATGTACCTGCCAATAAAATAACCGAAGATGATATTAACTTTATTAAAAATCACATCGAAAGTTTTCCACTAACAGAATCACACTATTGCAGAAAGTCATCTAAAAGAAAGTATTTGGAAGCTACATTATCTATCGGAAAAATGTATGCCTTGTATAAGGAACTATGTGATCAAAGTGCTCGCATACCAAAAAGTTTGGCAACGTACAAGAGAATATTTGGTAAGGAATATAACTTGTCATTCTTTAAACGGCACAAAGATTAGTGTGACCGATGCAACAGATATAAATTAACAGTAGGTGAGGACAAAATAAATTTACAGCAAGCCTATGACGAATACAAACAGCGCAAAAAGGATGCCAATGCTGCTAAGGACAGTGATAAGAAAAAATCAACTGAAAATCCTGATTTTGTCTTTGCTACTTTTGACCTTCAAAGCGTGCTACAAATACCAAGTAGTGATGTATCACCCTTATACTACAGTAGGGAATTATCTGCCTTTAATTTATGCATATATGAAGGAGCTCACCCAAATAATGTACACTGTTTTACCTAACTGAACTTAATGGTTCCAGATGGAGCTTAGAAATTGCGACATGTTTGTATCGCTATTTAAAAAACCTCCCTGCGAGAGTCACCGAAGTATCATTGTTTTCCGATACTTGTGGGGGACAAAACAGGAATCAATTTGTCATCGCAATGCTGTATTATTTTGTTTATGTGTTATCTGGCCACAATATTACTGTTCTCGAGCAGAAGTTTCTAGAGTCAGGACATACGATGATCGAATGCGACAGTATGCATAGCGCCATCGAGAGAGAAAAGAGGTATGTAGCAGTATACACGCTTCATGACTGGAAAAATATTTTTGTCAAAGATAGATCTAAACGACGCATTAAAAAGAAGAACCCTTATGTAATCCATAATATCAGAGCTACAATATTCTGATTTTATTAACTGGAAACTACTTGCGAAAAATATGGTAAAAAACACAAAACTAAATAAATCTGATGAAAAGTTAAGTGGTTGCAAATAAAATGTTTCAGAGTGGAGAGGGAATATCCAGGAATCATCAAATATCGCTACGAGCACTACGGTCCTTACTTTAAACTAAGTATTTATGGACAAGAAATACCTTCAACACAAGCGTCCCTATCACTTCAACAGGCTTACCTAGGTATGCGTCCAATTTCTTTAGCAAAATTTATTGATTTACAGAAGTTATGCACTACCGACGTTATTCCTTGCTTACCGAGTTCCATGCTTGGTATTCGTTTCTGCCAACCAAAAAAAGATATTGACAGAAATACTGATCCCAGTATTTATAGCGATAGTGAATCAGAGGAAAGCGAAGACGAACAGCAAATCTAAACTCATTGAATTTTAGTTTTCATTTCTCTTAATGTGTTTATTTTAGTGAGTTACTTTAATTTACGTAATAAATAATGTTCATAATATGTGTAACTAATTTACTAAATTTACCTTTTACCAACTTGCCAGAGATCACTAAGTCCATTAAATATTGTTTTTTACCAAATAACATCGATTTAAAAAAAGATAATGTATTCACATCTCAAACCATTACTAGACGTGTACAATTGCATCGGTAATTTCCTTGACTTTTATAAGGATGAATTTTAGACAACAATTAAAACTAAAATATTCCTTTTCTCAGATCTCTTATTTTGGACTTAATGACTTTTGCCGCGACGACGAGGATATACCAGAACAACACAATAAGAGTAAAAGTAGAAGAAGAATTTAACTGACCCAATTGAATCTGGCTATGGGTTAGATAGGATTATTTTAAGAGTGGATTATTTTAAGTTGTTTTTCTCCCATTTGGTATCCTTTTTTCATTCTTACTTTTTTTATTACTTCATTCATGATCAGGTTAAACATACATACATGTATGTTTACGTACGTTATGTATTTTGTCTGTCACTCACAATATCTTTCATTAAAAAAAATCAAAGTTATAAATTTTTGAGTAAGATTTAAGTAGCAAAATTGTTTTTGATCATTGTCCATCATTTTAAGTATAAATAAGTTACACCTCTAGAAGGCATGTTCGTTTTTTATTGATATACTAGTTTATCAAATAAATTTCAGCTTTACTCACACACCTTCAAAAAACAATACATTCAACAGCTATTCGTTAGTGGCGTGACTAGTAAGAAACAGTCGTACCCAAAATTATTGATTCACCAATAAAAATGTAAGAACTTAAAACTAGTTTTACTGATAAGGGCCAGTGAAAAACCTGTCCGAAATTTATTTGACTAATAGCAAGTTTTGGGTGTTATCAATTTAGACGAATCACACTGGTATAATTAGTTATTTTGGAACAATTTTATTTTTAATAAGGAATTAGACATTTTTCGCTAAAGTTATGCAAGATCTGTTGACGACTTTAACAAATATCGTGAAAGCAACTTTATTGATAAATTTTTGGGTCATTCTCCCAAAATGTATGTTATGTTATGTTACCACGCTACTGGAACACTGAGAAGTAACAGAATTACTAAACTAGAAGTAAGAAAATCGAATGCTCCTGTTAAAAAATCGAAGCAGTTGGTTAAAGAAAGAGGAAACAAACAAAAACCAAATCAAAAGTAAAAAAAAATCTTTCCACAGGTACTTGATCCACAATTATTAAAAACCAGAAGACAATTCTGTAGTGCCATAGAAAGAAAATCAGGTATATTTTTTGTTAAATGGAAAGACAACGACGTTGTGTCAGTAGTTTCATCATGTCATGATCTTCAATCTGTACGCCCTATAAAGAGATATTCCAAGGAGCAACCTAAATATTCAAGTACCGTGGCCGTTTTTGATAGGAAAATATGGGAGAACAGACCAAATGGACCGAAATTTAACTGTATATAGGATGTAGTATAGGATAAACATACGAGGAAAAAGGTGGTAATAGAATCCCTTTACATATCTTATTGATTTGTGTGTCATTAATGCTTGGTTAATGTATCGCCATTAAAACCCAAAAATGTCCTAGTTAACATTTAGGCGCACAAACATTTAGGCGCTCTGTAGTACAAGGATATTTGACAAAATACCAAACTATTACTTTACGACCAGGACCAAATCTAATCCCCCAACCTAGCTCGAGAAAAGTAATACGTGACATTTGATATGATAACATTGGACATTTGGTAGATTCTACTAAAGATGGTAAAAGACGAAGATGTGGGTTAGAAAGTTGTAAAAGTAAAGTGCGAACAATATGCATCAAATGTAATGTTGGATTATGTGTACCATGTTTTGTAATCTATCATACTAAAAAATGAATTTAGTTTTTATACTTAGTTTGTACTTTTTTATACTTGTATTTGTAGGTTTTTTATTCAATAAAAATACATTAATTTTTTTGTCGTATTTGTTCTGTGATTTAATAGGTTTATTCTTTTAATGTCCACGGGGTTCATATGTATATGAGGTAAATTCAATATTTAGCATTGTCAACATTTTTTTTTTAATATTTTTCTAGTGTTTTCTAAACCATTTTTAGTGGTTTTTGAAACAAACGCAAACATACACAAAAAAAATAATTAAGGGCGTTGCCAGGTTAATACTTTTCCTTATTGTCTGACAAAGTTCTTGTGTTGTCTTCTTTGTATATTGCTACTTACTTTCATTTCCCTTCTTTGTTTTAGCATTATTTTGGTTTTATTAGACAGTTAACTATGTTTATTTTGTTGTTGCGGGTCTTCCAATTTCTTTGGCGCTATCAAGGATGATTTCCATTAATCAAGTCCTGTCGATTTGGTCATGTAATCTTTCATCACTTTCATACGTAAACAACTTAATATATGCAGACGACACCGTCATTATTGCGGACAGTGCTGAGGGTTTACAACGACTTTTGAATGTCATAACCAGAGAGGGAGATAGCTTGGGACTAAATATAAACACAAATAAAACAAAAGTAATGGCATTTACACATAGAACCATTACAAAGATTCCAGTATCTTGGTTGCTGGATAACAAACGACCTTGACCACGAGGTCGAAATACGTGCTCGTATAGAATATGCTAGGTCCGCATTTCAACGAATGAAAAAATTCCTAATAAACTCTACGTTATCGTTGGATATCCGATACCAATTTGTAAAAACGTTTGTTTATTCCATATTGCTATACGGAGTGAAAACATGGACTCTCGGAATTACAAGTATGAGGCGTATAGAAACCTTTAAGATGTGGGATTTTCGAAGGATGCTGAAGATCTCTTGGATAGAGCACGTGACCAACAACGGGGTCTCCTAAATATTGTAAAAAACAGAAAAACGAGTTATCTAGGACATATTTACAGAGGAGAAATAACTTCCTACGACTTATAATGGAAGGGAAAGTGGAAGGAAGAAGAGGTTCAGGAAGAAGAAAATGCTCCTGGTTGAAGAATGTAAGAGACTGGACAGGCATGGACACACATTCGATACTAAGAACAGCTCAAGATAGAGAGCAATTTGCCGATCTGCAGTAATGGAGAAGGCACCTTAAGAAGAATCTTTCATCAATTGTCTTTTGGTAGTGATCTGAGTTTTCTTTTAGATTGTTAATATTTATACTTGTTACTGTTGGTTTTGTGGCTAATTTTATTTTTTCTAGTTTTAGATCTATAACAATTTTTACTCTGATTAGTCTATTGTCGCTGCATCATGTTTGAAATTTATTTATTACATTGACATCTTTTATTGTAGCAATCTTGTTGGTTAGAATGAAGTCAATTTCGTTCTTAGTGGTTCCATTTGCTCCATTTGTTTTCGTAGTGTGCAAACTGAACCAATTTTTCTACATTTTTTGTTGATTAGGAATATATATATATATATATATATATATATATATATATATATATATATATATATAGATATATAAATGGAATGAATATATTAATTAATGGAGGTTAGTTTTCAAATTGTCAACCTGTATATTCTCTCCAAAGAAGCATTAAATGGAAATATTATGTCGTCGCTGACTTATTGGCATTTAAGAACTTTCGAAACCTCAACATCTGATGGAAAATGGCAGTATGCAAACAACATACGCTCTCTTGATACGAGAGCGAATTGTAGTTGGAGTATTAGCGGCAACTTAGTTAGTTTTACTACTTAGAAGCTGGCGACATTGGAAAGATCAAAGGGCCAAACTGCAGCGAGCTTAATTGGAACGTATCTAATTGTAATTAGGGGTTACCTAAACGTATTGTTTCTTGAGTGTACTTAGGCAAATTTGAGATAATAAATTTATTTATAAATAACTTAGTGACGTTGAAAAAATATTATTTTTTCAACGTCAAGGAAACAAAAATTAAAATCAAGTTAAAAATATTCCTATATTTTTCTCCCTATAGAAGAATTCCTATTAAGGACTAATAATGACGTATGCGTCAGAAATAAGACTGGACTTAGCCATAACAAAATAGTCCATCTACAGCAAGATATCTCATAAAGAAAAGCAAAAGAGATACCTGGAGAGAGTACGTATTATCACCCTCCGAGGTTATCTGGACTAAAATTCGTAAAGTTAAAGGCTCCAATTCTTATAGACATATAAACACCTTAACACACAATAATAAATTAATCACTTGCAAAAATACAATCGCAGAAGCTATAGCTGATGTCTATCAACAAAATTCTAGCAACAGAAATATTTCTTTCGAATCCCTAATATACAAGAAAAATATAGAAGATTCTATAATCCCTATTAACAACTCTGACAGCTCCATAAATGCTCTTTAAGAGTTAGAGTTTTCTCTCTCAAATATAAAAAATACGGCTGCAGGACCAGATGATATTCAGTCTTCATAAAAAACTTATCATTCGGAGCCAAATTAATGCTGTTAGATTTGTTTAATACCCGCTTCCTAAAGCATGAATTCCCAGACCTCTGGTTCTAAGCAAAAATCATTCCCATTATTAAGCCTAACAAACCAAAAAACAACCCTACCTCTTACCGACCCATCTCTTTTACATGTTGCATGTGCAAGATCCTAGAAAAAATTTTTAACCACCGCCTTATATGGTACTTAGAAATAATAATTTTCTTATTCCCTTTCAAAGTGGTTTTCAAAGAGGTAGATCCACATTAGATAATCACGTTACGTTACATTACGAGACTTCAATTAATGAAGCTTTTGCAAATAACCAAAAACTAATAGCAATATTTTTCGATATAACCCAAGCCTACGATAGAGCATGGAGGCACTGTATTCTACAAACATTGAAAGATACTGGTATTCAAGGTCACATACTTGCATTTAAATTTTTTTTTTTTGAAAATCGCTCAATTCAAGTTAGAATAAATGGTGTTACAAGCTCATCTAAGATACTAGACAATGGAATTCCTCAAGGTTCGATTCTTAGTCCAACTTTATTCTTAATCGCTTTTAATAGTATTATGGATGTAATAAAGCACCCATTAAAGCTAGTCTTTACGCAGATGACATTGTTATTTATACTAAATCGAATAATGTAACGAAAGCAACTAAAATTATACAGAGTTTCCTAAATCGGCTTTATAATTGGACGATAAAAACTGGATTTTTTTTTCGTGTTTCGTGAAGAATGTATCGTGTTTTTTCTATTGAAAAAACACGATACATTATTTTCAATAAAAATAAAACCCATCTCACAACTAGTCTAACATTAAATAATTTACCTTTAAAACAGTCAAAAGAAATAAACTTTCTAGGTCTAAATTTTGAGAGAACTTTAAATTGGAATTCGCACATTAATTAACTGCAGCTTTCCTGCCAAAAAATATACTCAAAATATTGTCCAACAAAATTTGGGGTACTGATCATAAAATATTAACTAGGCTCTACAAATCGCTCATTAGAACTAAAATCGATTATGGTTGTATATGTTACGATGCTGATGTAAAACCAATCAACAGCTTTGAGATTAGCACTGGGAGCTTTTAAAACTAGTCCGGTTAGTAGTATGCAAGTTCTAACTGGAGAACCTCCCTTACATATAAGACGACAGCAACTATTTTGAACTACATTGCAAAGATACCATCCCAGAAACAGCATCCTGTATTCTTCCACATCTGCAACCCTGGTCTTCCTCCTAACAATAAGACTAAAAACTCTACACCCCTCATGAAAGAATAAAGCTCACAACTTTCGATAGGAATCAACTCAATCTATCGCTACATATAAATGCAAACTATCCCCCATGGACAAGCCACCCATTAACTATTGACTTAACACTTACAAAGAATACCAAATCAACTACAAATTCCACAATAATTAAATCTTTATTCATGGAAATTCTAGACCACTATCCTAATTATTTGCAAATCTTTACCGATGCCTCTAAAACTACCAATGGTCACGCTGCTGCCTACTACTGTAAAGAAAATTCTTATAGTATATCGATACCAACAAACTGCAGTATACTAACAGGCGAGGCTACAGCTATTTTGGAAGCTCTAATCTTCTTCGAAAAGAGTAGAACGATGAAGTGCATTATCGTAACAGACTCATTAAATGCATATTACCCGACCATTAATGGGAAATATCGACCACGAGTGGGGAAATATCGACCAAAATTTAAAAAAAATTAATAAATAAATGAGGTTAAAAACGAATGAATGAATGAAAAACTAAACCTTTATTCGAAATGATGGTATAAAGTCTTCTGTATTATCTACTGCCACATCCCTATGCCACATGATCTGCATCGCCACCATTCTCCATTATCTGCCCCGAATTCACCGCAAACATAGCATGTTGATGGTGTTTCTTTCTCTATTACTTTAATCTCCTGTTTCTTCTTTTTGTTTGGTTCCTTACTTTCATTATCTTCACTAAGTACGCGTTTTTTGACAGTGATAGCTATTTTCTTTTATTTTTTAATTCTTTCTCTTCCAACTCTTCTTTTATCGGTGTTAAGGTCAACATTTTGGATTTTCTTTTCTTTCTTTTTCTTTGTCTAGGTTTAGGTTTAGGTGTTGGATGTAATTCTTCAAATGTCCTGTTCTTAATCTCCACTGTTTTGTCCTCATCATCGGTAGCTTTATTATCATACACTTCTTGTAACTCGCAATTGTTGAATCGGGAATTATTTTTGTACACTTTCCGATGGAAGTCAAACCACTTGAGCCAGAAACTAGACTTAAGTTTGCCAAAGGTAAAGTGTTTGCATGGATCATCGCAGCTGGTATCTCCATATTATCCTCGATAGTAGTAGGTGAGTCAGCTATTAGAGTAAAATCTTTAAATACATTTCTATCTATCGGATACAGTCCTGTAATTTTGAAACCATTTATACCTTTGTTTGCATGCTTTAGCAAATAATTCTGCAATATCTGTGATAGCAATTGTTTCATATGTCATAGTGACGTGTTTTCATAAACTGGTCACCTTTGTGATTATATGCTGATTTGAAGCCAGAGAAAAAAGTTACATCTAATGGGTAAACTCTATAAGATGTGTGTGGGTGAAGAGAAACCATTATGATTCCATTTTCACGACAATAATTATAGGATTAAAGAGTAGAATGTGGGATGTGGTTGTCTAAAATAAGCATGACAGGATCATCAGGGGAGGCTTTGACAAATTTACAAAAATGCTTTAACCATTCGAAAAATGGTTAAAGGTCGGTTAAAATACTTTAACAATTCGAAAAATGGTCCGGTTATCCAACCGGACTTTAAACACTGACAGATGGAGCCAAGCGGACCATTTTTACTCGATCCCTCCTTCATCCTTAACATTTTAAAAATAAACATTGGGGGAGCATACTGTTCCGCAGCACTTCATACAGCAAACTGCAGTAGTGATTTGACCTCGCTTGCCGCTACTCATGGACACAACTTGCTTTCTTTCCCTTGGTGCAAGAACACGAGATGGTTTGTGCACGGTTGTTATCCCAATCTCGTCCACATTGCATATGCGCTCCAGGGAAAAATTGCATTTTTCGATTAATGTTGTCACATTATCATAAATAACATTTATATCTGCTTTATTAAAAGCTAATACTCTATTCTTACTTGTCACTTCTGGCGTTCTTAAGGACAATTGGGGATGTGTCTTTAGGAAACCCCATAGCCATTCTTTTCCACATGTTTCTTTATTGGCACTGAAGTTGTTTCTTATTTTGTTTGATACAGTATATTCATATGCAACTTTCCGTATTTTGTTTGGGGTTAATCCATAGAAAAGATCTTGATATTTGTTATTTGAATTTTTTTTGCTGGAAACCGATTTCTCAGACCATCTTGAAGGGCACCATATGGAATCGAGTAGAGACTATCTGCTTTTCTAATTGAACAGGATTTTTCGTTAACCGGTTTTTGGTTAATTTTTGGTTCATTCCCTCCTTTGTCCAGGAAGAACGGGCTGTTTTTCTTATATAATTTTTTAGCATCTGTACAACCAAAGCAACGCCAACAACGAAACAGATGAGACATTTCAAGGCTCGATTTACCTGATAATGAACGCCAATATCAGTATGAAGACTAAAACAGAGTAAGGACTCAAACGAGAATACTTTTGAGAAGAAAAAAGAAACAGTACCTAGAAGCACGAATACAGCAACTGGAGGAAGAAAATAGAACCGTTCAGTCTAGACAGTTTTATAAGAGCCTAAAAACAATGAAGGGCAATACGACCAACAGCCCAAGATGATTTATAAAAGACGATGCAGGACAACTGCTCACAGACGACGAGGAGATAAGTCGCCAATGGAGAAAGTATTTTGAGCAACTGTTAAATACAGGAAAACCCGCAATGACAGGGCAACAAAGACAGTACGAGTTAGCCGAACCTGAAATACCAGGGCCCACACTAGCTGAAGTAAAGTCCGCAATTTCGTCCCTAAAAAACCATAAAGCCCCAGGCACAGACGGCATACAGGTGGAACTACTAAAAAAAGGGAGAGAAAAGCTCCATCTTGAGATATATCATCTTATAAGAGAAGTCTGGAAAAGGGAAAAGGGAAACACTGGCCTGAAAGTCATATAGTACCTATCCAGAAAAAGCGAGACAAACAAATATGTCGGAACTGTAGAGGAATATTGTTAATTAATACAACGTACAAAATTATATCTATAATACTGTCTAGAAGGCAAACTCCATACGCAGAGGAAATAATAGGTGTTGGAAAAAAACTGGGAATTCAACCGCGATGTACACCAAATCTTCGTGGACTTTAAACAAGCTTGCGATTCTGTTAGCAGAGAAGCATTGTGGGAGACCATGGTAGAAATGGGAGTACCTGGAAAGCTGGTACGATTAGCGCAGGTGAGCACAGAGAACGCTTCCGCACGGATCAGAATTGGTAGAACTACGTCGGAGGAATTACTCATTGACACCGGGCTTAGCCAATGAGATCCTCTCGCCACCCTGCTATTTAATTCTGCACTGGAAATGCGGTAAGGATAGCTCAACGACAACTAACAAACGGATTTGCGCCCAAGGATCAAAAATACTATTGGCGTTTGCGGATGACGTGGACACAATTGCACAATCCACCAGAGATGCAAAAGAAGTTTTCACCCTATTCGAAAATAGAGCCAAGGAAGTTGGTCTGAAGGTCAACGAGGACAAGACCAAGTACATGGTGGTTACGAAGAATCCAAGACCAAGGGTTAGACAAAACGTAACAATCAATGAATACTACTTTAAAGTCGTCAAAAAATTCAAGTACCTGGGAGCGATCATGACATCTGAAAATAAATATGAAAAGGACGTGGCAGCCAGGAACATTGCAGGAAACTGAGCATATTACTCATTAACGACCGTACTTAAATCAAAAATACTCTTAATACCCGCAAAAATAAGCTTGTTCAAGACAATAATTCGTCCCACAATAACGTATCGAAGCAAGACATGGACTTTGAACCAGCGGAAAATGACAAAATTACTGGTACTGGAAAGAAATATACTTGTACTATCTATGGGCCTTGCAGAGAAGAGACAACAGGAGAATGGAGAAGACACACCGATGAACTCCAGACAGTATATGGAGATGAAAATATAGTACGCTACATTAAAGCAAACCGAATAAGATGGGCAGGCCACGTACTAAGATTAAGTGACGAAAGACTCCTGAACGCCACATTCCGGAAAACGCCCGATGGCAGAAGGTCAGTTGGTCGCCCAAGAAAGAGATGGGAGGACGCAGTAGCCAGTGATCTACGCAAAATGGGAATACATCCATGGGAAATAGATGCTCAGGGTCGACAACAATGGAGGGAAATAATAAACGCGGCCAAGACTCACATAGAGTTGTAGAGCCAAATGATGATGATGATCTGTAAATAACAAAATTTCCATTAAAAAACAAAACCTACAATATCGACCGCTGCGCGCTGTATGGGGTAATTTAGACTGACGTGATCGATATTACCCATCACAGACATCAAAGTATTTTTTTATCAAATATAGTACCTAACCTCAAAATTATGACAATGCGAATTCCACAATAAATAAACAATAATACACTAATAACATTGGATAAAACAAATTTTCAAAACTTCTTCTTTGCGCGACTAGGATTACTCCTGTTTGTCTGTCTCTTATTCTGTTTCAGTCGTTGTTGACTGTACATTATCTTTCCACCTTTTTGGCGGCCTTCCAACGGGTCTTTTGCTATACGGCTTGTTGTTTTTACAGATGTTCGCTAATCTATCTGGTCCCATTCGGTTTACATGTTCGTTCCAGTTTTTTTTTTTCTTTTTTTTATTCACGTATTCACGTATCAGAGTAAGTGATTGCCTCCGAGAAACCATATGGAGAAACAAATATCTGACCATGGAAAGCAAAATGAAAGTATACAAAACAACAGTAAGACCAATCCTAATATATGCAGCGGAGACAAGGACCGATACAAGAAAGACGAAACAACAAATCAACAATATCGAAATGAAAGTATTAAGATCAATAGCGGGCATATCATTAAGAGACAGAAAACGGTTGTTTTTGATTTCTTTCTTATTATTTCTTTTATATAGAATTTATAGAAAAAAAAGAACATCCTGTAATAAGCTCTGGTACAATTTTATATTTCTCTCATAAAAGTTATCGCCCTTTTTCAATAAAACATCCCCCATAACCCACCACGATTTTAATATCCACGCAAAAAAAAACAATTTTCATCGATGTTTTCCCAGTATGAACCTGACACCGTAAGCAATAACTTCCACCCCCATATATATTACCGTCCTAAATCCTCCTTGAAACCCTTCTATGAGATGCTTTGGTATACCTTTCAGATTTAGCTGCAAGCGGAAAATTTTAGGGATACTCTTACAATCAATCAATATGGCTTTTCAATGTTGAAAGGATTTTGAACAATTTGCGGAGTATTGCTCGGATTATGTCAATAAAATATAAATTAAGTAATATATAAGTTAACTGTAGATTTTTATAGAGGCTAAGATATTGCTAAGTTTATGATTTCACATCAAATTCATTTTTCATCAAAATTTCTTTTGATGAACAAACAATCTTATAGTCTGGACAATTAATTTCAGGTATATTATTCCCTCTATGCTTATCTTCCAAGTATTTAGTCTTTTTATACAGGGTGTTTTATTAAAAATTGTCTATATAGTAACTGGAGAAACCTTAGCACAAAATATGAAGATTTAACCTGAAACACTTAAATATTGTTACGATAAATATATACTGGCCTAAATATATGATGACTAATAATTCTGTTTTGTTGTAGAAATTTGGCGAAGGATCTAGGTTCAAATTATGGTGAATCCTCCAACTAGATGCTTCTCGATTTTTCGATGCAAGACAATGCGATCTTTCGATGCTGTTCTAGTATATCAGGATTTCGTATATAAATACGACATTTTTATATGGAGGGACAGTTAATTCTCAAGACCCGCGCTCGCGAATTTGTTACGTACGGATATAATAAATTATTGTCAGATAAGTTAATATAAATAAAGAAATAAATTAAATCCGTAAGTGTTATAAATATTGAACCTTTTAATAAATTCACAACAAATGGTGTCAGAACTGGGATCGAACATAAATTAGACTTATAATAATAATACAAGTGAATATAAAATAAATTGTGAAAATGGCTACGATTTATGAGCTGACAGTGACCATTTTAAGAAGACATCTCGAAGACAGAGAATTAGCTTCTACCGGAAAAAAGGCTGAGTTAGTCCAACGACTAAAGAACGCTTTGCTAGAAGAAGGACTAGATCCAGAGACTTATATATTTGAAGATGCTGTCCTCTCGTCGATTTCGAAAGTTTCTGGTGATGTAGCCAAAGTTTCTGGTGATGTAGCCAAAGTTTCTGGTGATGTAGCCAAAGTTTCTGGTGACATCGCATCATTAGAGAACAAAGTTTCTGGTGACATCGCATCATTAGAGAACAAAGTTTCTGGTGACATCGCATCATTGGAGAACAAAGTTTCTAACGAGATTTCTTCTTTGGAAAGCAAAGTTTCTGCTAACATCTCTTTGGAAATCTCTAAAGTCACTTCTGAAATGTCTGCCCTCGACGATAGAATGTCGTCGTTAAAAAACCAAGTTGCTGCCGATATGTTGGCCTTCGAAGAAAAGATATGGAAAGAGATGGAAAAGAAGCTGGAGGAAACAGGGACAGCAGAGAGAGGAAACAATCCGATTACAGTGGAGATAAAAGAAGACGAGACGAAATGTAGGTTGGAGACACGGCCGAAATTTGAAGGAAGTGGAGGTTCTATTCATGTTAAAGTCCCAACTTTCGACGGAAAATCATCATGGAACAACTACATGAAACAGTTCGAATCAGCCGCAAGAGCGAATGGATGGTCTGAAAAAGAAAAGGCTGTAAACCTGACTATCGGTCTTCGAGGAGATGCCTTAGATGTGCTTCAGACCATAGCCGTAGAGGAGACCGATGATTTCGAACAACTGAAGAAGAGGTTAAATATGCGATATGGCCACGAACATTTGGAGCATGTATATCAGTCACAGCTTAAAAATCGTAGACAAAAGAAAGATGAGGCTCTTCAAGAATATGAGGTAGATATTGCCAGATTAGTACGATATGCTTATCCAACAGCTCCCGAAGACATGATGGAAAAATTGGCCGTTCAAACGTTTATTGATGGTCTTCGTGATCATGAAATGCAGAGAACACTGCGATTAGCTCGTCACAAAACGCTGGTTGATGTCTTATCCGCCGCCCTCGAATACGAGTCAGCTACGCAGGCCTCTGGCGGGTACAGTAAAGTTAGGACTGTAAAAGAGGAAGGAGACGAAGATAAACTTGACCAGCTCTTTAATTTGATGAAAAGCATGACATGCAAGAAAAAGAAGACCATAAAATCAAGAAACTCACCATCAGGAAAACCAGAACAGTTCAACCTTAGGGAGGCAGCTTCGACCCGGAACTCTTCCAAAGACCCTCTCATACTAATAGCTTCTTTGAAATGTCGTGAAGATAGTGTATATGTAGATGGAGACATAAATGGTAAAAAGCATACGTTGTTGGTGGATACCGGAGCGACCAGAACCATTATACGCCCGACAGTTATAAACAGCCGAAAGAACTGTTACCAACGAGGTTGCGACTTCGGACCGCTACAGGTGAAAATGCCAACATTCATGGAGAAATCCAGGTACAATTGGGAATTGGAGCAGAAAAGTTCGTCCATACTGTTATAGTTGCTGACATCGAAGAGGATGTTATATTAGGAATGGACGTAATGAATATGCATGGATTCCAATTGGATTTTAAGAATAAGGTAATCAAAGTTGGCAACGAGGAGGTATTTCTCCATCCACATAATGACAACACTGTGCAAGCAGCCATTACAGAAGATACAGTCGTGCCTGCGAGAAGCGAAACGATCATAGTAGCGCGGCTACAGGGATTTGTGGACGAAGGGAGACCTGTTATGATGGAGCCTTGGAACCACGACGATGAGGTTGGCCGTGGAATCATAATTGGAAAGGAATTGGTGACTTCGGCTAAGGAAATTCCTGTGAGACTTATCAATGTCAACGACTACCCAGTGACCATAAAAAAAGAGACAAAAGTAGGAACTTGTGTACCTGTGACATCCATAATCCGTCAGGCGACAACATCTGATAATTCCAACGATAAATTCGACCAAATGGTTGCAGTTGCAGGACAGTCTCTAAATCAGATGGAGAAAAGGAAATTAAGGGAATTTCTTCGGCAGTATCGTGATATTTTCGTACCGAAAGGAGGAAAGACGGGAAGAACTACCGTTGTCAAGCATAAAATTGATACTGGTAATGCTAAGCCAATTCGTCAAACAGCTCGACAATTACCACAGGCGAAAAGAGAGGAAGCTGAAACGATTGTTCAGGAAATGAAGAAAGACGGGGTGATAGAACCTTCTACGAGCCCATGGGTCTCTCCGGTGGTCCTGGTTAAGAAGAAAGACGGAACGACAAGGTTCTGTGTGGATTACCGTTTGCTGAACAACGTTACCAAGAAAGATAGTTATCCTCTGCCTCGGATCGATGACACATTGGACACATTGGCTGGAAGTAAATTGTTTTCTACTTTGGATTTGAAGTCTGGATACTGGCAGGTAGAAATGGACCCAGTAGATAAAGAAAAGACGGCCTTCACCACAGGATCTGGATTGTGGCAATTCAACGTTATGCCATTTGGACTCTGTAATGCTCCTGCGACATTTGAGAGGCTTATGGAAAATGTGTTGAGAGGGTTATCTTGGAAAACATGCCTGGTTTATTTGGATGACATAATCGTCTTGGGGGAGACATTCGAAGAACATCTGAAGAATTTAGAAAACGTTTTTAATCGACTTAAAGCTGCCCAATTGATGTTAAACCCCAAGAAGTGCCAGCTATTTCAAGGTAAAGTCAATTATCTGGGTCATATAGTCAGTAAAGAAGGAGTGGCCGTGGATAAGGGAAAAATCGATTCCATTAAGGAATGGCCAAAACCAACTGACAAACATCAAGTGAGAAGTTTTCTTGGACTATGTACTTACTACCGGAGGTTTATTAAGAAGTTTGCAGATATCGCTAAGCCATTAACGCGACTTACGGAGGAAGCAAGAGATTACCGCTGGGATACAGACTGCCAAAATGCCTTTGAGACCTTGAAAAAGCATTTAATAACAGCACCAATTTTAGGGTATCCACTGCCAGAAGGAGAGTTCATCTTAGATACGGATGCAAGTAATGTGGGAATTGGAGGAGTGCTGTCTCAGATTCAAGGAGGACAGGAACGAGTCCTCGGATATTTTAGTAAAGTTCTTTCAAAACCTGAGCGGAATTATTGCGTCACGAGAAGAGAACTTCTAGCAGTAGTTAAATCAGTAGAGCACTTCTATCAATACATCTATGGCAGAAAGTTTCTAATCCGAACCGACCATGCCGCCCTTAAGTGGTTGATGCAGTTTAAGAATCCAGAGGGTCAGATAGCCAGGTGGATCGAACGACTCCAAGAATACAATTTTAAGATTGAGCACCGGGCCAGAGTTAGCCACAGAAACGCTGATTCTCTTTCCAGAAGGCCATGCTCAGCAGAGTGTTCCCACTGTAACAAAACGGAATCCAAGGAAGCGGCAGTGCTAAGAACGACGATTGTCAACGACGACTGGACGCCTACTAAGATCAGGGAAGAGCAAGAGAGAGATCCAGTTATACAGAAAATCCGAAAATGGAAAGAGGAAAACCGTCGACCACCTTGGCAGGAAATATCAAACCTATGCTCAGTAGTTAAGACGTATTGGGCCCAGTGGGACTCATTTATCATCGAAGATGGCTTGCTCAAACGAGTCCTGGAAAATGATGACGGTTCAGAGAAGAGAAGACAGTTGGTGATCCCAAAGAGCAGAATAGCCGAAGTACTTCGTCAGTTACACGGCAGTCCATCGGGAGGGCATTTTGGTGTAAGGAAAACCCTTCAGCGAATTCGGGGACGGTTTTATTGGATGAACAGTTCCGACGACGTAAAAGACTGGTGTAAGAAATGTACTATTTGTGCTACGAGTAACGGGCCTCACCGAAAAAGGAGAGCTCCTATGAGACAATATAATGTTGGAAGCCCGTTTGAAAGAATAGCTTTGGACATTGCAGGGCCATTTCCAGAAAGTGAAAATGGGGGCAAGTACATGTTGGTAGTAATGGATTACTTCACTAAGTGGGTCGAGATTTACGCACTTCCAGACCAGAAGGCCGCCACCGTTGCAGATAAGTTGATCCAAGAATATATCAGCCGATTTGGAGTGCCTTTGGAGATCCATAGTGACCAAGGCAGGAACTTCGAAAGTGATCTATTCCAAGGAATATGTGATAGACTAGGCATGAAGAAAACAAGAACTACCGCGTATCATCCGCAATCGGATGGTATGGTAGAACGAATGAATAGGACAGTTGGCAAGTATTTGACAAAGATGGTGTCCGATCATCAGCGAGACTGGGACCAATACCTTCCGTTCTTCACAATGGCCTACAGATCTGCTGTTAACGAATCAACAGGCCAGACACCAGCCAAAGTCCTATTCGGACGCGAAATGCGACTACCTTGTGATCTCGAGTTTGGATGTCGACCTGGAGAAGATGTAGCAGGTGAAGATTATGTGATCGAATTACGAAGAAGAATGGACGATGTACATGAGTTAGTCCGTTCCCACCTTCAGATCGCTAGCGACCGAATGAAGAAACGGTACGATACACAAGCCGAAAAGGGTTGCTTTAAGAAGAACGACAAAGTATGGCTGTATAATCCCAAGAAGCGAAAAGGTTGTTCTCCCAAATTGCAGCAGTTTTGGGAAGGTCCATACCTCATTATGGAGAAGATCAACGATGTCATCTACCGAATAAGCAAGATTCCGAAGGGAAAGCCGATGATAGTACACCATAACCGGCTGGCGTCTTTCGAAGGTGACCACGACGTAGATGAAGAAGTGGAAGTAAACCAAGTCCAAGACGTGTCTGACCTCACGTTTGAGGAATTCATGGGTGCCTATGGAGGTACCGGTAAAGCAAGACATGGTGTTACCACTGAAGAAAAGCAAGATCTACTCGCGCTCCCCGATGACTACTCGCTGGCCCTTACCATCCCGGCCAGTATCAAAGACGCACCAGGGTTGGCATCCGTCTTTCGAAGGAAGTTTGGTCGAGTTGCAGAACTGCAATGCCAGGTGCCAGCTCCCGGTAAAACCTTGAAACTCCAAGATGCATCACGTTACCTTTTCTACCTGGTAACAAAAGACACTGCCCGTGACCAACCTACCTACCGAGATGTATGGGAAGCCTTACTTCAATTGAGAGAGCACGTACTAGAGTCCGACGTGCAAAAGTTAGCCATGCCAAAGTTGGAGTGCCGCCAATTAGATTGGAGGGTTATCCGAAATATGGTGGAGGAGATCTTCAAAGACACCGAAGTCCAGGTGTTAGTCTGTTGCAATCCGCTAAGTACCTTGTGCGGAGAGAAAACCGTCCCTTGTCATTTTTATACAACTGGAAGTTGTAAAAGAGGGTCCAGTTGCCGATACCAGCATACAGTTCCGGTTCCAGTCCCGACAAGGTTCCAGGAGGAACCATCTTTTAAGAGGGGGGCAATGTTACGATAAATATATACTGGCCTAAATATATGATGACTAATAATTCTGTTTTGTTGTAGAAATTTGGCGAAGGATCTAGGTTCAAATTATGGTGAATCCTCCAACTAGATGCTTCTCGATTTTTCGATGCAAGACAATGCGATCTTTCGATGCTGTTCTAGTATATCAGGATTTCGTATATAAATACGACATTTTTATATGGAGGGACAGTTAATTCTCAAGACCCGCGCTCGCGAATTTGTTACGTACGGATATAATAAATTATTGTCAGATAAGTTAATATAAATAAAGAAATAAATTAAATCCGTAAGTGTTATAAATATTGAACCTTTTAATAAATTCACAACAATATTTATAAAATATTCCTCTTTACCGATATATTGAGTGTTTTATTACAAATATTCTAAAATGATTTTAGCCCATTGATTTAATACCTTCCAATATTTTTGGTTCAAACTTGACAACCAGTTTACACATATTAGGATTTTTTAACTAGTGTTAACAGATAGTTTTTAGCTGTTACCAGAGGTGTTGTAGGGATAGATACTTCCTTTTTCCCCGTCATAATTTACGCCACTGTCGTAATAATCATTTCGGCATATTTTTTTATTTATCCTCACTTTTTACGTAAATATCATCCCTTTGTCTCAATGCGATAGAGTAAGTATGATGCGAGATCTTCAGAAAAAATATGCTACACGGCTTGGTATTGAACCTAGTAAACTTGAACATGTACTTTCGTGTTTGGATTGGATTCCCAACGTTCATCACGACTTTTACAGGTCATTATTTGCAAAGTCCCTGTAATGTTTTTCTTATTTCTATTATTGTTTCTTGTGTTTATTTCTAATAACATTGTTTAGTATATTTGTTTCATTTTTATATCCTATGTGCAATTCAATAAACGTAAAAAATGGTATCTAAAGTGTTTTTTATTCAAAGTATCGTTTTACTCGTAAATTTAAAATTCTTTTTCAGCGGTGAAGTTAAAATAAGCTAGTTAGAAGATTAACAAGTATACATGTGAAAATACTGCTATGACAAATGTCATTGCAACAGAGCAATCAATCGGTAAACTTTTAAGTTCAATTTCTGAACATTTGTAGAAATGTGACTTACCATTATCTTTACCCGAGCCCTTCATTTACGTAAAAAGTAACGACGAATCAAAAAACATGCTGAAATGATTATTACGACAGTGGCGTAAATTGTGAGGGGGAAATGCCATAAATAACTTTACGAAGACAATGAATGTAGAATAAAAAAAACCGTTAAAAGTCGATAAAAGACTTCGATAAGGATGCTGCCTGCCACAAACCTTATTTAACTTTATAACGATTCTTCTTCTTCGTGTTCCTCTTTATAAGAAATTCTGCTTGTTCACTGGTGGATTAATACCTCTATGGAAGGTTGTTCTGAAGCTGTGATAATGAAGCTGAATGTGAGATTAATTACAGCTCATTACAGTAAGACGCCTCATTTTTATAGAGTACCGAAAGTTCATAAAACGAATATAACACTTAGACCTATTTGTAGTATCATAAATTCTCCTTGTAGTGAACTGTTAAAATTTTTATTAAACATGATACAACCATTTGCAAATAAAAATGACACATTTATAACAAATACACAACATTTTTTAAATACATGATCGAATATTGAATTTAATTCAAATAATATTTTAGTAGGTTTTGACATAAATAGTTTATTTACAAATGTGTCATTATATAAGACTTTAAATATAATCAAAACAAAATTAGACAATGATGATACATTGGCAACTAGAACAAGACTAAATATATCAGCTATAATGGAGTTATTGACATTATGTACTGATAATACCAATTTTCAACTAAATAATAAATTCTATAAACAAAATTTTGGTCTAGAAATAGGTTTTATTTTATCTCCATTATTAGCCGATATATTTATGGAAAATTTTGAAACAAATATTATTTTTAAACAAAATTTAAAACCCACAGTATTATGGAGATATGTAGATGATGTATTCTCAATATGGCCTCATGGATCAGAGTTGTTGGACACATTCCTGAATGATATAAACGATAAAGAAGAGACAATAACATTTACCATGGGAAAGGAATATAATAACACACTTTCTTTCCTGGATGTTTTAATCTTTAAGAACGATACTGGATATGAGACTCAGGTGTATAGAAAACCAACATACACCAACAGATATATAAATTACAAATCAAATCAAAATATCATTAAATCCTTATACGATTATCCTTTATCGTTTATAAATAAGAAATTTTCAACAATCGACCGAATAGAATAAAACAACTTAGAAGAGCACAACGAGATGCTACAGCAAACACAAGGAATAATGCGAGGAAAATAACAATACCATACATAAAAGGATTATCAGAAAAACTTAAACAGATAGGAAATAAATTCAACATTTCAACAACATTCAAAACAACAAACACATTGAGATCTATTTTATTTAAAACTAAACCTAACAATGAA
This sequence comes from Diabrotica undecimpunctata, assembly GCF_040954645.1. Taxonomy (NCBI): domain Eukaryota; kingdom Metazoa; phylum Arthropoda; class Insecta; order Coleoptera; family Chrysomelidae; genus Diabrotica; species Diabrotica undecimpunctata. Next base: position 36,852,765 of record NC_092810.1, read on the forward strand.
CAAGAAAGAACAAAGAATTGTTTTTGTAAAATACCTTGTGAATACCATCAGTTTTATTTAGGTGAAACCTCAAGACCATTAAATGTAGAATAAGTGAACATCAATCTTATGTTAAAAATAGAGAATTTGATAAATCTCAAATATGTAAACACACATGGGAAAAAGAACATAGGGTTCAATGATAGAACGATTTAAATATACATTTATATTTTTTAAATAACATAGGTACGTATTAAAATCAGAGTTTGGTGTTTATGAGAGTAAACTAAATTGAAGACCAAATACTTACTGTAGATAAAATTAGTATCTACACAATAGGATAAACATGAAGAATGTCCTAAAATAAGATAGAGAGTATAACATAGATTGCTGGTTACAAAATATGAGAGCTCTTACCTGTAATATCAGAATGTCTTAAACACTAATTGGTTAAAAAGCTATCCAAAGGTACAAAACGATTTATTACAGAGAAAAAGAGAGAAAAACAAATAGCATAACTAAAATCAGTACAAATAAATAAAGAACTAAACAAAATTCCTACTACTAAATACTACTTACTAGTTAACAAGTCTTTCAAAAGTGTATGTGCACTATTATTGCTTGCTTTTATACCATAAGCTGGACAAACCTTATACATATTCGGAGAGCACTGTATAAATGTGTCAGAGGAGTAAATTCTTGATAGTTTTTTTAGGGCTTCTTTCTGCAAACAGAGATGTTGCACCGTGCGAGACTAAATTCGCTCTGAATGTAGGCGGGTTGCCTGATTTTTCGGGGAGTCTTTTTTGGAAGAGTTTTAAGCGCACAAAAAACTACAATACTAAAAACTGTTGACAAATTTTTGACAATGGTTGACATTTTTTTTTAGAGTGGGTGCATTTTTGTCAAAAGTGGAGTTAAATACTAAATTAAAAATATTGATAAATAGTTTTACATGTTCGAATGGATTTATTCGAACACTTACCACGTCGGGATAGTATTATGTTTTTTTTCCTCATAATTTACTATGGAATCACTAACAGGACAATTTTACTGTCATCATGGCATGTGGTTGTCTTTTTAAAGACAAATCGCATACTATGATTTTTGTGACGGATATTAAGTTAAAGTTGATCTCATGTAATCGAATGAGCTATCTGACAATAAAGTTGTCATAAGAACGCAACTCAGCCATATTGGCAATATCATTTTAAAGTCGTCTACTTTAAAATGTATAATATATGTTTGAATTGTCAATATAAATGAGTCAGATAAAATTAAATTATTAGAAGAATTTTTCACCAAGTAACAAAAAACAAAATTTGATTAAATTATTAATGTTTGTATTTTTAGAATGATTTCCGAAGTGGAAATTAAAACGTCAGTAAACTTATTTTTACCTTTAATTGTGGCTTATTCCCATTAAAATAGTAATTGCTTTATGGAAGCTTGTCGGTCCATCTTTTGCGCGGTCGTCCGATACTTCTTCTGTCGATTGGTGACTTATCTTTTCCTATTTTGACGACACGGGTCTCTCCCATTCTGCTTATGTGGCTGTTCCATTATTTTTTCTATTTAATGTCCATTCGTTTATACACTGTACGTTACATTTTCTTCTAATGTCTTTACTTCTCTTTCGATCTCTCAGCGTATTTCCTGTAATTCTTCCCAGTACTCTCATCACTGCCGTTTCCAGTAGCCTTTATATTGTGGCTGTGTCGGGTCTTATTTCTGAGACTTCATCTCAGTGTTAATGTATCTGTTTCGCCATGTAGTGTTATTAAGGCATTTTGCCAGTCTATTTGCTTTTTGTACTTGATCTCTCGCTTCTTTGTCCTGGTCTCCATAGCTGGACAGTGTAATTCTAAGGTATTTTATTTCCATTAGTTGTTCAATACTGATGCCATCAATTTCTATTTTACATCTGGTTGGTTCTTCGCTGATTACTATTGTTTTAGTTTTCTAAGATAAGATTGTCATAATTAATTCTTTTGCTTTTATGTTAAATCTGTGGACTGTCTTTGCAGACTATCTTCATCTTGGGTTATCAATAATGCGTTGTCTGCTTAACAGAGTATTTTTACTTCTTTGTTTCCCTTTCTGTCTCCTCTTCTCTAACGCTTTTGATGATTTCATCCATGATTAAATTGAAGAGCATAGGGCATAATGATTCCTCTTGTCTTACTCCGCTGTCTATTTCTATAGATTCTGTAAGTTGTCCATCTATTCTGACTTCCACTTTGTTGTTTTGGTAGACGTTTTCAATTGATTTTGTAATATTTAGGAGAACTTCTCTATTATACTGAAGATGGATTACATCTTTGAGTCTTACTCTGTCAAATGCTTTCTTTAAGTCAACCAGACACATAAATGCTGGTCTATTATACTCTAGTGATTTCTCAGTAATTTGCTTTATGACGAATACTGCATCTGTACACGATCTTCCACTATAAAAATGCTGTTGTTCATCTTGCTTGTTCATCTTGCTTGTAAAATTGTAGTTGTAAGTTTTAGGGTAGTATTTAACAAGTTTATACCACTGTAGTATTCTGGCTGTTTTTTCTTCTTTTTTGAACAGTATAATTAGTTCGCTGGTTCTCCATTCTTCCGGTATTTTATTGTGTTTTATAATTTTCTTAATTAATCTTGTCAATTGTTCTGTCATTGCTGCTTCACAATATTTCAGTAATTCGTTTGGTATCCCGTATATAGATAAAACGCTAAAAAACTTTAACAAGAAATGTTGACAGGTGGAATAAAAATTGACAACTATATCCATAGCCTTATATTTGCCGATGAGCATATAATTTTAGCAGAAGACAAAGACGACATCGTCTACATGATAAAAAACTGAAAGAAGAAGAGATGCAAGTTGGGGTGTGGAAACTAATTATGATAAAACGCAATACATAATCATTGGACAGACTGCAGAAGACCTGGATATAAATAAGAATCCAATAAAACAAACAAATGATTATAAATACTTGGAGATAACTTTAAAAAATACAGAATCAGATAAAACGGATATAATAAATAAAATAAAGAAACGAAACACAATAATACGACAATTGAATCGGTGACTGTAAAAACGATATAACTTCAAAAATTGACATTTCAAGCGAAGATAGCCAAATTGCTTTTTAACTATCGATCTATCAGCTGAGTCGAAGAACCGTACAATATCCGTTAAGTATACGCTTTTTCACTACAGGGGGTGGGTGTCCGGTTGTAAGTAGGTAAAAAGCCCAACCACAGTATATTGCTTAAAAAGAATTCTTTTTAAGCAATATACTGTGGCCCAACTTTAGTACAAGATGACGTTTAGACTATTCGTCGTGAATAAATTTTGCTTTTGTAAAGAAAGATATTTTTGAAATAGATATCGCACTGAATTTTACCGTTAGGATTTTCGAGAATAAGCCTTAAAAGCGGGGTACAATTTGGTTGAGTGGAATAACGATAAACTGGATATAAACGGCTGTATTAATACAAGATCTATGCAAATATGCGCATATGCGGATGATGTTGCCCTAATAAGCCGCAACAAAAGGGTATTAAGCGAAAAAGTTATAGAACTGAAACGAGAAGCTGCTACGTTTGGTCTATATATAAATGAAAGCAAAACAAAATATATGGAGTGCACAAAATCGAATGAACATGAGAATCTGAAGGTAGACAACCATACCTACAAATATGCCTCCACTTTTCCCTACCTAGGCTCAATAATAAATGACAACAACAACATCAGTCAAGAAATACAAGCACGGATTCTTAGCGGTAATAAGTGCTTTTATGCATACAAAGACTTAATGAAAAGTAAGTTACTGAGTCGTGAGTCTAAGCTGAGGATCTACAAAACAGTAATTAGACCAGTGGTCACATATGGATGTAAAACGTGGACCCTCTCAACCACTGATGAAAATCAACTGAGAATATTTGAGCGCAAAATACTAAGGAAGATATTTGGACCAACCCGATGCAGCGACAGTTCGTGGAGAATTAAAATGAACCACGAGCTGGATGAACTAATGCAGAGCGCAGATATTGTCAGATTTGTAAAGTCATAAAGACTAAACTGGCTTGGTCACCTAGAAAGAATGCCAGATAATCGAGCTGTAAAAGTAGTCCAGAGATGGAAGCCCCAAGGAAACAGAACAAGAGGAAGGCCCCGTAAAAGATGGATAGACGACGTAGAGAGGGATCTTAAAACCATGAACATCAGGCAGTGGCGAAGGAAAGTATCCGACAGGGCAGAATGGAAGAACATTGTTAAGCAGGCCAAGACTCACAAAGGGTTGTAGCGCCATTAGAAGAAGAAGAAGAAGGAATAACGATAAAACTCCTATCGTTCTTCCACTCAATATTGCGTATCGCGCATCATCGGCTGCAGTCACCTGATTATTATTATCCAGTATTTAGACTTGATCGTTGCAGTGTAAGCAGCTTGTGATAATTTAAGGTTTTATCAGTATTTGAGAAATTTAAAATGTCTAGCAGTGAAAATTCTGATACGGAGTGACTACAAAATAAAAGGAAAAGAAGGTGTCCAGAAACTTGGAAGAAAAATGAAAGAAAGAATGCTCGTCTTCTTGTACTTCAATACACAACTGCAACTGGAAAACTAGTTAACAAAATGACCGTTAAAACAGACTGCACGTAAGTATAATATTATTTTTTAATAATAATGGTTTGTAGAGAAAAAACACTTTAAACTCGGATACTTTTGACATTCGACAGAAAATGTAAATATTCCTAAGCTTATGTTTATTCTTATTATCGGGCAGAAGGTTTGGTTTCATAAACACATCCAAAAGTTGTACCAATATAACAAAAAAAACTTCTAGATATGCCAGCATGCATTTAATTGAACCCCAATTATTTAAAGTGAGTCTACTATACCTCAACTTTTTTTTCAGATGTAAAAATAAATGCATGTCAAAGCTTATGATGGATGAAAAAGGTGCTGTTTTAAAGACTTTATATGAGAAAGGTTTAAAAGACGAACAAGATGTCCATTTGCAAGGATTAATGGAATGTAGGCGTGTAACTAGGAAGCGACAAAAGAGAGAAGCCCAAAAAGTCACGTTTTCATATCACATACGAAATACTTTGGAAAGGCAACACGTATGTAAATCAGCTTTTCTTAATCTGCATTCGATCTCGAACTATAGACTACAATGGCTAAATAGATTGTTTGTTTCTCAAGTTCTCCAATATAATCGACCACATACTTTACAGCCTGCGGTTCTTGCAAAAATTCATCAACATATTGAATCGTTTCCTCTAAAAACATCTCACTACAGTTCAAAAGTCGTCACCTATCTTGATTCTACCTTAAATGTTAAGATTATGTATAATCTGTTTATAAAACTACACCCAAACTTAGCAAGAACAGCAAAATATGAATTTTATTTAAAATTTTTTAAAGAAAATTTTGTATTGAAATTTGGGCGGCCTCAAGTTGATGTTTGCGGACAATGCGAAGAGTTGGGCACAAAACTTAAAGATGTGAATTTAAACGAAAACGCAAAGAGAGTTGCCGCTGCCGAATTAGTAGTCCATAAACGAAGAGCTAACAAATTTTACTCAAAACTTAAGGAAATCTCTACCTTGTGCCATGAAAGAGAAGATGTTGGCGGAATAGTTTTTGACTATATTCAAAATATGCCCTTGCCTGTTATACCTGTTCAAGAAATGTTTTATTACAGACAGTTGTGGTTATATGGGTTCGAAATACACGATTTAAAAAACGGTACTGGACATTTTTATACATACCATGAAGGACAAGCAGCGAAAGGTCCGAATGAGGTATGTACGTTTGTTAATGATTATGTACAGAAAATGCCAGCAGAGATTCAAGAGCTCCACATATTTTCTCATAGTTATCCGGGCCAAAAACCGGAACAACATTGTAGTCAGATATTTATTAGCTCTTGCAGCTTCAAAGCGGTTTCGTAAAATTTTTCACTACTTCCCATTGCGAGGTCACTCTTTTTTGCTGTGTAACAGGGACTTTGAAACTTTGAAGAGAGTGGTAAGAAAATACGATAGAATATATCTTCCAGAAGATTACGAAAAGATGATGCTGTCTTTTCGCAAATTAAGCCGTTTATGATTTCAACAATATGTCATAAAGACATAATTGACTACAAAAATTGATGGCCGAACCACTACAAAAAAAACACCCAGTCTTCCGATAGAACAAAAGATAAATTTACAATATCACATCACAGGCAATTTACTTATGATATCCACAAGGAATCTACGTTCCTGTATTTGGCTGTATACCATATATTAAAAAAAATTTATTAAAATCCTTTGTAAAAGGTATATATTTTACCTTTAAAAATATATACCTTTTACAAAGGATTTTAATAAATTTTTTTTACTTATGATAGTTCTACACCAGGGTACGTCACAACTAACAATTATGTATGTTGGCGGATTCATCACAAGCAGTTTCAAGTTAGTCAAACCTAAAGCAACGCAAATTTTAACAACCAATCCTGCATACCCTAAAACATTACCAATCAATATAAAAAAATTGATAATCTTTAAAATGTAATGCGATACATGAGAGAAGTTTTGGAATTTTATTATCACATTACGTCATGGGAAAGCATCAATGTTGACGCTGAGGCGACTCAGGAAGACCAATAAGTATAATTTCTTTTAGGTCCTTTCAAAAATGATAATGCTTTTACGTTGAAAAAACTTATATGGCCAAATATCTTAGAAATAATACATGTTATTCAAATTTGTTGTTTCATTTTATTAATAACGTAAATATTTCAACGCATTTTTAATGTTGAGTGTAAAAACGGTATAACTCCAAGTGACGTTTGGGCGGGCATGTCGTTTATTAAAAAACAAAAATAAATTTTTTCTTTACATTCGTTTAAAGAATTTTAGTGTCTTTAAACGTGCAATGTACATATTTCTTGTGTAATGTATACTTTTTAAAATAAACAGTTTTTTCAGGTTATCTCAAATGCATGATTTTGGAGTTATATCGTTTTTCTACTCACCGATTCAATTACACTCGATTATATTGAATGGCGATATTAAAATCAACACTAAACACCAAATCCTTAAGAAAATAGTGAAAAGCTGCTCACTGTATGGCTCCGAGACGTGGGTGGCAAATAAAAGAATGAAAAACATAATAAATCAGAAACGAACAAATTAAAAACTAATGTAGATGAAGGAGACACTAAATGGCTAAATAGAAAAACGAAAATTTACTCTGGTATGGACATATGCGAAGGATGGATGAGACAAGAATACCGCTAAGAACTTGGAAATAGAATTGTAATAGACGGATAAAAGAGAACATCCTAGATTACAGTGGAATGGACAACAAAAACAACAATAAAGTAATTATTTATTTATTAAAGGCAATATTTATTTATTTGAAAGACAATTTTCTGATCAAATAAATGTTTTTGCTAATTTGTTCTTTATAACGAAGAACGTTCTTAAAATGTGCCAAAAAACAAAAGTATTAACGTAATATAGAACGACTAATGACATTTTTTAATTATTTAAATTAAATATGTATTTGCGTGCTTAGGGTGCTGCATCACCCTGTACGTTAATCGTGTAATGATGTTCATAACGATCTAAATGAAATCCCTAGAGATTTAATCACTTAATTAAGCGTATAATTAGGCCAAGAGCGTTAAGATAAAAGCAGCCGATGAATGCTATAAAAACTATCCAGGTTATAGCGAAAAGTGGAAAAGGATTTTAAAGATCGCTCGCCTCTGTCTGGTTCCTATAAATATAGAAGTCTACTAAAAATACACTTACCTATAAAAAGCGCATAAATAGTTTTTCTCTATTCAAGTCATTACACTCGTTTTTTCATTGTCCCGATATTAAACTGGAACCGCATCCTTTTTGTTAACACAATTCGCGTGACACAACCTTTAAACGAACGTAATTTATTAACTAAACACTATGGGAGACGTTAAGCCTAAAGATATAATTTCCTGCAGCTTTTAACCAGGCAACCAAGATTGCAACCGTGTCCTATTTCGCACGGCACAGTTAGGCGTTCACCCGCGAGAAAGCGAGGAATTGCGTCGCTTTGCGCACCGAATGTATGGTACAGGGGTGGTTTCGCCTCCCTCCGGCCAAAGCACTTGCGCGAGCTTTATATCAAATGGAATTCGATTGCTTTGTAACAAAATCTCAATCAGTCAGGTATAAAATGTGGGGAGAAATCAATTTTTGTAACCAAAACAACGAGTCGTGGGTGTGCTTTATTCTAATACTCTGGAATTTATGCAGATACGGGCTATAACTACAAAATTTTCTTTTTTTAATTAATTTTCCACAAATGTTATACTAAATAATGCCATACGAAATAAGCGTTAACGAAAGAGATTGGACATGATGGAATGATTTGGAAAAATAATCAACACCCTTGATACTGTTTTTAATCAAATAATATCATCATTCAGCTTATGAATTTATCCACTGCTAGATATAAGCCTCCCTAAAGGCATTTTCTCTGGTTATCCACTCGATAATCCTTTTGTTCCAGATATTATTATCCATTCTCGTGATATGTCATTCCCAATTCCATTTTAGAGTTATTTTTTCCACAGCCTTTTGTAGGGTAGTGACCGGGGGAATCCCGACACACGGGGCAATACCGACACCGTATAGTGCTGCTGCTTAGGGAGTGACACCATGGTTAGCACTCAGTCAGTTTCTGTCATCCAAGCAAACTAGTTATTTTATTCTGATTTGTTATGTGTTTTATTAGTTTTTGATCTAATTATTGACTTCTCTACAAATGAAGGTAACTCTATAACAAATTCGGTACCTCGGAGGTAAAGGACACTATGTCCATTTTCTTACTTTTTCAGGAGAGCAGTTTTAAAGTTTTTTAAATTTGTAATCAGTAAATACTCAAATGTTTCTTATATTTAACTAAGATTAATATATTATTATTGTGGTGTGTATAATGGTTTTTCATTCCATGAAGTGTTATATACCTGAGGTTTACCGTTCATTATTTAAATTTTTTTTAAAAATGTGTAGTTGGACATAGTGTTGTTTACCTCTAACAACTTTTTTAAATAATGTGTCATTACATGTTAAGGTCTTTACGAAATAAACAATACAAACACATTAAACAGCCTATACTAGTATTTTATTAGAGGTAAATATTATATTGTTATAATAATTAAGTAAAATTATAGACGACAAGTTTCAAAATTGTTAAAGATGCTCCATATCATCTTCATCTTCTTGTGGGTAATCGTTTGTGGCTACATCGCTGTGTTAAATTTTGATAAAACGCATGACAAACTGACGGAACAAAAGGCAGTAGTGTAATTAAGTCATTGTACTTTTGTTTTGTGATTGGTAATGGGATTACTGAGACTTGATTTAATTGGGCTGGAAACGTTACTTGCTGTCTTCGATACCTCATGAAGTCCACTTCATATATATTTTGATTATTGAAATCGGTCTTATAAAAGAACTTTTCAATGTGTTCTTGTTGGACTTGTAGGAAAACACATGTAGACGGTAGAACAGGGTCTTTATTAACATTTTTTTTCTATTTACAAAAGGAGGATTAGATGACAATTTCTTATCGAACAGCGTTTTGAAGTTTTTGAAATCTGCAAGTTCCATATTGTGCACTGTGTATTTACCTGATTTTGATTTGCCTAACTAGTTGTTGCCAGTCCCATGGTGTTAAAATGGCCAAATTGGAGAGTTTCTTTCTTTTTCTTTCGATTGAAGCATGCACAGTGTCTGCTTCCATATGTGTGTGGAAACACACATATGGAACCCTTTCAGTAAAAACTTTTGAGTGAACATCTTTATTTGCAGTATCCAAAAATAGCACATTATAATACTTATATTTTTATTTTGTCCATAGCAGTTATCGGTCCAAAGAGTGATGTCCTCTACTTGACTACCTGGAATTGTATTGTCAGCCCATTTCAAAATTGACGAGGCAATTTCATTTGCACCTCGGGCCCCTTTCGATTCGTCCCACATTATACATTGTATAGAAGAATCACTGGCATCATGTAATGTAAAATTTAATATCCAAAGCTTCCTTTTGTAGAAACTAATACAATTGTTTGTTAGTGGTGAAGGCAAACATTTTTGCAAATCACCAGATAGTACTTTGTATTTTGGTGACTCTTTAACTATTATAAAGTCCAATTGTTTCAATTTAAAAAAGATTTTTAGATTCAATTAGGTGAGCATCATAATCAGCCTGTACACTGGTTAGTTTATCTGCAGTAAGACTATTTTTTAATTGAGCGGTGAATGTACTGCATGTATCGCAAATGTCTCTTTCGGACGGTTTAAACGACAACTTGAAGTCTTTATTAAAAATATCTGCGTACAACCACTTTTTTGCTCTCAGCTTTGGATCTACATGTCTTTCATTGCATTCATCAATGTACAATTGATATATCTTTTCTATTGTAAGTTCTGTGCCCAGATAATCCTCTTACTCCTTTCTCTGGAATAATGACTCTCGTATTTTGGGAATGATTTAATATGTTGATGTATACTATTTGTGGTTTCGGTAAGAGTTTTATTGGTTAGCGTGTGTCTACCTCTTTGATCAGTTTTTAATAAACCTCCTGGCTCAATTTTTTTCAACATATTTACTACTACTAAATTAGATATACAAAGTGTGTTTAAAAACATAACCTTGTACACCTTCAATAGCTGATTGTTCACTGTAAAATGGTAGTGTAGTGTATTATTTTTAGATTTAGTAGAATTTGGATCTTTTTTTCTTGATCGAAGAGTAGGTTGGATGTCGATACATGAGAAGATAAATTGTTTTTTAAGATCTGAAACGTTGGTCTCAGTCCAGTATGATTTGAAATTTTTTTGTTTTTCGTATTCTGCCAATCTTTCAGAGCATTTCATGCGACACATGCAAGGAGGCTTTAACATTTTTGCAGGCATGTCTTTGCCTCTTTTACTGAGATACTCTTTCCCACCAGCTATTTTTCGTTTGCGAACATTACAGGCCCAATTTTTTTCATTTACTACACGTTTTTTACCTTTTTGTTTGCTATATTTTGTACCTTTCTTTTAACATTTTTTTCTTCTAAAATAACTTCATTATGTTCATTGAAATTGCCTGCATCACTGCTTATGGATAAATCGTCCTGAAGAAGATTTTTTTTATTGCCCCACTAATCGTAGGAGTAATAATAGCTTTCTCTTTTACCTTTGTTTTCGCTGGTTTACTTATACGTCTCATATCATTGTCATCCGATTTTCAGCTTTCACCACTTGGAGGCTCACAGATTTTATCAATATCCGAAATTTCATTTCCAAACAAATTATCATTTTCGTCCACTTCTTTCTTATAACGAATATATTATATCAAACCAGCTAAAAGAAGGACTTGAATCGTGTTTTATTATAATTTATGAAAATATTTTAATTCAAAAATAATGTTAAAAAATAAAAAATTTAGACATGACTTTAAATTATTATGTTTAATTTCAAATCGAGAGCTATCATTCGTTTCTCGTAAAGTGTAGCACAAAACTGTATTGAGTTGTGGCATACTAGAATAAATAAAACACACTGGAAAAATTAAAAATTTAATTTGAAATTAATAAAAAATGAATAACTTTTACAGTGAACAAGTGTGGAATTTAAATATATGTATTATAATTCAAAACTGCTGAAATAATAGTATTTTGTCATATCTCCATTATTAAAAAATTCTTCAAACATTTTGGACATTAACTCAACCGTCTCTCTGGTTATTAAATTTATTAGATACCATTTTTTGTTGTTAATAATAAAAATAATATTTATCTAAACGTTATTTTTTTTTATTTAAATTTAGTGCAATTCCGTTATCTGTGATGGCAACAATGAATTATTTCACGAACCATTGTCTCCAGTCTGAACCAGAGATATGTAAGAGAGGCTCTCTTATATATCTTTGGTCTGAACACTGGTTTACATTGGGAAAAAAAGTGTACCATTTTTATATGACGGGAAGTGTACAAGGGTACATAACACTATGTCCGGATGGTAAATGACGGTGCACACATATAGTAGAGGTAAACAACACCAAGTCCACATGGTGTTGTTTACCTCTGACTGGAAGTGGACTTGGTGTTTATTAAAAAGTCGGTAACTTGCCGTAAAATTGTCTCTGGACATAGTATGGTTTACCTATGTATAGAGCCAGAAAAGTTATATTCAAAAGTGCAATAATCTAAATTTCGATAAAAATGGACATAGTGTCCTTTACCTCCGGGGTCCACAATTATATTATTATAAAAACACTAAGATAAATACAAAGTGCAAATTATAAAGATAATTTCAGTAGGTACAGTACATATTACATTTTAACATTCAGTTAATTCTGTAGAATTTTGTAACCGCCTTCTAGTCCTACAGGGGTAATCCCGACACACCAATGGAGGAAAATATAGACAGGTGTCAGTATTATCTCATTTATTTTAAAATTCAATATGGAGTTATTTGATACCAAAGACGTTGCTTTTGATGTGTTTTAGATGGTGAGATCGAGAAAAAGAACAACGGAAAGGGGCAAATGGAACGACAAGTCATTAAAAAGGGCATTTAAATCGGTTTAAAGTGGACGATCCGTAAAAAGTGTTGCCGCTGAATTGAATAATCCAAGACTTCACTTCATGACCGTCTCAAATCTAATTCTACCGAAAAACTAGCCTTGGGAAGGAAATCGTACTTTTTAGCAAAACAAGAAGCTATATTAGCTCATTACATCAAATTACAAACCAGTTTTATGGCATTACTTTGACAGACTTATGAAGACTTGCATATGATCTTGCTGAAAAGTTAAAAATAAAACGTAATTTTAATAAAGATACCAAAATGGCTGGGGAGGACTGGGTTTTCGGATTTCGTAAGTGGAATGCTACCTTAAGCCTAAGACAACCCTCAGCAATAAGTCGGAACCGAGTTATTACCTTTAACAAATCTGAAGTCGATTTATTTTTTCCAATTTGGAAGTAGTTTACAAGAAACATACTTTTAAGTCTACTAGAATATTTAATATGGACGAAACCGGTATATCTAGGGTCCAAAAACCTGGAAAGATTTTAGCTACTAAGGGCCAACATCAGGTGAGCTCTGTCACAAGTTGGGAAAGAGGCAGAAACATTACGATTGTCTGCACTTTGAGTGCTTCAGGAGTATACATACCGCCCATGTTTATATATCCTAGGCAGAGAATGACGCCTCAGTTAGAGAAATGTGGACCAGCTGAATCCATTTACCTATGTTCCCATATTGGCTGGTCAAATGAAGACCTCTTTATGCAGTGGCTCACACATTTTAAAGACAACGTAAAACCAACAGAGGAAGATCCCGTCTTATTGATCATGGACAATCACGGGAGTCACATCTCTCTTGATAGTTATGATTATTGTAGATCTAATCATATACATGTTGTTTCAATACCACCTCACACATCACATAAACTACAACCTTTGGATTTGTTGTTTTATGGTCCCCTGAAGATGCATTAAATATACAGTGCGACAGGTTCTTGAAGGAAAAAAATTTCAGAATCTATGTATGACATAGCATCTATATTTAATGAAGCTCACTTGAAAGTCGCAACGATGGGGAAAGGAGTTTCAGGGTTTAGTGCTTCAGGGATTTTACTGTACCGTCCTGAAAAATTTACTGATATAGATTTTGTCACTGAACAAGACACTCAAACTCCAATCATCGTTGACTCTGACAATGTTTACGAACCAGCACTTGGTGCAACTCTTCATGAACACAAGGACAATGTCACTGGGGAGCTTTCTAGCGCTAACGAGACTTGTGTCCTAACTTGTCAGATTTTAAAAGATAAGACAACAACCAACTTATATTTAAGTGGGATTTATGAAAATCCATTACCTGGTAGTTCGAAAACGAATGTTGTACCAATTTCTTGTCCAAAATCCTCTGAGAATCTGTCTCATTTCAAAGACATTTTGGAATCAGTATCACCTCTTCCAAAATCATTTAATGATGGTAAACCAAATCCAAAATATTCCAAAAAACAACACTCAGTATTTATGACTGGCACCCCTATGAAATCGTTTTGGAAGACACAAACAAGAAACAACAAGTAGTAATAAGAATGTTATTAGGTGGATTATGTTCTAATTCTCTAAGCTGATTCTTGAAGAAGGCAACTAAAGTTTCGTTTAAAATATTAGCTCTAGGTCTTTTAATATTGGTCGCCACTTTTTGGGTAATTTCTCCTTTATGCGGTCTCAGTAATGGATAAACAAAGTCAGTTTCAAGTAAATTGTTTTTGAAAAGACGCACTTGTCGACCCTGGGCATCCAAAGGCTACCTTTTGATTAAATATTTTATATCTCGCAAGTAAAGGGGAAATCATCACTCGCCGCATATTGCAGCACGCTGTATAATGATTTTCTTCGTTCGCGAAAAATACAGCTGCCCATCATTTTTTCTTCCATATCGACCATTATAGCGGTTATAAAGGGTTCCATAGGGAATTTTACATTCTTCGGTAGCGCGACGTAAGGACCATCCTTCCTCAAGAACTTTCTGGATGGCATTTTCCACTTTTACTTAATCATAGTTCTTATATGGATGAGCACCAAGTTTTCCTATATAATTTCGAACATCTTAAGATTTCTTTAGAACAAATGTTATCAAATTCGCCCCCGATGGAGATCAATTTCGCCCCACAGACCTGATCAGATTAGCCACATTCTGAATTTTTAAATTTCCCGCGTAAATTATGATACCCTGAAAAATAGTATGTTTAAATGTGTTGACAAAGAACATGTAACTATTAAGGTAACTAGTTAAAATCGCAGATTTTTTTGTAGTTTTTCTCAGACACCGGAAAGGAAGCTAAAGAAACTTATAAAAAATACAGTTATAATTAAAACAAGATTTTTTCCATAAAAAATATACTTACTTCAACTAAACAATCACAATCTTTCATGCTAGTGTTTACTAACTAAAGCGACGTTGCCAATCGTTTGTTAAACTTCTTATATTTCAGGGAAATTAAAATATTCAGAATCATTCGCAATTATCAATATCGCCCCTTTGGATCAATTTCACACCATTTTACGATACTTTTTCTCCCTTGGTAATTTTTGGAAGAATGCTTCCTTTTCGAGTTATTTCCAAATTTTTGTTAAAAAAATGTAATTAGTGATTTTTGGGATTTTTTTCTAAAAAACTACTAAATGAAATACAATTCTACAAAAAGTTTTATATTCTTTAAATCTTCACATATGAAAAAGAATATTTTGCCAAAGATAAGTGGTTTGTATCTTTCTAAAAACTTAGTTTTAAAATTTAAACAAAGATTTCTAAACACCGCCCGACTGTATCGCCGTGACTGTACACGCTTGTTATCATATTATACATATACTAATATACAGAGATCGATTGCTCGAAATGCATATTGAAAATATTTGGTTCCACGTTTTGAGCAAGATAGAATCCATTTATCCTTGTCAAAATATTCTTACTTGTAATTAAAGGTTTAAAAATTATAAAGCTTTTTATATAATTGCAATTCATTTAGTAGTTTTTTAGAAAAACACCCAAAAATCACTAATTAAGACATTCTTTCAACAAAAAATTCAAATAACTCGGAAAGAAAGCATTTTTAGAAAAATTACCAAGATAGAAGAAGTATTTATTTCGATGATATACGCTTAAAAAAGTTTACTCGAAGACATTCGAAAAATTGTTTTTTTGTTATCAGTTATTTGTTAATAACAATTTCCGGCCCACTTGGAAAATTTTTTCCGGCCCAACATTAATCATTCCATTGCATATTGTGTGTTTCCTATTTTATAAACTGCTCTTTTTGTGAGGGTAGGGGAATTTAAACAAAGTTTGGCTTATTACTAAAAAGTGAGGAGATCTCACTTTGATCATCTTATTTAAACTTTTTTTTATTTAAATAACCAATGTTTTGCTTCTGAAAAATTAAACATAGTTTCTTGAAACTGGCCAACTGATTTTTTGAATTTTAACTCCTTGTATATCAAAAACTAGTAAGTTTAGGGCAATAGTGTCGTTTTTAAAATTCCAACAAGGTTTTAGGTCGGGAAGATCATGGACCGACGTTATATTTATAATGAAACACGTGCAAGAGAAATCATTAGAATACAACAAACCGGCATATCTATGTTTCGTGGACCTTACGAAGGCATTTGACCGGGTCAAATTAAAGAACGGTATCCACTTATTGTACGCAAGAGAGATACCTCTAGGAATATTCAAAACGATCAAAAATATCTACCAAAACAACACAATAAAAGTAAAAGTAGAAGACCCTCCCTATTGAAGCTGGCAATGGAATAAGACAGAGGGATTCCCTGAGTTCTCTATTGGTCAACCTGATTATGGATAAAATAATAAAAAAAAATAAGAAATAAAAAAGAATACCAAATGGGAGAAAACCAACTTTAAATAATCTACTATGCAGACAGCGCAATACTACTATCTCAAAGTGAAGATGATTTACAATGTATGTTGCACCAATTTAATATAACCGCCAGAAAATTTAACATGTTAATTTCCCCAAAAAAGACAAAATGCATGGTTACAACAGCAAATTTACTAAGATGTAAATTGGAGCTGAAAGGTAAGAAAACAGAACAAGTGATGGAGTTTAAATATCTAGGCATCACATTATCTAGCTACGTAAAGCTCGAAACCGAAGTGGAATATCAAGTGAATAGAGCAAACAGAGTCACAGGCTGCCTGAATGAAACAATATGGAGAAATAAAAATATCGGGAAAGAAATGAAAGGCAGGATTTACAAAACAGTCATCATAACACTGGAACGACAAAATCAGCAAAAAGAACAGGCAGAAAACCGAAAGTTAGTCAATCCAATAAGCGTAGAATATGCCGACTTTCTTTAGAAGATCATCGCAGATCCACAAAAGAAATGAATGCTATTGTCAACTTAACTGTCTTACAAATATCGTACCGCACTATCAGAAGAAAGTTGTGTGAAAATGAATTGCGAGCACGAACTCTTAGAAAGAAGCCGTCCCTGAACAAAAAACACAGGCAAAAATGCATTAATTGGACTTTGGCACACAGAAGGTGGACGGAAGAACAGTTGAGTAACTTAATTTGTAGTGATGAAACGAGAATCTCAATCTTTGGAAGTGACGGAGTGAAGTTCTGCCTTGGCCTGGAAATAGTCCTGATCTTAATCCAATAGAAAATTTATGGTCAAGGTTAAAAGTGTTATTATCACGCCGAAACCCAAGTAACAAGGAAGAACTGATAGAAGCCATTATTCAAAACTGGTTTGGAGTTATTACATTAGAAGATTTGGCTAGTCTCGTGAACTCCAAGCCTCAGAGAATCGAGTCTCCTAAAAAACAAAAGTTATCCCACCAATTACTAATTTTCTTGATAATAACCATTGTACCATGTTTTTTTAATATATCTACTAATAACTAACGGCTTTTGTTTTATTTATTTTTAAATTTTTGGAGAGAAGTAGAAGCATAAAACTATACAATAAAAAATTATAGATAAACTTATAAATAACATAGGTCTTATGAAAAAGAGGAATGCTGATAACAAAACTAAAATTCCAGAATTTTGGCCACTAGTGTACAGATATACAACGTAGATGCAAGGCAGAGAACATCAAAAACTGGGTAAGAAATAGAAAAGTAGAATGGAACGATCATATAAGCTGAATGACAACAAATAGAGTAGTAAAGACGACAAGAGACGGTTCCCCAATAGGAAGACGATCAGTAGGAAGACCACGAAAACGATGGAACGACAACTTACTGGAGGCACATTGAAAAACAGACAGAGTTATGTCTCCATAAAAAGAAGGAGAAGGAGAATTCTATTGTCATTAAAAAAATTCTTGTCTGAAACATTTTTTCTACGGCGTACAGCTTCTTGGTAAATCGATGTTTCCCGTTTCCTCCCACTGCGAGGGAGTGTTTTAGGTGAAAGCCTAAAGTTAAGAATGGCAAACTTTTTCGCATTTTTTTGGGGTACCAAAATTGACATTCTGAGTAAAATTAGAGATTCAATGGCATTTTTGTCGCTGACGACTGGACTATAATGGTCTTATGCGATCTAATAATTGTTTTTTTGTGTAATGTTATGGATGTAGATAACAGTCAATTTTAATTATGGAAGAAAAGGTTAATAAAACAATCTTTTAATGAAAGTTTTATTACAAAAATGGTGCGTTGACGATCAAATTAGTATTTTTTAAAACTGCTATTTCCTATTGTTTGCCTTTGCACAATCTGTGATCGATTCGCAGATAAAATACAATTCTGATAAACAGTTAATGTCATTCCAAGTGAAGCCACTAGGATTAGCCCAATGCCGCGCTTCAACGCAGTGCTCAGATGTATTGTGAGAGTTTTGTCCGCTGGGTTGCCCGGGGTACCAATTCATATATATCATGTTTTGTCCAGTAGATAACCAGACCCACTGGCCGTCTCCGACTTGGTCTGAAGCTGATGTCCAGTAGTGACCTTTTGCTAAACCTGAAAAAAAAAGCATTCTATATTATGATCAACTTATATTCCGATGTTTTATATATCCGTTTTAAAGAGATACAGAAAAATCTGTCAAAATAGGTAAATTTAAAAGAATGCGCAAAGTCTATTGAACCAGTAGTCTTATATCCAGTCATCAAAACCATTGTTAGCATAATACACAGCGGAATACCCTCCAAACTAGAAGTAGATAATAAGATACCGTTGAGCTGAACGGTGTCGGCACAAGAGGAACACTATTTTGCTTTTATTCCCAGATGCTCAGATATTAATCTACGACCTTTACGTCGGCTTCATAGACTACATAAAGGCATTTCTTAGGAGTTAACATGATCAGTAAATAATTACACTATTTATCAAGTACACAATTATACTTTTTACCACTCTCGAAACGACGATTCCAAACATTATAATGGTGCTAGATCCTAGAACAGTTCACTTGGTCGTCAACTTCGTACCACTTTCTTACAGGCCAATGATGATACAATTCAAGGCAGCAAGAAACAAGAAAGAATCTAAATATTATTTATGTCTATGCTCCAACAGCTGATAAACCAGAACCAGGTATTAAATATTTCTAGGCGGAACAAAAACAATTGTTGTCCCAAACCAAAAACGATACAATTAATTTTATATTAGCGGACTTCAACGCAAAAGCAGGCAAGGAAACATACGATGACACTATTGTAAACGTGGTTTGGGAGTAAGAAATGAACGGAGCGATACCCTAACTCAATTCTGAGGACAAGAGGAGAAAATGTTAATCTCTACCACATGGTTTAAACTACCTTAAGACATAAAAATATACAGAAACAGCACTCGTAGTGTAAAAATCCTGGTACAGACGTGGAGTCAGATTACAATCCTTTAGTAACAAAAATATATAGCTGAAAAAACGTATAAGAAGGTTATAAGAAAACACAACTCGGAAATACTAACGGACGCTCCAAAAACAAACAATTTCTTGCAAACTCAATAAAGAACTTAGTAAAGCCCAACAAAGTACAGACACCGAACCTACAATAATTGAAAACAACATACAACACACCTGGAATTTGCTTAAAAGTAAATAATTAACTTAAAAAAGCTTAATTTAGTTGTTGACATGACCGAAAATTGACATTAGCAGAATAGAGTTAATTTGGAATAAATTAGAGATACCTGAATTCTTAAGTGGAATGTCTAACAATGTGCCACACATGATCCCTATTAATTTAAGGGTTAGGGTACTGGAAGGGAAAAAGTTGACATTTGACAGATATTTATACCGGTAAAAGATAATCCCTTTAGAATAAAAATCGATCTGTTTTAGCATTTTCACAAAATCAAATTAATATTGCCAAACATTGCCAAAGGCAAATTACTGTTCACAGTTGAAATTTAGCCTTAGATGCAAAAGCAAACATTTGTGTCCATTTGTTACGTGCAAAAGCAGACATTTGCCTTTAAACCAATCCGGTTGCGACTTCTTAGTCACGTGCTGTCGTGTTTGCGCTGTTTGTTATTAAACTCGTATTTCGTTCATACTTTGTACTCACATTAAGACCAAACGTGGTGAACATACGTTATGAATTAGTGCTTATGAAAATAAACAATAATTACAGATTGTAAACATGAATAACATTATTATTGAATCAAGTTTAGCTGGTAAAGTGCGAAAACCATTGGTAAATAAGGATAAATGGAAACGAGAAATAGAAAAAAAAGCGGTATGATCAGATTGAAGTTTTTGTTTAACAACTGATCGGATTATATCTGTTACGATAAATATTATATCGCGTAAAACTGTAAATATATTATTTATAATTCTTTTCTATTCTAGTATTTTCTCCGAGCCGCTATAAAAACCATTCTGAGTTCCCGTTCATCTTCCCCCATGGTGTTCGAGCCAATTCATGTCTGCTTCGAGGGAATTCCAGAACTAACGGCATTTTATATTTAAAGAGGGAACTTTGCTGAGAACAGTAGTTATTCGAAAATAAATTGTTGTATCGAATAAGTTGTAAAATAAATTAATATAAATTATTGTGTTTTTAGGGAATTAGAATAAGTGTAGAAGACTGTAATAAATTAGAATAAGTGGAAATAAAGATTAAATAAACTAAGTGTTAGAACATTGAATAATAAATAAAGACAATAAATTAGATTAATAAAAATATAACATATCTTTAGGTATTCTCGTCAATGCCTTCCTAAATTTCCCAGGTGCGCTCATAACACTAAAGTGCATCAATGTTCCTCGTTGACAATGACCGATATCAGAAAATTCAACGAAAGCTTTTATAGCAAATCGAAATTCTATCAAGACATGTTTGTATTGAAGCACGGCGGGACAAATAATCCAAAAAGACCTGGTACGAAAATTAAAGAAAACGTTCTAAATAAACCAAAAACAGTCAGGGTAACACTTACAGGGTTACACCATCAACACTTCAAGAGGATCAATTCCTGTTTGTAAAAAACATTCGTAGCGATACTGGGTATTGGAGAAGATCGAATTGAAAGGATACTAAAGGAGTATCATAAAACAGGAGTTTTGCCAGCAGAAAGAAGAGGATGTGGCAGAACTTCACAAAAATCAATTCGTGAAAAACAAGCTATAACACATTTCATTTAATCCATTACTTTACATTGTGAACTAAATATATCGAAACTGTGGAAGATGTATAATTCTACAACGGAGGAACATCTACAAGTAAGACAGTGCTTCTTCAGAAATACTTTTGTACGACAATACAACATTCGTTTTGAATCACCAAAAGTTGATGTATGTTTACAATGTCTCCAATTTTCAGAAAAAAATTTAAAAAATGACAAACCCACAAAATAAAGATAATGACAGAACAGCGCGTACACAAACTGCGCAATAAAGCGTTTTATGTGTTATTAAGAGAAGACAATCTCACAGTAGCAATAGTTTCCTTTGATTGCCAAAAGAATTTACCACCACCAAAGATTCTATACCAGGCCTGCTATTTTAGTTTGTACAATTTTACAGTTGTAACTGGAAATTCAAAGTCCCCACTTAATACTGAATCAATAAAATCGTTTATATGTACCGTTAATGATCGCCAGAGGAGTTCAAATGAGATTGTTTCCGCTGTTTATTACATATTGACAAACTTTAATTTTAATAAAGAGGTAGAGAGAGAAAGTTTGTTTAGTGGCTGATGGTTGTGGGGACCAGAATAAGAATATCACAATGGTTAGAATGGTTCAATATTGCTGTGCTCCCTTTCATATAAAGTGTATAGAATTCGTATATCCCGCAGTCGGTCATTCTTTCCTTCCCCCTGATCGAGTATTTGCTCAAATATAAAGAAAAGTTAAAAAATATACTACTATAATTGATCCAGAAAGATAGAATAGTAGAAAGATAGAATGGTAGAAGATTACACAGTTTTTGCTTAGAAAGATGAGGTGCAAAAAGTTCTTAAAAGTCCTGGATCCTAGCATTTTCGTTGTCAAACATCTAAACGATTATTTTCATAAAACAAGGCAGGGTGTATTTATGTCACTAACAAACCGTTTTATAAATATGTGCTTGTGCTTTCTAAGCCCAAGAGCATCTGCAAGAAAGGAAAGAATATAACTCAAATCCAGTTACAACCATTGAGTGTTAGGGGGACGTTTAAAACCAGATAAAATAAAAAGCATATCAACTTTGTTAACGAAGCACTATGGGGTGAAATGGCCGGCTGATCAACGGCTTCATTTCTTCACAAAAGCTTTTTAACTACTTGGAAAACACTAACCAGGCGTAAAATCATCCTTAGGGTACGGAAGATCATCCTGAAGGCGCTGAAGACGAAAGTATGATTAATTCATCTGATATTGAAGATATTAAATTAATAATTTAGGTTTTATTTATATATTCATTAAAAGCAATATTTTTCAAATTTGGTTTTATTTTATTACGACCCTTTTTTGTTAGTATCACACACGAAGCTATTAATGATATAAGAAATACAAAATCAGTTAAGGTTCATTTAGATGCATAAGCAGACATGTGCAACTCTCACGTGCAAAACGAGACATGTCTAATTTTTAAACCAAAATATCTTTTTACTAACAAGTCTAATTTATGTGATGTTTAGTAGTAACTATTTTATCAAAGTTAGAAAATTTAAGGTCATGAAAGGACTAAAGCAGGGTTGCGGTATTTCGCCTATTCTTTTCAAAATTTATCTGGAATAAGCACTCAAGCTGTGGAAAAGAAAATGTAATGGCATGGGAATCCCTCTCAATGACGAGACTACACTGTACACCTAATGTTTCACTGATGACCAAATACTGATTGCTCAGGATCATGACGACTTGAGTTACATGAGAAGATTCATTTGAGAATTGAAAAAGAACTAGAGGAAAGAGAAATCCCTCCAGGCCTATGGTTAAATAGAGAAGAATGGCAGTTAGGAGTGAGAAGGCGTCGGAGAACGCTGTAAACCGATAGTAGTAGTAGTAGTCGAAAATTTTGGTTAAAACACGATGTTCATTGGTGTCAAATTACGACTTTAGTAGGTTTTTTGCGATTTACTCAAAACAACTTATAGGTTAAATGTCTGGTTTTGCATTTATACGCTTTATTTAAGAACCAAGTGGAGAAAACCTTACGAGCGTTTAGAACAAACTTGAAAACTTGGGTGCAAAATAAAAATAAATGGAAACCGATTTCAGAACAGACCAAAATACACATTGTAGTCAAAAATAATGATGATCTTTGATGCAGAGGCCTCTCAAGATACCTTGAAGTAGAAAAAAAAGACATCGAGAAGTTTTTTATTTATTAAATTACTGACATCAACAAAGTTAATTTTATTTCAAATTAAAGAATATTTATAGATTTTTAATTGTACGTTTCCAAAACCAACAAGTAATAAATTTATACATTATTTATAACTGTTGTGACCTAAGAAATTGTTTTTTTTTCTATTATATAATGTTGGTGAAGGCCTAATTTAAATATATTATTCAATATTCTTACAAATTATGTTAGAAACTACATGTAATAAAGCAAATACTGGTGTTCTAAATAAAAAATCTTCAGTAAAAAATAAAATGTTCCTAGATTAGAAGAGAAATTAAATAAATATGTAAAGTTAGGGTAAAACTCAAAAGATGTAGAAAATAAAACCTTAAAGAGAAAAACTGGAAAGTCGTGAATATATATATATATATATATATATATATATATATATATATATATATATATATATATATATATATATATATATATATATATATATATATAAGCGGGGATCCTACAGCTTCTGCCGCTTCCCGCATTTCGATCGCTATCTTTTTCTATCTCTCCAGGTGTCTTCATCAATTGCTCTATCTTTCATGGTTTCCATAACACCTTGTATCCAAGACTTGGCTGGTCTTCCTCGTTTCCTTCTATTACTTGGATTGTATTCCATAGCTCTTTTTGGCCATCTGTTGTCGTCCATCCTCTGTACGTGTCCATACCATATTAACTGTCTAGTTTCTATTCTTTCAGAAGTTGTATGTACTCTATCTGTTTTTCTTCTAATTTCAGAATTAGGTATACGTTCTACTCTTGATATACGGCAAGCTCTTCTTAGGTAGTCCATTTCAACCGTGTCAACTTTTTTCTTTCCTTTTACTGTCATTTGCCAACATTCTGCTCCATATGTAAGAATGGGCTCTACAATTACTTTGTAGATAGTCATTTTAGTTCTCATAGTAGCTTTGTTGGACCAAAGTATCGAATTCAGAATTTGAACACTCTTCCTGCCTTGTTGCACTCTATAGTCTATATCTCGTTCCGTTGTTCCTTTACTGCAGATAATACTTCCCAAATATTTGTATTCGTAGCACCTTTTCATTTGTCTAATTTCCAAATCCGGGTCTTCGTCTTCATTGCCTATTCGCATATATTCTGTTTTAGACATATTCATACTCATCCCCCATTTTTCGTATTCATCTTTGAGCTTTCTAAGCATATAATCTGCATCTTCTTCACAGCTTGCAATTAGTACTTGATCATCTGCAAAGAACAGCGTTGTCAGATAATGGTTGTTAAGCTTCAACCCCATTCCCGCACATTTTTGTCTCCACTGGTGCAGTGCTTCTTGGATATATATTTTGAATAGGGTAGGGGAAAGACAACATCCTTGTCTCAAGCCTTTCGTTACTGTAAATACCCTTGAGAAAGTATTTCCTGTTTTTACAGTGCTTTGAGGACATTTATAGATGTTCAGTATTGCTTTTAGATATGTTTTACTAAGGTCCGTTTTCGTCAAGACACTAAATAAGAGTTTTAAAGGAACTGTATCATAAGCCTTCTCCAGATCTATAAATACCAGATGCGTAGGGAGGTTTCGAGCTGTTCGTTTTTCAATTACTTGTTGAAGGGTAAATGTGTTGTCCACGCACGATCTTCCTGCTCTGAAGCCGCTTTGTTCTTCAATTTCTTTATACTCCTCTTCTATTCTTCTTTTCAATATACGACCATATAACCTTCCCAGCGAGCTAGTTACGCTAATGCCTCTATAATTTCCGCATTCTTTTCTGTCTCCCTTTTTATAAATGGGGCTAATGTGGGCCAAATTCCAATCGTCTGGAATCGTTTGGCCTTCAATTAAGCATTTATTAAAAATATTCACTATGCTTTCCAAAAGAGCATCCGGTCCATGTTTCACCAACTCGATGGGAATGTCTCCAGGCCCGGGTGCTTTTCCATTTTTCATTTGTTTCAATTCTTTTTTCAGTTCTTCTTTGTTTATCTTATGCACCTCTGAGTTTTCTGTCATTGAGATATGGTCGGGTCTTTCCATAAATTCGTGCCTACTTTCTGTTAATAGCGTTTCGTAATATTTTTCCCACTTTTTATTTTGAATCAGGTTTATATTTCCCTCATCTTTTCTTTCTTTTCTAATACTTTTTATGAATTTCCAAGCTTGTGTCACTTTGGTTCCTCCTAAGCATCGGTCCATCTCTTCGCACTTCTCTTCCCACATTTCGTTTTTTCTTTTAGTGACTTCCTTCTTTGCTTCCCTGTTGAGTCTGCTGTAAATTCTGCGGTCTTCTGAGTCTTTCGTGGATAGCCATGTTTGATAAGCTTTTTTTTTGTCTTTAATTAATTTTCCTACTTCTTCGTTCCACCACTCAGGATTTTTTCTTTTGTCAGCTTCTTCGTACCCCAATGCCTCTTTGGCCGCCTGATGAATGCAATTTTTTATATCTTGATATTCTTTTTCGGCTGTTTCTCTTCGAGTTAAGTGAGTTAGTTTTGAGGCTAGTCTAAGTTTGTAGAGGAATTGTACTGATTCTTGTTTGAGGCTATCAATATTATATCTTATCTTTGTGGATATATATATAGTTTAGCTCAACAGGCCTCAAAGGCCTAAGGCTTCAACGGTTTTCTTCCATTTCTTTCTATCTTGTGCTAAGTGTTTTAAATCTTGTACCCACAGCGACTTCATATCTTCTTTTGCCGACTCCAGCCATTTTCTGCGGGGGCGGCCTCTTTTTCTTTTTGTACTAGCCTCCGTGCTAAATGCTTTTATTAATTCATTGGGAACTCTTCCTTCCTTCATTCTTGCTATATGTCCGAGCCATCTTAATCTTTGAATTTTAGCGAGTCTTGTTATTTTTGGTTGCCCATATATTTGCATTATTTCTTCATTCGTTCTTTTTCGCCAGATGTTCCCCTCTTTTACACCTCCGTATATCCTTCTAAGAAGTTTTCGTTCCCAACTATCTAATTTTACTTCCATATCTTTATTTAGTGTCCAGGTCTCGCTAGCATAGAGTACTGTAGGTCGGATAATTGTTGTATATAGTCGTTTTTTTGCTGTTTCGACCTCAGTATCTTAGTCAGGCTCCCAGTACTCTTACTACCTTTGGCCATTCTTTTTATGATTTCTTGGTTCTCTTCGTTCCTATTTGTTAGTGTCACTCCCAAGTAATCGAATTGGCTAACAACTTCAAAGTTATATTCTTTACTTGGGCTTTGTATCTTAAAGGACTGTCCTAGATGATTTTCGTTTCCCCTCATCACCATATATTTTGTTTTTTCTTCGTTTATTTCTAAACCATATTCCCTGGCTATTCTCTCTATTTTAGTAAAGATTTCTCTTAATTCTGCAGGTCTCCTTGTTATTAAGGTAACATCATCTGCATATGCTACGCATTGATGCCTGTGATGATATATTGTGCCTCTAGTGTAAATGTTACATTCTCGTAAAATCTTCTCTAAGATTAAATTGAAAGAATCTGTTGATAACGGGTCACCTTGTCGCAGACCTCTATTGGTGATCAAGCTATCCGAAACCCGTCCTTCTAACATGAGTTTACTTTTAATATCATTGAGTATGCATTTAGTCAGTCTTACTATTTTTGGTGGGAATTTAAAATATTCTAGTGCTTCATATACTTTATTTCTTTTTATAGTATCATATGCCTGTCTAAAATCAATAAACAGTATGTGTAATGTTTGGTTGAACTCATATGAGCTAGCTAAAATTTGTTTCATTGTAAAAAATTGGTCTATTACCGATCTGTTTGCTCTGAAACCTGCTTCATATTCACCTAGACAATTTTCAACTTCTGTTTTAATTTTATTTCTAATTGATATGGCCAGAATCTTAGACACTGTATCTTGTAGAGCTATTCCCCTGTAATTTTTACATTCTATAACGTCTCCTTTTTTATGCACTGGACATATGATTGCTTCCTTCCACTGATTGGGTATTTTTTCTTTGATCCATACTTCGCGTATTAACTCAGCGATTTCTTCTTGTACCATTTCGCCACCTTCTTTTAAAAACTCAGCAATGATACCATTTTCACCAGGTGCTTTGTTGCTTTTTAAGTTTTTTATGATCTCTATAATATCTTCCTTGGTAGGTACTTCTTCATTTACATCTGGGCCCCTTACTTCTTCATGCTGTAGTTGCGTTTGTTCTCTTTCATCTTGGTCGTCCGTACATAATATGTTCTCGAAATAATTGGCCCACCTTCTTAATTTTTCACTGTTCCACCTAACAGATTCCCCTCTTCATCTTTATAATATCTTGATGTGGTTTTGTACTGGGTTCGGTCTCTTTTTATTTCTTGGTAGATTTCCTGACTTATTTATGTAAAAAATCTTCTTCAATACGAACTAGTTTCTGCTCTAAACTTGACCGCTTCTTCCTTCTACAGATCTTCTTTGCTTTCCGTCTTTTTGCGGCATAAGCTTTTTTACTCTCTTCATTATTTCTTATTATGCTATTTATTCTAGCTTTATTTCGGTCATTAATGGCTTTCTTACAATCCTCATCATACCAATCCGTTTGTTTACATTGTCTGTTTCCTGATAATACTGAGTCGGCTGTTTCTTGAATTTTTTCTTCTAGTTGTACCCATCTGCTTTCTATATCATTTACTGTTGTCTGGCTTTTCAGTTTCTCTTCAATTTGCTGCCTAAATTTTTTCTTATCTTCTCCCTTCTGAAGTAGTGCACCGTTATATCTTTTTATTTTTTTACAACTAGTGTTATTAATTGTGGATATTATTTGCTCCATTTAAACTTTGACCAAAAAGTGGTCCGAATTTGCATCAGCACCTCTGTAACTTCGGCTATCTTTTATGGCTCTCATATGTTTGGCTTCTATTAATAAATGGTTTACTGTTTGTCCATCTGGTGATACCCAGGTACCTTTATAAATTTCTTTGTGATCAAAATAAGTGCTCATAATTCGCATATCATGTTCGAAAGCAAATTCTATTACTCTTTTTTCATTCAGATTACTGTCTCTATGATTACTTTTTCTCCCTGTTGTTTGTTTGTATACATCCTCCCTGACAATCTTGGCATTCAAATCTCCTACAATTATTTTTATGTCATATGATGGTATTCTGTAAAACATATGTTCTTATTGTTCATAAAAGCTATCTTTAACGTCTTCATCTGTATTTTCTGTTGGTACATTCACATTTATAAGGGTTACTTTTCTATATTTTCCTCTTATTCTTATTTTACATAATCTACTTGTGACTGTCTCAAAATCTATCACCAGATTGGTAAATGTTTTCTTTATAAAAAATCCCACCCCAAATACACGTTCATTGTCTCCACTGTTGAAAAACACGTAGTTTCCCACATCCATGGTGAAATTTCCTTTTTGTTTAGTTTCTTGTATAGCTGCAATATCTATCTCATGTTTCTCTAACGTATCTGATAAGTTCTTTAGTGCTCCTACTTCAAAAGTCCCTCTAACATTCCATTGTCATATCATCATCCTATTCCGCGCTTTATTCGTTTCCATATTTTCCTGACCACTGTGCCTATGTAGACTGTTTTTTTTTCATTTTCTATAGTTTTTCGGTACTATGGTTCCATTTCCACCATTCATCGTTTATACATATTTTCTGATAGCCGAGTTTTGTTTCATTACCTTTTCCTTCCTTTTTCTTCTCTCGCCATATCTCTAAGCTCTTTCTGTAGTTTGGTTTCGGCTTGGATTAGATCGTTTTCAATGAAATACTGCGTTCCTCTTAATTTACTCTTATTCTTCATAATAGGTTCTTTATCCTTCATTGTATCTACTTTTACTATCGCCACTGGTGGTTTCCCTTGAGAGGTTCTTATTTTCCGCACATCTTTTATTTTCACATTCACATTCAGTTGACTTGCTATAAAGTTGGTGGCATCTTCCAGTTCCTCATTTTCTTTGAAATCGTGTCCTTTGATCACAATGTTTTGTTTCCGAATTTGTTTATCCATCTTTTCGATCCTGCTTTCCAGGAAATTTACCTTTCCCTTCAACTCACGATTTTCTTTTTTTAAATTGCAAATTTCTTCTTGAAAGATCTGCTGGTCTTTTCGTACTCCTTTAACTTCGTTCATAAGAGCGATCATCATTTCTTTCAATTCGGTATTATCACAATCTTTCTTAGGTGGAGACCTAGTTAACTTTCTGCTTTTCATGAAAGCGTTTTCATCTTGATCGTCTTCTTTTTTTTCCTTCCTCGTTCTCTTACCATCGCCAGATTCTTCACTATCCCATTGATTTATCCTCTTTTCGCGGCCATATTGTTAAAAATATTATAAATCTCTTACCTTATTCCGGACAGTGTTTTGACGTTATAATTCTTACTTACACGCATGTATTATTTTGTAAATAATCACTAATTATTATTGTCCTTATCGTGAAGGTTCCCCGCACCGCGCTACTCGCCTCTTCATCCGATCGGAGCTTGTATAATAGCACTGATTGTTTATTTAGGTTACTTGTCATGATCTTTAAAAACTCGATTTAGTTCACAACATGCCCGGGTATCTCTTATGGGAGTGACAGTCCTCTGAAATTTGTATTTCCTAAGGACACCAGAGGGCGTAGAATTCATAGCAAAGCTTCGTGACTGTGCAATACCGCAACCAACAAAACAAGTACGCCATTTTTATTGTGGTTTCGACACAGTGTTTCGAGTTGTATTATTTGCGATTAAATAATTGTTTGCTTTTTTGCCATCATATTTAAATAATTACGGTTTTTAACTGTTGTGTTAATGGTTGTAATAATTACAATAAGGATGCTCAAATGCATATTTTCCAAAAGATAGGGCGGTAAGTAGAAAATGCTGATATAAGATTTTATTTATTTTTTAATAATTGCCTTAAAATGTCCGATGTTGTCCCAAATTTCTTTCCTTTCACGTTATGATGTGTATTAGAATTGTTGCCGATATAGAATTAGGTAAAAGTTTTTTAGGAAGTAAAATTATCGCCATTAAAAATGTGGCAATTCTTCAATGTTTTAAGAACTTTTTCTACAAAACTTTTGTTTATTTATCCTTTTGTAAGGCACCTCTAGAAATATACTATGTAACATTATTTCACAGAAAATATTAAAAACAAACTATTTATTTTTTAGCTTTATGATATTTGGATTAATAAAATTGACAGAGAAGACTTAAGGTGAAGCCTATGGACAGGGTTCGAAAGTGTGAAAGCATTTGCAATTCATTTTGGACCAGAAGCCCGCTATGTTGGATCGAGATATAAGTCCACCTTGAAATGTGATGCTATTCCTTCTCTGTTTCTGTGTTGTAATTTGTAGAAACTACAGAATAGCCACTGTTTAACCAACTACATTTAAATACATCATGTAATTAATGTTTATAAAAAAAAATAAAGTAGAAAAAGAACCAACGTTTGTTTTATTTTTGTAATTAAACCCTCAATATTAATATTTATATTTGAAGAATTACGAGAAGATTTTTTAAAAAGATGTTTCTTTCCTAAGGCCGCCAGAGGGCGCATTATCCAGAAATAACCTACACAGTTTCCTATCTATTCAGTAATATATATTCTTTATCTATGGTTCACAATTTTCTAATGACACTCGATTCACACAGACACTATTTCGCAGGAAAAACACTTTGTGGATAAATAAACTCGATATTACCCGAATTTTCGAATTAAATATCGGAGCCGTTTTAACCACGTCTTTCTCGCTCGTGTAGGTACCAGTGACGGAGTCCGGGGTGTCGTGGATGCTGACAGAAAATGTCGTTACCAGGCATATCTTGGTACCAAACTTTGCACAAATGCGCCAAAGGCGAATTATTTAAAAGAAATAGGAGAATGTGTATAGAGCAACTTTAAAAATGTCATAAAATAGACAAACCAATCTAAAATGAAAAAAAAAACAAAAGAAAAAGTAATAACTTTAGATCTACGATAAAAAAACAAAAAAAAGACCAACACGAACAAACAGAACTAAAATAAGATACCTACAAACAACTGAACGGAGAGATCGATGAAAAAGTTAAAATAGCAAAGGAATATGACTTAGAAAAATTAAAGAGGTGACTAAAATTTGAAACACTAAAAAGGAAGTAAATATGGAAAATGAATACAAAGAAAAACAAGATGAGATTTAAGAGAAATCTTTCAAACATTAATTTTTTTTCATCTCCATAGCTGATCCTTACTCATTTGTGCTAGGATCCAAGTTTCTTCTCCATATAGCATCACATATTTTGCAACTAATTTATCAAATTTGATTTTAGATATTCTACTCAGCAACCAGCTTGTAACATTCTATTTAATTTAAAGAAGCATCCATTTTTAACAGCTATCCTTGCCTTTCTATTCGACGGAAATGTTACCGCAGTTGTGTGCTGGCATCGATAGTGTCCACATCAATTAAGTGCTAATTAGTTTTCAATTTCTAAGCAGTTAAAGTTTAGTTTTTTAAATAGTAAGGAATAATAAAACAAGGTAGGATTGTTCTTTATATTTAAAAATGGATGATTCTTCGGGTGGCGAAAAGCCCCCTGATAAAGGTGAAAATATGGAGGCAGTAAGTGCCCGTTTTGATTTAAATAATAGGTATAAATCCTCTGATAAAGGCCCGTTTTTTGTTTTTGTCGAGTCCATCGACCCAAATATTAAACGTTTATCACCAGCCCGAGTAGGTCATTATTTATTCATTAATAACTTTTTTAAGAAAGATGTTGTCGATATTAAACTCGTCGGTAGAAATAAAGTGAAAGCATTGTTTAAATAGAACTAGTTAGTCAACGCAATGTATAAATTTGTTTGATTCTAATTGAGACAGTCACTAGATGTCACCACTCTTTCTGTCTCAATAGATTTTAATATACCATTCTTTGTTTGATATACGTTATACTAGATGGTGCTATGTGAAAAAGTTAAAGACTAAACTTAACGTCCATTTTTGATCCATTGAATTAAATTCACCAGCGTTGCAATATTTCACTGACATAGTAGCAACATGTTTATTTACAACATTTTAAACATGTAACAAAAAACAGACCTTGAATCACTTAAGATATTCATTTAAAATAGAGTTATTACTATCAACTAGTAAATATCGTGTCAACTAAAATTGTACATAAACGTACTGTGGCTTCTAAATCTTCCTATATCTAAATAAGTTTAAAGAATTTAAATATTTTATTTTATTTGGAAGTGTATTACAAAAATTTGGTCCGAGGTAAGTAAAACATTTTAATTCTGTGTGTTTAAAACAAAAAACATTTGTATGAGAAATGAACAAATTAGGTATTTAGAAATAAATTGTAGCGGATAATACATACATTCGATAATATTTGAAAAAAGTGATTTTAAATTAAAATAATGTTACTTCCATAATAAATAAATCGTTTTTTACAGATGGCTGGAAATATTTGTTGTTATTACAAATGTGGTTTATCATCATACAAAATTCATGGTTTAAGAATGTTCAGATTTCCGACAAAAAATCTTTCGGCTTGTCAAACATGGATATTACACTCTGGTAAGTAAATAGAAACTTTTTTATATTCTTTTATTTTACACCGTTTCCGTTACGTAATTAACTTAAAAAAAATGTTTATTTTTTTTTTCATTCATCATTTGAATTTTACGTTTTCGTTGGTATTATAATTATGATATAATAAACTTCGGAAAAACAAATTAGAGAACTAATTTATACACCAGTCCATCTGTAAAAAAATCATTGATTACACGTAAAAATCTTATAAAGATATTTGAAGGTTCTAAAAGATATACGAGTGTTAGTTAATAATAAATCTGTGAAGACATACAGGTATTTTGGTTTGTTTTTGTTTAAACAATTTTAAAGAGTGAGAGGTCATTCTTTTGCTTATAAAACGTTTTTTATCCAGTTTAGAGAAAAATAGTTAAAATAAAAATTGTAGATCTTAAAAAGTTCTTCCTTTTGTGAGTTTCTAATTTAAAATATATAAAGAATTCACCAAAATAGTTGCAAAAAACCCTTGATTTTGCAGAAATTTATAAATTTTAATAACTTTGTTTTTTGCATAATGGTATGTAATGTAACTAATAAAAATAGTGACGATTTGTTTATCATGGAAAGCGATTATTTAAACAACTTTTTGTTGAGCTACCCCAGTTAAAAAAAAAAATTATGTTTTACGTGCCACAGAAGCCAAGATATTGCAAATTTTACAAGCGCGATTTATTTTAAAAAAGTTCAAATCTAAAAAAAAACGGAGCTCAGATGGTTCTCCATTCTACTTCCGAAGAGGTATTTTACGAGTACCATCATTTTAACGGGTTATAAATTTTTACTTCTTTACCGCATATGCCATCTGTAAGCTGGATCGCACAATTCAGATCTTTATTTAGAGTCCCTTCAATTTTCATCTTTTACTGTTAATAGACAATGGAAGTATGATTTTAAGAATAAAATGCTTTGGTTTTAAATATAAAATGCTCTCTTGGCTCGTAATGGTCATAGAAGATTCTTTTTTTTTAGGAAGTGTGTTTTTCATCAGTTTTTCATTAGCCTCTATATAAGTTTGTGGCATAAACGATATCAAAGATATAAATGTTTATAAACAGATTAAATAACCTATAAACCATTTGCTCTGATTGACATTTAGCGCACTGTAATAACTTATTAATTTCCATAATTTCAAGGAGCTATGTTATATGTTTTTGCACAAAAAAGAGTTATTTTAATTTATAAATAACTCTTCATTATAAATTTGCATAAATAGCTGCAAAAATAAGGTTTTTTGCAACTATTTCGATTAATAGTTTCTTGTATTTTAATTTAGATACTCTCAAAAGTTACATTACTTTTTATGATCTACAACTCTAAAAAAGCTGAAAAAATCTTAAACAGATATTTAAAGTCTCTAAAAGGTATATGAGGGGTAGTAGCTGATGACAATTATGTGAAGACTTTAGCTAATTTTGCTTTGCTTTTTTTTTAAACAATCGTAAAAAGTGAAAAAATTTATGCGCATAAAACGTTAAAATAAAAGTTATAGATCATAAAATGTTCTCTAATATTGATATTTTTATAATTAAAATACATATAGAATTGACCGAGATAATTTAAAAACCCTTATTTTTAAAGTATAATTTATAAATGTTAATAACTTTCTTTTTGCATAACGATATGTAATACAACTATTTAAAATTATGGCAGTTAATGAGTTTTTAAAGTGTGCTAAATGTCATACAGAACGACCATACAGTTTATGAGTTATTAAATTTGTTTATCCAGGAGACCGATTATTTAAACAACTGTACTTGTCCAAACAGTCACTCTAGGGATATTTTGTAAATAGCAATCGATTTTTTATGGCTTCGTTTTAAATTATTAAAAAAAAAACATCAAGAATATAATAAATTTGTTTTTAAAAATCAGTTTGAAGAGTAACAAATTTTTAGCATATAAAAATTTCCAATAACTTTGACTTTTTTATGTCATACACTTGTATGTAGGCTCAATATAAAGCTAATAAAAAAAACATTAAAAAAAACCAAAACCTTCTATGGCCCAGAGAAAATCAAATAGCATTTTTTTTTCTTGTTTAAGAAATTGCAAATATTTTCATTGTTTATTAACATTAAGAGCTGAAAATTGAACATTGTAAAAGAATATCTAATTTTTATAATTCGATTTATCAATAGCATACACAGTGAAGAAGTAAATTAGTTTTGAAACAAAAAAATAATGGTACTCGTAAAATATCGCCACAGAAAAATGCAAGGGAGATCTGTCCGCTGCAATATCTCAGCTTGTTTCTTGTTAGTGGTTATAGAAAGTTCTGTTTTTTTTTAAATTGTGCTTTTACGCCAGCTTTTCATTGAGCCCACGTACAGCCGTATGACATGAAAAATATCAAAAGTAGTATAAATGTTTAGAAGCTAAAAAGCACTTTTGCAAACCGTTTTTTTAATAATAACGATCGATTCAAAAAACATCAAATAACTGTCAAAGGTTAAACACCCTTGTTAAAGTTCCTAATGGATTTTAAAGATTTAAACAGTGTTAAACAGATAAATTAATTCATCGACGAGTTAACAATACGAAGCGAAGTTCTTTAATCACAATGTGATAAGAAGACGAGTATCAAATTTGGTTTTATATTTCAATAGTCGAATTTAATTGTGGCTATATTGGTTTAATTAAAGAAAATCAGAGAAAATCCCAAGAAATAGGTGAGATCCTTTTTTTCTTTCTTTCCAGTTTGGGAGAGGGTCCTTTAGGTACTCACGTTTAGGTATTGTGTTACGGTCTAGGTAACCAAAACTACACATCATGAACAGTAATTAAATATTTACATTTACACAAAACAACTCCAGTTTCAACCCAAAATCATATGTCGTTGCCGCAGTCTCTAGACCTCCTTCCCGTTCGTTTTCTAAAAGGGGACAAGTTATTGTCATGCACTCCATTTTGAATACTGTTTTATTTGAATATATTAAAGAAATTGGTAAAATAGTTTATCCAAAAAATATTACTTTTAAATCTCGCATTTCGAATAATCGAATCTACATTTTCCTCACTTCTACTGACATCGTTGATCAACTAATACACCGAACGTCATAATTAATTTCACCGTCATCTTTATCTGCAGGCTTCTTTCTGCGACCAAAAGAATCCTTATTTCAAATGTATCTCCTTCCATCCCACATTCACTAATCGAACAGTCCCTAAGAAATACGGAACATCAGATGATCAATAGGCATATATCATGAGTTTTCTGCTCTTTGTATATTTTTACTTCATCTTTTGCCAAATTTAGACACGATATTTAATTAAGTAAGAAAACTTTATGTACTTTAAATACTAGCCCAAGTCTAGTTTAAAAAATAAATTGTTAATAAAAAATAACCTTAAAATATCCAATCCCTTTTTTAATCAAAAGGTTATACTTGATAAAATAAAAGTTTTGGAACAAATCTGGACCTAACCATATATACTCTTTTCTTCCTTCACCCTTTCCTTATTCATCCTTAGTTTCACAAGATACCAATTATCCGAACTCTTTTATAAACTATTTCGAACTAAAAGCTGCACTCAAATCCTATAAATTTACAAAAATTAGGGTTTTCTAGAATTATCTTGAAAAATTTCTCGAAAATTTCTTAGGCACCAACGACCCTCTAAATGAAGCCAGTAAATTTACCACTGACATACCGCTGACAATCGTCAATGAAAGATCTTGCCCTAATCTATACTAATATAAAAGAAAAATCATTAGAAAAAAAAAATTTTGTTAAAATCCATTATAAAAGGTATATAAATTAAAAAACCCAAATGGGCTGTCATGAAGACAAAAGGTTTTTGGAATCTATATTCCATCATCGGTGTCTAGGTGAACATGTTTTGAGCCGCTAAATATCTGGGTAAAAACCCGTTAAAAGTTATATGTTACAATTTAGTTTACATTATTTAGTCTTATATATTAGGATGTTAAAGCTACCAGTGGATATAATAACATGGCAAATGTTATCATATCCACTGGTAACTCAACCCTGGTGAGGTCCCAACCTCATATAAACTCATACAAAGTGTAGTAAATCTACTTCAAGATAGATCTAACGAACTAGGATTCTCACTCACTGAGAACAAAACCAAATTAGTAAAATTTTCCAGAAGAATTTTCACTCCCTTAACCAAAATTTTATTTAACAATTCTCTACTTTCTGCTGTTAATTATTGTAAAATTCTCGGTTTTATGTTTGACTCCAGATTAAATTGAAAGAGTCAAATCTCTGAACTTAAAACCAATTGTTTTAAAAGTTTGTTTGTTTGTTTTAAAACCCTCAGTCATCTTCAATGGGGTGCCGATAAAACTTCTTCTAGGTCTGAGCGCTTTTCGCTTTAGTCCTATTGAGAGTGTATACCGTGAATCTAATGAACTTTCTCCTACCCTAAGACGATAATCACTTCTACTTTCGTATGCTGCATCAACATCCGCAAATCCATTTAATCCCGTTCATTCCCTAATTGCCACAATGGCGTCTTCTTCCACTAACAATAACCAACACCTTATATTAAAACCTATACCTCAATTAATTTGTCCACTACTTAAAAATATTGACCTTTTTCAGACTAGTTCATTTCCTCTAACTTTACTTCCCCTCTGGGCTAAAGATCTCCCTTCAATATATACCTCTCACCATTTTTAACAAACTTGAATCTTCTAACCTTCTTATAAAGAAAGCATTTTTAGAATTTAATTTTCTATACAGATGCTTCTAAAACTACCACTGGTATTGGTTGCGCAGTAACCACTAAACATGAACTTGTAAGATCATCTCGGTTACCCTTAATATGCAACGTTTGCACAGGTGAACTATATAGTATTCTGTTGGCTTTTAAATGCATCTCCCATCAAAACAGACATATTGCCATTTGTTCAGATTAACTTTCATATATCCATTTAGTCAATACAATTTTCACTGACTACCTATTAGTTCAAAACATTCATGACATAAACCAAAATCTCTCTGCTTACGATGTAAGTCTCTCTCATATGGCTGCCTTCTAACACCGGAACTACTGGTAATAAAACAGCAGATAATTTTGCCAAAGAAGCTACCAACCATGGGGTGACTGAAGTCACCCCAATTCAACTAGCTAACGAATTTCGAAATTCGTTTTTAAAAAGTCAGTAGAGGATATTTGACAAAACTTATAGCAAAAGAGCAAAACAACTTTTCATAAACTTCAATCTTTTATTGGTCATCTCTCCCTAGACTTCATAACTAGAAGAGAAGCATCGACTATTAGAAGACTACGAATCAACCATACCAAACTTACCGACTGCAAACAATTCACCAACCTGTATAAAGCACTGGACTTGAAATCTTCTCTAAGGAACTAGAGAATCATCTACCTCTTCCTCAACTGTAAATTGTATATTATGTTGATTATGATTGTTGAAAATGTTGACTATTTCATTAATTTTGTGCTTAGGAAGTGCCAAAACTAAATCATCTACATATCTTTTAATAAAAGGAATGAAAAAAGTGTAATTGTTGATACAATCACTGATAACATCATCCATGACTAGATCCCATAGGACTATCAAAAATTTGTTTTTGGTAGTGATATGGGATCTTTTTTTTTCCTAATATTGTTCTGAAGCTATTTTCTTGTGGCATTTTAAATTAATTACTATTTAAATGGGAATAAGCCACAATTAAAGGTTAAAATACGTTTATTGACGTTTCAATTTCCACTTCGGAAATCGTTCTAAAAAACAAACATGTTTGAGAACGATTTCCGAAGTGGAAATTGAAACGTCAATAAACGTATTTTAACCTTTAATTGTGGCTTATTCCCATTTAAATAGTAATTAATTTCTTTTTTTTCCTATCTAAAAATTTTTTTTCTTACTCTTATATAATATAATATATAATATATATTTATATATATATATATATATATATATATATATATATATATAAACATATATTGCCATAACTGCCAAGTTATCTATATCTTAAATACAGAACTTATTTTTTTAATTTATTGTGCAGAAAGTTGCTTTTTTTCAGTTGTGTTAATAATAATATTGTTGTAGGTAATGCTGCATTGGAAAGTCTGGAGCTACCCGATTTAAAAAAAATCTATGCAGTAAGCATATGACCAAAAATATCTAAATGCAAAATATTTACCCAGTACTGCTATACCAAAAAAATATAGTGAGGTAGAAGAGGAAGGTTCGTTAACGACACCACGCGTTTTTCATACGTATTCAATAGAAAAACAACCATCAACCAGTGCCAATACTGTTTCGCACAGTGATAATTCTGAACTTGACGATTTTGTTGATGAGCTTTTTAGATATGCCGTTATCACCATTGGTCAAGAAAAAAAGATTTCATAATTATCACACACTTTAAAGGAGATTACATGCATCTCGAATACGGATTAATCTTCTTAAAACTCGCATAACAGCACTAAAAAAAGAGACTGGTTAAGATTAGGACAAAATCTGTACAAACTGCACGAAAGCCACAAACTCAGTTTTCTGCTGCAGTTTTTCTTGAACACTTTACTATCATAACGTTTGTTGGACTTGCTATCATAACGTTTGTTGGACTTGATACCATTGTAGTTAAACATCGATCTAATATTTTTAAACTAGTATTGCTGGTTCATACATAGATCCAACTCATACATTGCTTATTTTAGTTCATGCAAACAATGTTACAATCGATTTATATAACTATTAATGTAAACAATTTTGTTTTGTTTTTTTACCTTGAATTATTATTTTGTTAATATTGTCTATGGTGTAGTTATTAGAATTTTCATAAGTGTTATCTAACTATTAAAATAACGCGAATTTAATTTTTGCATAAACAGTCATATCGGGCGAGTTGATTGAAAAAAACATTCTCATTTATGTAAACAGAATACAAAAATGGTGTGTATATTATAAAATACATAAATAAATAAAATAAAGGGTACTATTTATTAAAGTTTTTAATTATTATTCCTTTTATCCCAACACATAGATTAATTTGTCCCTAAATATGTGTTGCCTCTTGTTGTGGCATATCGATCTGTTTATTTGTTTCAAAACCATTATCAAAAAACCATACCCATAAATTTACTATATTTTCAAACGTCATTTTAAAGATTAAAAGATTGAAAATTTAATTTTCTCAAAACATACATAAAACCATTGTTTAAAAAGATTTTTTTTTAAACAATGATAAAACTCAAGTCTTGACTAAAAAATAAACCTCCGCATGAGTGTTCTAAGACGATAGCAGTCGAGTCTATTTCAATTAAATATTTAATCCTTTTCTAACAAATCATATAACCAAATTAAATATCTGGTAAACTAATGAAAATTAAAAAAAGGCAGCATTTACCTGCTTCATTTAAATAGATTACTAACCGGTTTAGATTTATCAAGTCTCAAAGTAGAAAAACAATTTGAAATATTCGCTCGAAATAGTCAAGTTATGTTTCACAAAACGCATACAACGATAATAACAATAAGCATTTTATTAAAATCTTATATTTTCTTCACAATCTGGCACCCGTGTACAGGTTTGCATAAGTTACCAGACAGGTAAAAATATACTCGAATAGAATCCTGCTGAGAATTAAGTTTCTGTTAATAGTTTTTTAAATTTATGACTAGAGGCCGCCATATAACGGCAGAATAAAAATCAAACGTTTGTTCCATAAGGATTGTCTAACTAGTCCTATTTAAACAATGGTGAAAGTAATTTTTAATTCTTACACTTGTGCAAATAGTTTAGTCAATCACGACATAATTATTTCTAACAAATTTATTGCTTACATTCCGAATTTTTTTAATCACAAAAAAGGAATAATTAGACAAGTTGATACTTTTTTGGACGAAAATTATATGATGAATAATATTATTTCCGACCAAAAAATAACCGAGGTAAGACGTATGAAAAGAAAACTTATTGATTCAGATAATGAAACTATTTTTGTTCCTAGGCAAATGGTAATTTTAACATTTGAAGGAAATATTATTCCTCAATATATTACGTTAGATTTGGTAAGGTTTCAAGTTGAACAATACATATACCCTGTGGTACAGTGTTTAAATTGTTTTAAATTTGGTCATACTCTCAGACAGTGTAAGTCCACTTTCAGCTTATGCAAAAATTGTGGCAAAGAACACGAAGACAACTCCCGTTGTAGTAACTCACAATATTGTCTTCACTGTAAAACAAACGATCATACGACTCTAACGAAACAATGCCCAGCTTATCAACATCAATATAATATTAAAAAAATAATGGCGATTGAGAATACTACATTTAAAGAAGCT
Organism: Diabrotica undecimpunctata; assembly: GCF_040954645.1. NCBI lineage: Eukaryota > Metazoa > Arthropoda > Insecta > Coleoptera > Chrysomelidae > Diabrotica > Diabrotica undecimpunctata. The sequence continues at coordinate 36,893,898 of NC_092810.1, forward strand.
GAGTTTTTAGCAAAAAATCCATCCTATGCCAAAATCACGACACATAATAAATTTGAATTGCTTAGTAACCTAAATAACTTTCCCCAACTCCCGACTGCGGCAAATGACCGTACAGTAAACAACTCATTCGTTCCTAAACCTAAACAAACTTCTAATCCTCTTAAACGAAAAGCCATATCCCCGACTCAATGTAAAACTGCCTTACAATTTCCTTCAACTTCTAAAACAAAATCAGTGTCTCATCCTATAATTCCTAACCCATATCGTAATGAGTTTATAGCATATAAAGAAAAAATACAATTACAAATTCTACAAGAAATTCCATTTGCTTTAGAAAGAATAATTAAACAAATTGACCCCAAACTAGTCTCAGTTGAATTCCAAAAAGTCACTCAAAATGAAATCAGAAATATACTTTCTTGTTTATCAGACAACGATAGTGATGGGGAATCATAGAACACTTAATATTCTTCAGTGGAACTGCCAATCTATTATAAAACAAAAGACTAATTTGCTTAATTTTCTAGAAAGTCATACAATTGATGTCATTCTTCTGAACGAAACTTGGTTGTCACAAAATAAAAATTTATATATTAAAGGTTTTAATAATGTTAGAGTTGATCGACGTGATGGCTATGGAGGCGTTGCTGTTTTAGTTGCAAACAACATTTCCTTTTCAGATATAAAATTCAAAACAAATTATAATCCAAATATAGAGGTTTGCGGTGTTTTTCTAGAACAAGTTAAATTATCAATAGTATGTGTTTACAAACCTCCTAAAATATATGTCTCATCCAAAGATTGGGAAAATTTATTTGGACAAATTAAAGGCAGAGTTTTAATTGGGGGCGACTTTAATAGTCATCACTGTAGGTGGGGTTCCATACAGGATAGTGCACAAGGTAATATTTTAGCTGACGCTTTAGACAATACTAATCTAATTTTACTCAATGACGGAAGACCAACCAAAATATCCAGACCAAACGAACGTCCTTCAATGATAGACTTAACATTAGTATCTCCTCATTTAACAGGCTTTACTACCTGGAATCCTCTAAATGACTCACTAGGTACAATCCACATCCCTATCCAAATCACCCTAGATTTGAAATATTCCCCAAGAACAATCCATACCTCCACAAAATGGAAAGAGTCTTCAGCGAACTGGTCTATATTTGAAAATTACTTAGAAAAATGCCTTCTAGATACTCATTCTATAGATATTACATCTTTGGAAATGTTTAATAACTTAATAAAAACAATTAGCGAAGCTGCAGACTCTGCTATGATTACTCAAAAATCATTTCAACCAAAATCCGGTCTTCCCGTATGGTGGGACGACGAATGTAAAAATTTAATATCGTGTCGAAAAAAAGCTTTTCGAGAGTATAATATTGTCTCAAATCTTGAAAATTATCTAAAATTTAAACACATCCAAGCCAAATGCAAAGTTGTTTTTATGAAAAAACAAAAAACATCTTGGATCAACTTTGTTAATACTATCAATAAAAATACACCGCTCAACAAAATATGGAAATTTGTTAATAAAATGGCTAACAAAAATTATCATTCAAAGACACAACCAATTTCAACAGAGCTAATAGAAGAGTTACTTGACAAGTTCGCTCCACCATACGTTCAAGACCAATTAAAACACTTATCAATATGCAATTCCAGTAAATTTAAATTACTAGAAAATCCAATAAACATCCAAGAACTGGATGCAGATATTAAAATATCAAAATCTACTGCGCCCGGGAAAGATTATATTACTTATTCCATAATTAACCACCTTCCCGATAAGGCAAAAAATCATTTATTAAAAATATTTAATGATTGGCTTTTGAAAGGAAATTACATTGACAAAATGAAAGAAACAATTATATGTCTTTTTATCAAACCCAACAAAGACAAAACTCTCTCATCGTCTTATCGACCCATTTCTCTATTGTCTTGTATAACAAAAACTTTCGAAAGAATTATTAAAAATCGTCTTAACTGGACAGTCGAACACTATAATCTTTTGCCAAGCACTCAATACGGATTTCGATCTGGTCTGGGAACACTAGATGCAATAAGTCACTTAACAACAGATATCCAACTAAATTTTTCAAAAAATAAATATTTAGCATGTTTTTTTCTAGACCTTAAAGGCGCTTACGACTGTGTTAATTTAACAGTAATGCATTCAAAGTTATGCAAACTGGGGTTTTCCACAAATTTATCCGCTAATATAGTTAATCTTTTTAGCAACCGAACTTTATATATCAGAGACCATAGTAATCAGTTATATGGTCCACGAATAACTCATACAGGATTACCACAGGGGTCTGTATTAAGCCCAATTCTCTTCAACATATTTTCGGCAAGTATACACGACATTTTTGTTGATTCCATAAAATGTATACAGTACGCCGATGATATATGTATTTACTCCGTCCGTGATTCATATGACGATTGTGTGGAGGTCCTGGAACACATCATGAGACTAGTAGATAATTGGACTAAAGACCACGAACTTACTATATCCCCAGAAAAATCTGCCATTATGATATTTACAAGACATAGGTTACGTACGCCTGATAGTCTACACCTGTCAGGATATGATATACCCGTTGTCACTGAATATAAATATCTTGGTATAATCCTAGACCCCAAATTACTATGGTCTAAACATGTCCAATATATAAAAAAAAGATGTGAGAAAGGCATTAATCTTCTTAAATGTGTCACTTGCAGAAAATGGGGTGCTGATCCCAAAGTTGCATTGATGTTTTACAGGGCCTACGTGCGATCAATTTTGGATTACGGATGTGTGTTATACGGATCAGCAAGCAAAACACATTTACTAAAAATAGATCGTATTCAGTTTAAAAGTTTGAGATTAACTTTGGGTGCTATGAAATCAACACCATGCCCCCTGTTACTTGCTGAAAGTAATGAAATGCCATTAGAATATCGTAGAAATTTATTAGCAACAAAATATGTATTAAAATTAAGGGCTAGAACAAGTGGCCTACTAAGTATGCTGTATGAGTTATCCATTCAAAATCTAGTAAACAATTATTGGAGAATAAAAAATTCACCACCATTAGCAGATGCCTTTCTGGAAACCAATGATTTACCGGTTACACTTTCAACAAATTATATTAAACCATCTTATAAATTAGAATTTAATACAATCTTAAAAAAATTAAATATTATATTTCCGAAATATTCAGATTCACATCAAATAAATAACAAGCTGTTGAACTCCATATTGAGTGAATATACTAATGAAACTATAATTTACACAGATGGTTCTAAACTGAACGATGGGAAAGTAGGGTCTGCAGTGTATATTCCTTCCAAAAACAAATCACTTAAAATAAAGCTTCCTCCACATTGCTCTATTTACACTGCAGAAGCGGTAGCTATTAGGAAAGCTCTGGATTGGCTAGAGCACGCAAATTTGCAAGATGCTGTGATCATCTCAGACTCTAAGTCAATTCTTAGTGGACTTAATAATACTGAGTTAAACCATAAAACATGTGAGCTGATATGTGACATTAAACAAAAAATGAGAAACAAAGATATAACATTTATTTGGGCAAAAAGTCACTCCGGGATAAAAGGTAATGAAATAGTAGACGAGCTCGCTAAGGATTCTACTCATTCAGGTATACAAGAACATATTTACACAGTATCAGACCTAATCAATTTTTATACTAAAAAAATAAATTTTAACTGGCAAGACAGATGGAAAATATTGGCGAATACTTCAAATAATCATTATTACAAGATCCATCCTACGTTACCATCCCTAACAGAATTACCACACATATTCCATTATAATATATCTAAACGATCAGCAGCAACTATCACAAGATTAAAAACTGGTCACGGTGCTGTTCCTGCTCACCTGGCTAGATTAAACATTATAGAATCAGGAAAGTGTTTATGCGATAATATTTCCCAGTGTGATGTTAATCACATCCTGTTTGGATGTATTAAAAATAAAGCACTCTCATCTACGTTTTATGAAAACCTAGTTAAAAGTAATGTGCAACTTCCAGTAAACATAACCCACCTACTGTCATTGAATCAGAAATCTATATACGAACTCATATGTAATCACTTATATGCATCCGGATATATAATATAAATTTAGTACAATCAAGTTTTTAATTGATAAACATAACATAAATCATTTAAAAATCTGTGGCAAAAGGACTGGTTTCCATGCCAAACACACTATCATCATCATCATCATCGAAATGTTACCGCATAACCATCTGATGTGATATTTCTATATGATCTCTGAACAGAATTAAAGAAGCTTGATTTTCTCATAGTTTTTCTTAAGACTTACACTCTCACCAGCTCATTTAACAGAGATGTAACCTTCCGAGACCGCTAAGACCGCTACAGTTCTTCCTACAGCGGCAAGAAAGTAGCTCTTAAGCATAAAGTCAGGACATTAGAGAAGAACTGGAAGTACAGGAAGTCATTAGGTGTATTAGAACACTCCATCAATTTTGGACAGATTATGGTAACAGGATGCAAGAAGAAAAATGGTCACAATCATCTAAGATTTAGAAACCAAACACACGAAAAATAGTAGGCAAGTTATCAAAACCATGATACGATTTGAAAAGAAAAGATCAGAAGGCGAAAAACATGACAAGTAATCGAGATATATTCCTATTAAAGAAATAAAAAGTAGTACTACAATTTTAACTGAGGTTGTGGCTGTTTTTAATGAACGATAAATTATAAAATAAACACTTAAAATAATGGTAACAAATAAAAAATATAATTTTTAATTGACCAATGTACAACCGCGATTTAATACGCATGCCAATTTTATACTTTTGATAATGGAAATTATCAGATTTCAAATACTTTTAATAAGTTTGGATAAGGATTTAGTACTTACTTAAATATTTTATTTTTAATATTCTTAATATTCTTAATATTCTTAATATTCTTAATATTCTTAATATTCTTAATATTCTTAATATTCTTAATATTCTTAATATTCTTAATATTCTTAATATTCTTAATATTCTTAATATTCTTAATATTCTTAATATTCTTAATATTCTTAATAATCTTAATATTCTTAATATTCTTAATATTCTTAATATTCTTAATATTCTTAATATTCTTAATATTCTTAATATTCTTAATATTCTTAATATTCTTAATATTCTTAATATTCTTAATATTCTTAATATTCTTAATATTCTTAATATTCTTAATATTCTTAATATTCTTAATATTCTTAATATTTTTAATATTCTTAATATTCTTAATATTCTTAATATTCTTAATATTCTTAATAATCTTAATATTCTTAATATTCTTAATATTCTTAATATTCTTAATATTCTTAATATTCTTAATATTCTTAATATTCTTAATATTCTTAATATTCTTAATATTCTTAATATTCTTAATATTCTTAATATTCTTAATATTCTTAATATTCTTAATATTCTTAATATTCTTAATATTCTTAATATTCTTAATATTCTTAACATATAATGACCTTATTTAATTACGTCTTTCATTGTTTATTTTCTATAAATTTCCCACGTTAAAATTAGCTATAGTCACATGTTTTATCAAATCTGAGAACCACTTGCATACGATTACTTACACGTATATGGGAAAATCATTAATTTACCCCAAAACGCTCGAGTTAATGGCTTTTTAAAGATTAACTTGAGAATTACTTAATTTATTACGTCTCTCAAACTGTGGGAGCGAAATTTTGTAAATTTCACACGATCGAACTATATAAATAGAATCACACCCTCAGCAAAAAATATAATTCAGTCAACATTTGCACGGCGTGCAAATCTAGTACGCCGAAATATCATTACTACCCGACGTCATTTCTTAACTTCATACGACGACTCTCGACGCCTGTTCTTCTTAGCCGATATTTGCAACATTCAAAAAGTGGTTGCTATTTTGTACTTATAATAATTTATGAGTTATGCCAATGGATTTTTTTTATATTCACAATCATATACATTTCATTTTTTACGACTTAAATTAATTAACCAGCTAATTCTATATTTCCTTTATAAACATGTGATAAACCGCCCATTTTATGAGGAACTGCAGTGTCTTTTATCGACTAGTTCGAAAACTTTTTATCTTGTCATACATTTAAATACCTTAGGATACCATTGTCCTACCAGATGTATTACAATCTTACCATTGTCATAAATAAATTTTCCAATTCCATCGTTTTCTTGTTGACTACTGATACTTAACAAATGCATTCCTTGTTGTCGGCAAAACTGTAACGCCTTGAAGAAATTAGCCTAGAAATAAAGACATTTAATTACTTTTTGTAATTTCGATAAACTATTGATATAAATATTGACTCCTAAAACAGCAATTATACAAAGTTGTTTCTTCTTTTAATATTGTTTAACCCTTTATAGATTATTGGTATATATATATATATATATATATATATATATATACATATATATATATATATATATATATATATATATATATATATATATATATGTATATATATATATATATATATATATATATATATATATATATATATATATATATATACAAACAACACCGTTTATTAGGGCTGCAGTCAGTAGGTTTGGCCGGGATGTTATAGAAACACTCTTTTGACTTTTGGTCGAGCTTTTGGAATTCTTTTATTCCTTCTCAAGTACATAGTCGTTGAGATTATTTTTGTGAATCTACGACACTCAACATTCAAAAAACACACATAAAATATAACATTTAAAATAATAGACAATATACATTTTAAAATTTAGTTGGAAAGTTAAAATTTTGTTAGTGACATCTTTTCATGGTGACATATAGTGACATATATATATATATATATATATATATATATATATATATATATATATATATATATATATATATATATATATATATATATATATATATATATATATGTATATATATATAATTTATTCCTGTTTCTCATCCTTTCATTATTTTTTGTAGTGCAGATAACTCTAAATTTCTATCTCATCATACATATTTCTCACAATTTTTGATATATTCGGTAGAACTCTTTTCTTAGTTAGTTCACGCTTAGATAAACGCACTGTATATATTTTTATATTAATAAATTATGTCTCCTAAATGGATTTTAAATGAAAAAAGATTTCACATGTGTAATATAAAACTTATCAGGTAAAATCCACTTTAAATCCAAGGCAAAAAAACTTAATATTCCTCGTCAATCAATAGTGACCTTTTCTTTTCATTAAGTCGATGCATTTCAAGCGGCCGTAAGGCGAAATTACGTATTTTGGAGTAAAAACAAAGGGCACAACCTTTGGCAAAGCTTCAATATTGACGTAAATAGTAGAGATTGCGGTTTGGGCAAGATAGAAAGCTTTCTCTTGTAGTAAAAAGTTATATTTGTGAGAGTACAAATAGAATACGTATAAGGAACGTTAAAAGTCTCTATGTATCAGGGAAAATCAGTAATTTTGTTCATGAAATTAAATATTTAAGAATTAATATGATTGGCGTAAGGGAGCTAAGATGGTTTGAATCGAAAACATGGTGACCGGGATGAATGCAAACTGTACTACACTGAGAGAGTTACTTCCTTACTCCGTGGCGTTACGACGTTAACTTACTTTGTTTGCCTTTGTTATCGTCGACGTTTCGCTTCCATACATTACAACGGGTCTTATGATTGTTTTATAGATCTATATCTTCGTACGTCTTGTTAGTTGTTTCGATTTTATAAGGTTTTGGAGGGCAAAAAGACATGTGTTGCCGGCCTGGATCCTGTTGTTTATTTCTTATGATCCGTTATTGTCTTCAGTTATTGTTGTTCCAAGATACTTGAATTCTCTAACGCGCTCAAAGTTAAAGTCATCGATGGTGATGTTCTGACCGATTCTGTCCCTGCTTTGGTTATTGCGGCTCATATACATATATTTCGTCTTGTTTTCGTTGATTTGGAGCCCCATCTTCTCTGCTTCCTTCTCGAACCTCACGAAAGTCTCACTCATCCTTAATCGTGTGTTTCTTATTAGATAGATATCGTCTGCAAATGCAAGTTTGGTCCTTCTCGATGAAATACTGTATTTGGTTTTTCGATTCTTGCACTTCTGATCATCTGTTCCAGGGCTAAATTAAGGAGTTGTGGTGAAAGTGCATCTCCCTGTTTTAGTCCATTGTTTATTTCAAATGTTTCCGAGTATTATTGCCCAACTCTCACCTTACATCGTAACCGTTCCATACACATCCGTATCAACCTGACTAGTTTTTTTGGAAAGCCAAGTTCCTGCATCGCTGTCCATAGTCTGGCCCTGCATACTCTGAGAGAGTTGAAGAAGACATAAAAGTTTTAAGGCAAAAAATATGTTATACCGGTCAGCGACAATTGTATTAATCCTGTTAAATCGTAGACCATTTGCTGTCAATATTATCCAGGTATACGCCTCCACTGGAGAAAATAAATATGACAACGGAATCGAATCTTTCATCATTCGATGCCTATTTTGCATTTAATTTTCAAAACACCCCCATTTTAAAGGTAATTGTTTCAGCTTTAACATAGACTTTGCAGAATTACTTTATCTTTATAAATAAAAAATTATAATAATTAAACATTAAAAATTTCACTAAAAATGTGCGAATTAATTTGTTTATAAGAGACTTAAACAAAATTAAGCTATAAACTTGGAAAATCTGTCTAATGAAAGTTATAGAATAACTCAAAACGAACATTTTTAACTTTGATAAACGTTTCTACAGTTGGTACAGTATAAATCCCGACGCACGTAATCCGCGTCATAGTAAGTGACGTCACATAATACCAACACAAAGTATTTAAGTCTTAGGTTTGTTCCTTCTCAGAATCTTTTAGCTAAGTACACTTGATAAAAGGATGAGATAATATATTTGTTAAAATCGAAAAATATTCCTTCAAATGCACCTTCTAGTTCCAACGTTGCCAAATCTTCAGACAAAACAGTCATAATACATAAACGTCATAATACTAATATCTGCAAATCTACGGAGAAAGAAGACAATCGTGAAATTGAAAACAATCATGAAACATTACAGAAAAAAATAAAAAGAAGTTTATACCTACGGGGGCAACCCCAAAATCAGGGGTAAGTTTTAATCCAAATTTAATGCTGTTAAATATTCAAAGCATAAATAGTGATAAAATTTGTGATGTTAATTAATGATCTGGTGTATTAGGTATTTTTTGAATAACCTCGAAGGTATTTTAAATTATTTATACAAACCAAATATACATTTTGTAGTATGTGGTGATTTTAATGTATATACCAGAAATATGACTAACGACCATGTTAATCTACTCAATGTTTTACTGAATTTTAATATTAATTGTAATCTTGTTAATTGGCCAACTAGGGTCACGGATACCAGCGTTACAACATTGTATCAGATCACAGAACAGTTTTGGTGGAACTTGACTTTGAAACGGAATTGTCATACTTTATATAAAAAAAGACAATTTGGTGAGGATACGATAAATCACTTTGTCGTTAACCTCATTAACGAAAACTGGAATAGTGTTTATGGAATCTTAGACACTATTCTAGCATTTCAAGCTTTTATAAATATCTTTTTGTATCATTATTTAATTAATAGTGAAGTGCGAAAGTCGAGTTTTGAATTAAGAAATTTACACGCATTATCAAGGGCAGTACCAATTCTTAGAGATTTTTATCAATAACAAAGTAAAACACATAGAAAACTTTTGACCAAAACAAGAAAAGATTATTACCAGAAAATCATTACTTCGTCTGATAATCCCAATAAAATCACGTGCAAAATTTTCAATAATTTTTCAAAAAGTGCTAATAACAATGCTAATACTTGTTTAACGTATGATGACAATAATATAATTACAGAAATCCCGTAGAGGTAGCATGCACTTTTAACACATTTTTTAAAAATGCACCTTTTGATATCGTGTCGAAAATTCCATGTAAGACATGTAGACAAAGACAAGTCAGTCAATTATTACAGATCATGAAAATTTCTTTCAGTTGCACCCATTTACTGGGCAGGAACTGATTGAACTCCTGAGGAGTAAACTTAAAAACAAATCCTCTAGTGGTTTTGACGAGATACCTGCATTTTTGGTGAAAAAGGTTTTACCTTTTATAATCAATCCTTTAACTTATCTCACCAATTTGTCTTTTTACAATGGGGATTTTCCTAATTATGGTTATCTAAAATCTATCCTATTATTTAAATGGTTATCTAAAAAACAATAATATCATAACTATAAATCAACATGGATTTCAAGAAAATAAATCTACTAATACGGCAGTCCATGCATTTTATGCTCATTTAACCAGTTTGATTGATGCAGGCGAATGTCCTATTGGAATATTTTGTGATTTTAGTAAGGCATTTGATTGTGTCAACCATGAAATATTATTTAAAAAACTAAAATAGATAGGTATTACAGGAAATTCTTTACAGTGGATTATGTCATTTCTAAACAATAAACCACAATATGTGAGTCTGCAGATGAGGATCGAGGATTGTGTGACCAGTTGTAGATCTAGCCTTGTTACTACAAACATCAGTGTTCCCCAAGTATCTATAATAGGACAAATGGACAGAGTGGTAAATTTCACTATATATGCGGATGACACGTCAATTATTCTATCTAACAAATCCAACGTAATCCTACAACATCAATGTAATGATTTTCTTTCATCTTTATATTCTTGATTTTGCGATAACTTGTTGCATCTTAATGCAAGTTATACATTTTCACAATAAACAAAAAAATCTGTAAAATCTTTAGTTTATTTTTAACAACATGCAAATAGCTACGGTGTAGTCAGGTAAGTTTTTTTTGAATAACGATTGACGAAAGTTTTGATTGGAAGTTGCATTGTGGAGCGGTTGTTTCGAAGTTGAATTCCATTAACTATCTAATTAGAAATTTAAAATGTGATTTGACGGAAAATCAGCTAATTATGATATGTTATGCACTCCTGGAATCCAGGTTAAGATACTTCCAGGGATATGTTTTTGGGGTATGTCTGGTTATGCAAATGGTATATTCGTCATACAAAAGAAAATATTGCGTTGTGTCGCTGGTGTCTCCCGACTAACTAGTTGTAGAGAATATTTTAAAAAATAAAAAATTTTAACATTGGCGTGTCTATTCATTTTTGAATTATGTGTTTTTATTTTTAATATTTTTTAATAACTTACATCAGTTTAAAACGAGTGGTGATATGCATAATTTAAATACTAGATATTGTAATAAACTTTATATACCATTTTCAAAAGGTAACATTAAATTTAAATCGCCCAGGATATACGGGCCACAGGTGTTTAATCATTTGCCCACAGTTGTAAAGTCCACCAGTTCAATAAATGTATTTAAGAGGAATCTTAGGCAATTTTTATGTGAAAAAGTGTTTTATACAGTCGAAGAATTTTTTAGATCTTAGATATTAGCTGTATATCATTTAGCTTTTAAATTCATTTCATGTCTTGTTTAGTCTAGTTTAGTGTTTAGTTTTTAGCAATGTTTATTTATGACTAATTCTATACAATTTATGTTTGTCAGAAAGAAAATAAAGAATTTGAATTTTAAAATACAGCCACTAGACATATTTTATTATATACGCGTAGAAATAATCTGGCCAATATAAGTTATAGATCAACTCAAAATAAACAACGAACAGCCCAGTAAGCACAAGTACATACATAAGACAAACTAAGTACATACTGATGGGACATAAAGTATGTACAATGTACGTATACGAATTTTCAGTATAAATTAGTCAGATAAAATTAAATGATTAAAGGGATTTTTCATCAACTAACAAAAAACATAGCTAGAGCAGCATTTAGCAATATGAAAAAGCTCCTCATAAGCAGGGATTTGTCTCTTCCCCTAAAACTACGTCTAGTTAAATGCTACATTTTTCCGATCTTACTGTATGGTGTGGAGGCCTGGACGCTGACGGAGACGCTCACGAGAAAACTAGAAGCATTCGAAATGTGGGTGTACCGACGCATTCTTCGTATATCCTGGACCGAACATGTCAACAACATAGAGGTAATCCAAAGAATCGGAAAGGAGAAAGAAATCGTGAATACAATTAAACAAAGAAAACTTGAATATCTAGGCCACATATTGAGACACGATAAGTACCGTCTACTGCAATTAATTGTCCAGGGAAAAATAGACAGTAAGCGAGGGTCAGGCAGGAGAAGACACTCGTGGCTCCAAAATCTGAGGAAGTGGTTCGGACTCACATCGGTCGAACTATTCAGAAGCGCCGCAAACAAGATCAGAATTGCCATGTTAATAGCCAACGTTCGCAACGGACAGGGCACTTGAAGAAGAAGAAGAACAAAAAACAAAATGTGTTTAATTTATTAATGTTTGTATTTTGAGAACGATTTCCGAAGTGGAAATTGAAACGTCAATAAATTTACTTTAACCTTTAATTGTCGCTTATTCCCATTAAAATAGTAATTAGATTAACTTTAAATTACCTCTTTGATATTAAAAAACTAGGTTGTTTGAGTTATAAACGAAATTGGTACATGGTAACATAGGACTGTACTGGGGTTGCTAGTCCTTACTAACATTTAAAGGGTCTTTACCCATATATTTAGTGGCCTCAAACATGTAAATCCAGTAGTTTTTGTAATATCCTTGGTCACAATTTTAACTTTCACGTTTGCTTTAATTAAAGTGGTAATACTTACTTATATTAGGATAACACTGATGGAATAGTTATCCCGAAAACGCTGTATGATGTAGCCCAATTTTTTAAGTAAACATTTTTTGTGATGGTATGGTATACAGCCAACTACAGGAATTCGATTTCCTTGTGGAACATAATAATGTGAGCTCATGCTTCTAAGATCACTAATCACACAGTGTCACTACAGAAAGAAATAAAACGTAGACGTGATCTAGTAAATGTCGCCGTGGGAGGGATGGCGAAAATATGGAAGGACTCTCAAATTTCACGACCTCCAAAAATGAAGTTGATCAACGACTTAATATTTCTAATACTACATAATGATGTGAATTTTGGACCCTACGACAAGCAGAAAGAAGAAAGATAGACGCCACTGAAATATTCTGTTGGAGAAGAATATTACTGATTCCGTAGACCGACCACAGGACAAATAATTCAATTTTAAATGAACTAAAGGTCAACAAACGGCTCTTTAGCAAAGTCGATCTGCAACAATTAAAATACTTTAGACATGTTTTGACAGCAGACACAGAAAACATTGAAAGACTTATTATCTAAGGAAAGGTAGAAGGCCGAAGATTACGAGGAAGATTTTCAACAACATGGATTGATCAAATTACAGAGATATGCACAAGACCCATGCATGAGTTACAAGAAATGACCAGAGACAGAGATCCTCCGGGGATCAGGACTGAAGAGAGCAAGAACGAGAAACTGAAGCTGATTTTAAATTTAAAATAAAATGCAGAATGTGTCATTAAAAAACATATCTTTGATACGGTACAGTATTATGAAACACCCTGTATATTTGTAACTAATTTTAAAATGTTTGCAGCTACCTCCTATTTTGTAAATAACTTTTTTGGCATCTACTATAATATCAGATACAAAAGTTTTCACAAATGTTGATCACCCGGTATAATACGAGTAAATTTTTGTTGTTACTTGAATTATGATGAAAGTTTACTGACATTTTTCTGGTAACCCTCTCACAAATTGTAATTATTATTAATTCACGTTACTTTTGCACCAACTTTCTTACACTATGTTACACTCTACATAAATTCTCTTTTTCGAATAAATCTAATAAATAAATAAACTTGAATCTTACCTTAAAGATAGTATCTACATAGTAAGTTTTACCGGCAAAGGAAAACCAATTCGAAACCAATTTTTTATTATTTGTTGCAAGCACAGGAGAAACGAATTCACTTCCATCATGTCCTTCTAGACCACAGGAAAAAATGTTTAATACGGAAAGGAATAGAAAAATCTTAATATACATTCTTGTTAAATGACTAGTTTTGCAAATTTTAGAGGACAAACCACTGTATTTGTTTGTTGTGTTCTTGTTCTCGTAAGAACTGATCTTCAACCGCCATGAGTACTGTTGTTCTGTTCAATGACGGCTTACCGGAATTCCTCAAAAAAACCTGTTATTATTAGGTAATTCAAAACTTGATTTAAGTGTTTATTTTTGGATTTCTTAAGATTAGGATTAGCTTATTGGCAATATCTGAATAATAACAAGATTTTGTTTGGGTTAAGATAAAATACGCAGTTATAAAGAACTAATCTAGTATAGAGCGTCCCAGAAATAAAAAAATTATACAAAAAAGTTTCTAATTAATACGCCAAAAACTCATGTTTTTTCAAGAGTTTGTAAGATTTACCAGAAGATTTATATACGATATCAACGCATATTGTTCAATGTTTAAAATATAAGGTAGTCCAAATTTCTACCTAAAATATTTTTAATGGAAGACGTCTTTGTTTTCGAGGGTGAATATTTTGATCGTAATTTGAAATCGATTTTTTAATCACACTATCAAAATCATTTAAAACCTGTAAGAATCTTCTTCTTGTCGTGCATTTCCGTTTCGGATATTGGCGACCATGCTGCTGCTTTGAAAAGAAAAGATTTTTGGTTGTTGTGTTGAACCACGTACGTAGAATTTTCAGCCAGGAAATCCTTCGCCTTCCTCTTCCTCGTTTTACTTCTACTTTTCCTTGTAGAATTAATTGCAGCAACCCATATATTTCGCTGTTCTTTATGATGTGACCGAGGTATTCGATTTTGGCTATTTTTATTGCGGTTAACAACTCTTTTCTTTTATACACTCTTAATAAAATGTCCTGGTTAGTAACGTGGTCAGTATACAATATCTTCAGGATTTGACAATAAAGCCACATTTCGAAAGCCTCAATTTTCTTGCAGGTAGCGTCTGTGAGAATCCATGACCTAACTCAGTACAACAGTATAGGAAATATATAACATCGTAGTAACCTGATTTTTATGGGTGCTGATAAATCAAATCATTTAAATAGCTTACCCTTTTTTTTGAAATGTAGATCTTGCTTTCCCTATCCTACATTTTATTTCTAGGGAATGGTTTCAATTTTCATTGACGTTTGTACCGTAGCTTTAGGTTTTTACTCTTTCTATTATTTGATCATTCACACGATTCTTTCAATTTGCTGTTCCTTCTTAGAGATCATTTTGTGTTCTTAATATTCAGTGAAAGTCCATATCTCTGACTCATTTCTGTGATTCTATTCATTAACTCCTGGAGGGCATTATAACTGTCAGCGAATACCACCCTGTCATCCGCGTATCTGATGTTATTGATACATTCTCCGTTAATTCGAATTCCGGCTTCAACATCCTCTAATGCTTCTTGAAAGATTTCCTCGGAGTATATTTTAAACAGCAAGGGTGATAGTATACATCCTTGTTGGACCCCACGTTTGATTTTAACATTATCAGATTCTCCTGTCTCTGTACGGATAGACGATGTTAGATTCCAGTAAATATTGCTAATTCTTAGATCTTCTTTTTATTCATGTACCATGTCCTTTCAGAACGTTGGTCACCATCATAGCTATCTTAATTTTATTCACTGCCACCCTAAATAGCATACTTGTATCAACACCATACCAATCTCGCAAGTTCTTCAACCATGAGGTTCTTCTTCGTCCTGGACTGCGTTTGCCTGCTATTTTTCCTTGCATGATATTTTTTAGCAACCTGTATTTGTTACATCTCATTACATGTCCGAAATACTCCAGCTTTCTCTGCTTGATGCTTTTTATGATCTCAGTATTCTTGCTGAGACGTTCTAGTATTGTGGAGTTTCGAATCTTCTCCATCCAGGAAACTTTTAAAATTCTTTTATAGCATCACATTTCGAAAGCCTCAAGGCGATTTAGATCGATTTTATTCACAATCCAGGACTCGACACCATAAAGTAAGACCGAGAACACGTAGAGACACGACATCCTTCTAAAAGCCGCTCTAGCCTGCTCTATCCTAGATCTAATTTCGCCGTGATTTTCTGCGTTACAATTTAATTGCTGTCCAAGGTAAACGATTTTATCAACTTGCTCAAGTTTGGTATTATTTACATATACAGGGCCGTTCCTGGCGGGTATGCAATGAATGCCCCGCACGCAGGGGCTAAATTTTAGGGGCGCCAAATATTTGGTTACCATTACAAAAATATTCTCACTTCTAAAACAAAAAAAGTCAGTGTTCAGTACTTCTCCGGTAAGCGCTAAAGCAATCACTTCATCCGATTGCTATTCCCTATTATAATACCAAAATTACTAATTAAATTACCACCCTACAATTTTATTAGTGTCAGCACACGAAGCGCCGTCTAATGCCGCTCGCCGCGTTCGAGTAAAGAATGTACTATTGATAAAGAGCAGCAAAAATATTATGAAATTGAAAAACAGCGATGGCGAGGAATCATTAAAAGAATGATTTGTATTATGCAGTATTTACCTGGCCAAATTTAGCTTTTAGGGGTGACAGTACGAATCTTTATGAGACTAATAATGGCAATTTTTTGAAATTAGTTGAAATGATTGCTAAATTCGATCCAATTATGATGGAACACCTGAGCAATATTCGAAGGTCTAAAGGGTTGTGCCGAAATATGCCTCATTACCTGAGCAATCACTTCCAAAATGAATTAATTCATTTATTTTCAAGAAATATTCAGAAAGAAATTCTGAGTTGCCTCAGAACAACAAAATATTACTTAATTATTTAACTGTTGTAACGTCAACTGAGAATCAACATGAACAACCAGGTAACTCTTTTCTTTCTAATCATGCTTCTTCTTCTTCTTATCTACCGTCACAAATATACATCGCAAATCTACAAAATAGCCAAGAAAACCAAGATCAAGAATGGAAAACTGTACAAGCCCACAAACGAGCAAGAAATGACAGCCCTGGAGGTGATAAACAACTAAAACAAACAATAATGAGCGATTACTGGCTCAAAGCACCCACACCAACGTCTAATAGATTTGCTAGCTTAGATGAAGTACCTGATGAGACCAACCAAACCAGAACTGATGCAGTTAAAGAAAGTATTCAACCCCCACCCATATTTGTTTCAGATGTAGGTGATATACAACCTCTTCGACAATTGTTAGAAACAATATCCCCTCTGGGATATTCCATCAAATGTCTCTATAACAACCAAGTAAAGATCCAGCCCTCAACTTCTGAATATTACCGAAACATAACCAAAGCACTCAATGAGAAAAATACACATTATTACACCTATCAAACAAAGGAAGAAAGAACATTCCGAGTTGTGCTTCGTAATATGCATCAGACAGCAGATAAAGACGCTTTAGTACATGAGCTAGGATTAATGGGACACGAAGTAACCAACATAGCTAATATATATAAGAATGGATCCAAAATAGTGCTTCCGCTCTTTTATATAGAATTAAAAACTAAGCCAAATAATAAAGACATATATGATGTGAGAGCACTCCAGAACATGATTGTGTCCTTCGAACCACCATATCCCAAACGTCAGGTTCCCCAATGTACCAAATGTCAACGCTACGGTCACACACAAAAATTCTGCCATATGCCTCCAAGATGCGTAAAGTGTGCAAGTAATCATCTTACTTTACACTGTCCACAAAAAGAACGCAGCAATAACGTAAAATGTGTACTTTGTATGGGAAACCATCCGGCCAACTATAAGGGCTGCAGCGTATACAAACAAATACAAAAAGAAAAATTCCCCCAACTCAGAAAGAATCCTAGAAGACTAACCCCTGGTGTTTCTTACGCCCAAAAAACTTCAGGAAATAGTCAAGCGGATGAAATCACAAATCAACAAACTAATGACGGCTCAAACCATTCAACGAAAATTGCCAACCTTGAAAACCTGATGACAAAACTAGTAGAGAGAATGGACACTATGCTTAATCTTCTTATGACTATGATTTCCAAAATGCACTAATGCAACACAGACTTAAAATAGCCGTCTGGAACTCTAATGGCCTAACGAACCACATCCAAGAAATAAAAATTTTCCTCGACGAGAAGAAAATTGATGTTATGCTTGTATCAGAAGCTCATCTAACAGACAAAAACTATATCAAAATTCCAAAATACATTGTCCACTACACAAAACATCCAAATGACAAGGCACACGGTGGCACAGCTATTATTATCAAATCTAATATAAAACACCATGAGTTAAATAAGCTCAGTGAAAAGTACCTGCAATCAACTAGCATTGTCATCGAAGACTGGCTAGGCAACCTTACCTTATCTGCGGTCTACTGTCCTCCTGGTCAACCAATCAACGAAAACAACTTTAGCGCCTATTTCAGTTCTCTTGGACACAAATTCATAGCAGGAGGAGACTTTAACTGTAAACATCATCACTGGGGCTCTAGGGTAATTACAACAAGGGGAAGACAACTGCTGAAGTCAATAACAGGAAACAACCTACAACACATATCTACAGGAGAACCAACTTATTGGCCTACAGATCCAAATAAAACACCAGATCTCTTAGACTTCTGTGTGATTAAAGGTATCTCTCTTAACTATTTAGCAATAGAATCATGCTGGGACCTCTCTTCAGATCATTCTCCCATTCTAATTGACCTAGACTCCAAAATCATACTCAGAAATAAGCCTCCAGTCCTAACCAATAATCAAACAAATTGGAAAATATTCCGAAGCGCACTAGCAGAACAAATACCAACGAACTTGCCACTTAAAACAGAATTACAAATTGAAAATGCGGTACAACAACTTACTACCTCCATACAAAAGGCAGGTTGGATTTCTACTCCCGAACAAACAGCATGGAAGGAAAGCATAAACTGTTCGCAAAGTGTAAAAAACCTGATCGATGAGAAAAGAAAACTCAGGAAAAAGTGGCAAAACACACACGCTCCTATTGACAAACAAAATTTAAACAGAATTACCAGAAGACTTAAAAATCTATTAAAAGAAGAGAAAAACAGGGGGATCCAAACTTACTTAGAAAATTTGACTCCCTCCAAAGACACCAATTATTCTCTATGGAAGGCGACGAGAAAGGTAAAAGGTCCACAAGACGCCATACCTCCTCTAAAAAATGTCAAAGGTAAATGGGCAAGAACAGACACAGAAAAATCTGAGACATTCGCTGAACATCTTTCTACAGTATTTAGTCCATTTAACAGAGTAGTGCCATTAGAACAAGAAGAACCATTTAATTCTTTTCTTGAGGCTTCATATCAAATGGATCTACCTATCACCAAGTTTAATATTAAAGAAGTAAAACAGATAATAAAGAATGAGATACAACCCAATAAGGCTCCGGGATTTGACCTCATAACGGGTAAGATCCTCCAGGAACTAACCAATGACTGTTACAGAATAATCACTATGATCTTCAATGCTATGCTTAGTCTGCATTACTTCCCTCTGCAATGGAAAGTGGCACAGATTATACTCATTCAAAAACCTGGTAAAGATCCAAAAGATGTCAACTCATACCGACCGATTAGTCTACTCCCAGTCATCTCTAAGGTCTTCGAAAAACTTCTACTACGAAAAATCAAACCAATATTGGACGAAAAGTGTCTCATACCTGACCATCAATTCGGTTTTCGTAACCAACATGGTACAATAGAACAAGTTCACAGACTATACACAACAATAAGAAGTAGTCTCGAGAACAAGCAATATTGTACTGCAGCCTTTTTAGACGCCTCTCAAGCTTTTGACAAGGTGTGGCATACAGGACTTCTGTACAAATTAAAGAAAAATTTACCTTACCCTTACTTTAAACTGCTTCAATCATACCTTACAGAAAGGAGATATCTGGTAAAATATAGTGAAGCCTATACAAAACTCTACCCCATCCTATCTGGTGTACCTCAGGGTAGTGTGCTCGGACCGATTCTGTACCTGATATATACGGCTGACTTGCCAATAAGCAATAACCTAACGCTTGCAACATTCGCAGATGATACTGTTTTCTTGGCCTCTCATAGCAACCCAATAATAGCATCAGAGAGACTGCAACTACATCTGAACAAAACAAATGAATGGCTTAAACTCTGGAGAATTAGAGTAAACCCCTCAAAATCTACACAAATTACATTCACTCTAAGAAGAGGTATATGTCCACAAGTTAACCTCAATGGACATCCTTTGCCCCAAAAGCATGACGTAAAATACTTAGGTATTCACCTTGACAAACGTCTAACTTGGACCAAACATATATGGACGAAAAGGCTTCAATTGGGAATTTTATACAGAAAACTTTACTGGATGTTGGGAAAAAACTCTCACCTATCGATTGACAACAAGCTGCTGATATACAATACAATAATAAAACCCATTTGGACATATGGCTCACAGCTCTGGGGTTCAGCTAGCAAATCTAATATTATGATAATACAAAGATTCCAATCCAAAACTCTGAGAACAATCGCTAATGCACCTTGGTATATCCAGAATGATGCAATACATAGAGATCTTCAGGTACTAAAAGTCTCTGAAGAGTGCAAAAAAACTTCTGAACAATATCAAAACAGGTTGCGGGTGCATCCTAATACCCTGGCACACAATCTTCTCAACAACCAACAAGCGAAGAGATTGAAGCGACATGACCCCTTGGACCTACCTCACCTATCCTGACAGAGCCTACAGCAGTGGGAGTTACGCCTTCAACAGCACCCAACCATTGTGATCAGTGCCGCTTTTAGTGCTCGCGTATCAGTGTATGTGCGCATCCTACCGGTAAAAAGCCAATTTGTGTCGTGATGATTTGGTCACTGGATCTTACATCTCTCTGTCATGTAAAGACAAAAAATTTTACTTATTGTTTTCACTGCAAAACAGATTGTAAAAATCTTAAATGTTAATAAAAAAAAAAAAAAAAAAAAACTTATTTTGGATGAATCTCCAGATGCTAGCCATGTTGAGCAGCTGACGGTCATAATTCGCTTCGTTTATTGTTCTCCATATGAAGTCGAAATTAGAGAACACTTTCTGGGTTTTTTCAAAGTTTTAAATACTAGAGGAGAAGGGCTCTTCAATTTTTTAAAAGAAGAAATATTATCAAAATTTGAAATAAACCTTGATGACATGAGAGGTCAGGGTTACGACAATGGGGCAAATATGTCTGGCAAGCATGTGGGCCTTTAAGCTCAAATTCTAAAAATTAATCCCAGAGCAATGTTTTTGCCTTGTTCAGCTCACACTTTTAATTTAAGTGTCAACGATATAGCTAAAATTTCATATGAGACTAATTTTTTTTTCAATTATTCAGGAGTTGTTCAATTTTTTTTTCTGCTTCACCCTACAGATGGGACATTTTAAAAAGGAATGTACCAAACTCAACTTTAAATTTGTAAAAGTTTACATGATTTGGTGGAAGATAATTCAAGAGATATGAACACGAAACATTCAGCAAGGTCACTATTAGACAAAATTAAAACGTTCAAATTCATTTTTTCTATTATAATTTGGCATGATGTGTTAACAAAAGTTAATATAGTAAGTAAAATGGTAAAGAATCCAAATACAACTTTAAATGAATGCCATACAGAAATAAAACATCTTATTATTTATTTCACTGAAAAAAGGTCAGACAAACATTTCGAGATTTTCAGGAATGAGGCTGTAGCAGAAACAGAAAAAAGTAATGTAGAGCAAACATTTCCATTATTAAGACAAAGAAAGACGAAGCTTCAATTTTCGTATTAAGGTACAGATGAAACAGTATTCGATCCAAAACAAAAATTTAAGATCAGTTTTTATTTTCAAATTTTGGACACAACAATTCAATCCCTACAAAGATGCTTTGGGGGAATAGATAAGTGCCACGATTTATTTGGATTTTTGGGTAATTTTCAAAATCTAGATTCTGATGTGATTAAAAGATCATGTATGGATTTGGATTTAGCTTTACAAATTCAACATGAAGGAAACGTATGCAAAAATATTAATGGTCTTGATTTGCTTAATGAAATTCTGTCATACAAAGTTCTTAACCCAATTACAGACTCTAGCAAAATTTCGGATTCGCCCATAGATATTTTAAATTATATAACAAAGAGAAATTTACAATCCTTGTTTCCAAATCTATTTATAGCCTTGAGAATAGAGGCAGAGGACAGAGAGGCGCTGTCAAGTAGTCACAGCCATGAATGGAAATTAGACATTCAGAATGAATTGACAGCTCTCAGAATGAATAATACTTGGGAATTAGTTGATGTGTGTGTGAGAGAGAGAGATGGCATTAGACAAAAAATCTTTTTGCCACAGAAAATTGTTATAAGGATGTTTAAATTTTTATTTTAGAATCGTTTATAAACTTGATTAGAATATTATATATAGATTTGTCAGAATAAGATAACAGATTGCTGATGTTAACTGGTAGGCTAATATTGAGATCAATTAAATCTAGATATAGGCTTCGAGTCTGTTCCCTATGATTAGGACAATCGAAAAATAAGTGGTTCAAATCTCCGACAGATTTACCATCACAAGGACAGAAAGGGGTTTCATAGATTCCAATCCTATGCAGATGCTCTGGAAAGAGGCCATGGTTAAGTTTTAACCGGGTTATTAACGAAGAATGTACTTTATTATAGTTAAAATTAAAATGGGGAATATTTTTTGGTAAGCATGGATGAATAGAAAAGTAATGGTTTCTTGAAGTCTTCTGAACCTCTTTATATTTTGACATCCATCTTTCCCTGCCAATACTCCTGATAATAGAAAAAAGATCTTTAAAGTAGTAAAAATTTGTAATTTCTGATATCTCAGATGTATTTTTTGCCATACCATCCACTAATTCGTTTCCAATTACTCCATTATGTCCTTTAACCCAGAGTAAAGTAACTGTTTTTTTTGTGAATTTTAGATCATGTAATAATTTTTTGATATCAAGTATAATGGAGTTTTGAAAACTATCCAATGGATGGCTACGAATAGCTTGTAATACTGCCTGAGAATCTGATACTATTACGATGTTCTCACAATAATTAGTGACAAACCAAGTTAGTGCTTTCTGTATAGCAGCAGCCTCGGCTGTAAAAATAGAACAACATTCAGGAATTCGATATTTCTCAACATAATTGCTGTTTGAAACAAAAAAAGCGAAACCAGTACTTTCAACAGTTTTTGAACCATCTGTATAAATTATTGTTAAATCTTCCCCTAATTTGCTTAGTATGGATTTGAATATCATATTAGTTAAAATTGGCAAGTCTGAATAAGAGGGCATTATAATGGTTGGTTTGTCTATCAGAACTTCAAAGTCTTGTATGTAAAAAGGAAATTTTGGGAGCTGTAATATATAAGATTGAAATGAATTCGTATCGATAAAAGATTCTGCAAGAGGAGGAGAATTTTTTATTCTCCAATAAGAATTTGTTAAATTTTCTGTCAAAAGTAAACCTATTTTGTGAACCATAGTTGTATTAAACGATCTGTATGTTATTAGACGTTTGTTGGCTAACATTTGCCTACGTATGTGTAAAGGTGGTTCCTGGGCTTCTGCTAGAACTGCTTGGTTTGGTGAAGACATCATAGCTCCTAGACAAATTTTTATTGATTTAAATTGTATTCTGTCAAGAGTTAATAGATTTGTTTTGCATGTTGAACCGTAAAGAACACAGCCGTAATCCAGAATGGATCGTATGTAGGATCTATAAAACATTAAAGAGATATTTTGATCTGCACCCCATCTTTTTTTAGAAACGAAACGCAGAAGGTTAATTCCACGCTCGCACTTTTGTTTTACGTACTTTATATGGCTGGACCACAAGAGTTTTTTATCTAGGATCATGCCTAGATACTTATACTCTTCTGCTAAGGGGAAATTATAATCACCTATCTGGCATTTGCCTGTGACTTTTTGTCTACGTCTAGTGAAACATACAATCGAAGATTTTTCTTGTGATATACTAAAACCCATTTGTTTCACCCACTTATCTAAGTTACTAAAGCTAAGTTTTAGATTCAACATACAATCTTCATAGGATTTATGGCTGGTATATAAACATATATCGTCTGCATATTGAATTATTTTGCATTTTTCATCCATCAAACCATGCAGATCTGCAGTATAAACATTAAATAATAAAGGACTTAGAATTGAGCCTTGTGGGAGACCGTTATATAATATTCTTGGACCGTGTAATACATTTCTATGGTCCCGTAAGTATATTTTTCTATTCACATACAAATTTATTATATTTACAGATAATCTTTTATCAATACCACACCCCACCATTTTTGAATATAATATATCCAAATCAACCACGTCATATGCACCCTTTAAATCTAGAAACAAACATAGCATAAATTCGTTTTTTGAAAAACAGAGTTGAATATCCGTAACTAAATGTATGAGAGCATCAATGGTACCTCGACCTCTACGAAATCCATACTGTGAGTAGGGAAAAACTGAACTACTTTCAATAAAATGTTCTAATCTAAATTTTATAAGCCTTTCAAAGGATTTTGTCACACATGATAATAGAGAAATGGGTCTATAAGATGATGGAAGTTCTGGGTTTAAGTTAAATTTGAGTAAAGGGCATATGATAATATTTTTTAAAGTATCGCAATATTCTTGTTTCAACCACCAACTATTAAAGATTTGTAAGAGAACATCTTTGGCATTTGACGGCAATTTGCCCAATATCTTATAAGTAAAACCGTCCAAACCGGGGGCTGTATTTCTGCTTTTTTTTAGTGCGAAATCAAGTTCTGAAGGAGTAAAAGGTTTTGACATGGAATCTACACTAGTATTAAAACGAAAAAATTCTTTAATCCTACCAACATTACCAGAGGCAGATGAAGGTGCAAGTTGGTCTAACATCTGTTTAATGAGATTTTCAGAAAGTTGAGGTTTTTTATTGTACTGATAGTTATTGGAAATTGATCTGACGGTTGACCATATTTTTGAAAGAGGTGTGCTTTTGTTTAGACTATTTAAAAAATTTATCCAACTACTTTTTTTCTTTGTTTTAAATAATCGTCTGGTTTGGGCTGCTATATTTTTATAGTTTATGTAATTATTATAGTTACTTTGGGTTCGATACGCTTTCAATGCTTCTGATCGTTTTTTTATTATGAATGTACATTCCTCATCCCACCAATAAGGCCTTGGAATTGAGGGAGTAAAAGGTTTTTTTATGGGCATAGATTTGGAAGCAGCTAGAGAGATAGTCTGAAAGAGTAGGGATGTCTTCTCATCGTTAGAAAGATTATTAGATGATAAAAATGTGGATAATTGTTTGTCTAAATCTGTCTGAAATAGCTTCCAGTCAGCGCGGCAATCGTTCCATTTTGTTGATGGATTAATTAGGAAAGAAGTAGGATTAATTTTAAGCTCTAGTTTAATAGGAAAATGATCGGATCCCAATGTGTCGGGATATACTGACCAGTTTATACGATTTGTTAATGAGGCTGAGGTGATAGTCAAATCAACGGCAGAATGATTGCCACTCGCGGCGATTCTAGTAGGTGTTCCGTCATTTAGAGAAACTAATTCGAAAAAATCCATGCTTTCGACTAATATTCTACCATTACGGTCATCCGGGATCGGACCCCACATGTAATGGTGGGCATTAAAATCACCACAAAAAACTGTTTTGTTATAATCGAATTGTTCAAATAAATGTATCCAATCAGTCTTTTCTACTCTGATGTCAGATGGTTTATATATAGACACAAAAGATATATTAATTTTGTTAAGTAAGACTGCACACACTTCTATTCCGGTATTAAAATTATAGTTAATGTTAATTATTTGATAATCAATGCCCTTTAGTATGAAAATGCCTACACCGCCATAGCCACTTTCACGACATTTTGAAACAAAATTATACCCTTTTAATTTAAAGTCTATTTGGTTTTTCAACCAAGTTTCGGATAAAATTATAATATCTACATGAGAATTATTAATATAATTTATAAGACTATCCCTATTACTTACTAACGATCTACAATTCCATTGTAAAATATTTAAGGAAGATTGAGTAAGTTGACTGTGCATTTGGAAATTAATAATACGAGTGAATGCTTTCATTGTCACTCGTCGCTAAATTATCCGTTTCTCTGTTATTACCTGTTTCTTCTAAATTATTAGAAATAAGTTTTCTTAATTCATTTTCTAAATTGCATATAGGTTGAGATTGATTATTGGTATACATAAGTTGATTAATATGAGATGTGACAAGTAATATAAGTTTCTCTTTATAGTCAATAAATTCGTCCCTGTAGGGATTGGGTATTATAGGATTAGATTTAGGGGTAGGTCTTTTGATAGAAGTTGACGCAGAGGTATGGGGTAAAATTGGTGGAGAAGTTGCTTTACGTTTATTATTTGTAGAAGTATGAATAGTTTTCCTTACCGGTTTATTTAATGTGAAATTAGGGACATTGTTAGACGAGGTAGGTAAACTGGGAAAATTGGAAGTGTTATTTAGAATAGAAAATCTATTATTAGTTATTATTTTTGCGTAACTTGGATTGTTATGTAATTGTTCTGCTTCTCTGAATGTTATATTTTCTGATGCCATTATTGCTTTGATTTTCTTCTGTTTTTCGTATATTGGACATTTTCTAGACAACGAGGTGTGATCGTTGGTTTTACAATATATGCAATGATTATTTTCATTACAAGTTTCTACAGTATGGGTGGTGTCTGTACATTTTTTACATCTACTGTCCTTAGATTTACATTGTTTTGAGGAGTGACCATATCTGAGACATTTATAGCATTGCACTACCGGGTGTATGTATGGATCTACTGAAAAGTTGCATAAATTAATTATTATGTTTTGTGGAACCTCGTTTCCCAAAAATTCTACAATTATCATTTGTCTTGGTACTAATTGAGTTGTGCCATCGTTGTTCGTTACTTTTCGTTGCATCCTTTGAACATTTACCACTTGTCTCTCGGATATTATCGCATCCTTTAAATAATTCTCCGAAAAGAAAGTATCAACCATACGGACTATGCCCTTTCTATGTGTATAAAATTTTGGAATATAAGCTATAAGATCATTTTTATTTATTAAATCATGATTAATTATTTTATTTGCTATAGAATAAGTTTTAAAAATGACTTTTACCCTATTAATGCCAACTGTTTTTATATCAAGTACATAATTTTTAATGGACGAATCATTTAATAAAAAATGTCCTACCTTCATTGGAAATAACCTACCGATATTTTTATTTTTGTGTTCAATATATACAAAGAATGGGGCCTTATCGCTGGGTTTATACCGGTTTTCAAAATCAATTAAAGTATTTACAGACCTGTTATCATCAATATTAGTTTTTTCAGACGTGTTTACGGAATGTAATTCATCGGGCGGTCTATGACCTCCAATAGCATCTTCTTCCATACTTAGATTTTTTGGAATACCAAATTATGGGCCTAATTTGCACTAAACAAATTCACAAAATAACACAATAGCGATCACTATCAAACTCGCACCGACAGCAATATCAAAACAAACCGTTCTCTACGGCTATCGACTCGGGTATGGAATTAGTTGATAAACCTGCAAATACAAGTATTGTTCAAAATAAATGGGTGTTTAAAATTAAGAACAATGAAAAGGGTGAAATAGTAAGGTACAGGGCAAGATTGGTGGCAAAGGGTTTTACATAGAAATATGGGGTTGACTATTCAAAAACGTATTCTCCAGTTATTCGTTTTAGTAATTTTAGGCTTTTGTTAGCGATAGCTGTTGAATTAAATCTAGATACAGTTCATTTAGATGTGGAGACTGCATTACTGAATGGTGAGATTGATGAAACCATATATATGGCTCAACCTGAAGGTTTTGATGAACCAGACTTAAGGAAAATAAAGTCTGTCTGATCAGGATAGCTATATATGGTCTTAAACAGTCTTCGAGACTGTGATATAAAAGGGCATACCAAATTTTGTTAAAGTTGAATTTTAAACAATGTGACATTGAACCATGTATTTTTGTTAAAAATAGTGAGAATTCAATCCTTATTGTAGCACTCTGTGTAGATAATTTTTTTGTTTTTTACAATAATCATGATGAGGTTAAAGTTTTGAAAAATGCATTAGATAAAAACTTTCATATTAAGGATTTGGGTCCAATTACACATTGTTTGGGTATGAAGGTAGAGAGAAGTGGGTCAGAGTTTGAATTGAAATTAAGTCAAGAACAGTATATTGATAAAATACTTGAACGATTTGAAATGACTAATTGTAGCATTGTAAATACTCCTTTAGAACCGAATATTAAGCTTTCTAATGAAGGAACTTTGTATGAATGTCCTTATCAAGAATAGATTGGTTCGATGATGGTTTGTTCAAGACCTGCCATAGCTTTCTCTGTCACTTATCTTAGCCAGTTTAATAAGATTCATACGAAAGAACATTGGTTAGCAGCCAAACGTGTTTTGAGATACCTAAAAGGTACAAGAACTGCAGGAATTAATTACAGAAAGTCAAATGTTAGTTTAAGTGGCTTTGTTGACTCAGATTGGGCCAATAACAGTTCAGATAGAAAGTCATTTTAAGGATTTATTTTTTCGTTTGCTGGTGGTCCTATCTTATGGGAATGTTAAAAGCAAAGATCTTTGGCTTTAAGTTCAACTGAAGCTGAATATATTGCCATAAATTGCTCAAGTATACCCTAAGAGAACGAAACCTATTATGTCAAGTATCATTTTATTCCTGAAAGAGTAGCTAACAATGATATTCAATTAAAATATATGTTGACGAATGAAATGGTGGCTGATATGTTGACCAAGTCGTTAAATTCCAAGAAATTGCAGTTAATCTGTCAGAATTTGAATTTAAAATGATGTTTATTTTGTTAAGGTCTATTATTTAGCTTATCTACTTTTCATGTTGAGGGAGAGTGTTAGAATATCCAACAAAAAAAGTGGAGTTCTATATGAAGTGACATTGTTGACAGTTTAATGAGTAATGTCAAAAATAGGTCATAAACTACTGTCAGTCAAGTTTTGTATTGTTCTGTATGTAAGAAGGAATAAAGTATAATTGTTGATGGCCAGACGTTTATTGGTGCATATTTCCTAAAGTACATATTTCCTTGTCTCTTGATGTCTTCAAACTAGAAGAAGGACTTCACCTAACTTAAATTATAACAATATAAACTTAAATAAAATTACAAATAATTATAAAAAGTTATAAAAATTAAATAAAATTTTAAAAAATTCTAAATAATTATAAATAACTATGAATTATAAATAAATCATTATGAATAAATCATTATAAATATAATGATGAGTAATTTCCATATTATATTTAACAAATTTTGAAAATTACTAAAATAATTACTTAAGCAAAATTTTGAAAGAAAAAAATTAGGGTTTTTTAAATTTTTAAAAACTTAAATGTGTAGTGGTATTATAAAAAATATTAATAATTCAGTAATAAGCAGACATAAAATTGCATTAACTTACATATAACAATAACACGATATAGGAAGTATTCCTTTCTGTCGGCATTCCCTGTGTGGTCCGAGCCTCTTTTAAAAAGAACCACGCTCTTTTTTTTTAAGCAACCTGGCATTTACTAAATTTATTAATCATTTTTTAATCATTTACAAATATTAATAAACATGAAGACCTTCAACAAAACTGTTAATGGTTTTGAATAAAAAAGTTGTTAAGAAGACATGACAGTAAATTCTAACGATGATCAATCGATTTAGTGTTGTTTTTGTATTTTATGCCCATTAATAAAATGTATAATACGCTGATTAAAACAAAAAAGGAGCCACTTATAAAGATGTTCGTAGTTTAAAACTAATTCTTTTTATGATTACATTATTTTTACTTAATTACATCTAAGGCTTTTTCCTGTAAATGTAGCAAAGTTTTTGTTACTGAACTGTAAATTTTTTTGTGGAAAAAAATAAAAAGTGATAAATGTGAAAAATTCAATTTTTTAATAACAGCGTTGCCAAAAAATATTTTAAAACAAAACTAATAGCGTATGTGGAATCCTCTAACTCACCGAATTTCTGCACAACGTTCAGGCCTGTTTACAATCACAACTTTTCCTAATTTTAGCACTTCTTAAAGCGTGTTCTACCTCTGATTTCATCATTTCTGGGCCGTTAGTACAATTTTGGAAGGATTATTTCGTTCTCATTTACAATAATTTCGTCACAATACGACAATAATTAAGTCGACGTTATTCCATCAATTTCAAGATGTTTTCTGTCACACGTAAGTTACTTCTATAATCATTGTTTGTGAAGATTTTGTTAATTTGGTTCTTAAATTTATTCCATAGTTCTTCTGGATGTTCTAGTTATTCTCCGATGTTCTTTATTCTCTTGTTAAATTCTTTTTTAATGTTATCTTTTATGCTGTAACCTTGGAAACCTTTTTTGGATGGTGCTAGAAAGGTCACCAATGGAGACACTGCGGACGGCAGCCAGATGGTTGGTGGAGAGCGAGTCGTGGGTTCGAAACTGGAACCGGGAATGGGTCCAACGGACGAAATAAGTAGAGGTAGAACAGGATAAGAGATATTAGAAAAGATATAGAAATAAACAAAAAGATAGACGGGTAAAAATACCAAAAATAAGATAAGATAGAAACAGGGCGCTACTTAACTTTTTTGGTTCAAGGAGAAAATTAAGAAACCTTAGAAAATAAAAGAAGTAAGGAAAGACATTTAGGTTCTGAGACCAAATTCAAGGAAAGAGATCAACAGTTAATTATTAAATAAATTTGGTCAACACACTATATAAACAAATAATAAATATACTAGGACTCCGTCCACCTACTTACCTACGAAACTTACTCAGCCTAATCTTTCTTCTGGTCGAAGGTATAATAATTACTTAATATACTAAACAAACATTCAGAGGTATTGTTATATCAGGAAACTTATTAGGAGCCGAGAAATAAAATTCATCGATAAAACAAAACAATATATTCAATACCACTATGATATAGGCAGCGCAATGTACAAACATGTAAAAAAAATGCACCATCAATTATTAAATGGTAGTATACATATAACAATAAACAGTATTATAATTAGGAAATACTTTTACAAATAAAATAATATAATAAAATCATCCACAGTTTAAATTATCAGCGAAGAGAGCCTGATAGCATTTAAAAATATTCAACTAAAGTTGATTAAAGAAATCTCTCTTTGCTGTTTATGGGCTTATCTCCAGATAACTGGTTAAAGTATAACAATTATAGCAAATAACAAAATAATTAAATTTAAATTCTAAAGAATACAAAACGGTTTTAAGAATTATGTATTATAAAAATTAAACCAACTCACACTTGGTTTTAAGATAATTATCTGTCTCGCACTGTTATTTAATGATTAAGTGAGAATTAAATGTTCGTAATTTAGAAGTTCTTAATAGCTGATTGAAAGTTCGTATGAAAATATTAAATGTTCCTTGATTGAATGCTAACTCAGTAGTTAACCTTACCTACAGGAGAAGAAATAGTCAACGGAGATTCGCCCAGATAGTTGAAGATAATATGATTATGATATCTTGATAACTGCTGCATTACTTCACTGAAGCTATTATAATACTTTACTTGTATTAAACACTGAAGTTAATTAAATTAAAGGTAGTTATATCAATCTTTAATCTAATATGGTGATTGAATCTAGTATGGTATTGATTGGTAAAGATCGCCATGCCAGAAGTGCTTTTCTTCCTCTCTAAATTTACAAACTTGCCAAAAATAAGGTGTGATATGTCCCAGTTAAAAATGACAGGCCAGCCTGTATGTATTTCTAAGAAAATAAAAGGTTCAAACGAATATCGAAAATAACGGGACCCTTCTAGTTAGGACGTGATGAAAATAAATCCTTTTGGATTAGGTTCTCTCAGAAAAATACTACAACGTGCTTTCGACGATGTTTATCAAATTTATCAAACAGAAATCGCCTGAAACCGGAAAGAATTGACCGAGGATTAACCAAACCGGCGTCTTTAATAAGTCGGACCTTCCGTGTTTTGAGATATTTGGTAGATTCCAATGAAATTTCCAAATCGTAAACACGACCACCCGCGTATATATTACTTGCAAATACGGCCATCGGCGTCTCAGCAACAGGGCTAAAAGGATTAAAAATTATTAATTATTTTAATTATATAATATAATAATATAATAATAATATTGTATGGCTTTTTTGTCGGGGAGATCCTTTCGGATTGTTCCGGCGCCAATTGCATCTTTAACCCTGTTTCAAGTAGCTAGTGTCGATGCACACTAGCCCAGGGGAACCGACGGCTTTACGTGCTATTCGAAGCACGGTGAAAGGCTCGTATCATTTTTATAAATGAAAATGTCGATGTTGGTGTCGAGATACGAACTCGTGCGCTCTGGCTTACAAAGCCAGTATCTTGCCGCCGAGCTACGGCCGTCCACTTTTACACTTTTAATTATAAAAAAAATTTTACAATGCTTATATTGTCAAAATTAATTATATTGGTTTTACCACAAGTGGTTGGTGATTCAATCCAATATCTGTTCCTGGAAATGTACTGCCTTTTTTGACGTCATTATTACACTTCTTACAAGTATATGGACTATTTGGTTTCTTAAAGACCCAGCGTTGCCGCCATGATCAAACGAGGCTTTCCAAGTACAAAATTCATACAATCTTTGTTTCTGATCGCTAAGTTGCTCAAGATCATAAGAACCTACAGTTTGGCCAATTTTTACATTGAAGTCGCCTATAATATATAAAATTTCATGTATATTAAGCTTCTGTAAGATGTAGGATTTGATCATAGATCATTAATATAGATATTAATAGATTAATATTCTTCAATATACATAGATTAATATAGATTATGAATATAGATTAGAAATAAAAGTGATTCCAATATTGACCTTTGGGGTAATTCGATATTTCTAGTTCTCTCTGCCGACCTTATTCCACCCACATGCACACTCTGCTTTCTATTGGAGAGATAGCTTGAGATCATTTCAATGCTAGTACCCCAAACACATATCTCTCCAATTTTCTGAGGAACATTTCACGTGAAACACAATCAAATGCTTTACTCAGGTCAGAGAATGTAGCCGACAGATAACAGCTTTACTAAAAAGCCTCTTGAATCTTCAGCACTAGGTCCATGATGGCCTTTGTTCTATATAGACCCCTTCTAAAACCAAACTGAGTATTTGTTAAAGCATTTTTTGATTCAAAATATTTCATTGGTGCCACACATTTCTAAAATACCTTTGATATTATAGGAAGGAGTGATATTGGCCTATAATATGATACTAAAATGATTTTTTTTTTAACCAGAAGTCAGACAAGATTGCATTTTGTCCCCAAAATTATTAAATGTCTATTTAGATCAGCTATTTAAAAAGGCACTTGAGAGACAGCCAGATGGTATCAAAATCAACGGGGAACTACTTAATGTAATTAGATACGCGGACGATATAGTATTTCTGTTAGAAAATATTGAAAATCTCCAAATTCTTCTTCATTGTATTTACGAAGTAGACTCCAATTTTCAGTCTTTAGTCGGAACACATCCAGATACAGAGCTTAAATTAAATGAAGACCAAGTTGAAAAAGTTCACAAAATTACATATTTGTAAACTGTCATAACAGACCAACTAGATCCATACATAGAAATAAAACGAAGAATAGCAATGACTATAACTACTTTTATGAAAATGAAGACATTACTTTGCAGTAATGCAGATAATAATCATCTTAGTTCAGAACTAAGACAAAGAATAGTGCTATATTTGGTCTGTACTTTTGTATGGAGCAGAAATGTGGATATGGATTCATAGACGAATGCTGAAGATCACTTGGACAGCAAGAAAAACTAATGAAGAAGTACTAAGGGGGCTCAACAAAGATATAGAATTGCTAAAGACTATTAAACACCTGAAAATGTCTTATCTGGGATATATAGTGAGGGAAAATCGATATAGAATACGACAACTGATCCTTAAAGGCAAAATAGAAGGTCGTAGAGGTGTAGAAAAAATCAGATTTCTTGGTTATAAAACATTTTTGAATGGGCTCTAATTGCAAATGTAGGACAATTGTTCTATGTGGCAGAAGATCGAGAAGCCATCATAATGGTGATCGCCAACGTCAGATAATTTTGATATGGCACGTGAAGAAGATTAAAGATCTTCCACAGACAGACCTCACCAATACCAATTCATTTACTTCTTTTGCTAATTACACTACTATTACCTGCAAAGATTATGTGTTAATGCAGCCATATAAGTATCACAACGAGCACAAGTTATGCAGAAGAATGATTTGCAGCAAATAAATTACTTCTAAACCTCAATAAAACCCAAACTTTGATTTTTTTTAAAGGCAGCTTCCTTCCCATGATGCAGTCAAACAAATACATTTTTTGAGGGTTTACTTGGATGCAGGCTGTGTTGGAAAGGTCATTCTTGTTGTTCAATTAGGATCTGCAACTTTTCTGGTGAGAAGACTGAATGTGTACCTCAATTCACTCTAAAACAGGCCTATTTTGTATTGTGTCATTTACCCACCAGCTATACAATTTTGGCATAAAGTCGCATGGCTAAAGTTAAAGATGCCTTGTGAGGCGTAAGACCCCACGTCTAATCCCCCTTCGTTATCTGGGCCTGGAACCAGTACTTTATAACCAATAACCACTAAAACCTGGCATTTTATTACTGGATGTTTGATAATAGGTCCAATAAAACTTATATTTATGCCATATTCTTTCTAAATCTTTCGTTTTTCCATAAATTTAAGTTATTTGTATATGAATTAGTTTGGCGAAAGTTATCCCAAATCATACTTACTGATCTTTGTATTACATGAGGTTTTTTGTCTCTTGGTAATATGTTTTATCTGCTTTTTGTGGCAAGTGTAGAACTATTTATTTCTACTGTCTGTGTGGTATCGAAATCAAACCAATAAATTAGGAATTTTTAATTATAAAAAATTTTTATTTAACAAAATAATTTGTGTTAAATATCGCATGTAATACTTTTCTTAAAATATTAGTAGTCGCGTTCAAAATAATGTCAAAAATCAGAAAGCCTCCGGTATAGGGCCATAATTTTCCACATATCTTTCACAAATAAAATTTAGTGGCACGTTGCAGTCTTCCTCAACCCAATTGAGCTGGGCGCCGAATATCTGTACTAGTATACACTTATGAGCATTATGTACTGGATGACCGGGGGGCTAGTTGCTGTAGTCAATTTCTCTTCCATAAGGTATCCACAAATATTTATGGTCATCTATGAATCTTGCTCCCCCGATCCAATATCGATTACCGATACTTAAAAATGAACAAAAAATTTTAATTCTTGAATTTATAAATACATTTTTTCAAATGGGCATAAACGAGATGGAGTAAGGAATAGATTAAATATAGCTACATGGAATTCTAAAGGGTTGAGAGAAAAAAGGTCGAAATGGAGCAAAAAGAATGTCAAGGCAAACACATCAACAATTATGGAAACTGTTTGTTATACTCCGTTTGAAAATTATTGATGTTGGGAATTAAGTTGCTTAGAGTCTACTACGAGTTGCTTCTTCTTCTTCTTCCTATGCCGTCTCCATTACCGGAGGTTGGCGACCACATTTCTAAAAGTTTCTCTGTCTTTTGAATAATTCGTCTACAGTCATGTTTGACCAGTCTCGAATATTTCTCAGCCATGATTTCCTCTTTCTACCTATTCCCTTTTTGCCATCGACTCTACCCTGCATGATGACCTGCAGAAGACTATATTTATTATTTCTTAGTATGTGTCCAAGGTATGCAGTCTTGCGTACTTTTATTGTTCTCAACAATTTTTTGTCTCGACTCATCCTTCTCAGCACTTCCTTATTGGTGAACCTGGCAGTCCATGGAATTCTCAACATTCTCCGGTATATCCCATGTTCAAAGGCTTCAAGCTTCTTAATTATTTGTACAATAGTTGGGACCAGACGTAACATTCAACAATCCTCAGTCTCAGCGCAGTATTTAGATTTTTGTTACAGAACAATTGCTTGAATTTTAAGAACGCTGCCCTTGCCATGTCTATTCGTATCCTGATCTCTTCGATAGCCCTTGTGACTAAATAAATTGATATAATAATGAAAGTCATTGCGCTGAATTACAGTTTTACACCCTTAGCGACGTAACGTTATAAACCAGTGACGAATAATTTCAAGATTTTTTTTGTCTCAAATGTTACAATTATGTAGTACTTATACAATTTGTTCTGGTATAACAATTATATTCTTATTCATAAACACCTTAATTTCATTAAGCTACCAAAAAGTAATATTTTCAAGAAATTACACCAAATAATGACGCAAGGAGATAACTCTAGAATTAAAGATAGCGAAATACAATTTTTAGAATACTGAAAGACATTAGAAGACTTGATAAACAGAGAAATGTAAAGATTGGGTCAAGTTTCATGTCAGAACAGGCAATAACTTAGCCGTGAAAAAAAGAAGAATGAATATGTATACGTGTTTACAGTACTGCTCTATGGGGTTGAATCATGGACACTAACCGAGGCATCCATGGGAAAACTCGAGGCGTTTGACATGTGGTGTTATAGACGGACACTGACGATCTCCTGGTGGACTGAATAACAAATATTGAGTTTCTACGTCGGATGGATAAAACATGTGAAATTATGTCCACAACGAAACAGCGCAAGCTAGAATATCTTGGACATATAATGCAAAACGATCATAGATATAACCTGCTGCAACTTATATTACAGGGAAAGGTTTACGGAAAAAGGGGACCAGGAAGAAGAAGAATATCTTGGCTCCAGAACTTACGAAAATCGTTTTCCTTGACCACTTCAGGACTATTTCGAGCTGCGGTCAATAAAGTTAGAATTATGTATAATAATAAAGAAGAAGAATATGTATAACAATTTTATTTTTAATTAATACGATTATATCGTCTAGTGAGAACATTAGTGACGTAACTCGAAATACATGGATCTGAAATAACCGCCGTTAAAGTTGTTATGAAAACTGTTTAATTTTTTAATGGCTTTACGGTTCAAAATATCGTACTGATTTCTGTTTTATGTAAGAGTTAAATTATATTTACGATACAACGTCATAATTTTCTGTTCAAATAAACAAAATTAATGATTTTAAATTTTGATTTCGTCAGTAATACATAAAAAAGTTAAATTATTTTGAAAATTCGTTGGTAAAATAATGACACATAAATTCAAACATTTAATTTTTTTAATAAAAATATATAAAAGTCACACGGCATGTAAATAATCATATTAATTGGAAATTTTAATACATAAAACTCAAAGTTAATCCCGAAAATATCTGCAATAATTAAAAAATCATCAGAAAATACAAATCATTTTCTTTTCGCGATTGTCGAAAGAATCTAGAATGGACAGAAGGAATAGATTTATTTAAAAGAAGGGATTGTAGATCCTCGAACTTCCTCGTAGAAACCAGCATGCGGCAGAGGCTGTTGATATGCAAATGTCAATTCATGGTCTGCTATAGATGATGATGATGCTTGTTTCGTAGTGTGACGTGCTGTGCGAATGCTTAACTGATTTACTGTTAACATTTACTGATGTATACTTTGTCTCAAAGTGACTAGTCTGTACAGGGTAAGATATGCAATGCTAACCTTATAGGAATTTCGCCAAGACGTTGCCAGTTTTATGCAGTGAGCGACGGCGTTCTCTATTGTCTATCTTTCAAAATAAACGGAATAAACCAGGAGTTATCAACAAGTCTTCACGGACAATTTTATGTAATTTACAAATATTGTTTGCTAATAAATTTACATAATATTATACAATATTTGTTTCTAATAGTAACTTATCAACTTTTATCTTTTATTAGTAGCAGTAGTATAATAAAATGTGCAATAAATAAACATTTTGTTTTAAAGTTTAAAATAATTCCGGTAATTTCTACTAACTGCCAAATTTAAAATGTTGAGAATAACAGTTGAGTAAGGTAATTTGGAGTGATGAAACCAGAATCTCAATCTTTGAAAGTGACGGGATGATGTTCTGACTTGGCCTGGAAATAGTCCCGTCTTAATCCAATAGAAAATTGATAGTCAAGGCTGAAAGTGTTAATATCACGCCGAAACCCAAGTAACAAGAGAGAGCTGATAGAAGCCATTATTCAAAATTGGTTTAGAGTTATTACATTAGAAGATTTGGCTAGTCTCGTGAACTCCATGCTTCGTAGAATCGAGTCTCCTAAAAAACAAAAGTTATCCCACCAAATACTAATTTTCGTGATAATAACCATTGTACCATGTTTTTTTTTAATATATCTACGAATAACTAACGGCTTTTGTTTTATTTATTTTTAAATTTTTAGAGGGAAGTAGAAGCATAAAACGATACAATAAAATTATAGATAAACTTATAAATAACATAAGTCTTATGAAAAAGAGAAATGCCGATAACAAAACTAAAATTTTGGTAAACTTCCAGAATTTTGGCCACTAATAGTGTACCCACAGATATACTACGTAGATGCAAGGTAAAGAACATCAAGAACTGTGTAAGAAATAGAAAAGTAGAATGGAACGATCATATAAACTGAGTGACAACACATAGAGTAGTAAAGACGACAAGAGACGGTTCCCCAATAGGAAGACGATCAGTAAGAAGACCACGAAAACGATGGAACGACAACTTACTGGAGGCACATTGAAAAACAGACAGAGTCATGTCTCCATAAAAAGAAGGAGAAGAAGAATTATATTGTCATAAAAAGATTCTTATTTGAAACATTTTTTTCTACGGCGTACAGCTTCTTAGTAAATCGATGTTTCCCGTTTCCCCCCACTGCGAGGGAATATTTTAGGCGAAAACCTCAGTCAATGTTTTTTAATTATGGAAGAAAAGGTTAATAAAAAAATCTTTTAATGAAAGTTTTATTACAAAAATGGTGCGTTGATGATCAAAAAAAGTATTTTTTAAAACTGCTATTTCCTATTTTTTGCATTGGCACAAACTGTGATCGATTCGCAGATAAAATAAAATTCTGATAAACAGTCAATGTCATTCCAAGTGAAGCCACTAGGCTGAGCCCAATGCCGCGCTTCAACGCAGTGCTCAGATGAATTTTGAGAGTTTTTTCCGCTGGGTTCTCCGGGGTACCAATTCGTATATAACATGTCTTGTCCAGTAGATAACCAGACCCACTGGCCGTCTCCGACTTGGTTTGAAGCTGATGTCCAGTAGTGACCTTTTGCTAAACCTGAAAAAAAAAAGCATTCTATATTATGATCAACTTACATTCCGATGTTTTATATATCCGTTTTAAAGAGATACAGAAAAATCTGTCAAAATAGGTA
This sequence comes from Diabrotica undecimpunctata, assembly GCF_040954645.1. NCBI lineage: Eukaryota > Metazoa > Arthropoda > Insecta > Coleoptera > Chrysomelidae > Diabrotica > Diabrotica undecimpunctata. Next base: position 36,933,313 of record NC_092810.1, read on the forward strand.
AATTTAAAAGAATGCGCAAAGTCTATTGAACCAGTAGTCTTATATCCAGTCATCAAAACCATTGTTAGCATAATACACAGCGGAATACACTCCAAACTAGAAGTAGATAATAAGATGCCGTTGAGCTGAACGGTGTTGGCATAAGAGGAACACTATTTTGCTTTTATTCACAGATGCCCAGATATTAATCAAGACCTTTACATCGGCTTCATAGACTACATAAAAGCATTTGATAGGGGTAAACATAATCAGTAAACAATTACACTGTTTATCAATTAAACAATTATAGTTTTTACCACTCTGGAAACGACGATCCCAACCATTATAATGGTGCTAGATCCTAGAACAGCTCACTTGGTCGCCAACTTCGTACCAATTTCTTACAGGCCTATGATGATACAATTCAAGGCAGCAAGAAACAAGAAAGAATCTAAATATTATTTAAGCCTGTGGCCCAATAGCTGATAAACCAGAAGCAGGTATTAAATATTTCTACGCGGAACAAAAACAATTGTTGTCCCAAACCAAAAACGATACAATTAATTTTATATTAGCGGACTTCAACGCAAAAGCAGGCAAGGAAAGATACGATGACACTATTGTAAACGTGGTTTGGGAGTAAGAAATGAACGTAGCGATACCCTAACTTAATTCCGGCAAGAGGAGAAAATTTTAATCTTTACCACATGGTTTAAACTACCTTTAAGACAAAAAAATATACAGAAACAGCACTCGTAGTGTAAAAATCCTGGTACAGACGTAGAGTCAGATCACAATCCTGTAATAGTACAAATATATGGCTGAAAAAACTTAATAAGAAAGTTATAAAAAAACCTAACTCGAAAATGCTAACGAACGCAGCAAAAAAATAAACACTTTCTTGCAAACTCAATGATGAACTTAGTAAAGCCCAACAAAGTACAGACACCTAACCTACAATAATTAAAAAAGCATACAACACACCTAAAATTTGCTTAAAAGTAAAATTTCCCAACCAAACCCCCAATGTATTTAAAAATAGTAGATAAAGACAATAAAACACTCTTTTGATTCACAGGAGATACAATAAGTATGGACAATCTATATTTTAGATCTTTTTGACTTGTTACCCCCTTTCGTAGTCAAAATCAGACAAGCACGAGTTATTATCACCAACCTGTATGCACACACTGCTGGTTATAAGTCTCCTTCACCCCTTTTCATATATTTCTGTCTTGTGCGACTTGCATCCAGTTATTGCTAATACGCTTCAGGCTTCAGGTCGTCAGTCCATCTGGTTGGTGAGCGTCTTTTACTCCGTAGTGTTTCTTGTCTTAGCCTCCAGGTAGTAATACATGTTGTCTATTGGTTGTCTGATAATCTAGGGACGTGTTCTACTCAATTTGATTTTAGCGATGTTATTTTTTCGATGGCGTCCTTTGTTTTTGTTCTATGATGAATTGCGTCTCTTGGAGAGACACTGAACAGTTGGCGCTCCACAGCCCTTTGAGTCACGCGAATCTTATTTAACACCTTTGGCGACATGACATTGGAGCTCCACATGGCTGCTTAACTTTGTCCAACCGAATTTCACGTCATAAGTACTCAGAGAGAGAGGGAGATAGCTTGGGGCTGAATATAAACACAAATTAAACAAAAGTAATGGCCGTTACACATGCACTAAATGCCGACATGAATATTTGTATCTACAACAAACAGATAGAACCTGTACAAAAATTCCAGTATCTTGGTTGCTGGATAGCAAACGATCTTGACTACCAAGTTGAATAACGTGCTCGTATAGAGTATGCTAGGTCCGCTTTTCAAAGAATGAAAAAATTCCTAATAAACTCTATCTTATCGTTGGATATTCGATACCAATTTGTAAAAACATTCATTTACTCCATATTGTTATACGGAGTGAAAACATGGACTCTCGGAATCACAAGTATGAGACGTGTAGAAGACTTTCAGATGTGGGCTTTTCGTAGGATGCTGAAAATCTCTTGGACAGAGCACGTGACCAACAACGAGGTGCTGAGAAGAATGGGGACTGAGAGAGAACTCCTAAATATTGTAAAATATTTACCAGAAAAACGAGTTATCTAGGACATATTTACAGAGGAGAAAAATACTTCCTACGACTGATAATGGAAGGGTAAGTGAAAGGAAGGAGAGGTCCTGGAAGAAGAAAATGCTCCTGGCTGAAAAATGTAAGACACTGGACAGGCATGAAAACACATTCGATACTAAGAACCTTCAGTAATGGAAAGGGCACCTTAAGAAGAAGAAGTACTTAGACGATGCAGTATGCTTAATATCTCTTACATCAACAGCATTATTACGATTTAGCAGCAGATTAGTCATTTAGACAGGCACGGGTGAAGTATAATAACTTCTTAAGTAGATAAGACTCTGAACGGATTAAAAAACGGCCAATCAGCTAGACCAAGCAATATTTGTCCAAATTTTCTGAAACTTAGACGAAGAAAACTCCTAGGCAAACTATTTAACACCATCTATAATAGTGGATATATTGGCTACCTCAAGATTGGCTAACATTTACATGAAATCGATCTAGGTACAAAAACCAGAATAATTTCAGTTTGACAATTCATTTTTTGGGAAACCTTCAGTTTTATATTATATTTATTACCGATCACCAAATTCGCAGCCAATATTTTAGGATCAACAACCTTTTAAAAGAGTTAGAAATTAAATTTTTAAAATAATAAACTTCTTGCTAAAAGGGCCGGTCTTTTCACCTCCTGATAAATATTGTCCTATCTGACAGATAGTTATCTAGAGGATAAATATTTATTCATAGAATAAAATGGAGCCGTCTTTTCACGTCAAATTATGTTGCGGTTACTTATCTGTAAGATAAACGTAAAATTTATTTCTGAACACACCAATATTTAATTAATTGACAATGAAATCACACTAATGTTTTAATATCTCTTTTGATTATTCAATTTGTTGTGGCAAGAATACAACAACCGCAAAACATTAAAAAATACTTATGTAGTATTAGGAACAGAGAACAACGACAAAAAACACCACGAACCACCATGGATGACAGAAAACGTAAAAGAAATTATACAAGAAAAAAATCTACATAAGAAATGGCTAACGAATAAAACATCTAGCAATAGGAAAAACGAAGGAAAAATAGAAAAATATCAAAGGAAAAACGAAGAAATACGCAATCAAATAAAAGCAGCAAAAAGCAATTTCTGGAAACAAAAATATGTCCAAATTGAAAATTTAATAGGAGGTTCATAGACTACAGAAGCATAAAGAACTATCACTAATCTAAAGAAAAACACCCATAACAACTTAATTCCTATAGAAGAGTGGGAAAATCACGATAAAAATAAACTCCAAGAGTCCAGATTGGAATATATGGGATAGTAATACAGTATGGAGAGACAAACAAATAGTAACATAAATACTACTAACAACGAGGTCCGTACTGTGTTAATTAAAATGAAAAACCGGCGATCTCCAGGACCTGTCAATATAGCTGTAGAGTTACTTAAAGCAGGAGATTTACTCCTAATAGAACGAATAACTTTTCTAATGAATCAATTCTGCCAACAAATTAAAGCACCATCTGAATGGGAAACCGCTCACCAAGTGCCCATCATTAAAAAGGGTAATCGAAAAGGTCCTAACTGCTACAGAGGTTTAAGTATCCTACCTACTTTCGGGAGATTGTTTGGAAAGATAATAAATGGAAAAATACAAGATGATGTAGGACATCTAATTAGCGAAGACCAAAGTGGATTTACGCCTGGTAGATCTTGCACTGATAACTTGTTTATACTCCAACAATTAATAGAAAAAAGAATAGCGGTTAGTACCGAAGTACATCTAGCCTTCATTGACAGCAAGAAAAGGCGTATGATACAGTTTCAAGACTTAATTTGTGGCAAGCTTTACAACAAATCGGCATTAGTCCATGCCTTTTAGGAATAATCACAGAAGTATAGAGGGATAACACTACCTACCTAAAAATCTGAAATAGACTATCAGAGCAAATAAAAGTAACTAAAGACAAGGATGCAGTATGTCACCCTTACTGTTTAATTTATATATTGAGGCAGCCCTCCACAATTGGAAAAATCACTGCCAGGGAATGGGAATCCCCATAGGAAATGTCGTACTGTTCTCCCTGAACTCTGCGGATGACCAAGTTGTCCTAGCTCAAGATTCTTATGATCTATACAGAGAATATGTAAAATGGGGGTTAAAAGTCAACATGAAGAAAACAGAATATTTAGTTATCAATTCAGATGCAAGGTTTAAAGTGTTGATAGACGAGGACATGGAAATCAAAAAAGTGGAAAAATTTAAATATTCAGGGGCACTCATTGATAAGAACGGCTTGGGAGAAACCGAAATTAAACAACGAATTAATCAGGGGCGTAATTGTAGGATGTCTGAACTCCTTATGGTGGGATTGTAACATTTCCAAAAGAAACAAAAAAAGAATAGGGCCAACTATGGTTGAATCAGTTCTTTGTTATGGCTCTGAAGTATGGACAATTAATGCAGACCTGAAGAGAAGATTCTTGGCAGTTGAAAAGGATTATTTGAGAAGAAGTGCTAGAACATTAAGGCTGGAAAGGAAGACCAACGAATCTATAAGAAAAAACATGAATGCTACAGAAACGGTCATTGACATAATAGAAAGAAGAGGTTTAAAATGGTTTGGACACCTATTGAGAATGGCTGAGGAACGTTGGCCCCAAAAACTTCACAGATGGAAGCCCCCTAGAAGAAGAAAAAGAGGTAGACCTCGACGCTTATAGAATGAAGGAATTAGAAGAGCGATGAAATCTAGAGGTTTGGAGGAGGAGCATGCCTTGGACCGGAAGGATTGACGAAGGAGAACGGGAATACCGCGATAGCCGTCTCCAAAATGTATTTTATTTACAAGTTGGATCCTGTAATATATATATGAATAAATTAAATTACGTAAAGAAAACTTAAATAACATTTTAAACAATAATACATGTATATTAATAATTTTTTTGAGATTTCTCCATAATATTAAAATATTATATAAGGGGTTAGCTCAAACATCTTCAACTTTAGTAAGTTGAGTAATGTGTTGATTTAGCAAAATTGTCTTCATTTTGATGTCTCGCTAGGTTATAGAATGTTGCTGTAGATTTGAACGGTTGAATCTTTTCAACTTTACAGCCACTTCAATTGGATAAAAAATAGTACCTAAACCTTCTCTTTCATATATAAAATGTTCTGTTACATATCTGGTTTTAATACGGAATTTATTATAGAAATTTTCTTCATTAATTGTTTATCTGTCTGTCTTCTAATCTAAAGGATTCGTTTAGATATTATAAAAACTATTAAAAACATCTACCAAAACAACAAAATGTAAGTTAGAATAGATAGACAACTTACGGGATCTGTAAATATGGGCAACGTAATGACAGAGGGAACTCGTTCCGTCTATTATTTTAAGTTTCTTGTTCCTCTATCTGTTTCATCAACAGTTTTACAGCTCCTAACGTAAAACTAACATTCTGTTTTGCAATTCCATTTTGATGTTACAAATGATATATTTTTTTCTGTCAACCAAGATATCATATCTGCATTTTTAGAATTATTGATAGGTGCTATATTAATTTGTACATTATGGTAGGGAGCATTGTCGGTGACAACAACAGATCCTACAGATAAATTAAGAATTAACTGTTCTTTCAACCATTTTTCGTAATTTTGTTGCACTCATGTTATCATTATAATCTCTTTAGTTGACACCTGATGAAAAATCGTAAAAATCAAAAGGGAATTCGGTGTGAAACTGTGAAATTCATTTGTTCACCAGAGTATATGATAAAAATATTTCTTTTGAAATGTTTTTAAGTAATCATTTACCACTATCAACTGATCAGCTGTTTGGCGTAATGTGTCCTGCATGCACACAGGTTTCATCAACATTTATAATTGGCTTAATTTCACTTCTGTAGTATTTACTATTGTCTAAATACTTAAGGCACAGAGCGCAAATGTCATTCCGTTCAATTAATAAACGTCGATTATCTTTTACAATCCTGTAGAGAAAACTTACGCTTCCAGTCCACTCGTACGCCCATTCAACACTCATGCACTCACACACCATTCAGCTCGACAATCTTTACTGTTATGAAAATGACAAATTGTATTTCTAATAAACTTTTTGTCGTAGTCCCGCAAGTTTCTCACAGTTGCTTTCCGATAAGTAAGTGAAAATTCTTGTGAATTAGGTAAAAGAAATAAGAATAAGACTTACTCACAATCTATTTAATTCTAGCACCAACGACCGGCTTCGCATACTACAATTTGCTATTCATCTTCGGGTCTTAAGGTACATGGTAAACTAAATGCTGAGATTACAAAAATCCGCATTAGGTTGCTGTCTGGTAAAGAAATACAGCAATTATGGTATTTCTTTCACAGACAGGACCCTAATGCGGGTTTTTGTAATTTCAGCATTTAGTTTACCATGTACCTTAAGATCCGAAGATGCATAGCAAATTGTAGTATGCGAAGCCGGTCGTTGGTGCTAGAATTAAATAGATTGTGAGTAAGTCTTATTCTTATTTCTTTCACCCATTTGAAATGGACTCACACAGGCAACATATTCAAAATTATTGTGAATTATTTGAATCTGCATTTGTTAACATATTAACTTATTGAATTATCCTTTTTACTGTGGTTACATATACTCAAATAGCATCGCTCGCACGTTGTTTAGGATATATCGGGTCGATTATGTTCAGGAAACAGTGTTTGTATATACAGGGTTGGCCACTCAAAAGAGTCCACCCTGATATTTGGTAATATTCATTGGATTTTGTAAAAATGCTAAAATAAATCGATTTTATTCTAAAAGGGTCATCTTTTAACTATTTACATGTCTGTCAATTGTCAACATCCTCCCTTCCAGCACCCCAACCCTTAAATTTTAAATAAATAATATACCTACCACGTGTGGTACATCGTTAGACAGGTATTTCGCTGGAGAATTTAGATTCTTCAGATAATTTTTTCTATATTAACCCTATTCTTGTAAAAAAGTATCAATTTATTGAGTGTTACACCTCTTAAAAACTAAATGTAACATCTATGTTTTGCTAGTGTCAATTTCCGTTTATGTAAACTTGATTAAATGTAAAGTAAATAAAATTAACTAAATTTTTAGTTAATAAGTTCATAATTCACAACTGTTTACTCATCAACTACAACTACTTAATTAAATATTTAAAATTATCTCCACCAATGTACCATTCGCATAAATTCGCTGTTCGAAACTGTCAAAAATATCTTGGAGCATTTTAGGGGTTACCAAACTACATGCATGCAGTATTCGTTGCCTTAGTTCTTCCAATACAGCATAAACGGTAGTATAAATCTTGATTTTTAAATAACCCATATAAAGAAGTCCAGGAGAGTTAAATTGGTGTTTTATTAAATGGGCAGTAAGATCACCGATTTAACTCACATGGGGCTATTTAAAAAGCAAGATTTATTTATAATACCATTTCAGCTCAATTAGAAGAACTAAGACAGCGAATATTGCTTGAATATAGTCTAGTAACCCCTAAACTACTCCAATATGTTATTCGTAATTTCGAACAGTGACTTTATAATTGTATAGACGTTGACGAATATAATTTTGAACATTTAATTAAATAGATATAACGATGATGATGAGTAATCTATTTTAAATTATTAATTTAAAATTTAGTTAATTTTATTTATGTTACATTTTATGTTACGTTTTAATTTAGTTTTTCACATGACCAAAAATTGACACTAGCAGAATAGAGTTAATTTGAAAAAAATTATGGATACCTGAATTCTTAAGTGGAATGTCTAACATGCCACACATGATCCCTATTTAAAATTTAACGGTTAGGGTACTGGAAGGGAGAAAGTTGACATTTGACAGATACTTATACCACTAAAAGATGACCCCTTTAGAATAAAAATCGATCTGTTTTAGCATTTTCACAAAATCGAATTAATATTGCCAAATATTGCCAAAGGCAAATGATTGTATATATATATATATATATATATATATATATATATATATATATATATAAATAAAATTAAAATATTGTACTTCATAACTATATAATTTTATTAAGTTAAGTTTTAATGTTTTGTAAATTTGAAAATTTAATGGATTAACCTCATGTTGTAAGTTTTTATACTAGTTTTATACAATGCTATTTAATTATAATTTCATTGTATTTACTGATACCATATTTTAGCATATCCTGAAGAAGCAAATAAATTTTGCGAAAGCTTGATAAAGAACAAAGAGTTTCACTTTCCTGCCCTATTAATGACTGCAACCTCGTATTAAAACTTTATTTTACATAACGTGTCAGTCAATAATACCTAACTACTTTATATATATATATATATATATATATATATATATATATATATATATATACTAAAGTACACTCGAAGAGTGGTGGGTTTTTCAGTCAAAGTGGAGAAATAAAAGACAAAGAAGACAGAAGACGTTTCGCTTTCTGCTCAGAAAGCATCATCAGTTCATCTAAAAAGAACAATATGAAACCAAACATCCATAGAGAAGTTAAAAAATGTGTGTTACCTCACAAAGACATGTAGCAGTCAATGATGTTAAAAATATGAAAAAGCTTACGAAACTGGACATTTAGAGTTAAAGTTGTATAAAACAATTAATTGAAACATAATATTATTGATATATATATATATATATATATATATATATATATATATATATATATATATATACATATATATATATATATATATATATATATATATATATATATATATGTATGTATTATATTAATATTGTGTAAGTGACTAATAATAATATTTTGCGGTTTCAACTACTTGGCATATATTCAAACGCCTTTAGGAAGACGGAATTTGGTTCAGACGCTACTCGTGTAACTGTGAGCTCTATCGCCTTAACAATATTTAAGAACCAAGTGGAGAAAACCTTACGAGCGTTTAGAAAAAACTTGAAAACTTGGGTGGAAAATAGAAATAAATGGAAACCGATTTCGGAACAGACCAAAATATACATTGTAGTTAAAAATAATGATGATCTTTGATGTAGAGGCCTCTAAAGATACCTTGAAGTAGAAAAAAAAAGACATCGAGAAGTTTTTATTTATTAACTTACTGACATCAACAAAGTTAATTTCAAAGTCAAGAAAAGTTATTAGAAAATAGTGTAGGTGTTATTTTATTTCAAATTAAATAATATTTATAGATTTTTAATTCTACGTTTCCAAAACCAACAAGTAATCAATTTATTAATTATTTATAACTGTTGTGACCTTGGAAATAGTTTTTTTTTCTATTATATAATGTTGGTAAAGGCCTAATTTAAATATATTATTCAATATTCTTACAAATTATGTTAGAAACTACATGTAAAAAGGCAAATACTGGTGTTCTAAATAAAAAATCTTCATTAAAAAATGAAATGTTCTTAGAAAAAATGTAGAAAATAAAACCCTAAAGAGAAAAACTGGGATGTCGTAGATATTGACAGAAAATGTCGTTACCAGGCATATCTTGGTACCAAACTTTGCACAAATGCGCCAAAGGCGAATTATTTAAAAGAAATAAGAGAATATGTATAGTACTGTATGTACTTTAAAAATATCATAAAATAGACAAACCAATCTAAAATGAAAAAAAAAAACAAAAGAAAAAGTAATCACTCTACATCTACGATAAAATATAAAAAAACAAAAAAAAAGACCGTCACGAAAAAACAGAACTAAAATAAGATACTAACAACTGAACGGAGAGATCGACGAAAAAGTTAAAATAGCAAAGGAATATGACTTCGGGAAAAATGCAGAGAAGTGAAACAACCTGAAAGTACAAAGATAAACAACTTTGTAGAAAAATTAAAGAGGTGGCTAAAATTTGAAAACCTAAAAAGGAAGTTAATGTAGAAAATGAATACAAAGAAAAACAAGAGGAGATTTATATTTAAATGGGAATAAGCCACAATTAAAGGTTAAAATACGTTTATTGTATTTTAACCTTTAATTGTGGCTTATTCCCATTTAAATATAAATTAATTTAAAATGCCACAAGAAAATAGCTTCAGAACAAAAACAAGAGGAGATTTAAGAGAAATCTTTCAAACTTATTTATAGATGAATCTGCAACAAAATATTGCACTCCGAGCACATCTATTAATTGTTTTACATCTCCGTAGCTGATCCTTACTCATTTTTGCTAGGGTCCAAGTTTCTTTTCCATATGGTATCACAGATTTTGCTACTAATTTATTAAATTTGATTTTAGATATTCTACTCAGCAACCAGCTTGTAACATTCTATTTAATTTAAAGAAGCATCCATTTTTAGCAGCTATTCTTGCCTTTCTATTCGACAGAAACGTTACCGCATAACCATCTGATGTGATATTTCTATATGATCTCTGTCACAAAAGCATTCCAGGAGCATGATTTTCTCGCAGTTTTTCTTTAGATTTACACTCTCAGCAGCTCATTTAATAGAGATGTAACCTTCCAAGACCGCTAAGACCGCTACAGTTCTTCCTATAGCGGCAAGAATGTAGCTCTTAAGCATAAAATAAAAGTCAGGACATTAGAGAAGAACTGGAAGTACAAGAAGTCATTAGGTGAAAGAAAAGAAGGTAGAAAGATGGGCACAATAGTCTAAGATTTAGATACCAAACACACGAAAAATAGTAGGCAAGTTACCAAAACCATGATACGATTTGAAAAGAAAAGATCAGAAGGCGAAAAACATGACAAGTAATCGAGATATATTCCTATTAAAGAAATAAAAAGTAGTACTAAAATTTTAACTGAGGTTGTGGCTGTTTTTAATGAACGATAAATTATAAAATAAACACTTAAAATAATGGTTACACATAAAAAATATAATTTTTAATTGACCAATGTACAACCGCGATTTAATACGCATGCCCATTTTATACGTTTGATAATCGAAATGCAGATTCCAAATACTTTTAATAGGTTTGGACGACTATATATTGGTGATGTTTGGATAAGTATTTAGTACTTACTTAAATATTTTAGTTTTAATATTCTTAATATTCTTAACATATGATCTTATTTAATTACGTCTTTCATTGTTTATTTTCTATAAATTTCCCACGCTGAAATTAGCTATATTCACATGTTTTATCAAATCTAGGAACCACTTGCATACGATTACCTACACGTATGTGGGAAAATCATTAATTTACCCCAAAACGCTCCAGTTAATGGCTTTTTAAAGGTTAATTTGAGAATTACTTAATTTATTACGTCTCTCAAACTGTGGGAGCGAAATTTTGTAAATTTCACACGATCGAACTATATAAATAGAATCACACCCTCAGAAAAAAATATAATTCAGTCAACATTTGCACGACGTGCAAATCTACGACTCAGTACGCCTAAATAGCATTACTGCCCGACGTCATTTCTTAACTTGATACGACGACTCTCGACGCCGTTTCTTCTTAACCGATATTTGCAACATTCAAAAGAGCTAAGTGGTTGCTATTTTGTGCTGATAATAATTTATGATTTATGCCAATGGATTTTTTCTTATATTCACAATCATATACATATAATTTTTACGACTTAAATTAATTAACCAGCTAATTCTATATTTTCTTTATAAGCATGTGCCTTTTATCGAGTAGTTCGAAAACTTTTTATCTTGTCATATATTTAAATACCTTGGGATACCATTGTCTTACCAATATGTATAACAATCTTACCACTATCTTTAATAAAATTTCCAATTTGATCGTTTTCTAGTTGACTATTGATACTTAACAAATGCATTCCTTGTTGTCGGCAAAACTGGAACGCCTTGTAGAAATTAACCTAGAAATAAAGACATTTAATTACTTTTTGTAATTTCGATAAACTATGGATATAAATATTGACACATTCCTAAAACAACAATTATACAAAGTTGTTTCTTTTTTTAATATTATTTAACCCTTTATAGATTATTGGTATATATGTGTACCACGTGCTGTTTTCCGTAACTTAATACTTATATGCTAAAAAAAGCAAAATCCTATGTATGTCATACATATATGACATTTAGATGTGCAGACAACAGTGAGCGTTTATTAAAATCGTGAGTTTCGCAGGCTTGAGTGCGAATATATATATATATATATATATATATATATATATATATATATATATATATATATATATATATATATATATATATATATATATTTACACATATGTCCAAAAGTTTGGAATATTGGAATATTTCATCTTTTTATCGATTTTTATATATAAATTCTTCTGAATAGTTAAACATAATTTTGTTTTAATTCTCAACAATACTAAATAAATCTTTAAACCAGATAAACGATAAGCAAAAAAATTATTTATTCTCTTGGAGTGAAAAACTTACAATGTACAACTTACATTTAAAAATAACTTAGTATAGAAAAAAATAATTTTTAATAAAACTAATAATTAGTATTTCCTCCATTTGTCTGTATTCATGCCTGTAGGCGATTTGGCATGCTGCCGATTAACTGGTCGAGCTGGGCTTGCGAAATTTTCTCCCATTCTTTACGAGCAGCATCTTTTAGTTCTCGAAGGGTAATAGGGGGATTGTTTTGCTTCTTAATGCGTGTTTTGAGAATGTCCCAAGCATGTTCAATAAGTTTCATGTCGGGGGAATTCGAGGGCCACTGTAATGTAGATATTCCTTCTTCTTCCAGAAAATTGTGTACTGCTGCTGTTCGATGAGGAGGTGCGTTGTCATGCATAAACACAAATTCATCACCTACTGCCCTTCGGAATAGACGTAAGACAGGATTTAAAACTTTCTCGATGTACACAGCACCAGTGGCTCTTCTCTCCAGAACCAGCAGTGGCGTCCGTGTACCACTCATAATAGCACCCCAAACCATAACACTGCCACCTTCAAATGGGACACGCGGTTGGGCTGTTTCTAGTCGAGCTTGTCTTTCTGGGGCCCTCCAAACCAGTGTTCTTCGCGAATCAGATAGCAAGCCAATTTTTGACCCATCAGAGAACATCACGGTATTCCAGTTAGGACCATGATACACCATTTCTATAGCCCATTGCAACCTTACTATTTTGTGTTGGTAGGTTAGTTTAGGAACACGTAGCGGTCTTCTACTATACAAATTTACCGCATTTAGTCTGCGTGTTATTGTTTGGCGTGAAATATTCAGTATTTGAAGCCTAGAAAGTTCTCTGGATATATCACTTGTAGATTCCAGACGATTTCTGCGAGCTATCAATGTTATTTGCCCGTCTTGAGATGATGTTGTATATTGACTTCTACCACTTCTGGGACGATCCTTGACGTCATTTGTATCTTAGATTTTTTTTTTAATTTTCGATACAGCACTCTGAGTAACATCAACAATATTCGCGATATAACTTTGACTCAAGCCCTGTTGTAACCAAACAATTACTCTAGATCTGTCAAAATGAGATATCACGTTTCTAGACATTTTTAAACGGCTCAATTAAAATTTAAACAGAGACTGAAATAATGCGTAAATACGCTAACCAGTTAAATGTGACCAAAATCATACAAAAGCGAATCAAATTTTTTACCATTTTCATTTAAAAACGCTCTAGAATGAATATCAACAACAGTTTTAAAACCACCATAGGCGTAGATACATTATTTATACGCATTCCAAACTTTTGGACATGTGTGTATATACATATATAATATATAAATGTTTTGGATGGGTTGGATACAATAAAAGGAGCTATTGGTTAACTATTTATTATCTCGAGCTTTCAATTATGTTTACAATTATTATCAAGAGCTGCTAAAAAAGACAAAATATCTTACAAAGTTGAACTAGAAAGAAAAAAATTTTTGTTAACTCACCAAATAAAATTAGTTTGGTAAATAAAATTGCTGCTAATACATCTCAAAAAGAATTAATATAAAAATGTCCTAATATAATAAATGCTTCCCTGAAATTTTAGTATAATTTTGAAAACATTTCCTTAACACAAAAACAATTGAATTTATAAATAAGTTAAAATAGCGACCAATTACAAATAAGCCTCAATGTCATAAATGCCAACCTAAAATTTTTATTTTTGACAATTATATTGCCAAAAATAATATTTTGTTTATAAATTCTTTTTTGTTTAGTAACAAAAAAGAAGAAGATTTATTCACCATTGATATATGTCTGAAAAAATGTAACAGATATATGGAAAAATAAATCAAAATGTGACATTTTACAAGTTTTATACATAAATTATAAAGAAATAATATAATTATAAATTTTGCTTAGATTTTGAATTTCTGATCTTTTGTTTAAATTATTATCACTTTTTATTATCACAAGTAGGCCTGATGAAAAAGTTCAAGGTTCTAAAATGACTCCTCTAAGAAACAAAATTGAAAGTCCAAGCGTGAAAGTAAAACAAGGCCTGCCAGTGAATCTGTCATTGTTTTCTAGGGCATGTGATCACAGAGGCATTTCAAACAACAAGTGCTCTTCTACAAGGTGTGAATGTCATATCACCAGAAAACCAAGCCGCAGTTATTGACAAGTCCAAGATTTTTCATGAAAGGTTAAAGTACCGCCGAAGTATTAAATAAAAAGTTAAATTCAGCTTGCACAAACGAAATAATTGCTCTTTACTTCGGTGGCAGGAAGGATGAAACCATAATCAAAGAAATTGTACGTGGGAAATCTGTCCATAAAACCATACAAGAAGAACACATATCTTTGGTCAAGGAACCAGGTTCAGTATATTTCGGTCATGTAACTTCAAACAGTGGATCTGGGAAAGATATAGTATCATCAATATTAAGTTACATGAGTAATAACTCCATTGATAACTCAAATATCAAAGCGCTTAGATATAATGGTACGGCAACGAATACTGGAACATCGCAAGGAGAAGTTTTGTTGCTTGAACGCGCATTGAAACATCCGGTCCAAGTAGTAATATGTGTGTTGCACTTAAACGAATTGCCTCTGAGGAAAGTTTTTGTTGCTCTTGACGGTCCAACCACAGGACCAACATCATTCAGTGGGCCAATAGGCAAAGGTTTGACCAACTGCCAAGACTTCCCGGTTGTTAATTATGACAAAATAGATAGCACCTTCCCAGAAGTCGATAGTAAATACTTAAGTACGGACCAGAAATACCTTTGGGATATATGTCAGGCTGTAGTCAAAGGTGAATGTCCCCCTGAGTTGGCCAGTGGAAACCCCCTAAACTTGTCCCAGGCCCGGTGGCTTACATTAGCAAATAGAATCTTACGTCTGTATATTTCAACTATTGAATCAACCCCACAACTTAGAAAGCTTGTTGAGTTCGTCATGAAAGTCTATGCTACCTCATGGTTTACCATAAAATGTCGTCCTAAAATTATCCACGCATCACAACACCTTCATCGTACAGTGCACCAAGTTTTTAGACAGTGAACTGAAGGCTGTGGCTCAGTCTTCCTTGCAAAGAAACGCCTTTATGGCTCATCCTGAACACATCCTTTTAGGGATGTTGTTTGACTCTTGAAAACATATAAGAGCTTTGGCAGGCAAACGGATAGAAAAAGCTCGACAGACAGAAACAAGGGCACATCGAGTCTTTAAACCACCACAAGTTAATTTTGAGGCAGAAGACTACATCGATCTCATTGACTGGCAATCCACCACAGTTACAGAACCACCACTTATAGCTGACTTCAGCAAAGAAGAGATTGTAATATCAAATATAATATAATAATATCATTTGTTCGCGATAGAAATATCAAAAAAATTAATATCCTATCATCAAAATCAGATAATAAAAATCTCAATAATAAATTGCAGGATACTTGGTTAGAAAATTTAACAAATGTAGAAATTCCCAGTGACGTACAAGATGTTTTAAGTTTAGGAGATAATTTTGCAGTTCCCATCCGTAATAAAAATGATATCCCAACATCAGAAATTATTTGTTCAATTGAGAGTTCAATTTCTAACTTAAGTACCAATGTACAGGATGATATCAGAACTAAATGTTGTAACATTTTGACAAACTTTAAAAACAAAAACAAATACCCTTTTGAAAACAAAACAATACAAAAGAAAATTAAAAAGACAAAAGCTTTTTTAAACGAGAACCCCAATTTAGTTGTTCTGAAACCTGACAAAACTAACAAGACTGTTATTATGGAGTCCGAAGACTATGACAGTAAAATGGATTCTCTATTGAATGACAACACAACATACCGTGAAAGGAAAAATGATCCTACAAATATTTTCCAAAAAAGAAATAACGAATTAGTCGACAGATGGGAAAAAATGTGCTACATCTCACCTAACACTGCTAATTCGCTCAAGATACATAATGCTGTAATTCCAAAAATATACGGTCTACCCAAAACACATAAAGAGGGTGTGCCGCTGCGACCTATTGTTTCATGCATTCAGTCTCCTTTTGAAAACCTTTCAAAATATTTGAAGAACATTATTTCCAACGTAATAAATAAAAATCCACACTATTTAAAAGACGCTGATCACCTGAAATTAAAACTCAAAAATATACATTTACCTCCAAATTATAAATTAGTTTCTCTCGATGTGGTATCTTTATACACCAATATTCCAATAGCTTTAGCGAAAGACATTATTAAAAAAAAGTGGAATGAAATCAAAGCGTTCACAGACATCCCTCTAGAAGAATTTCTGCTAGCAGTCGAAACAACATTAAAGTCAACCTATTTCCTATATAAAAACAAAATCTTCCAACAAACAGATGGATGTGCTATGGGTGCTAGCATATCCAGTGCCATCGCTCAATTAGTTTTAGAGCATCTAGAGGAAATTGTTTTAAATAAAATAGATTTTGATATCCCTTTTTTCTATCGCTCTATAGATGACTGCTTGAGCGCAGCACCAGAGGATAAAATGGATATTTTACTAAATGAATTCAATAACTTTCACCAAAAACTAAAATTTACATTAGAAATTGAAAAAAATCATCAAATTAATTTTCTGGACCTGACCTTACATAGAGAAAACAGCACTATAACTACTTCATGGTACACCAAAAAAACCTGGTCATCGAAATATCTGAATTTCAACTCTCATCATCCCCTGTCTCAAAAGAAATCAGTAATTATCGGACTCGCCGATAGAGCTATTAGATTATCCGATCCTATTAATAGACCTCAGGCCATTAAAAAAGCAAAAACAGCACTAACACTTAATTCATACCCACACCACCTTATCGACTGCATAAATTTTACAATAACAATAATAACAATGAAACCAACAAGGTAAAGAAAAACTATATGTCTCTTCCCTATATAAAAGGATTATCAGAACAAATTGCAAATCTTCTGTCCAAACATAATATTATGGTTGCTCATAAAGGGCACAATCTTTTGAAAAAGAATTTTACAAGATTAAAAACAAAAACCCCTCTATTAAAAAGATCGCATGTTGTATATGAAATTCCCTGCTCGAATTGTGATGGAGTTTATATTGGACAAACCAGTCAGCTACTTAACTCAAGAATACGTTCCCACAAATATGACAAAAAAAACTCAACCGCCCTCACAAAACATGAAAACGAAAAAAAACATAAATTTGATTTTGAGAAAACCAAGATCCTAAAAAGTGAACCCAACAGGAAAAAGAGAGAGCTTCTAGAGTCTATACAAATAAAAAAAAAATAATAATGCAATAAATGATAAAAAAGATGTCAAAAATTTGAACAAAATATATTTTAACTTAATTTAAAAACACATAAAAAGACAATCTCAGAACGCCTATGATGTTAAAATAACTGGTTGTTTAAACGATAAACTAACTTCAATAAACAACACATTAGATCTAAAATATATTTTACATGTAGTGACTTAGTGGGTATGTCCTATGTTTTTAATATTATTTTAATTGTGACGTCTACTTGTTAGTAACAAATTTTTACATGCTTGGTAAGTCAAAAGTTTAACTTTTAAATCGTATTATGTCTATCATAAAATGTTTTTTAGTCAATATTACTTCTTGAAAAAGGCATGGATTTCCTGCCGAAACGTCGAAAAAATATATGAAAATGCCTTAGTATCAAATCAAATTTTTTTATGAACCTAAGCCCAAGAAAATCCACTAAATATATATATATATATATATATATATATATATATATATATATATATATATATATATAACTTAGTATTAGTACTATAATTACAATCTGTCACTCGCCCTAACAAATTCCCTTGGTTCCAGATCGAAGAAGCATTACAATACCTGTGGCTTTGAAGGTTAACTGGATTTGTTTAGCCAACATCCTTCAAGATGAAATAAAGAACTATTTTAAAGATTTTTCTTTGTCAACTTTTTATCTGTAATCTTTAAGTAAACTTTTGTATTTCTTTAATAAATTTCGTACCTCAAAAACAGTTCTTTATGGTTTTAACATAAAATATCCTAAAGTTTAAATAAGTAAATATGTAATTTATTGTTCATTAATTATGTTAAAGAATACTAATAATCCTACTAACCTAAGTAGAAGCAACAAACAGGTTTAACACCTAATCATAATAAAGAGAAGATATTCATTTTTCGTTGTTACAATTGAGATTTTCATAAAGATTCCGGGTGACTTTATTCTTAGTTACAGATATTATCCTAATTTTTATTGTTCACTGTTATCACGTACTTAATATTTTTTAAGTTGACAATAAAAATATAAAATTTAATTTTCAATAAAAAAAAAGATGAAAAATCGTGTTTTTGAGAAAAAATTCTAAAGTTTAAGTCGATTCCGGGAGACCTAAATATGTTTTAATTAAAACAAAACTTTTTTCCTGAAAGAGTAATGTAAGAGGCAACTTTTTATCAACTTGAAAGTTTGAATTTCGAAAATTCATTATTTGAGTATTTATTGTGATACACCCTAATGTGTAGTAATAATCAATCATGGGAGTTTAGTGTGTAGAGGTTAGAACCTTGTTGAATTATGATGATTCGTATATTGTAACGATCGGTCGGAGAAGATTATATAGTCGATGATTATTAGTTTGGTCATATTTTAAGAATGGTATACGTTCCTATTCGTTTAATTTCCAGCGATAGCCGCTGCTGTACGTTTTATCCATTTCAATGACATATGAATTGTTTCGAGAAAGAGAGAGAGAGAGAGAGGCTTTTTTTCGATGAGTTCTGTACATTAAGTGGAGATCCGTGTATAGTAGTACTCAATCGGAGAAGATTATACAGATGATGTTTCTTGGTTTGTTCTTACTGTAAGAATGGTATACGTTCTTCGATTAATCATTTGACAGCGTCACCTCGCCTTTTATACATTGTTTCGAAAGAGAAGCGATAGGCTACAGGTGACAGGTGCTAGATGGTTTGGGCATAGTTAAAGGATGTAGCCGACAGGTGGCGTGACGAGATGATGAAATGTAATAGATGTGGAAATCCCCTTTAAAATAGATCCAATATATGATATAGCGTCATTTTTGCTATGCTGTCATGTTTGTTTCTCTGTTAGCCCCAGTGGCTACTCTCCTTCCGTTCAACGCCTATTATGCTACAGTCCGATTAGTAGCAACGAAGATCCGATATAGTGCCGTTTTAACAATGTCTTTATCTTTGTTTTTTGTTGTAACATATTCGATATGTCCTTCTCTTTCCAACGAGCCTTCGTATGTCATGATCGGACCAATAAAAACGGAGATATGACGTAATGCCGTTTTGGTAATGTCTTTGTTTTTGTTTTTTGTGTTAACCTATTCGATATCCCCTCCTACTCTTTCATTTAACGTGTTACACATAGTAATCTGACTAATAACAACAGAGATACGATATAGTGCCATTTTGGCAAAGTCTTTGCATTTGTTTTTTGTCTTAGCATATTCTTTACCACCTCCCCTTTCCCTCGATACCTTGCGCGTTGTTGTACGTTGAGCCATTTAGACGTTACGAGCTTAGTGTTCTTTTGGCAAATCTCCGTCATGTTTTTTTTTCTATGTCTACGTATTTGATGACTTCTCCCCTTTCTATAGATATCTTGCACGTTGTCATACGTTGAGCCGTTTCAAGCTTAGTGTCCTTTTGGCAATGCGCCACCATGTTTTTTCTGTGCCTACGTATTCGTTCCCCCTTACCTTTTTAAGGATACCTCGCACGTCACGATCTGACCAATAACAACAGAGATATGCTTTATTGCCGTTTTGTCATTGTCTTTGAGTTTACCTTTTGTCTTAACATATTCCTTTCCACCTCCCCTTTTCCATCGATACCTTGTACGTTCTTGTACATTGAGCCGTTTGGACGTTACAAACTTAGTGCCGTTATATCAATGCCGCCATCTTTGTTTTTGTGTAAACGTATTCGCTACTCTCTCCTCTTTCCAACGACCCCTTTGTACGTCATGATCGGACCAATAGCAACGAAGATACGTTATAGTGCCGTTTTGGCAATGTATTTGTCTTTGTTTTTTGTGTTAACATATTCGATATGTCCTCCTCGTTCCAACGAGCCCTCGTACGTTATGATCGGACTGATAGAAACGTAGATACAATATAATGTATCTACGATTCATATTACTACTGAATATGCCCTATGTAGAATGTCATGTTTTATGTCAAGCGACAACTTGCGTTGACTGATACATAAATGTCATGTCCTGCGTCGAATGTCACGTCATTCACGTGACATTTCACGTTCTGCGTCGACTGTCAGATAACTGTCACGTCCTGCGTCGAATGTCACACCATTTCACGTTCTGCGTCGACTGTCACATAACTGTCACGTCCTGCGTCGTCGTCACGTTCTCTTAGGCACTGTACGGAAAAGAAGAAGAATTGGCACTTAATATTGAACGTTAACAGAAGCCAAACAGTTGGCTTCTGTCTGTGTGTCTGTGTCACCAACGCTTTTATTTAACACCCCATACGTCAAAATCAGACTACTAGCAACGAAGATACGTTCTAGCGCCCATTTGGCAATGCCGCTATCTTTGTTTTTTGTCTCAACGTATTTCCCGTCTCCTCCCCGTTCCAACGAGCCCTCATACGTCACGATCGGACCAATTGAAACGAAGATATGACGTAATGCCCTTTTGGCATGCTCTGAGCGCACGGCACATACTGCGTTCAAACTTATTTTTCATCCCCTTTCCAACGAACCCTCGTAAGTCACGATCGGACCAATAGAAACGAAGATATGACGTAATGCCCTTTTGGCATGCTCCGATGCGCACGGCACATACTGCGTTCAACCCTATTTTTCATCCCCTTTCCCCTCGTACGTCATCCTACGTTAAGCCGTTTGGCAGTTACGACCGGGGGTTGCAATTTTAGGGGTTGCGATTTAGGGGTTGCGCTCAGAAATACGTAGTATATCTACTAAGTTGATCAACCGCTTAATACGGACATACTGATGTGAATTTTGGACCCTACGACAAGCGGAAGAAAGATAGACGCCACTGAAGTGTTCTGTTGGAGAAGAATATTACGAATTCCGTGGGCCGACCACAGCACAAATAATTCAATTTTAAATGAACTAAAGGTCAACAAACGGCTCTTCAGCAAAGTCGATCTGCAACAATTAAAATACTTTAGACATGTTATAAGAGCACACACAGAAAACATCGAAAGACTTATTATCCAAGGAAAGGTAGAAGGTCAAAGATTACGAGGAAGATTCCCGACAAGATGGATCGAAAAAATTACAGAAATATGCAAAAGACCTACGCATGAGTTAAAAGAAATAACCAGAGACAGAGATCCTCCGGGGATCAGGACTGAAGAGAGAGAGAAAGAGAAACTGAAGATGATTTGAAATTTAAAATAAAATACAGAATGTTGTTTCAATAAAAAAAACATATATCTTTGATACGGTACAGTATTATGAAATACCTTGTATATTTTAAAATTAAAAATTTTAACCTAATTTTAAAATATTTGCAGGTACTCCTATTTTTTAAATAACTTTTTTGGCATCTACTATAGTATTAGATACAAAAGTTGTCACAAAAGTTGATCACCCGGTATAATACAAGTAAATTTTTTTTGTTATTTGAATTATGATAAAAGTACACTGACATTTTTCTTGTAACACTCTCACAAATTGTAATTATTAATGTCACGTTACTTTTGCACCAACTTTCTTACAATATATTACACTTATTATTAATTGACAAATTCTCTTATTAGAATAAATCTAATAAATAAACTTTAATCTTACCTTAAAGACAGTACCTACATAGTAAGTTTTACTGCCCCAGGAAAACCAATTCGGAGATTTTTTAATTGTTTGACGCACAGAATAAACGAATTCACTTCCATGATGTCCTTCTAGACGACAGAAAAAAATGTTTAATACGGAAAAGAATAGAAAAATCTTAATATACATTCTTGTTAAATGACTAGTTTTGCAAACTTTAGAGGACAAACCACTGTATTTGTTTGTTGTGTTCTTGTGCTCGCAACAGGCTCGCAAGAACTGATCTTCAACCGCCAAGAGTACTGTTGTTCTGTTCTATGACGCCGGACCTAAATTCGCCAAGTAAACCTGTTATTAGGTTTATTTTATTTCCTGTTATTAGGTAATCCAAAACTTGATTTAACTGTTTATTTTTGGATTTATTAAGATCAGAATTAGCTTATTGGCAACATCTGAATAATAACTAGATTTTGTTTGGGTTAAGATAAAATACGCAGTTATAAAGAACTAATCTTCTAGTATAGAGCGTCCCAGAAATAAAAGAATGATACAAAAAAGTTTCTAATTAATACGCCAAAAACTCTTGTTTTTTCAAGATTTTGTAAGATTTATCAGAAGATTTATATGCGATATCAACGCATATTGTTTAATGTTTAAAATATAAGGTAGTCCAACTTTCTACCTAAAATATCTTTAATGGAAGACGTCTTTGTTTTCGAGGGTGAATCTTTTGATCTTAATTTGAAATCGATTTTTTTTCACACTATCAAAAACTTTTAAAACCTGTAAAAGTCTTCTTCTTGTAGGGCATTTCCTTTTCGGATATTGACGACCATACTGCTGCTCTGAAATGAAAAGATTTTTGGTTGTTGTGTTGAACCATGTACGTAGATATTTTAGCCAGGAAATCCTTCGCCTTCCTAATTCTAGTTTTTCTTCTACTTTTCCATGTAGAATTAACTGCAGCAACCCATATCTTTCGCTGTTCTTCATGATGTGACAACTCTTTTTCTTTATACACTCTTAATAAAATGTCCGGGTTAGTAACGTAGGCGGTCATATCTTCAGGATTCGACTGCAAAGCCACATTTCAAAAGCCTCAATTTTCTTGCAGGTAGCGTCTGTGAGAATCCATGACTCAACTCCATACAACAGTATAGGAAATATATGTATAACATCGTAATAACCTGATTTTTAGAGGTGCTGATAAATCAAGGCATTTAAATATGTTTAGTTTTTAGCAATGTATATTTATGACTAATTCTATACAAACTATGTTTGTCAGAAAGAAAATAAAGAATTTAATTTAAATAGCTTAGCCTTTTTTTGAAATGCAGATCTTGTTTTCCCTATCCTACATTTTATTTCTAAGGAATGTTTTCAATTTTCATTGACGTTTGTACCAAGGTAGCTTTATGTTTTTACTCTTTCTATTAGTTGATCATTCATACGATTCCTTCAATTTGCTGTTCCTTCTTAGAGATCATTTTGTGTTCTTAATGTTCAGTGAAAGTCTATAATTCTGACTCATTTCTGTGATTCTATTCATTAACTCCTGGAGGGCTTCATAACTGTCAGCGAATACCACCCTGTCATCCGCGTATCTGATGTTATTGATACATTCTCCGTTAATTCGAATTCCGGCTTCAACATCCTCTCTAATTCTTCTTGAAAGATTTCCTCAGAGTATATTTTGAACAGCAAGGGTGATAGTATACATCCCTGTTGGACCCCACGTTTGATTTTAACATTATCAGATTCTCCTGCCTCTGTACGGATAGACAATGTTAGATTCCAGTAAAGATTGCTAATTCTTACATCTTCTTCTTCTTCATGTACCATGTCCTTTCAGAACGTTGGTCACCATCATAGCTATCTTAATTTTATTCTCTGCCGCCCTAAATAGCATGCTTATATAAACACCATACCAATCTCGCAAGTTCTTCAACCATGAGGTTCTTCTTCGTCCTGGACTGCGTTTTACCTGCTATTTTTACTTGTATGATATTTTGTAGCAACCTGTATTTGTTACATCTCATTACATGTCCGAAATACTCCAGCTTTCTCTGCTTGATGCTTTTTATGATCTCAGTATTCTTGCTGAGACGTTCTAGTATTGTGGAGTTTCGAATCTTCTCCACCCAGGAAACTTTTAATATTCTTTTATAGCACCACATTTCGAAAGCCTCAAGGCGATTTAGATCGATTTTATTCACAGTCCAGGACTCGACACCATAAAGTAAGACCGAGAACACGTAGCAGCGGAGTAGGCGCATCCTCAATGCCAATTTTAGGTCTTTGTTACATAACACCTTGGACATCCTTCTAAAAGCCGCTCTAGCCTGCTCTTTTACAATTTATTTGCTGTCCAAGGTAAACGATTTTATCAACTTGCTCAAGTTTGGTATTATTTACATATATAGACGGTTTTATATGCTGTTGTTTACTTATTACGAGTATTTTGGTTTTCCTTATGTTCAGATTCAGACCTGCCTCTTTACATTTCTCAACGACACTATCAAGTAGTGTTTGCAGATCTTCTTGACTAGAAGCTAGGAGTACTGTATCGCCCGCATATCGCAAATTATTGATGACTTCACCGTTCACAAGTATTCCTTCTTGTTTTTCAGAAAGTACTTTTCTGAAAATTCTTTCGGAGTAAACGTTAAAAAGCAGGGGTGACAAGAGGCATCCCTGCATCCTCTTTTAATATTAAGAGCCTGTGATTCCACACCATCTAGTAAAACTGATGTTGTTTGATTCCAATATAAATTTGCAATTATTCGAACATCTTTGTCCTCTAAGCCAATGTCTTTTAGAGCTTCGATCAATATAGAGTGCTTAACACGATCAAATGCCTTTTGGAAGTCAATAAAACAACAGTATATGTCTACAGATATATCTCGACATTTTTGAGCAAGTACGTTCATTCCAAACAGTGCATCTCTCGTTCCAAACACTTTACGGAAACCAAACTGTGTGTCATCCAGGCATTCCTCACATTTATTGTAGATACGACCATGTATTTCCTTCAGAAAAATTTTCAATAAGTGGTTTAACAAACTGATGGTTCCATAATCAGCACAGGTTTTTGCTGTTGTCTTCTTAGGTAGAGCTATAAACAGTGAATTAGACCAACCACTAGGTACTTGTCCGCTGGTATAAATGGTATTGAAAAACAAAGTCATAGCCTCTAAAACATTGCTATCATCTATAAGCTTGTATATTTCAGTTGGAATTTCATCAGGATCAGTCGCTCTGCCATCTTTTGATGATTGTGTGGCTTTTATAACCTCAGAGCGTATTATTAGCGGTCCGTCGCAGTTAGTAATATCGGGAGGTGAACTACTCCTATCGTCTTCGAATAGGTTTGTGACGTAATTTTCCCATTCTTTAAGTTTGTCCTCTACTTCAAATATTACTTTACCATGTTCATCCTTTAGCAATGCAGTTTGCTTCTTATTGAAGATACCAGCCGCTTCTTTCACTTTTTTATACATGTTAAACGTGTCGTATCTGTTTTCAAGTTCTTCCATGTTATGACACTGTTTGGCTAGATGTTGACTCTTTGCTTCTCGTATTTTACGTCAAATTTCTTTTTGTATGCTGTTATAAAGTGTTTCGTTGTTTTTCGCTAGTCGCCGTTGTTCCATCAAATCCAATATGGCATATGAATAAAAATCCAGTATGGCATATGAAATATGAATAAAAAACACAAGAATTTAATGCTTTACATTAAAAACGATCGCACGTCACGGAAAATGACTCCAAGAAGACGGTTTTGAATGTAGTTTATAACAGAAGTTTGGTTCTTCTAAAAAACGTACTAGTGTAATTTAAAAAAAAAATTTTAAACGTTTTAGATCGTTTGTTATGTGAAAGTTTAAATTTGTGACGGTTATTTTTGCCTATCACATAGGGTATTACTATAGGGGGTTGAAAATTGGGGACAGAAATTATGGAGCTAGAGATAGGGTAAGCAAAACAAACCGTAACTTTTGCGAACGGCTGCGCTTGGTTTGTTTGGAGAGCTGGGTCGTAGATAAGTGAATAACAAGGGGACTGGAATGGGGTAACTACAAAAAGTGAAATAAAAGGGGTACTTATATGTGTGTCCTGGACAAACACAATACAAGAAGGTTCCCAAGCTATTTAAAATGGACGCCGCTTACAAGAATCTTCCTGCTGAATGGAAAGATAGGCTTTTCTTTCCTAAAAAAATACAACAAGGAACTTTTTAAAAGGAAATAATAACTTCAAACAGTTACAAATATAAATAATAATAATAAAATACAAAAACGACTTACAATGTTGCTATCGGTTTACAAATCTAGATGTTGAGGACACTATAAGGAACTTAAATTATTAATGGGCGACATTTTGTAGCAGAAATAAATTATTACAAATGAAAAATATCTTTTTAAATGGAAATATCCATAGAGATTAACCTTTTTTAAAAACAAAGCAAAACTTATTCTAAATTTATGGTTAGGAATGTACCAAATGTCAAGAAAATAAAGCTAGCTGTCATATGTCAATATTAAATTTTAAAACTTTATGAGAATAATTAATATGACAGTTAGCCACTCCCTAATATTTATAATCTTACTTATTACATTTTCTTAACTTTTCATGAAAGCAATTATTGATGGAAAATGTCTATTTTTATTTTTAAAAAATTTAACAAAGAAAACTACCTGGTTTTTACTAAATGCTGAAATTTCCTTTAAAAGTTCTGGGGTTGGAACTGGACCCAAAATTCACAGCAACATAAACAAATGTATCTCACAAACTGCGAAAATAGTCTGGAATGACCGGGGACACCAAAATGAGGATGGAAGCTGGGCACTGTAAGGCAATCTTCAAAACTTGGCTTTTAGAACACTCAACCCTTTGCTTAGAACCATGTGGGTATCTTTTAAGTTGTTTATAACGCTGTCTTACAAATCCTTCAGATGAGACACAGCACGGAAACAAAACAGTGATTACTCTGACAAAAATTGACACATTACATTCAAGTATAATTCACTTTTCTACTAATAAATTTGCCGGTTTCTTCAGGCGACCCACGCCGCGTCTTGTCTCTTCAAAATATTTTTCCAACGTTAACTTGAACTCCACATTTAACTGCTACAATACACTATATTTTCCACCACTTCGATGATCTATTTCAGAGTGATAATCTTTAAAAATCATTCGCCCAACTCGGTACAAACAAAGCATAAACCGAAATATTTCTGTTTATTTGATGCGCAAAATATTCTAGCGCCAAATGTTGGGTGCTTCTCTGAGAGACCGAATCCCAAACAAAGAAATACGTTGTAGAACAAAAACAACAGAAGCTATCGAAAAAATCGCGTCGTTAAACTGGAATTGGGCAGGGCACGTCGCCAGATTATCAGACAACCGATGAACAAAACGTATTTTAGAGTGTAGACCAAGGCAAGAAGCAATATGGAGCAGAGGACGCCCACTAACTAGATAAACTGACGACCTGACGCGTGTTAGAAATAACTGGATGCAAGCCGCACAAGATAGAGACAGATGAAAAGAGCTAAGGGAGACCTATGTTTAGCAATGGACGCATACAGGTTGATGATCATTAGACTTCGGCAAATATGCAAATAAAAATGTAGAAAATATGCGCATAAATATGCACGTGTTTACCCGAAAATATGCAAATATTTTACAAAATATGCATACAAATAAATAAAAAAATCGTAAAATAGTAACAATTTTATTAAAAAAAAAAAGTGTACATAACTAAATATTTCCTACTATTCATTAAGATTTACATTTATTTTAAGTAACTACATCATTTTTAAGTGTGAATAAACTTATTTAGAATTATGGTAACAATAAATGACCAAGTGGTGTTCAAACTTTTCTAACAAAAACTTGTGGCTTCTGTCTGAGTACATATATTTATATATGGAAAAACTTCGTTCAACATCAACTGATGTAACGGGAGCATTTTTCAAACTAACCAAAACATTTGGTTCTAAATTAATTGTTTCCGAAATATTTCCAGCTAGAACACTGACTACTTCAGAAAGAATATGGTAACCTTTATTTTTTTCCATAGTAGCTTCAAATTTTTTTAAAATATCTTTTCCAATATTACCTCTAACGTTCCGACAACATGACGCAAATTCTTTTATTAATGCTGTACTTTCGAACAATGACAGTTTTGGTGATTCTAACTGAGTAATTGTTTTTTGAACAAAACTAAAATTTGATTTTATAAATGAAAGTTCTTGTTGAAGCAAGTTACTCTGAAAAGTTTGTTTAGAATCCAAAAGAGATTGGGAACTTTCATCTGTTAACGTATCAATTATGTTCTTTATTTTAACAAAATGATCTGCATAAAAATTAGCTGCTTCTAACCATGTTCCCCATCGCGTTAAAATAGATTGTGGTGGAAGAGGAATGTTAGGTAGCATTTCTTTATAAAGTTGAATTCTTATAGGAGATTTAAGAAATACTTTTTTGACACTGGATATCATGGTATTTACAAGAGGAAACTTTTTTCGTATTTCCTCTGCAACTCTGTTTAATCCATGCGCTACACAAGTAACATGTATTAAACCTGGGAAAAATATTTTTAAATTTTGTCCTGCTTTCACCATATAAGGAGCAGCATCCGATAAAATAAGCAGTAATTTATTAGAAGGAATAGTTGTCGGAAGAAAAAAAGTTGCTAATGTTTCTTGTATAAAACGCGAAATTGCTAAATATACTTTCCTGAGGAATCAGTGGTTTCCTCTACAGATATGTAAAAATAATTATCTGCAATTTCTTTCTTAATATTAATTAACACCGACGAGTATAGCCCGTTCACATTATTTCTTCTTAGAGACCGATCACTTGGAACATTAAGTTTGCAATATTTTTTTAGAAACGAACTAAAATTTACATTTGCTAATTTTGAAAGCGGTATGTTTGCAGACACTAATGCGCGACACAAGTCTTCATTAAAAGTTTCTTGCTCATCTAATTTTTTTGAAGTAGATTGGAAACATTTAGCCATTGAAGTTTGATGTTTTCCTCCTATTTTTCCTTTTTTTTTGCAATGTGTGAAGCAGTTCTCACATGTTGGTCTATCTGAAATTTCTTCTCACATGCTATCTATAAATAAAAATAAAAACCTTTATTTTAACCCAACCTTTAAAATATAAAAATATACAAGGTGTTTTTGGTTAATCAAATAACTGGTTTGGAAAAAAAACACTCGCTAAGTGTTTTAAATGTAGTATTAATCCACAAATTAGTTTTTGTTACTAACCATTAGTACATCATATAACGTATTTTAAAATTCAACAAAAGTTTTTTTTTGTTAATTCAATTACAATAAAAATAATTGTGTTTTAGAATAGCTGACTTCATAAAAAAAAGTAAAGGTGAAAAATTTTTCTAAATACACACCATTGTATTGTACCATGGACAATTTTTTCTCACTAAAGGAAGCTATTTTTCATTTAAAAACAACCTACGAGTACTAAATTTCAAGTAAATACGTTTATTGGTTTTAAAGTTATTGTTGTTATTAACTAAAAGAATTTAATTTTAACACCCTGTATCTCGAAAAGTAAATAAGTTTGACCCCTCATTAACTATATCGTTTTGTTCAATTTTTCGAGAAGTATCTACAGTCAAACGTTGTAAGTGTCATTTGGAAACACCCTGTATGTATGAAATATTAGATATTTAATAGAAAATATTAGATACTTACAATTTTGCCACAGACTGAACAGTAGATTTTTCCCATATCCATAGACAGCTCTTTATAAGGTTTAATCCAAGTTGAAGCACTGGTTGTTTTAGGCATTATAAAATCACAATCTTCCTTTTTGTTACGCACAACGAGTGTTTACGCTTTGAATATCAAAACAAAAATGATTTACAAATCTGAGCATCAAATTAGAAATGTTTAGGTACCTAATTCAATAAACTGGGAGATTTTGAAAAATCCCTAAATTAGGAACAAAACTATTAGCCGTTTACCTGCTGTTAAGATACAATAAATTGTAGATAGATTTGGGGATTAGATCATAAAATGCAAATGAGCGAACCCTTAGCGATTATCCAATAACTGAATGCCTCAGTGACCGAGACTTTCTAAGAATGTTGAGGGCTACTTAAATTGATCTTCTTTGAAATTGTAAATGTTTTGTACCTGTAGAGATTACGTACTTAGATCATTTCTTGATTAAAATTACTACAAAATTTTATACAAGAATTGAAATAAATTGGTATGTTTAAAAATTTTCAAATACAGTATAAAAATCTGAACTTTTATGCACTTTATGCAAACTTTTATACAAATATGACAAAATATGAAATATTTGCATAAAATATGCACAATATGCAAAATATGCAATATGCATATTTGCCGAAGTCTAATGATCATGATGATGATGATGACTCTTATGCCATCTACCCATTTTTTCCCATGCTTCTTCTCGTCCTTCTTGGTCTCTATTCTAGTATTCTTCATGTCCACCTGTTAGACGAATCACTGTGGAGAAAAACAGGTCAATACTTCTAAATTTTTTATAACTGAACCGCTTTAGTGAAAAATTTGGAATAAGGCTTATCTTATTCCCCTTTCCAATAAAGTTTTTTTTATTAGGGATATAAAATCCACATCAACTACACAGGGTTATTAGTAGAGTAACGTACACAAGAGTTCAATTTATTTACATTTAATAGATGTATATAAACATAAATCTTTTAAATAATTTAATACATGTTCGGTGTTTAGAGTTAAGGGGATTTTAATGTCATCTGATATTCCATATTTTCTTCTTCTTTCTTCGTAGTACTGGCAATAACAGAATATGGTTCAACGTTAATGGGAGAGCACTTTCACCGCTTAATAAATACAGTTTTACTCCCCAGATGTATTGCTTTATAGATAATCTCCCTTTCAAGGGCATGATTTGTTCGTATATGTAAACATTTGTTTCTATCACATACACGCCATACACGCTACGATAAATCGTTATGATTTAACAGTGCTGTTAAAGCTGTACAGTTCTCTTCTTATCAATAATCAACAGTTTTCATGTGTAATTTTCATTATTCGTGATGGCTTCGACTGACGACATGCTAGCGATCGTGGGATTAATATTTGCCCTGAAAAAGATAAAACAGCGGAAAAATCATAGCATCTGGTGTAAAGAAAAGGCTGATGATCTTGATCTTGACTGATGAAAGAAGAAGTTTATTGTTATGTGAATTTGTTCAAGGAATTAAAAATGTTTCCAAAAGATTGGCATAATTTTTCAAGAATGGATAATGATACTTACATCTGCTGTCTATGGTAGCGCTAATTATCAAAAAAAAAAAGAAAGACACAGCGGAAAAATCGTAGCATCTGGTGTAAAGATTGGTTAATGAAAGAAGAAGTTTATTCTCATGTGAATTTGTTGAAAACATTAAAAAGGTTTCCAAAAGATTGGCATAATTTTTCAAGAATTGATACTGATACTTACTTACATCTGCTCTCTATGGTAGCGCCAATTATTGAAAAGAAATATACTGTTTCTTATAGGCCAAAAAATTGTTTATAATTTTAAAACATTCCTGAGACCGTCTAAATAATCCGATTTTAATTCAGATTATTTAGACGGCCAATAAAATTATAAAAAACTATCAAAAATTATAAAAAATTATTAAAAATTATAAAAAATTATAAAAAAATGTAAAACATATTAAAATTAAATAAAATTACATAAAAATAACTAAAATTAAATAAAATCAAATAAAATTAAGTAAAATTAAATAAAATTATATAAAATTAAATACAAATTAATAAAAATAAATAAAATTAAGTAAAATTAAATAAAATTAAATACAAATTAATAAAAATAAATAAAATTAATTAAAATTAAATAAAATTAAATAAAATTAAGTCAAATAAAATTAAATTACAAAAAAATAACTAAAATTATACAAAATATATAAAATTTTAAAAAATTTAATAAAATCAAATCAAATTTGGGTAAACTGGTCCATTTTCAAAAGTTTATATAGCACCTTGATTAAGCGTTTGTAAATTATAGTAAGGATACCTATGCATGGGTATTGATGTAAGGAAGCAAACTAATAATAATTTCAAGTAATCCTTTATTTATAATAAATACTATTCAACAAGTCCCACTATGGACCACTCCTCCCACTATTTACCACTATATGGTCCACTGTGGGAATCATTGTGGTCCACAGTGGGATTTTTAATAAAAAACACTTTTATTCTATTTTAAATTGGAAACAAGTCACAGGGAACATTTACTGGCGAGCAGTCCTAGCTGTACTTCCACTAATGACAGAAGGGGTCAGCTTTAGTAAAATATCTTCCGCTCCTACGGTATCTGCATCGGGTTTGTCGGAGAAAACAAATTTGCCGGCCACAATTCTCTTCATGAAAGAGATATATTTATCTTCACTTATCTGACCGACATAACGTTTATTAGTTTTTTTTGTCATATATCTTACTATAGCATAGTCCTGATTTTGAATAGACAAATCTTGATTTTCTAATGTGAAGCTTTTTAAATCGCTAGAATCGTTGCAAATCTCTTCACTAACATCACTATTCGAACTAATGTCGTTATTAAAAATTTGACATATACATACCTTTTTTAGCTTTCTGCTTTTCTCTTCTGAAAGTGTTATTTATCCAATCTTTCTTTATGCTGTTACTCTATGGCATCTTGTATGAGGGTATCTGTTATTATTGCTGACTGTAGCTTCTTTCTGCTTTCCTAAGGTTTATTAAATAAAATTAAATAAAATACAATAAAATTAATCAAAATTATATATGTTAGAATATCCAACATAAAAAGTGGATGTTGTCCCATAGTTGTTCTATATGAAGTGACATTGTTGACAGTTCAATGAGTAATGTCAGTCAAGTTTTGTATTGTTCTGTATGTAAGAAGGAATAAAGTATAATTGTTGATGGCCAGACGTTTATTGGTGCATATTTCCTAAAGTACATATTTCCTTCTCTCTTGATGTCTACAAACTAGAAGGAGGATTTCACCTAGCTTAAATTATAACAGGTTTTGGGCCCAGTGTGTAAACGTGTAAACTGTGAACAGGTTAGGTTCGTACTTCATTCAGTTTTGTTTGTTGTTATTGTCGGTGAATAAAATATGGCGACCAGCAATAAGGATTATAAAATTCAAGTTGACAAACTCGAGGGTCCTGAAGACTGGGCAAAGTGGAAATGGCACGTTTCGATGTTATTACGTTCGTATGCACTTAAAGACATTGTAAATGGTATGTGTAAGTGTCCTGAGGTTAGTGAAGATTCAAGTTCAGCGGAAATACAGAAGCATCAGCAATGGTTAAAAGACGATGCGAAAGCGGCAAGTTTGTTAGCAGGTACGCTAGGAAAAACTGTTGCCGAGTTCGTGTTTACGTGTACTTACGCTAGTGAAATATGGGACAAATTGCGTGCGAGATTTGAACGTAGCAGTACGCAATGGTTAAACATGTTAATTGAAGCCTTTTTTAGAATCCAACGTGATAAAAGAGAAGATATTAGTACACATGTTGCGAAGTGGCAGAAACTGTTTGTAAATTTGAATGATGAACTGCAGAAGCATGATGAAAATGTTTTATCCGAAAGAATGTTAAAATGGTCGGATCTTATCAACTTTGGGTAAGGACTTTGATAATTTCAAAGATTTGTGGGACACGATACCATCAAAGAATCAAACTTTGAATTTACTGATTGAGAAATTGTGTACCATTGAATTACGTGACCAAAGTACTGTACAATCTTTTGCGTTTGTTGCACGCAATAGCCCGACAGAAAAATATAATGAGAACCAAAGTATGAAGTCAAAAAAAATGTACATCGTGCAAAAGAAAAATTTCCATGTCATAAATGCAAGAAATTAGGCCATTGGGCGAAAGAGTGTCCGTTGAAAAAATCAGCTGAAAATTTAGGTAAGAATAAAAGTAATGATACTGTTTTTTTGTCTGTTGTTTTAAGTGCCTCATCTAACAATTGTATTGAAGCTGTAAAATGGTATTGTGACAGTGGAGCCACAAATCATATCACTACAGATAAGCAATATTTCTCATCTTATACAGAATTTGCTGAATCAGAAAGTATATTACTTAGTAAGAAGGATGTATGTATGTTAGCCCATGCACAAAGAACAGTGAAAATTCAAACGCATCTGAATAATAAATGGAAAGGTGCTGACTTGAAGAATGTTTTTTATGTTCCTGAAGCAAGTGTTCATTTGTTTTCTGTGAAAACTGCTACACAAAGGGGTTTTATTACAGTACTTGATGAAAAAAATGTAAATATATATGATAAAAACACTTGCGAATCTGTAATGACTGGGTACTTTAGTAATGGCCTGTATGCACTTGATATACGTGTTATGAAACCGACAAATCTCGTTCAAGTAAACTAAGCAGAGTCAACAGATATGTTGCAAGTGTACCATAAGAGATTTGGTCATTAGCATAAGCAACATGTAAATAAGGTATTGAAGAAAATGAATATAGACATTGATGGGTGCAAAGAAAGCTTTTGCGATGGATGTGCAATTGGAAAAATGCATAAATTGCCATTCACATATAGGATCAATCGACCACAAGTCACTGGTGAGCAGATCCATGCAGATTTGAATGGGTCCATGTCTATAGAATCACTGGGAAAAGCACGTTATTACGTATGTTTTAAAGATGACTTTAGTAAGTTTCGGAAAGTTTTCTTTCTGAAACACAAAAGTGAGATATGTACTTTTTTAGAACAATTTTTAAATGAAGCTAGTACAAATGGCAATGTAGTAAAGCAACTGAGATGCGATGGAGGGAGAGAGTTTGACAATAGAAAGGTATCTGAACTTCTTACGAAGAGAGGTATAGAGCATTGTATCACTCAACTTTATACACGTCAGCAGCTGAAAGGAAAAACCGCACCATTGTAGAGTGTGCATGTTCCATGTTAAACACATGTAAGTTGTCCAAACAATTGTGGGCAGAAGCATGCAATACTGCAGTGTACATTCTGAATTGCACAGGAAAGTCATCAATTGAAAGTAAAAGTCCCTATGAATTGTGGTATGGAAAGCCAATTGGAAGTTTGAAACATTTAAGAATATTTGGCACTGAATGTTATGTTCACGTTAACAAGAATATTCGCAGTAAATTTGATGATAAGGCGATACATGGTTATTTAGTTGGTTATGTGAATAACAGGGATGGTTTTAGGATATGGATTCCATCAGAAAGAAGAATCGTATCGAGCCACGATGTACGATTTAAACCTGAGGTTATATGCAATTTGCGAATTGTTGAAGTCAAAGCCAAATCAGTGAACCAACATCAGTCGGAATATTTTAGTGTGAATGAAAACTCCGAAGAAGTATAAAGTGGTATCGGTGAAATTGTGGAATCTGAGAATATAAAAAGTGTAGAAGAAAGTGCGAGTGAAAATCAAGAAGTGAATAGAGAAGAAAGAAATAGTGATAGTGTTCAAGAATCTAAGCGTTACCCTACACGTGTTAGAAATAAACCAAAATTATATAATGATTTTTTGTTAGATAAAGATCTAGAAAATGTACCTGATCTTGCTATGTCTACTATGTCAAATGAATTTGAGCCTACACGTCTTTCGGAGGCACTGTCAAGTAGTCACAGCCATGAATGGAAATTAGACATTCAGAATGAATTGACAGCTCTCAGAATGAATAATACTTGGGAATTAGTTAATAAACCTGCAAATACAAGTATTGTTCAAAATAGATGGGTGTTTAAAATAAATAAAAATGAAAAGGGTGAAATAGTAAGGTACAGGGCAAGATTGGTGGCAAAGGGTTTTACACAGAAATATGGAGTTGACTATTCAGAAACGTATTCTCCAGTCATTCGTTTTAATAATTTTAGGCTTTTGTTAGCGATGGCTATTGAATTAAATCTAGATACAGTTTATTTAGATGTGGAGACTGCATTCCTGAATGGTGAGATTGATGAAACCATATAAATGGCTCAACCTTAAGGTTTTGATGAACCAGACTTGGGGAAAATAAAGTCTGTCTGGTCAGGAGAGCTATATATGGTCTTAAACAGTCTTCGAGACTGTGACATAAAAGGGCATACCAAATTTTGTTAAAGTTGAATTTTAAACAATGTGAAATTGAACCATGTATTTTTGTTAAAAATAGTGAGAATTCAATCCTTATTGTAGCACTCTATGTAGATGATTTTTTTGTTTTTTACAATAATCATGATGAGGTTAAAGTTTTGAAAAATGAATTAGATAAAAACTTTCATATTAAGGATTTGGGTCCAATTACACATTGTTTGGGTATGAAGGTAGAGAGAAGTGGGTCAGAGTTTGAATTGAAATTAAGTCAAGAACAGTATATTGATAAAATACTTGAACGATTTGAAATGACTAATTGTAGCATTGTAAATACTCCTTTAGAACCGAATGTTAAGCTTTCTAATGAAGGAACTTTGTATGAATGTCCTTATCAAGAATTGATTGGTTCGATGATATATTTAGCGGTTTGTTCAAGACCTGACATAGCTTTCTCTGTCACTTATCTTAGCCAGTTTAATAAGATTCATACGAAAGAACATTGGTTAGAACATCATTATAAATATAATGATGAGTAATTTCCATATTATATTTAATAAATTTTGAAAATTACTAAAATAATTACTTAAACAAAATTTTGAAAGAAAAAAATTAGGGTTTTTTAAATTTTTAAAAACTTAAATGTGTAGTGTTATTATAAAAAAAAGTGGCCTGCGTAGCGCAAGCGGTAGGATGCTTGACTCGCAAGCCGGTGGTCCGGGGTTCGAATCCCACCGCCGGCAAGAACATCTAGACATTTTAAAAATGTCTATAGGCCCCAGGTCGACTCAGCCTGAATAAAAATGAGTACCTTGGGTAAAACCAGGGGTAATAATAGACGGTTGAAGCGTAGCACTGGCCATGTTACCTTCCTTGTATACCGTAGGCCCTAGATATAGCAGACTACCCTGCTATACTCCCAAAGCCGCGACAGCGGTATAAAACGGGAGACTATTATTATTATAAAAGACATAAAATGGCATTAATTTACATATATATATATATATATATATATATATATATATATATATAACAATAACACGATATAAGAAGTATTCCTTTCTGTCGGCATTCCCTGTGTGGTTCGAGCCTCTTTTAAAAAGTACCACGCTCCTTTTTTAAGCAACCTGGCATTTAGTAAATTTATTAATCATTTTCTAATCATTTACAAATATTAATAAACACGAAGACCTTCAATAAAACTGTTAATGACTTTGAATAAAAAAGTTGTTAAGAAAACATAACAGTAAATTCTACGATGATCAATTGATTTAGTGTTGTTTTTGTATTTTATGCCCATTAATAAAATATGTGTGAGTGTTTATATGTTCACTAAAAGTAAAAGTTCA
Organism: Diabrotica undecimpunctata; assembly: GCF_040954645.1. Taxonomy (NCBI): domain Eukaryota; kingdom Metazoa; phylum Arthropoda; class Insecta; order Coleoptera; family Chrysomelidae; genus Diabrotica; species Diabrotica undecimpunctata. The sequence continues at coordinate 36,971,011 of NC_092810.1, forward strand.
CTTCATGTAATCGGCAAGTTCAGAATTGGATTTTCATAATTATGTAAATTAGTATATTTCAAATATAAGTAATTCCAATGAAAAGAAACCTTTCATTGAAATAACAGCAGGGTAAATCTCTCTACCTGCCTTTTTGATAATTAATTGTTGTAACAAACAAAAAATGTCATTAAAAAAAATTATAGTTTGTCATTAAATATCATAGAAAGTTTCTTTGTCTCGTATGTTTTGTACAAAATTATGGAATTTGAAAGTAAGTGTTTGTTTGTGATTAAAAGTATACACTTCAAAGTTAAATATAAGTCTCATACCATATTATATTAAGATTAATTTTTTATAGTCACTGCAACAGTGTGAACGATACGCTACTGAATGCTAAGCTAGCAAGTCAATGAGCAATTTATCTCTCTCTATATTATGACAACGTTGATCTACTATTCCTTTCTACCGGTCCTAGAATGCGATGTTGTCATGTATGACTTTTACAAAGAATATAATCGTACTTTAGATGTTTTCTATATATAAGTATTGTATATAAATATAATATTATACATAAATATTGATGTTACTAAATACATTTTATTATATACCTTAACAAATACAAAACGATCATTAATATGATAATTTTGCTGCATGTCAATGATTAAATGATAAATTGCTAGAATATCTATCATCACAAACTGGCAACGATGTTGTTGGTTTATCGCATTCACAGTTCGGAGAATTTACTGCCTACAAATTTGATTCTCAAGTATAGAAAGGTCACCAATAGAGACACTGCGGACGGCAGCCAGATGGTTGGTGGAGAGCGAGTGGTGGGTACGAAACTGGAACCGGGAATGGGTCCAACGGACGAAATAAGTAAAGGTAGAACAGGATAAGAGATATTAGAAAATATATAGAAATAAACAAAAAGATAGACGGGTAAAATTACCAAAAATAAGATAAGATAGAAACAGGTCGCCACTTAACTTTTTGGGTTCAAGGAGAAAATTAAGAAACCGAACAGAAAAGAAGTAAGGAAAGATATTTAGGTTCTGAGACCAAATCCAAGGAAAGATATCAATAGTTAATTATTAAATAAATTTGGTCAACACACTATATTAAGAAATAATAAATATATTAGGACTCCGTCCACCTACTTACCTATGAAACTTACTCAGCCTGATCTTTCTTCTGGTCGAAGGTATAATAATTACTTAATATACTAAACAAACATTCAGAGGTATTGTTATATCAGGAAACTTATTAGGAGTGGAGAAATAAAATTCATTGATAAAACAAAACAATATATTCAACACCACTACGATATAGGCAGCGGAATGTACACACATGTAAAAAAAATGCACCATCAATTATTAAATGGTGGTATACATATAACAATAAACAGTATTATAATTAGGAAATACCTTTACAAATAAAATAATATAATAAAATCATCCACAGTTTAAATTATCAGCGAAGAGAGCCTGATAGTATTTAAAAATATTCAACTAAAGTTAATTAAAGAAATCTCTCTTTGCTGTTTATGGGCTTATCTCGAGATAACGGGACCAAAGATCGCCCTGCCAGAAGTGCTTTTCTTCCTCTCTAAATTTACAAGCTTCCCAAAAATAAGGTGTGATATCCCCCACTTAAAAATGACAGGCCAGCCTGTATGTATTTCTAAGAAGATAAAAGGTTCAAACGAATATCGAAAATAACGGGACCCTTCTAGTTAGGACGTGATGAAAGATAAATCCTTTTGGATTAGGTTCTCTCAGAAAAATACTACAACGTGCTTTCGACGATGTTTATCAAATTTATCAAACAGAAATCGCCTGAAACCGGAAAGAATTGAGCGAGGATTAACCAAACCGGCGTCTTTAATAAGTCGGACCTTCCGTGTTTTGAGATAGTTGGTATATTCTAATGAAATTTTCAAATGGTAAACACGACCACCCGCGTATATATTATTTGCAAATACGGCCATCGGCTTCTCAGCAACAGGGCTAAAAGGATTAAAAATTATATAATATAACTATGAATATAACATAACATGTTATATATATATATATATAATAATAATATAATATAACACAACTATGGGAAGTCCTGGGCACATCAAACATACATCAAACATTGGTTAGTGCTCTCAAAGATCTATATTATGGTTCAAACTCCCAAATGAAATTCGGAAACCTCTTAGCTGAAAAATTTGCAGTTACTAAGGGTCTCAGACAAGGATGTTGTATCTCTCCGACTCTATTTAAGATTTATATCTCTGCAGCTCTGAAACAATGGAAAAGGAAAGTCAAAGGAATGGGTATACAATTGAACGATCAGGATTACATATATACTTTACAGTTTGCAGATGATCAGGTGGTGATCTCAAATGACAAAGATGACATGGAATACATGCTTAGAAAATTAATTGAAGAATACCAGAAATTGGGATTAAATATCAATTTAGAAAAGACAATATACCTCTCAATTGGAGCTGAAGCAGAACAACTCGATATCGATGACAATCAAAAAATAAATCCATGCAACGAATATAAATACCTGGGCGTCATCTTCGACCGTAGTGGAAAAGACGAACGAGAAATAGAACATCGATTTGTACAAGCACGAAGAGCTATAGCATGTTTGAACGGAGTTCTATGGACTAAAGAAATATCAAAGAAAAGAAAATGGAACATCTATGAGACAATGGTTAAAACTAGCCTACTTTATGGAGCTGAGACATGGAGAATAACTGAAAAATATAAGAAAAAGGTCGAAGCCACAGAAATGGATGCCATCAGAAGATCGATGAGAATATCAAGAGCAGACAGAATTTGGAATGAAGTGATAAAACAACAAATGGGTATAGAGGGCACTATAGTTGAGGATATTGAGAGAAAACAGCTCATATGGTATGGGCATGTGAGCCGAATGGGGGACGAAAGATTGCCTAAAAAACGATGATGTGGCAACCCCCAGAGAAGAGGAAACGAGGAAGACCACAACAGAGCTGGAACCTGGGAGTTAGGAAAGCGATTAGCGCTCGAAATCTGGACGAAGACCTAACTCAAGACAGAATACAGTGGCGTTTGGGAGTCGGACAACGTCGTAAGACGTTATAAAAAAAACCGAATATATATATATATATATATATATATATATATATATATATATATATATATATATATATATATATTATATAATATAATAATATAATAATAATATCGTATGGCTTTTTTGCCGGGGAGATCCTTTCGGATTGTTCCGGCGCCAATTGAATGTTTAACCCTGTTTCAAGTAGCTAGTGTCGATGCACACTAGCCCAGGGGAACCGACGGCTTTACGTGCTATTCGAAGCACGGTGAACGGCTCGTATCATTTTTAGAAATGAAAATGTCGTTGTTGGTGTCGAGATACGAACTCGTGCGTTCTGGCTTACAAAGCCAGTATCCTGCCGCTGATCTACGGCCTTTCACTTTTATAAAAAAAATGTTACAATGCTTATATCGTTAAAATTACTTATATTGGTTTTTGGTTTTTGTCGTTGGATTCGTTTTAAGCTTAGTTTATTATCTACCACAAGTGGTTGGTGATTCAATCCATTATCTGTTCCTGGAAATGTACTGCCTTTTTTGACGTCATTATTACACTTACTTACAAGTATATGGTCTATTTGGTTTCTTAAAGACCCAGGGTTGCCGCCATGATCAAATGAGGCTTTCCAAGTACAAAATTCATACAATCTTTGTTCATGATCGCTAAGTTGCTCAAGATCATAAGAACCTACAGTTTGGCCAATTTTTGCATTGAAGTCGCCTATAATATATAAAATTTCATGTATATTAAGCTTCTGTAAGATGTAGGATTTGATCATAGATCATTAATATAGATATTAATAGATTAATATTCTACAATATACATAGATTAATATAGATCATGAATATAGATTAAAAATAAAAGTGATTCCAATACTGACCTTTGGGGTTATTCGATATTTCTAGTTCTCTCTGCCGACCTTATTCCACCCACATGCACACTCTGCTTTCTATTGGAGAGATAGCTTGAGATCATTTCAATGTTAGTAACTCAAACACATATCTCTCCAATTTTCTGAGGAACAGTTCACGTGAAACACAATCAAATTTTTTACTCAGGTCACAGAATGTAGCCGACAGATAACATCTCCACGCAAAAGCCTCTTGAATCTTCAGCACTAGGTCCATGATGGCCTTTGTTGTATTTAGACCCCTTCTAAAACCAAACTGACTATTTGTTGAAACATTTTTGGATTCAAAATACTTCATTGGTGTCACACATTTCTCAAATACCTTTGATATTATAGAAATGAGTGATATTGGCCTATAATATGACATTGAAACGATCTTTGTACAACGAGAAATCAGACAGGATTGCATTTTGTCCCCAACATTATTTAAAGTTTACTTAGATCAGCTATTTAAAAAGGCACTTGAGAGACAGCCAGATGGAATCATAATCAACGGGGAACTACTTAATGTAATTAGATACGCGGACGATATAGTATTTCTCTTAGAAAATATTGAAGGTCTCCAAATTTTTCTTGATTGTATTCACGAAGTAGTCTGCAAATTACCGCAAACTTGGGAAGAATACTTTAAAGATTTACTAACAGAGACAAGAGAGCCCTTCAAACAGATAGAGAACTATGGTTTACAAGGCGTCAGGCTGATAGAGTCACCAATCAGAATAAATGAGAGAGAATTCGAAACCGTATGCAGACATCTAAAGAATGGCAAATCACCTGGCCCCGGAAATGTAGCTCCGGAACTCATTAAACATGGACCCAAAATACTAATTCAACGACTACGACAACTTTTTCAGGAATGCATAAATAAACATGAAATACCTGAGGAATGGAAAGAATCGCATCTGAGCACCATCCATAAAAAGGGAGATAAATCGAAACCTGAAAACTATAGAGGAATTGCAGTTACTAGTAGTATTAGCAGAATATATGGGAAAATAATAAAAAATCGAATAGACGAAGAATACCAAGATATGGAAGCGGAAGAACAGGCTGGTTTTCGTGCAGGTCGATCTACAATAGACCATGTCTTCTCTATTACTCAGATAATTGAAAAGAAAGTTGCTCGTGACCAAGAAGTCCATCTGACGTTCGTAGACCTTAGGAAAGCATATGATAGTATCCCGCTTGATAAATTATGGGAGGCACTGGGGAAAACAAATATAAATATAGAATTGATTGAAGCAGTAAAAACGTTGTACTACCAACAAACAACAAGAATTAAAACAGGAAATCTGATAACACTGGGATTCAAAGTAACTAAAGGACTAAGGACAGACGCGACAGAATAACAAACGAGAGAGTCCGAGAAATCATGGGGGTTACACATAATATTGTTGATGACATCAAAACGACACAACTCAGATGGTACGGACACGTAAGGAGAATGCCGGAGAATAGAATACCAAGACAAATTCTTGAATGGCAACCAAGAGGTAGGCGAAGACCAGGAAGGCCTAGAAGAAGTTGGAGAGAAGGAGTTGATAAAGAAATCAGATAAAGAGAACTGGAGGACGATCTATGGAACGATAGAATGAGATGGAGATTGGAAATCGGAAGACGTCGAAGAACGTTGTAAACCGAAATTATATATATATATATATATATATATATATATATATATATATATATATATATATATATATATAGTCTGCAATTTTCAGTCTTTAGTCGGAACCCACATCCAGATACAGAGCTTAAATTAAATGAAGTCCAAGTTGAAAAAGTTCACAAAACTACATATTTGTAAACTGTCATAACAGACCAACTAGATCCAGACATAGAAATAAAACGAAGAATAGCAATGACTAAAACTACTTTTATGAAAACGAAGACATTTCTTTGCAATAATCATCTTAGTTCAGAACGAAGACAAACAATAGTGCTATATTTGGTCTGTACTTTTGTATGGAGCAGAAATGTGGACATGGATTCATAGACGGCTGATGAAGATTACTTGGACAGTAAGAAAAACTAATGAAGAAGTACTAAGGAGGGTAAACAAAGAAAGAGAATTGCTAAAGACTGTTAAACACCGGAAAATACAAATAGAATAGAAAAAATCAGGTTTCTTGGTTATAAAACATTTTTGACTGGGTTCTAATTGCAAATGTAGGACAATTGTTCTATGTGGCAGAAGATCGAGAAGCCATCATAAAGGTGATCGCCAACGTCAGATAATTTTGATATGGCAAGTGAAGAAGATTAAAGATCTTCCACAGACAGACCTCACCAGTTCATTTACTCCTTTTGCTAATGACACTACTATTATCTGCAAAGATTATGATGTTAATGCAGCCATAGAAGTATCACAACGAGCACAAGTTATGCAGAACAATAATTTGCAGCAAATAAATTGCTTCTAAACCTCAATAAAACCCAAACTTTGATTTTTTCAAAAAGGCAGCTTCCTTCCGATGATGCAGTCAAACAAATACATTTTTTGAGGGTTTACTTGGATGCAGGCTGTGTTGGAAAGGTCATTCTTGTTGCTCAATTAGGATCTGCAACTTTTCTGATGAGAAGACTGAAAATGTACCTCAAGTCACTCTAACACAGGCCTATTTTGTACTGTATACCCATCAGCTATGCAATTTTGCCATAAAGTCACATGGCTGAAGTTATAGATGCCTTGTGAGGCGTGAGACCCCACGTCTAATCCTCTTCCGATATCTGGGCCTGGAACCAGTTACTTTATAACCAATAACCACTAAAACCTGGCATTTTATTACTGGATGTTTGATAATAGGTCCATTAAAACTTATATTTATGCCATATTCTTTCTAAATATTTCACTTTTCCATAAATTTAAGTTATTTGTATATGGATTAGTTTGGCGAAAGTTATCCCAAATCATACTTACTGATTTTTGTATTACATGAGGTTTTTTGTCTCTTGGCAATATGTTTTATGTGCTTTTTGTGGCAAGTGTAGAACTATTTATTTCTACTGTCTGTGTGGTATCGAAATCAAACCAATAAATTATGAATTTTTAATTATAAAAAATTTTTATTTAACAAAATAATTTGTGTTAAATATCACATCTAATACTTTTCCTAAAATATTAGTAGTCGCGTTCAAAATCAAAAAGCCCCCGGTATAGGGCCATAATTTTCCACATATCTTTCACAAATGAAATTTAGTGGCATGTTGCAGTCTCCCTCAACCCAATTGAGCTGGGCGCTAAGTATCTGCACTAGTATACACTTATGAGCATTATGTACTGGATGACCGGGAGGCCAGTTGCTGTAGTCATTTTCTCTTCCATAAAGTATCCACAATATTTATGGTCATCTATGAATCTTGCTCCCCCCCGATCCAATATCGATTACCGATACTTAAAAATGAACAAAAAATTTTAATTCTTGAATTTATAAATACATTTTTTCCAATGGGAATAAACCAGATGGAGTAAGGAATAGATTAAATATAGCTACGTGGAATTCTAAAGGGTTGAGAGAAGAAAGGTCGCAATGGAGCAAAAAGAATGTCAAGGCAAACACATCAACAATTTTGGAAACAGTTTTTTATACTCCGTTTGAAAATTGTTGATGTTGGGAATTAAGTTGCTTATAGTCTACTACGAATTGCTTCTTCTTCTTCCTATGCCGTCTCCATTAACGGAGGTTGGCGACCACATTTCTAAAAGTTTCTGTCTTTTGCAACGTGGAATAATTCGTCTACAGTCATGTTTGTCCAGTCCCGAATATTTCGCAACCATGACTTCCTCTTTCTACCTATTTCCTTTTTGCTATCGACTCTACCCTACATGATGACCTGCAGAAGACTATATTTATCATTCCTCAGTATGTGTCTAAGGTATGCAGTATTGCGTACTTTTATTGTTCTCAATAATTTTTTGTCTCGACTCATCCTTCTCAGCACTTCCTTATTAGTGAACCTGGCAGTCCATGGAATTCTCAACATTATCCGGCGGCATATCCCATGTTCAAAGGCTTCAATCTTTTTAACTATTTGTACAATAGTTGGGACCAGACGTAACATTCAACAAACCTCAGTCTCAGCGCAGTATTCAGATTTTTGTCACAGAACAATTGCTTGAATTTTAAGAACGCTGCCCTTGCCATGTCTATTCGTATCCTGATCTCTTCGATAGCCCTTGTGACTAAATGAATTGATATAATAATGAAAGTCATTGCGATGAATTACAATTATACACCCTTAGCGACGCGCGACGTAACGTTATAAACCAGTGACGAATAATTTCAAGATTTTTTTTTGTCTTAAATGTTATTTTGTCTCAATTATGTAGTACTTATACAATTTGTTCTGGTATATATATATATATATATATATATATATATATATATATATATACATACAAGTATTTCCACAGTTTTCACTGTATTCCTTCACTCAACCGTTTTCTCCAATTTTTCCTGTTTAGCCAGTCCCCTTCCTGTAGGTTTCTTCTACTCATTGCTTCGTCCACTTCATCTCTGAAAGATCTTCGGGGTCTGCCTCTCTTTCTTCTTCCTATCGGGCTCCACTCTGTTATTCTATTTATTCACCGATTTTGGTCTACTCTTCTGACATGTCCGTACCAGGTTAACCTCTTCTGTTCGATGTAGTCTATTATGTCGGAGTTAATTCCCATTCTCCTCTTAATCTCCATGTTATTTATTCTATTTCTTCTTGTTACTCTGCAGCTTCTCCTTAGGAATTCCATCTCTGTTGCTCTTATTTTGTTTTTGGTTTCCTTATTTATTGTCCAATTTTCACACCCATAAGTGAGGATACTTCTTGTCATGGTATTATATATATTTTTCTTTGTTTTCATGCTGATGTTCTTATTCCATAGTACCGGGTTCAATTTCTTATTCATAAACACCTTAATTTCATTAAGCTACCAAAAAGTAATATTTTCAAGAAATTACACCAAATAATGACGCAAGGAGATAACTCTAGAATCCAAGATGGCGAAATACAATTTTTAGAAGACTGCAAGACATTAGAAGACTTGATAAACAGAGAAATGTAAAGATTGGGTCAAGTTTCATGTCAGAACAGGCAATAACTTAGCCGTGAAAAAAAGAAGAATGAATATGTATACGTGTTTACAGTGCTGCTCTATGGGGTTGAATTATGGACACTAACCGAGGCATCCATGGGAAAACTCGAGGCGTTTGACATGTGGTGTTATAGACGGACACTGACGATCTCCTGGGTGGACCGAATAACAAATATTGAGTTTCTACGTTGGATGGATAAAACATGTGAAATTATGTCCACAACGAAACAGCGCAAGCTAGAATATCTTGGACATATAATGCGAAACGATCATAGATATAACCTGCTGTAACTTATATTACAGGGAAAGGTCTACGGAAAGAGGGGACCAGGAAGAAGAAGAATGTCTTGGCTCCAGAACTTACGAAAATCGTTTTCCTTGACCACTTCAGGACTATTTCGAGCTGCGGTCAATAAAGTTAGAATTGCCATGCTAGTAGCCAACATCCGTAACGGATAGGCGCCACAAGAAGAAGAAGAATATGTATAACAATTTTATTTTTAAATAATACGATCATATCGTCTAGTGAGAACATTAGTGAAGTAACTCGAAATACATGGATCTGAGATAACCGCGGTTAAAATTGTTATGAAAACTTTTTAATTTTTTAACGGCTTTACGGTTCAAAATATCGTACTGATTTCTGTTTTATGTAAGAGTTAAATTATATTTACGATACAACGTCATAATTTTCTGTTCAAATAAACAAAATTAACGATTTTAAATTTTAATTTCGTCAGTAATGCGTAAAAAAGTTAAATTATTTTGAAAATTCGTTGGTAAAATAATGACACATAAATTCAAACATTTAATTTTTTTAATGAAAAGATATAAAAGTCACACGGCATGTTAATAATCATATTAATTGGAAATTTTAATACATAAAACTCAAAGTTAATCCCGAAAATATCTGCAATAATTAAAAAATCAACAGAAAATACAAATCATTTTCTTTTCGCAATTGTCGAAAAAATCTAGAATGGACAGAAGGAATAGATTTATTTAAAAGAAAGGATTGTAGATCCTCGAACTTCCTCGTAGAAACCAGCATACGGCAGCTGCTGTTAATATGCAAATGTCAATTCATGGTCTGCTATAGATGATGATGATGCTTGTTTCGTAGTGTGACGTGCTGTGCGAATGCTTAACTGATTTACTGTTAACATTTACTGATGTATACTTTGTCTCAAAGTGACTAGTCTGTATAGGGTAAGATATGCAATGCTAACCTTATAGGAATTTCGCCAAGACGTTCTCTATTGTCTATCTTTTAAAATAAACGGAATAAACCAGGAGTTATCAACAAGTCCTCACGTACAATTTTATGTAATTTACAAATATTGTTTGCTAATAAATTTACATAATATTATACATTATTTGTTTCTAATAGTAACTTTTCAACTTTTATCTTTTATTAGTAGCAATAGTATAATAAAATGTGCATTAAATAAACATTTGTTCCAAAGTTTATAATAATTCCGGTAATTTCTACTAACTGCCAAATTTAAAATGTTGAGAAGAACAGTTGAGTAAGGTAATTTGGAGTGATGAAACCAGAATCTCAATCTTTGGAAGTGACGGAGTGATGTTCTGCCTTGGCCTGGAAATAGTCCCGTCTAAATCCAATAGAAAATTGATAGTCAAGGCTGAAAGTGTTAATATCACGCCGAAACCCAAGTAACAAGAGAGAACTGATAGAAGCCATTATTCAAAATTGGTTTGGAGTTATTACATTAGAAGATTTGGCGAGTCTCGTGAACTCCATGCTTCGTAGAATCGAGTCTCTTAAAAAACAAAAGTTATCCCACCAAATACTAATTTTTGTGATAATAACCATTGTACCATGTTTTTTATACATCTACTAATATCTAACGGCTTTTATTTTATTTATTTTTAAATTTTTAGAGGGAAGTAGAAGCATAAAACGATACAATCAAATTATAGATAAACTTATAAATAACATAAGTATTATGAAAAAGAGGAATGCTGATAACAAAACTAAAATTTTGGTAAACTTCCAGAATTTTGGCCACTAATAGTGTACCCACAGATATACTACGTAGATGCAAGGTAAAGAACATCAAGAACTGGGTAAGAAATAGAAAAGTAGAATGGAACGATCATATAAACTGAGTGACAACACATAGAGTAGTAAAGACGACAAGAGACGGTTCCCCAATAGGAAGACGATCAGTAAGAAGACCACGAAAACGATGGAACGACAACTTACTGGAGGCACATTGAAAAACAGACAGAGTCATGTCTCCATAAAAAGAAGGAGAAGAAGAATTATATTGTCATAAAAAGATTCTTGTTTGAAACATTTTTTTCTACGGCTTACAGCTTCTTGGTAAATCGATGTTTCCCGTTTCCTCCCACTGCGAGGGAGTATTTTAGGTGAAAACCTCAGTCAATGTTTTTTAATTATGGAAGAAAAGGTTAATAAAAAAATCTTTTAATGAAAGTTTTATTACAAAAATGGTGCGTTGATGATCAAATTAAAAGTATTTTTTAAAACTGCTATTTCCTATTTTTTGCATTGGCACAATCTGTGATCGATTCGCAGATAAAATACAATTCTGATAAACAGTCAATGTCATTCCAAGTGAAGCCACTAGGCTGAGCCCAATGCCGCGCTTCAACGCAGTGCTCAGATGTATTTTTAGAGTTTTTTCCGCTGGGTTCTCCGGGGTACCAATTCGTATATAACATGTCTTGTCCAGTAGATAACCAGACCCACTGGCCGTCTCCGACTTGGTTTGAAGCTGATGTCCAGTAGTGACCTTTTGCTAAACCTGAAAAAAAAAAGCATTCTATATTATGATCAACTTACATTCCGATGTTTTATATATCCGTTTTAAAGAGATACAGAAAAATCTGTCAAAATAGGTAAATTTAAAAGAATGCGCAAAGTCTATTGAACCAGTAGTCTTATATCCAGTCATCAAAACCATTGTTAGCATAATACACAGCGGAATACACTCCAAACTAGAAGTAGATAATAAGATGCCGTTGAGCTGAACGGTGTTGGCATAAGAGGAACACTATTTTGCTTTTATTCACAGATGCCCAGATATTAATCAAGACCTTTACATCGGCTTCATAGACTACATAAAAGCATTTGATAGGGGTAAACATAATCAGTAAACAATTACACTGTTTATCAATTAAACAATTATAGTTTTTACCACTCTGGAAACGACGATCCCAACCATTATAATGGTGCTAGATCCTAGAACAGCTCACTTGGTCGCCAACTTCGTACCAATTTCTTACAGGCCTATGATGATACAATTCAAGGCAGCAAGAAACAAGAAAGAATCTAAATATTATTTAAGCCTGTGGCCCAATAGCTGATAAACCAGAAGCAGGTATTAAATATTTCTACGCGGAACAAAAACAATTGTTGTCCCAAACCAAAAACGATACAATTAATTTTATATTAGCGGACTTCAACGCAAAAGCAGGCAAGGAAAGATACGATGACACTATTGTAAACGTGGTTTGGGAGTAAGAAATGAACGTAGCGATACCCTAACTTAATTCCGGCAAGAGGAGAAAATTTTAATCTTTACCACATGGTTTAAACTACCTTTAAGACAAAAAAATATACAGAAACAGCACTCGTAGTGTAAAAATCCTGGTACAGACGTAGAGTCAGATCACAATCCTGTAATAGCACAAATATATGGCTGAAAAAACTTAATAAGAAAGTTATAAAAAAACCTAACTCGAAAATGCTAACGAACGCAGCAAAAAAATAAACACTTTCTTGCAAACTCAATGATGAACTTAGTAAAGCCCAACAAAGTACAGACACCTAACCTACAATAATTAAAAAAGCATACAACACGCCTAAAATTTGCTTAAAAGTAAAATTTCCCAACCAAACCCCCAATGTATTTAAAAATAGTAGATAAAGACAATAAAACACTCTTTTGATTCACAGGAGATACAATAAGTATGGACAATCTATATTTCAGATCTTTTTGACTTGTTACCCCCTTTCGTAGTCAAAATCAGACAAGCACGAGTTATTATCACCAACCTGTATGCACACACTGCTGGTTATAAGTCTCCTTCACCCCTTTTCATATATTTCTGTCTTGTGCGACTTGCATCCAGTTATTGCTAATACGCTTCAGTCTTCAGGTCGTCAGTCCATCTGGTTGGTGAGCGTCTTTTACTCCGTAGTGTTTCTTGTCTTAGCCTCCAGGTAGTAATACATGTTGTCTATTGGTTGTCTGATAATCTAGGGACGTGTTCTACTCAATTTGATTTTAGCGATGTTATTTTTTCGATGGCGTCCTTTGTTTTTGTTCTATGATGAATTGCGTCTCTTGGAGAGACACTGAACAGTTGGCGCTCCACAGCCCTTTGAGTCACGCGAATCTTATTTAACACCTTTGGCGACATGACATTGGAGCTCCACATGGCTGCTTAACTTTGTCCAACCGAATTTCACGTCATAAGTACTCAGAGAGAGAGGGAGATAGCTTGGGGCTGAATATAAACACAAATTAAACAAAAGTAATGGCCGTTACACATGCACTAAATGCCGACATGAATATTTGTATCTACAACAAACAGATAGAACCTGTACAAAAATTCCAGTATCTTGGTTGCTGGATAGCAAACGATCTTGACTACCAAGTTGAATAACGTGCTCGTATAGAGTATGCTAGGTCCGCTTTTCAAAGAATGAAAAAATTCCTAATAAACTCTATCTTATCGTTGGATATTCGATACCAATTTGTAAAAACATTCATTTACTCCATATTGTTATACGGAGTGAAAACATGGACTCTCGGAATCACAAGTATGAGACGTGTAGAAGACTTTCAGATGTGGGCTTTTCGTAGGATGCTGAAAATCTCTTGGACAGAGCACGTGACCAACAACGAGGTGCTGAGAAGAATGGGGACTGAGAGAGAACTCCTAAATATTGTAAAATATTTACCAGAAAAACGAGTTATCTAGGACATATTTACAGAGGAGAAAAATACTTCCTACGACTGATAATGGAAGGGTAAGTGAAAGGAAGGAGAGGTCCAGGAAGAAGAAAATGCTCCTGGCTGAAAAATGTAAGACACTGGACAGGCATGAAAACACATTCGATACTAAGAACCTTTAGTAATGGAAAGGGCACCTTAAGAAGAAGAAGTACTTAGACGATGCAGTATGCTTAATATCTCTTACATCAACAGCATTATTACGATTTAGCAGCAGATTAGTCATTTAGACAGGCACGGGTGAAGTATAATAACTTCTTAAGTAGATAAGACTCTGAACGGATTAAAAAACGGCCAATCAGCTAGACCAAGCAAGATTTGTCCAAATTTTCTGAAACTTAGACGAAGAAAACTCCTAGGCAAACTATTTAACACCATCTATAATAGTGGATATATTGGCTACCTCAAGATTGGCTAACATTTACATGAAATCGATCTAGGTACAAAAACCAGAATAATTTCAGTTTGACAATTCATTTTTTGGGAAACCTTCAGTTTTATAGTATATTTATTACCGATCACCAAATTCGCAGCCAATATTTTAGGATCAACAACCTTTTAAAAGAGTTAGAAATTAAATTTTTAAAATAATAAACTTCTTGCTAAAAGGGCCGGTCTTTTCACCTCCTGATAAATATTGTCCTATCTGACAGATAGTTATCTAGAGGATAAATATTTATTCATAGAATAAAATGGAGCCGTTTTTTCACGTCAAATTATGTTGCGGTTACTTATCTGTCAGATAAACGTAAAATTTATTTCTGAACACACCAATATTTAATTAATTGACAATGAAATCACACTAATGTTTTAATATCTCTTTTGATTATTCAATTTGTTGTGGCAAGAATACAACAACCGCAAAACATTAAAAAATACTTATGTAGTATTAGGAACAGAGAACAACGACAAAAAACACCACGAACCACCATGGATGACAGAAAACGTAAAAGAAATTATACAAGAAAAAAATCTACATAAGAAATGGCTAACGAATAAAACATCTAGCAATAGAGTAACATATCAAAGGAAAAACGAAGAAATACGCAATCAAATAAAAGCAGCAAAAAGCAATTTCTGGAAACAAAAATATGTCCAAATTGAAAATTTAATAGGAGGTTCATAGACTACAGAAGCATAAAGAACTATCACTAATCTAAAGAAAAACACCCATAACTCCTTAAGCAACTTAATTCCTATAGAAAAGTGGAAAAATCACGATAAAAACGAACTCCAAGAGTCCAGATTGGAATATAAGGGATAGTAATACAGTATGGAGAGACAAACAAATAGTAACATAAATACTACTAACAACGAAGTCCGTACTGTGTTAATTAAAATGAAAAACCGGCGATCTCCAGGACCTGTCAATATAGCTGTAGAGTTACTTAAAGCAGGAGATTTACTCCTAATAGAACGAATAACTTTTCTAATGAATCAATTCTGCCAACAAATTAAAGCACCATCTGAATGGGAAACCGCTCACCAAGTGCCCATCTTTAAAAAGGGTAATCGAAAAGGTCCTAACTGCTACAGAGGTTTAAGTATCCTACCTACTTTCGGGAGATTGTTTGGAAAGATAATAAATGGAAAAATACAAGATGATGTAGGACATCTAATTAGCGAAGACCAAAGTGGATTTACGCCTGGTAGATCTTGCACTGATAACTTGTTTATACTCCAACAATTAATAGAAAAAAGAATAGCGGTTAGTAACGAAGTACATCTAGCCTTCATTGACAGCAAGAAAAGGCGTATGATACAGTTTCAAGACTTAATTTGTGGCAAGCTTTACAACAACTCGGCATTAGTCCATGCCTTTTAGGAATAATCACAGAAGTATAGAGGGATAACACTACCTACCTAAAAATCTGAAATAGACTATCAGAGCAAATAAAAGTAACTAAAGACAAGGATGCAGTATGTCACCCTTACTGTTTAATTTATATATTGAGGCAGCCCTCCACAATTGGAAAAATCACTGCCAGGGAATGGGAATCCCCATAGGAAATGTCGTACTGTTCTCCCTGAACTCTGCGGATGACCAAGTTGTCCTAGCTCAAGATTCTTATGATCTATACAGAGAATATGTAAAATGGGGGTTAAAAGTCAACATAAAGAAAACAGAATATTTAGTTATCAATTCAGATGCAAGGTTTAAAGTGTTGATAGACGAGGACATGGAAATCAAAAAAGTGGAAAAATTTAAATATTCAGGGGCACTCATTGATAAGAACGGCTTGGGAGAAACCGAAATTAAACAACGAATTAATCAGGGGCGTAATTGTAGGATGTCTGAACTCCTTATGGTGGGATCGTAACATTTCCAAAAGAAACAAAAAAAGAATAGGGCCAACTATGGTTGAATCAGTTCTTTGTTATGGCTCTGAAGTATGGACAATTAATGCAGATTAAGAAGTGCTAGAACATTAAGGCTGGAAAGGAAGACCAACGAATCTATAAGAAAAAACATGAATGCTACAGAAACGGTCATTGACATAATAGAAAGAAGAGGTTTAAAATGGTTTGGACATCTATTGAGAATGGCTGAGGAACGTTGGCCCCAAAAACTTCACAGATGGAAGCCCCCTAGAAGAAGAAAAAGAGGTAGACCTCGACGCTTATGGAATGAAGGAATTAGAAGAGCGATGAAATCTAGAGGTTTGGAGGAGGAGCATGCCTTGGACTGGAAGGATTGACGAAGGAGAACGGGAATACCGCGATAGCCGTCTCCAAAATGTATTTTATTTACAAGTTGGATCCTGTAATATATATATGAATAAATTAAATTACGTAAAGAAAACTTAAATAACATTTTAAACAATAATACATGTATATTAATAATTTTTTTGAGATTTCTCCATAATATTAAAATATTATATAAGGGGTTAGCTCAAACATCTTCAACTTTAGTAAGTTGAGTAATGTGTTGATTTAGCAAAATTGTCTTCATTTTGATGTCTCGCTAGGTTATAGAATGTTGCTGTAGATTTGAACGGTTGAATCTTTTCAACTTTACAGCCACTTCAATTGGATAAAAAATAGTACCTAAACCTTCTCTTTCATATATAAAATGTTCTGTTACATATCTGGTTTTATTATGGAATTTATTATAGAAATTTTCTTCATTAATTGTTTATCTGTCTGTCTTCTAATCTAAAGGATTCGTTTAGATATTATAAAAACTATTAAAAACATCTACCAAAACAACAAAATGTAAGTTAGAATAGATAGACAACTTACGAGATCTGTAAATATGGGCAACGTAATGACAGAGGGAACTCGTTCCGTCTATTATTTTAAGTTTCTTGTTCCTCTATCTGTTTCATCAACAGTTTTACAGCTCCTAACGTAAAACTAACATTCTGTTTTGCAATTCCATTTTGATGTTACAAATGATATATTTTTTTCTGTCAATCAAGATAACATATCTGCATTTTTAGAATTATTGATAGGTGCTATATTAATTTGTACATTATGGTAGGGAGCATTGTCGGTGACAACAACAGATCCTACAGATAAATTAAGAATTAACTGTTCTTTCAACCATTTTTCGTAATTTTGTTGCACTCATGTTATCATTATAATCTCTTTAGTTGACACCTGATGAAAAATCGTAAAAATCAAAAGGGAATTCGGTGTGAAACTGTGAAATTCATTTGTTCACCAGAGTATATAATAAAAATATTTCTTTTGAAATGTTTTTAAATAATCATTTACCACTATCAACTGATCAGCTGTTTGGCGTAATGTGTCCTGCATGCACACAGGTTTCATCAACATTTATAATTGGCTTAATTTCACTTCTGTAGTATTTACTATTGTCTAAATACTTAAGGCACAGAGCGCAAATGTCATTCCGTTCAATTAATAAACGTCGATTATCTTTTACAATCCTGTAGAGAAAACTTACGCTTCCAGTCCACTCGTACGCCCATTCATCACTCATGCACTCACACACCATTCAGCTCGACAATCTTTACTGTTATGAAAATGACAAATTGTATTTCTAATAAAGTTTTTGTCGTAGTCCCGCAAGTTTCTCACAGTTGCTTTCCGATAAGTAAGTGAAAATTCTTGTGAATTAGGTAAAAGAAATAATAATAAGACCTACTTACAATCTATTTAATTCTACCACCAACGAGTTGAGCATACTATAATTTGCTATGCATCTTCGGGTCTTAAGGTACATGGTAAACTAAATGCTGAGATTACAAAAACCCGCATTAGGGTGCTGTCTGGTAAAGAAATACAGCAATTATCGTATTTCTTTCACAGACAGGACCCTAATGCGGGTTTTTGTAATTTCAGCATTTAGTTTACCATGTACCTTAAGACCCGAAGATGCATAGCAAATTGTAGTATGCGAAGCCGGTCGTTGGTGCTAGAATTAAATAGATTGTGAGTAAGTCTTATTCTTATTTCTTTCACCCATTTGAAATGGACTCACACAGGCAACATATTCAAGATTATTTTGAATTATTTGAATCTGCATTTGTTAACATATTAACTTATTGAATTATCCTTTTTACTGTGGTTACATATATTCAAATAGCATCGCTCGCACGTTGTTTAGGATATATCGGGTCGATTATGTTCAGGAAACAGTGTTTGTATATACAGGGTTGGCCACTCAAAAGAGTCCACCCTGATATTTGGTAATATTCATTGGATTTTGTAAAAATGCTAAAATAAATCGATTTTATTCTAAAAGGGTCATCTTTTAACTATTTACATGTCTGTCAATTGTCAACATCCTCCCTTCCAGCACCCCAACCCTCAAATTTTAAATAAATAATATACCTACCACGTGTGGTACATTGTTAGACAGGTATTTCGCCGGAGAATTTAGATTCTTCAGATAATTTTTTCTATATTAACCCTATTCTTGTAAAAAATTATCAATTTATTGAGAGTGTTACACCTCTTAAAAACTAAACGTAACATCTATGTTTTGCTAGTGTCAATTTCCGTTTATGTAAACTTGATTAAATGTAAAGTAAATAAAATTAACTAAATTTTTAGTTAATAAGTTCATAATTCACAACTGTTTACTCATCAACTACAACTACTTAATTAAATATTTAAAATTATCTCCACCAATGTACCATTCGCATAAATTCGCTGTTCGAAACTGTCAAAAATATCTTGGAGCATTTTAGGGGTTACCAAACTACATGCATGCAGTATTCGTTGCCTTAGTTCTTCCAATACAGCATGAACGGTAGTATAAATCTTGATTTTTAAATAACCCATATAAAGAAGTCCAGGAGAGTTAAATCGGTGTTTTATTAAATGGGCAGTAAGATCACCGATTTAACTCACAGCTAAACTCACTATTTAAAAAGCAAGATTTATTTATAATACCATTTCAGCTCAATTAGAAGAACTAAGACAGCGAATATTGCTTGAATATAGTCTAGTAACCCCTAAACTACTCCAATATGTTATTCGTAATTTCGAACAGTGACTTTATAATTGTATAGACGTTGACGAATATAATTTTGAACATTTAATTAAATAGATATAACGATGATGATGAGTAATCTATTTTAAATTATTAATTTAAAATTTAGTTAATTTTATTTATGTTACATTTTATGTTACGTTTTAATTTAGTTTTTCACATGACCAAAAATTGATACTAGCAGAATAGAGTTAATTTGAAAAAAATTATGGATACCTGCGTTCTTAAGTGGAATGTCTAACATGCCACACATGATCCCTATTTAAAATTTAACGGTTAGGGTACTGGAAGGGAGAAAGTTGACATTTGACAGATACTTATACCACTAAAAGATGACCCCTTTATAATAAAAATCGATCTATGTTTTAGCATTTTCACAAAATCGAATTAATATTGCCAAATATTGCCAAAGGCAAATTATTGTATATATATATATATATATATATATATATATATATATATATTTTTCTATATATATATATATATAATATATTTTTTCTATATATATATATATATATTTATATATTTTTTCTATATATATATATATAAATATATATATATATATATATATATAAATAAAATTAAAATATTGTACTTCATAACTATATAATTTTATTAAGTTAAGTTTTAATGTTTTGTAAATTTGAAAATTTAGTGGATTAACCTCATGTTGTAAGTTTTTATACTAGTTTTATACAATGCTATTTAATTATAATTTTATTGTATTTACTGATACCCTATTTTAGCATATCCTGAAGAAGCAAATCAATTTTGCGAAAGCTTGATAAAGAACAAACAGTTTCACTTTCCTGCCCTATTAATGACTGCAACCTCATATTAAAACTTTATTTTACATAACGTGTCAGTCAATAATACCTAACTACTTTATATATATATATATATATATATATATATATATATATATATATATATATATATATATATATACTAAGGTACACTCGAAGATTGGTGGGTTTTTCGGTCAAGTGGAGAAATAAAAGACAAAGAAGGTGGCTACTTCATCTATTTATTGAAGACGTTTCGCTTTCTGCTCAGAAAGCATCATCAGTTCATCTAAAAAGAACAATATGAAACCAAACATTCATAGAGAAGTTAAAAAATGTGTGTTACCTTACAAAGACATGTAGCAGTCAATGATGTTAAAAAATATGAAAAAGCTTACGAAACTGGACATCTAGAGTTAAAGTTGTATAAAACAATTAATTGAAACATAATATTATTGATATATATATATATATATATATATATATATATATATATATATATTATATATATATATATATATATATATATATATATATATATATATATATATGTATTATATTAATATTGTGTAAGTGACTAATAATAATATTTTGCGGTTTCAACTACTTGGCATATATTCAAACGCCTTTAGGAAGACGGAATTTGGTTCAGACGCTACTCGTGTAACTGTGAGCTCTATCGCCTTAACAATATTTAAGAACCAAGTGGAGAAAACCTTACGAGCGTTTAGAACAAACTTGAAAACTTGGGTGGAAAATAGAAATAAATGGAAACCGATTTCGGAACAGACCAAAATATACATTGTAGTTAAAAATAATGATGATCTTTGATGTAGAGGCCTCTAAAGATACCTTGAAGTAGAAAAAAAAAGACATCGAGAAGGTTTTTATTTATTAACTTACTGACATCAACAAAGTTAATTTCAAAGTCAAGAAAAGTTATTAGAAAATAGTGTAGGTGTTATTTTATTTCAAATTAAATAATATTTATAGATTTTTAATTCTACGTTTCCAAAACCAACAAGTAATCAATTTATTCATTATTTATAACTGTTGTGACCTTGGAAATAGTTTTTTTTCTATTATATAATGTTGGTAAAGGCCTAATTTAAATATATTATTCAATATTCTTACAAATTATGTTAGAAACTACATGTAAAAAGGCAAATACTGGTGTTCTAAATAAAAAATCTTCATTAAAAAATGAAATGTTCTTAGAAAAAATGTAGAAAATAAAACCCTAAAGAGAAAAACTGGGATGTCGTAGATATTGACAGAAAATGTCGTTACCAGGCATATCTTGGTACCAAACTTTGCACAAATGCGCCAAAGGCGAATTATTTAAAAGAAATAAGAGAATATGTATAGTACTGTATGTACTTTAAAAATATCATAAAATAGACAAACCAATCTAAAATGAAAAAAAAAAAACAAAAGAAAAAGTAATCACTCTACATCTACGATAAAATATAAAAAAACAAAAAAAAAGACCGTCACGAAAAAACAGAACTAAAATAAGATACTAACAACTGAACGGAGAGATCGACGAAAAAGTTAAAATAGCAAAGGAATATGACTTCGGTAAAAATGCAGAGAAGTGAAACAACCTGAAAGTACAAAGATAAACAACTTTGTAGAAAAATTAAAGAGGTGGCTAAAATTTGAAAACCTAAAAATGAAGTTAATGTAGAAAATGAATACAAAGAAAAACAAGAGGAGATTTATATTTAAATGGGAATAAGCCACAATTAAAGGTTAAAATACGTTTATTGTATTTTAACCTTTAATTGTGGCTTATTCCCATTTAAATATAAATTAATTTAAAATGCCACAAGAAAATAGCTTCAGAACAAAAACAAGAGGAGATTTAAGAGAAATCTTTCAAACTTATTTATAGATGAATCTGCAACAAAATAATGCACTCCGAGCACATCTATTAATTGTTTTCCATCTCCGTAGCTGATCCTTACGCATTTTTGCTAGGGTCCAAGTTTCTTTTCCATATGGTATCACAGATTTTGCTACTAATTTATTAAATTTGATTTTAGATATTCTACTCAGCAACCAGCTTGTAACATTCTATTTAATTTAAAGAAGCATCCATTTTTAGCAGCTATTCTTGCCTTTCTATTCGACAGAAACGTTACCGCATAACCATCTGATGTGATATTTCTATATGATCTCTGTCACAAAAGCATTCCAGGAGCATGATTTTCTCGCAGTTTTTCTTTAGACTTACACTCTCAGCAGCTCATTTAATAGAGATGTAACCTTCCAAGACCGCTAAGACCGCTACAGTTCTTCCTATAGCGGCAAGAAAGTAGCTCTTAAGCATAAAATAAAAGTCAGGACATTAGAGAAGAACTGGAAGTACAAGAAGTCATTAGGTGAAAGAAAAGAAGGTAGAAAGATGGGCACAATAGTCTAAGATTTAGATACCAAACACATGAAAAATAGTAGGCAAGTTACCAAAACCATGATACGATTTGAAAAGAAAAGATCAGAAGGCGAAAAACATGACAAGTAATCGAGATATATTCCTATTAAAGAAATAAAAAGTAGTACTAAAATTTTAACTGAGGTTGTGGCTGTTTTTAATGAACGATAAATTATAAAATAAACACTTAAAATAATGGTTACACATAAAAAATATAATTTTTAATTGACCAATGTACAACCGCGATTTAATACGCATGCCCATTTTATACGTTTGATAATCGAAATGCAGATTCCAAATACTTTTAATAGGTTTGGACGACTATATATTGGTGATGTTTGGATAAGTATTTAGTACTTACTTAAATATTTTAGTTTTAATATTCTTAATATTTTTAACATATGATCTTATTTAATTACGTCTTTCATTGTTTATTTTCTATAAATTTCCCACGCTGAAATTAGCTATATTCACATGTTTTATCAAATATAGGAACCACTTGCATACGATTACCTACACGTATGTGGGAAAATCATTAATTTACCTCAAAACGCTCCAGTTAATGGCTTTTTAAAGGTTAATTTGAGAATTACTTAATTTATTACGTCTCTCAAACTGTGGGAGCGAAATTTTGTAAATTTCACACGATCGAACTATATAAATAGAATCACACCCTCAGAAAAAAATATAATTCAGTCAACATTTGCACGACGTGCAAATCTACGACAGTACGCCTAAATAGCATTACTGCCCGACGTCATTTCTTAACTTGATACGACGACTCTCGACGCCGTTTCTTCTTAACCGATATTTGCAACATTCAAAAAGGCTAAGTGGTTGCTATTTTGTGCTGATAATAATTTATGAGTTATGCCAATGGATTTTTTCTTATATTCACAATCATATACATATAATTTTTACGACTTAAATTAATTAACCAGCTAATTCTATATTTTCTTTATAAACATGTGATAAAAACCCCATTTTATGAGGGACTGCAGTGCCTTTTATCGACTAGTTCGAAAACTTTTTATCTTGTCATATATTTAAATACCTTAGGATACCATTGTCCTACCAGATGTATTACAATCTTACCATTGTCATCAATAAATTTTCCAATTTGATCGTTTTCTGGTTGACTATTGATACTTAACAAATGCATTCCTTGTTGTCGGCAAAACTGGAACGCCTTGTAGAAATTAACCTAGAAATAAAGACATTTAATTAATTTTGTAATTTCGATAAACTATTGACATAAATATTGACACATTCCTAAAACAGCAATTATACAAAGTTGTTTCTTTTTTTAATATTGTTTAACCCTTTATAGATTATTGGTATATATGTGTACCACGTGCTGTTTTCCGTAACTTAATACTTATATGCTAAAAAAAGCAAAATCCTATGTATGTCATACATATATGACATTTAGATGTGCAGACAACAGTGAGCGTTTATTAAAATCGTGAGTTTCGCAGGCTTGAGTGTGAATATATATATATATATATATATATATATATATATATATATATATATATATATATATATATATATATATATATACACATATATATATATATACATATATATATATATATATATATATATATATATATATATATAAAGTAGTTAGGTATTATTGACTGACACGTTATGTAAAATAAAGTTTTATTTTGAGGTTGCAGTCATTAATAGGGCAGGAAAGTAAAACTCTTTGTTCTTTAATCAAGCTTTCGCAAAATTTATTTGCTTCTTCAGGATATGCTAAAATATGGTATCAGTAAATACAACGAAATTAGAACTAAATAGCATTGTATAAAACTAGTAAAAAAACTTACAACATGAGGTTAATCCATTAAATTTTCAAATTTGCAAAACATTAAAACTTAACTTATTTTAAAAATTATACAGTTATGTAAGTACAATATTCCAATTTAATTTAATTTTGTAAAAATTCATTTTGACATTGATTATGTTGATGTTTGATTTATGTCAGAAAGACACTCGTTTCTGTTTATTATATTTTTTGTTGTTGATAACTAGCTCTTGATTGTTATTATGGTTACGTACAAAGTGGCGCCAAATATGAATATTTAAATTTTTTGAAATTCTAATATTTATAGTCAGAAAATCTAATATTAGAAAATTATAGTATTAATTTTCGTAAGACAGAATGTAATTATAGATATTGCTTAGTTTATCAATATCAGTTTTTTTATTAACGCATTGATATTTATTTATGCATACCATTTCTAAGAATTCTCTTTTATTTAATTGGTTTTCGCGTCTTAATATATTAGTTTCATTGAAATTAAATGAATGATTTTTATTAATTGCATGATCTATTAATGCACACGTATTTTTATTATTTCTAAGGTCACTTTTATGTGATGTTAGTCTGCCTATTAGATTTCTAGATGTGAGTCCGATGTATGACTTATCACAATTTTCGCATGGTATTATATAAACTACATTTGAGCTTTCCATAATGCTAATGGGTGATTTAGTTTTTGTATACAATGATGCTAATGTTTTAACATTTTTAGTGTCATACATCGGACACACATCTAGAAATCTAATAGGCAGACTAACATCACATAAAAGTGACCTTAGAAATAATAAAAATACGTGTGCATTAATAGATCATGCAATTAATAAAAATCATTCATTTAATTTCAATGAAACTAATATATTAAGACGCGAAAACCAATTAAATAAAAGAGAATTCTTAGAAATGGTATGCATAAATAAATATCAATGCGTTAATAAAAAAACTGATATTGATAAACTAAGCAATATCTATAATTACATTCTGTCTTACGAAAATTAATACTATAATTTTCCAATATTAGATTTTCTGACTATAAATATTAGAATTTCAAAAAATTTAAATATTCATATTTGGCGCCACTTTGTACGTAACCATAATAACAATCAAGAGCTAGTTATCAACAACAAAAAATATAATAAACAGAAACGAGTGTCTTTCTGACATAAATCAAACATCAACATAATCAATGTCAAAATGAATTTTTACAAAATTAAATTAAATTGGAATATTGTACTTACATAACTGTATAATTTTTAAAATAAGTTAAGTTTTAATGTTTTGCAAATTTGAAAATTTAATGGATTAACCTCATGTTGTAAGTTTTTTTACTAGTTTTGTACAATGCTATTTAGTTCTAATTTCGTTGTATTTACTGATACCATATTTTAGCATATCCTGAAGAAGCAAATAAATTTTGCGAAAGCTTGATTAAAGAACAAAGAGTTTTACTTTCCTGCCCTATTAATGACTGCAACCTCAAAATAAAACTTTATATTATATATATATATATATATATATATATATATATATATATATATATATATATTATATATAATAAATATATATATATATATATATATATATTGTTATTATGTGTTGTTTGTTTGTGAATGATGAGCAATGAGTATTTTTAATAATATAGGGTTTTTATCGCGGTTCTCAAAGAATTAGTTTGTAAGTACTTTTTTAAATTATATTTATTATAACTATTATGAAACATATATATATATATATATATATATATATATATATATATATATATATATATATATATATATATATATATAGATCTAGCGGTTAATGGGGGCTCCGTACTAAAACGGTATTATACTAACTCCAGGCGAATATACATCGTGTATATTATTATCTGGGTAGCGCTTTATGTGGACTCCGACCAACACGTCGGATTAAGTGGACTCCGTAATAGGTTAAAACACTTTTGGGATCCGTTTACATTTCTTTGCGTACACAACTAAACTCCTCCGATGTTGCCAATAATTTGATTAGTCGTAGATTTTTAAATTTTACAGCAGGTGCGTTTTGGAACTTCAAATTTATTTAAATATCAATCAATTTAGTCATCGAGAAATTTCACAAATAGGTACTCGGTTAATGTAGTTAAATATTTTATGGTGGTTATTTATATTACTTGCTTTAATTATTTTCAAACTTAAAAAAGTATTTATTATAAGCTTGGAAATGGCTAGTTTTCGTTTTATTTATTATTATTTTTTGTTAAAATGAATATGCACTTAAACATTTAGTCTCTAAATGTACTAACATCGAGAAAAGTAGTCGTGTAACAGTTTAAGAAAGTAGAAGCCCTTTGGTAGGATTATAATAAACTACATAAAATTAAAAGAAACTCTGTAAACAGGAGATCTTTGTAATTTTTCAATTCCTGCAATTTATGACGTGCAATATTTGTTTCATAAAGTAGTTAAATTTAAACTATAATAATTTATGGGAAGCGTTTAAAGAAGTAATCGCTAACCTTAATTAGAATACGGCACAATAAGAAGATGAAACTTACTGTATTTTTACTTATTATATTCACAGAAAGAATATCCAAAGTAAAATTTAACACGTTTTAATGGAGTTGTAGTGAAATTTGACTTCTTATTACGATACCGGATCCTGTAAAATTTTAAATACATTAAATCTCCCATAAATTATTAAACTTATTCTTAGAATAAAATAATTAGTAATAAGGTACAATATACCGTTCACAATTATGTGATAATGTATAGGTGTCAAGATTGCACGGTCATGTGCCATAAGGTTTCATCTTTCATATAAACATCGATAGTTTTTAACTTTGGGTGTATTTGATTCCACCGTGCTGTAACCGATCCAACTTGAAAAGTGTTATTTTACATAAAATTAGCACGTTGGCCCTAATAATGACCTATAAATATACATTGCTAAAATTTGTATACATTTATCAATTTAAAACATTCTTTGTCGTCTTCTGATCTTCATCTCCATTCGTTCCTAATTAAGCACATGTTATCCACAGGATACCTCTCTCATTTTTAAATCATTACTCTTTTTGCCTTTTGCCATGGATTTCTTTATTTTGTTTATTCATATCGTTTTTACTCATAACAAATATTGGGTAGATTATTGTACATTAAACTTTCTCCTTATATGTCCGTATCATATAAGTTGTCTAGTTATTTTAGCGTATATAATGTCGTATGTTAATTCCATTTTGTTTAACAATAAAACAGCAAAACTTCTACAAAATTATTTCTATCTTATCACTACAGCTGTTTCGGAGAGTGCCTTTCTCAAGTCTCAAGTTTCTCGAATCCATCAATCATCCATTGTATTTCTTATACTTTCATTTTAATCCTCTCCAATCAAAGATTTTGAAGCAGCTTTGCTCCATAGTCCATTTTTGTTGCTTTTTGTCACTGTTTCTCCTTTCTCTTTATCATTATCAATACGTAGCGCTAAAACACTGGGTAGGTCTTCGCTGACTACAACTTATCTCCAAGTTGATCGATTTTCCACGAATCTGCAATCAAATGAAATGTTCATTTTTTGAGATATGATTGGATGTTTTCTCTCCATTGTATACTGACATGCCCAAGTGGCATTCTTCTGTGCTAACTTCCTTCCACACCAGTTCTACAAGTTTGACATCTTGGCGTCTATGCACGTGTCCGATATACCTTAAGGGATTTATTTTCCTGAACAATATCGTTATGCGAGCTTTCTTTATTCAGTATGCTTTCTTATTCTATACGGATTTGTAGCGATATGATAATGAGTTCTGAAGCTATTTTCTTGTGGCATTTTTAAGTAATTACTATTTAAATGGGAATAAGCCACAATTAAAGCTTAAAGTTAGTTTATTGACGTTTCAATTTCCACTTCGGAAATCGTTCTCAAAATACAAACATTAGTGAGAATGATTTCCGAAGTGGAAATTGAAACGTCAATAAACTAACTTTAACCTCTAATTGTGGCTTATTCCCATTTAAATAGTAGTTATGATAATGGGGTTAAATAAAAATTTCTGATTATTTTCCTTTCAAATATTCGGAGTGCTTCCTTATTTGTTTTAGTCATTCTTCATGACTCACATCCATGTATTAAAATAGGTCTGAAGTTTGAATTATGCTCTGTATTTCTTTAGTGGCATTATTACTAACCGTGATTAGTGATCTAAGATATTTAAAGTGTTCCATACTTTCGAAATTGTAGTTGTTGACTTTAATGTTTTTTCTAAGTTTATTGAATTGGTTGATTGGTTTTCTGTTGATTCGCTTGTATTTGGTTTTTATTTCGTTGATTTTAAGTCAAACATTTTTTGTGCTCTCTTCACTTTATTGAAGTTTGTGGACGAAAGAGTTTCTCATTAGAGTTATGAGTTCTATATCATTAGCATATGCTAGGAGTGCTTTGTCCCTTGGGCCGTTAATGGATTACATCTTAAATAGGCGTTATTTCTATTTTAGTAAGCTGTTCATTAATTTTTTGATTATTGGAATCGAGAATCTGTATTTTATTCGACTGTTTTATAAAACAGAGTTTCTTGGAGCATATTTTTATCTTTGGTTTCCAGTATCATTATTACAAGGATTTTGCTGGATATGGACATAGTGAACCCGGTGGTATGTACATGATATTTTCATAACCAACGTTCAAAAATTTTTCTTACTGTAAATTTATGATTATTTTACTAGGAAATATAGTGTTGTTTAATAATAATAAAGTTCAAGCAACAATTCCTATATGCATTAACTCGGTAATGATAATTCTGCTCCCCGATACCAGGTAGCAGTACCGAAAACATTAAAACTGCTACACTCATGCTTCTCATTATCCAACAATTAGCCAGTCCAGAACTATACGCCTTATTATGGTACTGATATTGCTGCTGCTCCTCATAAGTGAATAGAATATGCAAGGAAGGTTTTGACAATTTAATAGGATTTTGTGTGTTAGAATATTATTTCTACGAGAAAGTGAAGAATATCTATTTGCTATCCGGATTTAATCCATAAATTAAATAATAGAATGCTCTAAAATAATGCTAGTAGCAGCAAAAAAAGCGGTCTAATAGTCATCATCATTATCATCAATCAGTCATGAGTTGTCCATTGTTGAACATAGGCCTCCTCTAGACTTTTCCATCTGCTTCTGTTTTGCACCTCTGGTATCCAATTGGTCACGATTCTTTTGAGGTCGTTGGTCCATCGCTTTGGGGGTCTTCCTCGGCTTCGCTTGTCAGCCCGTGGTCTCCACTCAAGCAATTTTTTGGTCCAACTGTTGTCTTTCATTCTTGCAACATGTCCTGCCCATCTCCATTTTTTTTTGTAATATGTTCGATAATGTCTTTCACTCCGGTTCGTCTACGAACTTCCTCGTTTCTTATTCTATTGCTTAAGTTTATTCCAAGCATTGATCTCTCCATCTTTCGTTGTGTCCTTCTCAATTTTTCGGCTGATGTTTTTGTAAGAGTTAAGGTTTCTGCTCCGTATGTGAGGACTAGTAGAACGCACTGGTTAAAAGCTTTTCTTTTTAAATGGATCGGTATATTTGTTTTCAATACGTCTCTCATTTTTCCGAATGCAGCCCAACCCAGACTTATTCTTTTGAGTAGCTCGCATGTTTGGTTATCTCGCGTTAACCTTATTTCGTGACCCAAATACACATATTTTTCTACAAGTTCTATGGGCGACTTTTTGATTTCTATTAGCTCATTGGGGACGAGATTGGTCATCATTTTTGTTTTTCTATAGTTTATTTTTAAACCGACTTTCTGGGTTACTTGCTGTAGTTGTTGTAGCATAACTCTGGCTTCTTCTAAGTTGTCTGTTATGAGAACAATATCATCGGCATATCTGAGATGATTGAATATCTTTCCATCGATTCTAATACCCTTTGATTCCCACTCTAGCCTTTTAAATGCGTACTCCATGACTGTTATAAATAGTTTTGGCGACAAGGTATCTCCCTGCTGCACCCCTCTGCCAATTTTTATCTTCTCAGTGCAATGGAGGTTAACGGTTGTTGTCGCATTTTCGTATATATTTCGAATAATATTTGCATACCTTTGATATATTCTGCATTCTGATAGTGCTTTTAAGATAGCAACTGTTTCGACTGTGTCAAATGCTTTGTGGAAGTCGACAAAGATAAGAGCAAGGGGTCTGTTATATTCGATAGACTTTTCAACTAGAGTTTTAAGGCATTGCAAATGCTCGTTTATTCCGTGTCCCGCTCGAAATCCTGCCTGTTCTTCTGATTGATAGAAATCGAGTTTTGCTTCTAATCTGTTTGTCAGTATTTAAATAAAGAGCTTGTATAGGTAGTTAAGCAAACTAATTGGCCTATAGTTTTCGAGATCTGCTTTATCCCCTTTTTTGTGGAGGATGATTGTAACCGAATTTTTCCATTTACTTGGAATGTTTTCAATATGCAGACATAGATTAAAAAGTGTTTGGATTCGGGACATCAACAGTGGACCTCCTAGTTTAATTGTCTCAATGACTACACCATCTTCCCCCGGACCTCTATTATTTTTCATATTTTTAAGGGCATGTTGAATTTCCTCTCGTGATATATCTGGTATATCCTCCGATCCTACATTATGTACCTTTTGTATTGGTTGTTCGATGAGCTCTGGAATAAGTTGACTTTTATATAATGTTTCCATATTTGTCTTTAAGTTGGAAGATTTCTTTTTTGTCATTTTCTATTTTTCTCCTCAACGCTTTCATGATTTTGTTGTCTTCTATAGTTTTTATAATTTTCTCGTTGTTGTATTTTCTAATATCCCGTCTGATGGCTTTAAAGATTTCTTTATTTATGTTGTTTATATCTTGTGAGTCAACATTTCCTTGACTTCTCAGCATTCTACGATCTTCCATTTTTTGTTTCGTTTCTTTACTATTTTTTTGTTCTTTTCCATGTTTAGGGCCAAATTTTTCCTGATCTTGTGTTAATGTATCTACTATTTCTTCGTTTAGGTTATTTATGTCTTCTCTTGTTGTATTTCTGAGTAAGTTACTGGTGATATATTTTTCAAACTCAAGTTCATTCGTTGGGCGCATCCAAGGTTTGAATTTTTTACTTTTTATCATGTTCAGTCTTTCGTGCTTAATATTGACTTCTACAGTTGCTCGGACCATTCTATGATCGCTTGCAACCGAAAATTGATTTAAGACTGTAACATCTTTGACTATATGTTTTTTGTCAGTGATGATGAAGTCGATCTCATTTTTTGTCTTACCATAGGGGCTCTTCCAAGTCCATCTTCTATGGATCTTCTTATAGAAGAAGCTATTCATTAAATATAGATTGTTTTCTAATAGGAAATTTAAGAGTATTTCCTCCATTTCGTTTCTACCTGGTGTGCCAAAATTTCCGAGGGCATTTTCAGCTGGGTCAGTGCTTATTCCTATTTTGTCATTAAAGTCGCCACATATTACCGTAAAATGTTCTTGGTCTTCTGAAACAGCTGTGTACAAGTCATCATAGAACTGTTCTATTTCTTCGTCAGCGTGACTCGATGTTGGTGCATAGACTTGAATGATCTTTATGGAATAACGGGTGTTTAGTTGTAATTTTGCAAGTATAACTCTTGTGGAAACTGCTTTTACTGATATGATATTCTCAGCTAGTTTTTTATTAATAAAGAGCCCAATGCCTCCATTCCCATAGTTTTCTCCGACATGATAGAAAATGTGACCGGATTTTAAAGTGGTTAGGCTTTCTTTAGTAGATGTTCTTTAACATACAAAAGAGAGGATCGAGGGTAGCGCATAACGGAACAATAAAGCCATATAATTTTGAAAGATTGCAGCGTCTTAGATGCCGTAGGTAATGTTGTTACATAAAAAATAAAAGGGAATATTTAGGTAGCTAACTGATGTTTATGTATATATAACCCTCTTTTAAATCCAGAAGTCTAATTCGAGTCTCTAAAATCGGGATATATAAAATAGTGATCAAACCAGTGCTAATGTGTGGATACGTGACGAGAACGTATTAATTAAACCAGGATTGCTAGAAAAGCCATCAGAGGTATTTTCCGACTTACAGAGGTCCGAGTACTAACCAATACCGAACAGAGCTAATTCCAAGATCAAACACATATATAAAGATAGCAACGTCGTACAAGAAACTAAATCTCAGTGCTAAAGTTGCGCTGGCTTTATCCAAAGACTCTATAATAACTGCATTGAAAAGTTAAATTGGGAGGATGCCCCAAGAGAAAAAATGCCTTTAAGACTTCCACAAATGAAGGAGGAGGTAACATAGGGTCAGATTTAGGAATAATGAGACTATCTACCGACCCATTATATTTATTAACACCTGCTATCCTACCTACAATCAATACTTATCTGTTGTGGAATATCAAATCAATTACATGTAATCAAACGAACTGGGCTTAAAAAAAATTATCTAAAAAAAAGGCACTTCAGAAATATTGACATAAATTTTAAAAACGTCTTTTACCTGGCTGTATTTTCAATAGGAAAGGGAAGACAAAAAGAAGAAAAGGCAATAGAATCTTGTTCCGTTCTGACTATACGATGACGATGATCTTTATATAACATATAGGGAGAAAGAGAGAATAATGTTTATGTTTAATTTAGAATTCGCTGGTTTTCTCCCTTTTGAATTGGGTATGTATATGTATTACCATAGAAAATAAAAGCAAGAGAACTATAATTATAAAACGAAAAAATTACGAAATGAAAAGATTATATAAATCCCTTCTATTTACACAGACTGTTTTACAAAAGGTGACCGAATGAGCATAAACGGACAGCTGTTTTACAAACTTAATATTATTAGACGCATTTAGGATCAATTTCACTCAAAATATGATATGCTAAAATATGATACGACACGAAAAAGGCAATGACTTTTACAGCTGATTGCCACATAAATATCAATGTAACCCAAGTATAATGATTTTTGCCACAGCAAATTTAAAATGTTCCATACTTTCAATTGTAGTTGTTGACTTTAATGTTTTTTCTAAATTTATTAAATTGGTCTCTTCTGTTGATTCGCTTGTATTTGGTTTTCATTTCGTTGATTTTAAGTGAAACAGTTTTCGTGCACTTTGTTAAAGATGTTTGCGGACCGGAGAAAGTTTCTTATGAGATCCATATCATTAGCATATGCCAGGAGTGCTTTGTACCTTGGCCCGTTAATGGATTACATCTTAAATAGGCGTTATTTCTATTTTACTAAGCTGCTTATTGATTTTTTGACTATTTGAATCAAGAATCTGTAGTTTATTCGACTGTTGAATAAAACAGACTTTCTTGGTGCATATTGTTATCTCTGGATTTTTGTTTGCCGTCTCCTTATTACAACGATTTTGCTGGATATCGACATAGGGAACCTGGTGGTATGTACATGATGTTTCCATAACCAACGTTCGAAAATTTTTCTTACTGTAAAGTCATGATGATTTTACTAGAAAATATAGTGTTGTTTAATAATAATAAAGTTCAAGCAACAATTACTATATGCATTAACTTGGTACTGATATCTCTGCAATCCGCTAACAGATGGCAGTCCCGAAAACATTAAAATTCATGCTTCCCATTATCCAACGATTAGCCAGTCCAGTACTATACGCCTTATTATGGTACTGATATTGCTGCTGCCCCTCATAAGTGAATAGAATATGCAAGGAAGGTTTTGGCAATTTAATAGGATTTTGTGTGTTAGAATATTAATTTTCCGAGAAAGTGAAGAATATCAATTTGCTATCCGGATTTAATCCATAAATTATTAGAATACTATAAAATAATGATATTAACATATAAAAAAAACCGTCTAATAGTCAGTAATAAAGTATATAAATGTTCTTTAACATACAAAAGAGATGACGTAGAGTAGGGCATAACGTAACAATAGACCCATATAATTTTAAAGGATTGCAACATTTTAGATATCGTAGATAACGTTGTAACATAAGAAATAAAAGGGAATATTCAGGTAGCTAACTGATGTATATATAACTCTTATAATACTTTTAAATTCAGAGGTCTAATACGAATTTCTTAAATCAGGATATATAAAACAGTGATTAAACCAGTGCTAATGTGTGGATATGTGGCCAGAACGCTAACAAAACAATGTACGTAAAACTCAGGTATTAATTAGATCAGGATTGCTAGAAAAGCCATCAGAAGTATTTTCCGACTTACAAAGGTCCGCGTACTAACCAATACCGAACGGAACTAATGCCAAGGCCAAACACATATATAAAGACAACAACGTCGTGTAAGAAGCTAAATCTCAATGTTAAAGTTGCGCTGGCTATATCCAAAGGCTCTATAATAACTACATTGCCAAGTTAAATTGGGAGGATGCCCCAAGAGAAAAAATGCCTTTAGGACTTCCACAAATGAAGGGGGAAGGTAACATGAGGTCAGATTTAGGAATAATGAGACTATCTACCGACCCATCATATTTATCAACACATGCCTGTTTAACTACCTGCTATCCTACCTATAGTCAATACTCATCTGTTGGGGACTATCAAATCAATTACATGTAATCAAACAAACCAGGCTTAAAAAAAGTTATCTCAGGAAAGGCACTTTTAAAACGTTATTTACGTGACTTATTAAAATTTAAATTTTTAATGAAAAGTAAAAGATTAGCCATTTGTTATGGGGTTCAGAGAAGAACCTTCACGATGTTAATTTTTTGAGATATGATTGGATGTTTTCTCTTCATTGCATACTGAGACGCACAAGTGGTATTCTTCTGTGCTAACTTCCTTCCATACCAGTTTTACAAGTTTGACATCTTGGCGTCTATGCATGTGTACGATCTACCTTAAGCAATTTATTTGCCTAAACAATATCGTTATATGAGCTTTCTTTATTAAGTATGTGTTCTTCTTCTATACGGATTTGTAGCGATATGATAATGAGGTTAAAACAATTTTCCTATTATTTTCCTTTTAAATATTCGTAGTTCTTCCTTATCCGTTTTAGTCATTGTCCATGATTAGCATCTATATATTAAAGTAGGTAAAAAGTTTAAATTATGATCTGTATTTATTTAGTGGCATTATTATTAACCGTGATTATTTATCTAAGATATTTGAAGTGTTCCATATTTACCAAATTGTAGTTGTTAACTTTAATATTTTATCAAGATGTATTAAATTGGTCTCTTCTGTTGATTCGCTTGTATTTCTTCTTAGCTTGACGAATTCTTCTTTTTTCATTCTGTGAACTACTAGTGGGTTCTTTTTACGGAATTTTTTCATCACGTTTAGGTAATCATCAACGGTATATAAACGTTGTTGAAATTTTAGGGCATTTTCAAAATCTCCAAAATCACTACCATTGGGTAAAAGCTATGACTAGGAAAGAAATAGCGTAATGTAATTTTTTCAATGGTAGGATGAGTTTCCAAAATCATTTTCAGAATCAAAACTATTTTAATGCTGCGGTTTTGGCCGCCACAAGAGTCTGACCACAAAATTACATGTTTTGCAGAAGTAACATTTTCTTCAATGTGTTTCTTAAGACAACTGCCTACGTCCTGGGCTCCCCGACCAGCTTCACCTTCTATCCAAATATAACAATGACTTTTTTATCCTTGGCGCTATAGATACCAAGGTTGTAAATACATAATTGACGCTTATAATATACAATATTTATTAGAATTCTCGAAAGGGGAAGAGTTTTTCTTTAAATCAAAACAAAAGGTTTCCACTTCTGGTTGATCGTTGCTTATCTTCATGTCTAGCTTTCTTTCTTCTAAGTGCACATTTTTTCTTTTTTTAACTCTTAATTGTTCGTTATCTGCGCAATTTTTAATTTCTAATTCGAAACAATCACATCTACTACAAGTATCTTTTTTCAACTTTTTTCTTTGAAGATTAAATCGTGTTAAAAACATTTTTTTGTAAAACGAAAATTTAACAAGATCATTGTCTGCTTCTTCAATATACAATTCATACATTTTACTTAATGTTATGTCTTTTGTTAAGTATTCTCTTTCTGTGTTAGCTCTTCTGTAATGTGACTATTATAGAAAAATTTAAGCAATAACTGCCACTACTTCTTAACCTAAACGCCTCAACAAGTTGCCAACGTCACCATTGTTAACCACGTTTATGTACATATGTTGCCAAATATTCGATTTACAATCATTAAAACGCTCACAAGAGGCGCTTGGTCCAAAACTAATACACAAAAATTAGTCGCTTGCTCTAGTTATGCAAAATTCAAAATCCAAAATAAAAAGAAAGGTACTTAATCTTTTTAAATATATCTGGTTATTCGTTACTAACAGGTTAATGGGATTTATTACGTAGATAGTTTATGCCTTTTTCTATCTTCTTCTTTAAGTTCCATCTTCTATCGAAGGTTGGAAATCATCATGGCTATACGGACTCTGTTGACTGCCGCTCTATAAAGTTCTGCACTACCGCATTCAAACCATTCCCTTAAGTTTTTAAGCCAGAATATTCTTCGTCTTCCCACATTTCGCTTTCCTCGGATTTTGCCTTGCATAATAAGTTGTAATAATGCGTATTTTTGCACTCTCATCACATGTCCTAAGTACTCAAGTTTTCGTCTTTTGATAGTTAATAATATTTTCGCCCCATTTCCTATCATTCTAGTTACTTCCACGTTTGACATTCTTTGAATCCATGATATTCGTAGGATTCTTCTGTAACACCAAAATTCAAATGCGGCCAACTTATTCAGATGGACTTGTTTTAGTGTTCACGCTTCCAAGCCATAAAGAAAAGTAGAGAACACGTAACATCGAAGCATTCTCAGGCTCTAACTTTATATCCCGAAAACAAAGAAACTTTTAAAGTTTGAAAAATAATGCACGTGCTATTTCAATGCGTGTCCTAATTTCTTTTGTTTGGTCTACATCTGATGTTATCCTGTTGTTCCTCTTTTCCACCAGAAAGCGCCATAATCCACAATTTAAGAAATTGGGGCTGGGTCTAGTGATGCACAACGCCGTTCATATAGCAATTTGTTGTCACATGTTTATAGTTTTTCAAAAAATGAACTTCGATTTAAAGATTAAAACTTAAAACAAAATATAAAAACCTATTGAACCTTATTCAGAAAATTTCAGAAAAGAATAACTTTTGTGAAAGATTGTGGGACACAGTCATATTTTAAGATAAAAACTTCAATTCAGAGAGTGGACATTCTTAATAAATGTATAATCTAATATGGAAGCATGTTTATGTTTTACAGACTGAGAAAGCACTGAGCACACAAGTATTTATTTTTTTATGTACTAGGTCGTAAAATAAGTATACTCAAAACAAATAAATATTATCTACCAAGTATTCTACTCCACTTTAATATCAATGCATCAGATATATTATAAAGATTTCGTCGTAGTTGTAAATTAATAGGAGATAAAGCCAAATGTAGAGCATATAGTGAAATCTGAATATCTTAGAATAACTATATCGAGCGGGAACATTATTGATGAGCAAAAGAGAGACCCATCGCTGAGAAAGTGACAAAGCAATTGGCAAAAGCAAAGGGTACTTTGTACTAAAGTACCCATACTCTAAAGCCTAAGCAGGTCTTTTCGTACTCTTTTAGTAAGTGATAGATTCGACCGTTACTTGATGGAAATTCATTTTATCTAACAATTAAACAGGTATGCGTTTACACGTCATATTTTGTAACTGAATAAGTTGAGGAGGGGATAACTGTTTGTCTCAAGTTGGTCATTCAGAATTATGTCTGTATTTTTTAATTTGCTAATTTCCATAGATTCTAATATTCATGGAATCTACAGATAGCTTAAGGCCTTTATTATAAATACACTTTTTTAGTAATAAAAATATATAAATAGAACCTAGAATACGCCTGTAAAAGTATGTAACCTTTGATCTCTGGGATAAACCCATCTCCTGAACAATGGTGCCGATATATGTAGGTAAAATTTTCTACACCTATTTTAACCTGTTTATTTCCTCATTATCAATATATATGAGTTGTAACCGATACCACAAACTCATTTACTTATAGAGACTATATATTGACTATAGTTATTACTATACAAATCTGACTCGAAATATCGTCTTAAAATAACAGTAACAGAAAAGTGAAAGATTAGTCATTTTTTATGAAGTTTAAAGTAGAAGCGTTCACGAAAATTAAAGTAGGTACTAATAAGACCACCGCAATCGGGCGTACCCTGGGTAATGAATAATTAAGTAATCGTTAATTCTTAAATCACCCGTTCAAAATGTTTTTTGTCAAATTGGTCCTTTTTAGGACCAACTATTCTAATTATGTGTATAAATATTAAGAGTATATCTAGAGATAAAGACACTCCACTTTACATTTGCGCTTAACAAAATGCAGGAAGCACGTAGATGGCCAATCCTATGGTATTTGGTATTAAGCTAATCGCTGAAAATTACATATTAAATGCAGGCAAAGAAGCAAAGAAAAACTTATAATGAGAGAAAACAAAACCAGTCAGCTGAGAGAACCTTTTAACGATGTTGAGCTTGGATCCGCTATCCACGTATATAATGAACAATATTACGGCT
The DNA here is from genome assembly GCF_040954645.1 of Diabrotica undecimpunctata. Classification (NCBI taxonomy): domain Eukaryota; kingdom Metazoa; phylum Arthropoda; class Insecta; order Coleoptera; family Chrysomelidae; genus Diabrotica; species Diabrotica undecimpunctata. The sequence goes on from NC_092810.1 coordinate 37,010,180, forward strand.
CCTGGCTGAGGATCTGAGCACAAGACTAACTATAAAATTGGAACTAAAAATACAACAATGGCTAATATTCAAAGTCTTTAGACAAGCAAAGCAAAGACAAAGTTGTTGCCTTGCTTAAACCTGGCAAAAACTCCAACGACCACAAAAGCTATCGGCCAATATATCTATTTATTTTGTCAGCTATACAGAATACTTCTGTACATGATCCTTAATATAAACCGATAATAGAAGAAAAACTCAAATTAAAAGACAAAAGTGGCTATATATGACAGGTTAGATCATATATGTCACAAATACTAAATCTTGCCCAACACAGCGAAGAGAAGTACAAAAAATATCAGGTATGAGGAGTGGTATTTGTTAATCTAAATGCCGCTTATAAATAGTTATTTAAATAACTTATAAAATATTTAGTTATAAATTAGTCAGCCAAATTCAGGGAATATTAAGACTCACATCCATACATAAGCTCTACAATATCGTAGCTATCAATCCACCTAATATCCGAAGATAAGTAGCTAGAGAGCAAAAAAAAATAAAGTCCAGATTCGTGACATCCACTCCACGAATACCAGCCCATTTTATGACTAGAATCAAGGAAAAACTGGCTATATCAACACATCTGCAAGATATACAAACAAAAATAAGCTGCTCCTCTCCATCTGATCCCTCGAACGGAACTTCCTTATGGTAGTTATCTTCCTTAAATCTGCCAGGAGGACTCTTGCCTGCAAACACCGGTTAACTTGTGTGCATGTGGGGTGGTACAAGACTTATCGCACTTTCTTAGTTAACTTTACCGTTCAAATCGCTCTTTTTGAAGGGACAAGGTTTATTTATGTGAACTGAACATGTAAAGTACAGTCAGTAAGCTATTACTTATAAAGATCATTGCAAATTTGACACTAACTCCACTTATATTAATTACATATTACTCCTAAATACGAGATAAAACATTCAGAAATATGTAATATTGGTGAAGTGGTATAATTCATGTTAGAAAAATTAAGCATTCTTCCCTTTTTTGTGCACTACTACCCATTTTAACAAAAAAATATCTATTTTAGCACTTAAAAATTTATTTTGAGATAACCTTCTATCCAGAATTAAAAAATAGAATAATAAGAAATAGAATTCAGAAAAAAATAAAATAATAAAATAGAAGAATTAAAATAATAAAAAAGCTGTATATAAGATATCATGAAACAATGGATGAAATAAAAGAAGTTCTTATTAACCGGATTCTTAAATAAAACGTATAAAGACATACTCACGTTAACAAAATACATTAGAAAATTTTCGCATATGAAAAAACACATCCAACTTGGTAATGAAATCCTTTTGTATCTATAAATCTATTTTTAGAAAAGCACGTACCTACCAAAAACAGGTATTTGGTAGTACACATATCTGTTACATACTGTAATACGTATGAATGATAACAAAAGTAAGGAGTCTATATGAACCGTTTAGAACATACGCTGGAAATAAACGGCTTAATCCCATAGTTGCCAAACTATCAGAGCTTACTTAAACCGATATACGTATGGTTCCAATATACACGGAACAAGATCTGAACGACCCCTATAATATATACACGTGAACTAAGCGATATACATTCATGATACAGGGGTACTTAGGGGCTCCACAAAATTTTTAAAAATTGTGAAACTATACATGTTGACGAATCGACAGAGCCAATATTATGGAATGGTCAAGTGAGCTCCGTATATCGGTGGCCACTTGACCACGGAGCTCACTTGAACCTGAATTTTAACATGGGCGGAGTCCACTTTATGCCGTAGATATATATATATATATATATATATATATATATATATATATATATATAATATATATATATCTAACCTAGCCAATGTAAATTTAAAATACACTATCTTTTAATTGATATTCTTATAAAACTAATTAAATTCTATAGACAATGTAAAATTTAAACAAACTATCTTCAAAATTGAAATTGTTATGACACTAACTAAATTATATTAACAAAATTTTGTACCTTTCTTTCACTGAATGCCTAAATGAACTGCTTTCCACTATATAGATTCTAATCACCACTGAATGTCTTCGTACTTCGGTTATCCTTGTTTTTGTGAAATTACTTTTTCCAATTATCAGCTTCTACCAATTTAAGATATATTTTTCTTCACCAGCATTTATAAATCACCAAGCAAACCAGCAAAACAGCATTTATATTTATTCTTCTTTTCAATATACCAATATCCAATTATTATAAGTTGATTTATACTATTACTTTTTTAATCTTCAATAATTATTTGTGTATAATTATAAATGTGCATTAAAATATATGCATAATTTTTAATCTTCATTTAACTCACTATATTAAACAATTGGACTATTTGTAACTGAATGGACTGGACCTACTTTCTTACTAAAACTTTTCTGACTGCACTATCTTGAAAATTCTGAACAATTGACTTCACTAACTTAATGAGTCTATCTTCTACTAACTTTCATAATAAACTGCCATCTTGAATCCAAATCACGGGTATTTATATCTTTTTGGATGTTCTAGAATCATCTGGTAAGAGATCATGTTCCATTTGTTCTATTACTTCTATATGGATGTTCTCGAAAAAAATATATGTTCGTTCCACAGACATAACCATTATTTCGAGAATGTTCGACCGTAAACAATGGTCAAATTCTGCATTCTGGAGAATTCGTTAATGTTCTATTGATAATTTTGTTTACATTTAGGCTTTTCAGATCAGAATATATAATTAAATTAGTAACTTAACATTCTAATTTAATAAACTACACATTTTAAACAACTATAATCCCACTTATATTCGTAAAAATTCTTAAAATGACACTTGGAGAGTATGTATAGTTGGTTGCCTATGCACATGGCTCACTTAAATATATTTACAACATTAAACTACAACTTTTTACAATTATTATATGCTAATTTCTTAAAAATGCCCTCACATAAATATATTTTTATTAAATTCTCTAGTATATAACTTATTAAAATAACCAAATATCTAATATTATCTAATGTGTAACTTATAAATTAATTTCTAATCACTGTTTTTCTTTCTCCTATATCATATCAATACCCCAAAATAATATTTAAAATAAATAATTTACTTATTATTTTTTTAAATATTAATTTTCTCATACCTTATTAAATTTAATAAATCAATTTTTTTTTATTTAAAATGTGTTAAATACATCCCTGTTCGCTGTCTATGTCAAACTGTCATGTCAAATAAAGTTTGTGTATTGTTGTATTGTGTTTACATTTTACAATGGATGTTAAGATACAAATCTAGGAATTATTTCCATTCAACAGGCTTTCATCCATATAAATTGGTAAGTTTTACACTTTTATAAAGACATTTACACAATCAATTCTGTATCTAACCCCAAATTATGATTTTTAGGGTACCAAACAATTTCCATATGTACAAAATCCAACAAGTATGATGTCAAATTTATTCACAACAATGAAATCTGCCATCTATCTAACAAATCAAGTCTATTGAATAAAATGGATATATCAGTAAGCTGTTAGTGTTGTTATATTTGTGTTAAAGGTATAGAATACATTATTCAATCTCTTCATGATATTGAAAAATGTTGATATGAAACATGCCTCTTAGTCTGTTCTCTGCATCTATTAACACATAACTATTTAGTCCATTCTGATTTTCAATTGTATATGGACCTTCAAACATTGGTTGTAATTTCTTACAACGGTTTTCTTTAACATTACTTTTTCTAAGTGAACGAATTAACACTAGGTCTCCTTTTTGAAATGTGATTGGTTTTTTTATATTTCGATTTTGTCTTCTGATATATTTTTCAGCTTTCCTCCTAATTCGGTTATTCACTTTCTGCATTACTTGTTCTAACATATCCTGATTATATTCACTAATCCACTTTCTGTTTCCTATATGGCCAAACATTAAATATTCTGGTACTTCCTCTGTATTCAAATTATGTGTATTATTTAAAAAATATTCTACTTGTGGTATATGTTGCTGCCAAGTTTCATGTTGATTTTGGAACAGTATCCTTAAATATTTTATAACTTCTTTAATATATCTTTCTGCAGGATTTGCCTGAGGATGTCTGATACTTGTAAAATGAATGTTGATTCCCTTTTTCTCGCAAAATGTCCGAAATTTTTGGTTGTTAAAATATGTAGCATTATCTATTATGCAATTTCTAAATGGTCCTATTTCTTCGAAAAATTGAATAATATATAATTTTAATGTTTTAACATTTGTTCTGGAGCAAGGATATAGTTTAATAAATTTTGTATATAAATCAACTATCACTAGTATATGCTTTTTTCCTGTTGGACTGAGAACTAAATTTGAAATAAAATCCATGGAAACTGTATTTAGTTTTTCATATACAACATTAGATTTATATGTGTTCTGGTTTTTGAAATTCTTTTCTTTGTTTAGTTGACATATTGGGCATTGGGTAGTAATTTCTTTTGCTATACTTATGTCATTCTTTGCAAAATAATTGTCCCTAAATAGCATCCATAGCTTTCTTGAACCAATATGCATATAATTGTTATGTAAATTTTTCAATATTTTCTTTGCTAAAGTTCTAGTTATTACATATACTTCTATGCCATTTATTATTTTATAATAAACTCCATCTTTCTTAAGGAGTTTTTGTTTTTCACTCAAATTGATCTGATCTCTTATAATTTCTTCTTTAGAATATAATCCAGTACTTTCTACTAATTGATTTAATCCAATTTTTATTGTTCGCTGCCCTTTTTGTGGTGTATTTTCTAACCTTGATAAAGCATCTGCCACTATATTGGATTTTCCAGAAATGTATTTGATTTCAAAGCAGTATTCACTAAGTATTAGACTCCACCGATGTATTCTACTGTTTCCATATTTGTTATTTAATATAGATGTTAAAGCTTGGTGATCTGTTTCTATTGTAAATTCATTACCCAACAAATAAAATCTTAATTTTGTGACACAGTGTATTATACTTGCTAGTTCTAATTCTGAAACTGAGTAACCCTTTTCATGTGGCTTTGTAATTCTTGAAATGAATTGTATTGGGTATTCGACCCCATCATGTATTTGTAATAATACCCCTGATAATCTCTCTATGGATGCATCTGTTCTTAATATGAATGGCTTTGTGTAGTCTGGATAGTATATTTTTAAATTTGACAGAAAAATGTTTTTGATTTCTTGGAATGCTAGTTCTCTTCTCTGATCCCATCTCCATTTTACACCTTTTTTTAGTAGTTCAAGTAATGGAATTTCTTTTATACTTAGATCTGGTATCATCCTTTTATAATAATTAATTATTCCAATGAATCCTCTTAAAGTTCTTAAATTGTGTGGTGTTTTATATTCCTGAATGACTTGTGTCCGTTCTGGATCCATTTCGATTCCCTTAGTGTTAAGTTTATAACCTAGATATAATACCTCTTTTTGAAAAAATGTACATTTTTCTTGATTTATTTTTAGTCCATTTTTGTCTAATCTATTTATTATAATTTTTAGGTGTTTCTCATGATCTTCAGCCGTTTTAGAAAAAATTAAGTTATCATCAATATAGTGAATTACAAAATGTTCATATTGATCCAAAATATCACGAAGACATCTACATAGAGCACTGCAAGATGATTGAAGTCCAAATGGTACTACTTTGAATTGATATACTACTCCATCTATCTGAAATCCTGTATACTGTCTACTTTTTCTTTCTAGAGGTATTAACCAAAAGCTATGCTGTAAATCAATTTTAGTGAAAAATGACATTCCTGTAATTCTTCCTAGTATTCCATCTATACTCATTGGTGCTTCAAATTGCTTTTCAGTGATCTTGTTAATATTCCTTGCATCCAAACATAACCTGATTTCACCTGATCTTTTACGTACTACTACTATTGGGTTTATGAAACGTGTATCTGCCTTCTCAATGATTCCATCTTCTAACATATTATTAATCGTTCTGTTTACTTCTTCTCTGTATTTATATGGTATTGGGTATGATTTTGTTTTAAAATCTTTTTCTTTTTTAACTTTTATACTATGGATATAATTTTGTGCAATTCTATTTTCTTTATTGACAAGTCCCTTGTATTGCTGCAATATGGAAACGACTATTGATTTATATTCTTCAGGGCAATTAACTTTTATCACATCTTCTTCTTTACAAATAAAATTATTCTTCATTATGTACTCATTATTCCTTGCTTCCAATTTTACGCACTCCACCTCGTAGGCATCCATCTGCTTAAAATTTCCATTCCTTAAATATTCACTACAATAATTATTCTTTACATTCTTTTGGGACATTTCCCTATCATCAAAATACATTTCTTCTTCATAAACATCATTATTTTCTTTTAATAATATCCTATCAACTCTTATTCCTTCTTCCACCTCATCTTTCTGCATAAATTTAATTATTTGCCCTTCCAAAGTTACCATTTTTTCTTCAAAATCTATCTTTACTTTCTTCTTTTCCAATTCATCATTTCCCATTAATATATCAACACATAAATCCTTGACAATAAATCCTTGCATATTAATTTCTTTATTAAGAATATTAATTTTAAAATTGGCTAGTTTATCAATTTCACCCAACTTCTTATTATTTGCACCAACAATTTTAATTTTTGGAATCTTCATTATATCTGATAGTTTTAATGTATTAACAATAAAATTCTCCGAGACTAAAGTACTTTCTGAACCAGTATCTATCATAATCTTAATCATTTTATTTTTGGCCAAAGCATTTATATAAATTAAATTAATAGATTCAATAATTTTATCTTCATCTAAAGAAATAAATTCAGAAGGTTTTTCATAATAGCAATGGCCTAACTTGTAATTCAGAAAGTTTACTGAACAAAATTTTGATTATTAGAATTGTCAGATTGTATCTGACCACTTGGATCTGATGTCCTATGTCTTTCCCTACTATGACTTTTACTCACATTTTCTTGCCTTGTACTATTTCGTTCCCTGTCTTCGCAGCTCCTATTCCTTTGTACACAATTTACCTGTCTGTTATAGTTAGGTCGCTCTGTATTTCTTCGATTATTAAAATCTTGTCTATTATTATTAGTACTGTTATTAAAATGTTGTCTATTATAATTACTGTTATTATTATTAAAATTTTGTAAATTATTACCATATCTATAATTATTATATGATTGTCTATATTGTTGATTATCATTTTTATTATATTGAAAGTTATTATTGTTTTTTCTGTTGTTATTATTACTTGTCATATTGCCTCTTTGTATTCTTTGAATAAAATTAATAAAACTATCTATTGTTTGAATATTTTGTACAGTTACGGTTTGCACAACATCAGCATCAAAATGTCTAGATACATTTAAGACTGTTTCATCCTCTCTAAGTGGTGGCTCTAAATATTTTGCAACTGTTATCAGTTTCAATGCATAATCTACCATATTTGATTTTAAATTGTGATTATACTTTCCAAAATATAGAATTTCTCTAAACTTTGCTTGCTCTAATTCACCCCAATAATAATTTAAAAATTTATTTTCAAATGTTTGAAAATTATCTAAATCATTTTCAATACTAGCAAACCAAGTTGCTGCATTGTCATTTAATGTCATTCTAATATAATCTTTAATATCATTAATATTATTCACAAATCTTAATTTATGTTTTAAACTATTTATGTATACTCTAGGATGCAAATTTTTTATATTACCAGAGAATTTAATCCCAGTCTCATTTGTTAAATTTAAGTAAGGTCTCCCTATGTCTCTCATTTGTGAAATATCATCTATTCTCTGTTCCACATTTCTTATTTGATTACAATTTATTTGGATATTTTGTTGTATATCGTCTAATTTTTCTTCTGTGTTTCTCCTGTCTTCATTAATTTTTACTTCTAAGTTACATTTCTGCAACTCTATTTTCTGTTCTATATCTATCTTATTATCTTGAATAATCCTCTTTACTTCTGTCCTCTCATTGTCTATCCTTTTCTTGTAGTCATTCCGTATACTTTTTATTTCATTTGCTACTTTTTTCTCTGCAGCTTCAAGTTTTTTATCCATTTGTTTTACAATTTTATTATTATTATCTTCTATTTTCTTTTCTAATTTTCTATAATTCTCTTCCAATTTCTGTTCCATTTTTTTCATGTCTTCTTTGACTGTTTTTGAATTCTCTTCCAATTTTTTTATGTCTTCTTTGATTTCTTTTGAATTCTCTTCCATTTTTTTCGTATTCTCTTCCATTTTCTGTTCCATTTTTTTCATGTCTTCTTTGATTTCTTTTGAATTCTCTTCCATTGTCTTGTTCATCTGCATCATTAATGACATCAAAGCTGCCATATTGACATTTTCCTCTCTTTCTGGATTCATTTCTGCAGTATCTTGTGGAACTTGAACTAAACTCTCCTCTTGTATAGGTTGTGTTTCTACTTCCACATCTTCTTCATTCTTTTTGCTTCTTGTACCTTTCTTTCCTTGAGACATTTTGAGACTTTACTTGTTCAAATATAATTAAAATTAAAATCTATACTTTTTTCTTTCTACTGATAATTAATTTAATTATATGAGAGCACTTATCTTCCCAAACTAATTCTTTTAAATAGAGAGCCACCGCGTTGGGTGCCAAATTGTTATGATGTGTTGTTTGTTTGTGAATGATGAGCAATGAGTATTTTTAATAATATAGGGTTTTTATCGTGGTTCTCAAAGAATTAGTTTGTAAGTCCTTTTTTAAATTATCTTTATTATAACTATTATGAAACACACATATATATATATATATATATATATATATATATATATATATATATCTAACCTAGCCAATGTAAATTTAAAATACACTATCTTTTAATTGATATTCTTATAAAACTAATTAAATTCTATAGACAATGTAAAATTTAAACAAACTATCTTCAAAATTGAAACTGTTATGACACTAACTAAATTATATTAATAAAATTTTGTACCTTTCTTTCACTGAATGCCTAAATGAACTGCTTTCCACTATATAGATTCTAATCACCACTGAATGTCTTCGTACTTCGGTTATCCTTGTTTTTGTGAAATTACTTTTTCCAATTATCAGCTTCTACCAATTTAAGATATATTTTTCTTCACCAGCATTTATAAATCACCAAGCAAACCAGCAAAACAGCATTTATATTTATTCTTCTTTTCAATATACCAATATACAATTATTATAAGTTGATTTATACTATTACTTTTTTAATCTTCAATAATTATTTGTGTATAATTATAAATGTGCATTAAAATATATGCATAATTTTTAATCTTCATTTAACTCACTATATTAAACAATTGGACTATTTGTAACTGAATGGACTGGACCTACTTTCTTACTAAAACTTTTCTGACTGCACTATCTTGAAAATTCTGAACAATTGACTTCACTAACTTAATGAGTCTATCTTCTACTAACTTTCATAATAAACTGCCATCTTGAATCCAAATCACGGGTATTTATATCTTTTTGGATGTTCTAGAATCATCTGGTAAGAGATCATGTTCCATTTGTTCTATTACTTCTATATGGATGTTCTCGAAAAAAATATATGTTCGTTCCACAGACATAACCATTATTTCGAGAATGTTCGACCGTAAACAATGGTCAAATTCTGCATTCTAGAGAATTCGTTAATGTTCTATTGATAATTTTGTTTACATTTAGGCTTTTCAGATCAGAATATATAATTAAATTAGTAACTTAACATTCTAATTTAATAAACTACACATTTTAAACAACTATAATCCCACTTATATTCGTAAAAATTCTTAAAATGACACTTGGAGAGTATGTATAGTTGGTTGCCTATGCACATGGCTCACTTAAATATATTTACAACATTAAACTACAACTTTTTACAATTATTATATGCTAATTTCTTAAAAATGCCCTCACATAAATATATTTTTATTAAATTCTCTAGTATATAACTTATTAAAATAACCAAATATCTAATATTATCTAATGTGTAACTTATAAATTATTTTCTAATCACTATTTTTCTTTCTCCTATATCATATCAATATATATATATATATATATATATATATATATATATATATATATATATATATATATATATATGTAAATATACATATATATATATATATACACATATAAATATATATATATATATATATATACATATATATATATATATATATATATATATATATATATATATATATATATATATACAGATTGAACCAATTTAAAACGGAACATACAATTTAATATATGTCTGTTTGAACTGCAGTTGAAATAGTGGACCAATATAAAACTTGGACAAAAATAAATCCATACCCGGTGATAGACATTGTATAAAATATCGTTCAACTATCTGTCTCCTTTAAAGGAAAGAGGAGCTTGGCTAATAGTCGGAGAGATACAGCCGAAATTTTGAACTGATCAGTAATATGACATTTCTCTATTGGAATATATTCATTGTAACTGGGTTAAGACTTTGACTTACAGGCGGACGCCCCTCGTGGTACAGGGGGTGGCTATACAGGGATGAAGTTGTCATTTTTTTCGGAAAAATTAACGATCGATAATATGGCTGAACATTTGCCCAGAGTAAGATCTTGGTATAACTAGACGAAATCCCAAAGGGCGGACGCGAGAGTGGATACATAAGGGGTGGCGGACAGGGGTGAGGTTGCAATTTTTTGGGACAAAATTAACGATAAGTAATATGTCCGCCATTTTCATGGCTCATTATTTAGCCCCTAAAAACTCTAAATATAAAAGGGCGGACAGCTGGGTTGGTACAGAGAGCCATAAAACGGGGTTAAATGTATCACTTGCCTGCGCATTTTAGGTCTTGGTAACAATTTTCAAACTGATTTTATCATAATATTTTTATACCGATTAATTTGAAAATTTGTATGCTCACTTCTGTTACTATTCTGAAAAGCGTCAAGTAGAGTTTTCCTCAAAATTTTCCAAAAAAATTTCCGTAAATGAAAATTTTCGTAATTTTTTGAGGTAAAATCTAATTTGTAGAATCCTTTCGATTTTCTGTCAGTTATACCATGATTTTTTTCCAAAAATTTTCAAACGATTTTTCCGATAAGAAAAAAAATTAGAAAAACTTTAAAAATTTCGTCATTTTTCTCACTCTCATTGATGTCATCACATTCATCATCTTCGTCACTTTCACTTTCAATAATATCACATTCATTATCTGCTTCATTTTCAATTACTACCTCGAACTGATTCTGGCATCTGAGGTCCACTAAATCATTTGAATTTATATGTTTCATCTTCAAACCCCCAACCATGTTCTTCAACAATCAATTCTGTTGGTACTTTTTTATGAGCATTTGTCCAAATATTTGAAATATAATGAGCTTGCAGTAGATGTTGGTGTAATTCATCTTGACATGGTGGTAAGCTTGAAGCATCGAAATTTTTTAGTTTTTTTTTAAGGCTCGTTCACATCATGCAACTTATACTGCCGGTTAAATAGTGAAACTCTGACATCGTTTACTTTTCTTTTTGGAATTGTTCTCGTCAGTCCTGTTCCATATAAGTGACATATGAAAGTTTCTAAGGTTTCAAAAACTTCATTACAATCGAAGTCAGTTTCACCAAGTTGAATAAAAGCATCTTGATACTTATTACATTTAGCGCATGCGTCTAGAATTACTGATCTAAATGAACGCGCATCATTATTATTTTAATATTTTAAAATAATAATGATGCAAAATTAATGTCCAAACAGAATTTGTAAAATTATAATTAACTAATGAAAAAAAATTCAATCAATTTGAAAGTTAAAAAAAATATTGAAAATATCTACAAAGTAAATTTCAAAACTTAAAAAATTGATAATTCCATTATTAAATTAATTTTTATTAATAATTATTTGTAAAATGTTAAAGGAATTCCACACATTGAATTTTACCTATTGATAAATAGAAATAATATATTTTGTAATTGATTATTAATGTAATAATAAATTAAATTTTTCTTATATCTGAACAATCATTATTTATGCAATATAAATTTAAAAACCTTTTTATTGTAATAAAAAAAAAGGAAAATTACTATTTGTTATACCAAAAATATTTAATAGTTAACGTTATAAAATTACTTTAATTTAATAAAATATCAAATATCAAACATTTATTCAATTAAAAATTAATTCGTAAAATATTTATATTTAAGAAAAAAATTTGATTTGTAAAGTAAATATGACTTTAGTTTGAAAAAAAAAACATTATCATAATATCATTTTAAAACTACAAAATATTCTATAAAAGATTCAGACGATGACGTAGAGTTTTATCAAATGTTTTGGAAAAGGTTTTCTAAATTTTTTTTCTTATCGGAAAAATCGTTTGAATATTTTTGGAAAACAAATCATGGTATAACTTACAGAAAATCGAAAGGATTCTACAAATTAGATTTTAACTCAAAAAATTACGAAAATTTTCATTTACGGAAATTTTTTTGGAAAATTTTGAGGAAAACTCTACTTGACGCTTCTCAGAATAGTAACAGATGTGAGCATACAAATTTTCAAATCAATCGGTATAAAAATATCATAATAAAATCAGTTTGAAAATTGTTACCGAGACCTAAAATGCGCAGGCAAGTGGTACATTTGACCCCGTTTTGTGGCTCTCTGTACCAACCCAGCTATCCGCCCTTTTGGATTTAAAGTTTTTAGGGGCTAAATAATGAGCCATGAAAATGGCGGACATATTACTTATCATTAATTTTTCCCCAAAAAATTGCAATTTCACCCCTGTCCCCCACACCTTATGTATCTACTCTTGCGTCCGCCCTTTGAGATTTCGTCTAGTTATACCAAAATCTTACTCTGGGCAAATTTTCAGCCATATTATTGATCGTTAATTTTTCCGAAAAAAATGACAACTTCATCCCTGTATAGCCACCCCCTGTACCACGAGGGGCGTCCGCCAGTAAGGCAAAGTCTTAACTAAGTTACAATGAATATATTCCAATAGAGAAATGTCATATTACTGATCAGTTCAAAATTTCGGCTCTATCTCTTGGACTATAAGGAAGCGATAAGTGGTTTGACAGCATAATAACTGCTTATTTAGTCTAGTTTTTTCAGTGATTCTAGGCAACCTATTTGGGTGGAGTTTTGACTTGTTCTTTAATGAGTTCCGAATCCAGCAGCCCGCTGAAGTATTGGATTTTTATAATATAATTATTTGACAACCTTTTGTTGGCCAACCACCTAGAGCGGAGTTGAGCCGAAATACATTGATTTCGTATGTTCCGTTTTAAATTCGTTCAATCTGTATATATATATATATATATATATATATATATATATATATATATATATATATATATATATATATATATATATATATATGAAAATTACTGAGTTCTCGGGAAGAACCGCGTTGAGAATTTAAAACTCGACGTTTCGGCACCCATTTTGGAGCCATTATCAAGAGTGATACGGTTCGGTTCGAGTTCGGGGTCTCAATCTGCCTACTCCCCTCACTCGAGACGTACCAGTATCGTGTTCTATATTGCAAGAACTGTCTCTCGGCACTGAGGTCTCAATCTGCCTACTCCTCAGTGTCACTCGACACTGAGTGTTATAGTGAGTATTATATATGTATATAAATATATATATATATATATATATATATATATATATATACATATATATATATATATATATATATTTATATATATATATATATATATATATATATATATATATATATTTATATATATATATATATATATATATATATATATATATATATATATATATATATATATATATATATATATTTACACATATGTCCAAAAGTTTGGAATATTGGAATATTTCATCTTTTTATCGATTTTTATATATAAATTCTTCTGAATAGTTAAACATAATTTTGTTTTAATTCTCAACAATACTAAATAAATCTTTAAACCAGATAAACGATAAGCAAAAAAATTATTTATTCTCTTGGAGTGAAAAACTTACAATGTACAACTTACATTTAAAAATAACTTAGTATAGAAAAAAATAATTTTTAATAAAACTAATAATTAGTATTTCCTCCATTTGTCTGTATTCATGCCTGTAGGCGATTTGGCATGCTGCCGATTAACTGGTCGAGCTGGGCTTGCGAAATTTTCTCCCATTCTTTACGAGCAGCATCTTTTAGTTCTCGAAGTGTAATAGGGGGATTGTTTTGCTTCTTAATGCGTGTTTTGAGAATGTCCCAAGCATGTTCAATAAGTTTCATGTCGGGGGAATTCGAGGGCCACTGTAATGTAGATTCCTTCTTCTTCCAGAAAATTGTGTACTGCTGCTGTTCGATGAGGAGGTGCGTTGTCATGCATAAACACAAATTCATCACCTACTGCCCTTCGGAATAGACGTACGACAGGATTTAAAACTTTTTCGATGTACACAGCACCAGTGGCTCTTCTCTCCAGAACCAACAGTGGCGTCCGTGTACCACTCATAATAGCACCCCAAACCATAATACTGCCACCTTCAAATGGGACACGCGGTTGGGCTGTTTCTAGTCGAGCTTGTCTTTCTGGGGCCCTCCAAACCAGTGTTCTTCGCGAATCAGATAGCAAGCCAATTTTTGACCCATCAGAGAACATCACGGTATTCCAGTTAGGACCATGATACACCATTTCTATAGCCCATTGCAACCTTACTATTTTGTGTTGGTAGGTTAGTTTAGGAACACGTAGCGGTCTTCTACTATACAAATTTACCGCATTTAGTCTGCGTGTTATTGTTTGGCGTGAAATATTTAGTATTTGAAGCCTAGAAAGTTCTCTGGATATATCACTTGTAGATTCCAGACGATTTCTGCGAGCTATCAATGTTATTTGCCCGTCTTGAGATGATGTTGTATATTGACTTCTACCACTTCTGGGACGATCCTTGATGTCATTTGTATCTTAGAATTTTTTTTTAATTTTCGATACAGCACTCTGAGTAACATCAACAATATTCGCGATATAACTTTGACTCAAGCCCTGTTGTAACCAAACAATTACTCTAGATCTGTCAAAATGAGATATCACGTTTCTAGACATTTTTAAACGGCTCAATTAAAATTTAAACAGAGACTGAAATAATGCGTAAATACGCTAACCAGTCAAATGTGACCAAAATCATACAAAAGCGAATCAAATTTTTTACCATTTTCATTTAAAAACGCTCTAGAATGAATATCAACAACAGTTTTAAAACCACCATAGGCGTAGATACATTATTTATACGCATTCCAAACTTTTGGACATGTGTGTATATACATATATAATATATAAATGTTTTGGATGGGTTGGATACAATAAAAGGAGCTATTGGTTAACTATTTATTATCTCGAGCTTTCAATTATGTTTACAATTATTATCAAGAGCTGCTAAAAAAGACAAAATATCTTACAAAGTTGAACTAGAAAGAAAAAAATTTTTGTTAACTCACCAAATAAAATTAGTTTGGTAAATAAAATTGCTGCTAATACATCTCAAAAAGAATTAATATAAAAATGTCCTAATATAATAAATGCTTCCCTGAAATTTTAGTATAATTTTGAAAACATTTCCTTAACACAAAAACAATTGAATTTATAAATAAGTTAAAATAGCGACCAATTACAAATAAGCCTCAATGTCATAAATGCCAACCTAAAATTTTTATTTTTGACAATTATATTGCCAAAAATAATATTTTGTTTATAAATTCTTTTTTGTTTAGTAACAAAAAAGAAGAAGATTTATTCACCATTGATATATGTCTGAAAAAATGTAACAGATATATGGAAAAATAAATCAAAATGTGACATTTTACAAGTTTTATACATAAATTATAAAGAAATAATATAATTATAAATTTTGCTTAGATTTTGAATTTCTGATCTTTTGTTTAAATTATTATCACTTTTTATTATCACAAGTAGGCCTGATGAAAAAGTTCAAGGTTCTAAAATAACTCCTCTAAGAAACAAAATTGAAAGTCCAAGCGTGAAAGTAAAACAAGGCCTGCCAGTGAATCTGTCATTGTTTTCTAGGGCATGTGATCACAGAGGCATTTCAAACAACAAGTGCTCTTCTACAAGATGTAAATGTCATATCACCAGAAAACCAAGCCGCAGTTATTGACAAGTCCAAGATTTTTCATGAAAGGTTAAAGTACCGCCGAAGTATTAAATAAAAAGTTAAATTCAGCTTGCACAAACGAAATAATTGCTCTTTACTTCGGTGGCAGGAAGGATGAAACCATAATCAAAGAAATTGTACGTGGGAAATCTGTCCGTAAAACCATACAAGAAGAACACATATCTTTGGTCGAGGAACCAGGTTCAGTATATTTCGGTCATGTAACTCCAAACAGTGGATCTGGGAAAGATATAGTATCATCAATATTAAGTTACATGAGTAATAACTCCATTGATAACTCAAATATCAAAGCGCTTGGATATGATGGTACGGCAACGAATACTGGAACATCGCAAGGAGAAGTTCTGTTGCTTGAACGCGCATTGAAACATCCGGTCCAAGTAGTAATATTTGTGTTGCACTTAAACGAATTGCCTCTGAGGAAAGTTTTTGTTGCTCTTGACGGTCCAACCACAGGACCAACATCATTCAGTGGGCCAATAGGCAAAGGTTTGACCAACTGCCAAGACTTCCCGGTTGTTAATTATGACAAAATAGATAGCACCTTCCCAGAAGTCGATAGTAAATACTTAAGTACGGACCAGAAATACCTTTGGGATATATGTCAGGCTGTAGTCAAAGGTGAATGTCCCCCTGAGTTGGCCAGTAGAAACCCCCTAAACTTGTCCCAGGCCCGGTGGCTTACATTAGCATATAGAATCTTACGTCTGTATATTTCAACTATTGAATCAACCCCACAACTTAGAAAGCTTGCTGAGTTCGTCATGAAAGTCTATGCTACCTCATGGTTTACCATAAAATGTCGTCCTAAAATCATTCACGCATCACAACACCTTCATCGTACAGTGCACCAAGTTTTTAGACAGTGAACTGAAGGCTGTGGCTCAGTCTTCCTTGCAAAGAAACGCCTTTATGGCTCATCCTGAACACATCCTTTTAGGGATGTTGTTTGACTCTTGAAAACATATAAGAGCTTTGGCAGGCAAACGGATAGAAAAAGCTCGACAGAGAGAAACAAGGGCACATCGAGTCTTTAAACCACCACAAGTTATTTTTTACATCGATCTCATTGACTGGCAATCCACCACAGTTACAGAACCACCACTTATAGCTGACTTCAGCAAAGAAGAGATTGAGATGATTGTTAATTCAGGAAGCAGTGATAGAAAAGAGTTCAAAATACCACTTCACACTCAAGCGGTAGAACGAGTTGTAAAGGAAGTTACTGCAGCTTCTAAGCACATTTGTGGCGTTCAAGAACGAGAAGGCTTTATAAGATCAAGATTATTGGACAGAAAGTACCTTCCTAAGTTTGAAACTAAGCGACAGTACACATCTGCTACAGCTGTATTGCAAAAATAAATTACAGGTAAGATTTATTTCATACTTATTTAGGATTACATCACCGCATTCTATTTTGAATAGTAACTTAGTATTAGTGTCGATCGGATTAGCCAAGCGGGCTGGGCGGCTGGCTTCTCCTTCGCTTCAATGCGAGAGATGTCAGTTCAATCCCCGGCTCGGTGTACAGAAAACAAAAAGGCTAACGCAGCAGTTTAAAATTCTAAAATGAATCTGCGGCTTAGTCTAGAATATGCTGGTATCTGATCGGCCTATGGTGGAGCAGTACGGCAAGAGATAAGGGCTTGCGGCTAGGTGATACTCCTCCATAGATCCCTACCGGAAGCGCGTCGAACGCCTAAATACCGGGTATATATATATATATATATATATATATATATATATATATATATATATATATATATATATATATATATATATAACTTAGTATTAGTACTATAATTACAATCTGTCACTCGCCCTAACAAATTCCCTTGGTTCCAGATCGAAGAAGCAGTACAATACCTGTGGCTTTGAAGGTTAACTGGATTTGTTTAGCCAACATCCTTCAAGATGAAATAAAGAACTATTTTAAAGATTTTTCTTCGTCAACTTTTTATCTGTAATCTTTAAGTAAACTTTTGTATTTCTTTAATAAATTTCGTACCTCAAAAACAGTTCTTTATTGTTTTAACATAAAATATCCTAAAGTTTAAATAAGTAAATATGTAATTTATTGTTCATTAATTATGTTATAGAATACTAATAATCCTACTAACCTAAGTAGAAGCAACAAACAGGTTTAACACCTAATCATAATAAAGAGAAGATATTAATTTTTCGTTGTAACAATTGAGATTTTCATAAAGATTCCGGGTGACTTTATTCTTAGTTACAGATATTATCCTAATTTTTATTGTTCACTGTTATCACGTACTTAATATTTTTTAAGTTGACAATAAAAATATAAAATTTAATTTTCAATAAAAAAAAAAGATGAAAAATCGTGTTTTTGAGAAAAAATTCTAAAGTTTAAGTCGATTCCGGGAGACCTAAATATGTTTTAATTAAAACAAAACTTTTTTTCCTGAAAGAGTAATGTAAGAGGCAACTTTTTATCAACTTGAAAGTTTGAATTTCGAAAATTCATTATTTGAGTATTTATTGTGATACACCCTAATGTGTAGTAATAATCAATCATGGGAGTTTAGTGTGTAGAGGTTAGAACCTTGTTGAATTATGATGATTCGTATATTGTAACGATCGGTCGGAGAAGATTATATAGTCGATGATTATTAGTTTGGTCATATTTTAAGAATGGTATACGTTCCTATTCGTTTAATTTCCAGCGATAGCCGCTGCTGTACGTTTTATCCATTTCAATGACATATGAATTGTTTCGAGAAAGAGAGAGAGAGAGAGAGGCTTTTTTTCGATGAGTTCTGTACATTAAGTGGAGATCCGTGTATAGTAGTACTCAATCGGAGAAGATTATACAGATGATGTTTCTTGGTTTGTTCTTACTGTAAGAATGGTATACGTTCTTCGATTAATCATTTGACAGCGTCACCTCGCCTTTTATACATTGTTTCGAAAGAGAAGCGATAGGCTACAGGTGACAGGTGCTAGATGGTTTGGGCATAGTTAAAGGATGTAGCCGACAGGTGGCGTGACGAGATGATGAAATGTAATAGATGTGGAAATCCCCTTTAAAATAGATCCAATATATGATATAGCGTCATTTTTGCTATGCTGTCATGTTTGTTTCTCTGTTAGCCCCAGTGGCTACTCTCCTTCCGTTCAACGCCTATTATGCTACAGTCCGATTAGTAGCAAAGAAGATCCGATATAGTGCCGTTTTAACAATGTCTTTATCTTTGTTTTTTGTTATAACATATTCGATATGTCCTTCTCTTTCCAACGAGCCTTCGTACGTCATGATCGGACCAATAAAAACGGAGATATGACGTAATGCCGTTTTGGTAATGTCTTTGTTTTTGTTTTTTGTGTTAACCTATTCGATATCCCCTCCTCCTCTTTCATTTAACGTGTTACACATAGTAATCTGACTAATAACAACAGAGATACGATATAGTGCCATTTTGGCAAAATCTTTGCATTTGTTTTTTGTCTTAACATATTCTTTACCACCTCCCCTTTCCCTCGATACCTTGCGCGGTGTTGTACGTTGAGCCATTTAGACGTTACGAGCTTAGTGTTCTTTTGGCAAATCTCCGTCATGTTTTTTTTTTCTATGTCTACGTATTTGATGACTTCTCCCCTTTCTATAGATATCTTGCACGTTGTCGTACGTTGAGCCGTTTCAAGCTTAGTGTCCTTTTGGCAATGCGCCACCATGTTTTTTCTGTGCCTACGTATTCGTTGCCCCTTACCTTTTTAAGGATACCTCGCACGTCACGATCTGACCAATAACAACAGAGATATGCTTTATTGCCGTTTTGTCATTGTCTTTGAGTTTACCTTTTGTCTTAACATATTCCTTTCCACCTCCCCTTTTCCATCGATACCTTGTACGTTCTTGTACATTGAGCCGTTTGGACGTTACAAACTTAGTGCCGTTTTGGCAATGCCGCCATCTTTGTTTTTGTGTAAACGTATTCGCTACTCTCTCCTCTTTCCAACGACCCCTTTGTACGTCATGATCGGACCAATAGCAACGAAGATACGTTATAGTGCCGTTTTGGCAATGTATTTGTCTTTGTTTTTTGTGTTAACATATTCGATATGTCCTCCTCGTTCCAACGAGCCCTCGTACGTTATGATCGGACTGATAGAAACGTAGATACAATATAATGTATCTACGATTCATATTACTACTGAATATGCCCTATGTAGAATGTCATGTTTTATGTCAAGCGACAACTTGCGTTGACTGATACATAAATGTCATGTCCTGCGTCGAATGTCACGTCATTCACGTGACATTTCACGTTCTGCGTCGACTGTCAGATAACTGTCACGTCCTGCGTCGAATGTCACACCATTTCACGTTCTGCGTCGACTGTCACATAACTGTCACGTCCTACGTCGTCGTCACGTTCTCTTAGGCACTGTACGGAAAAGAAGAAGAATTGGCACTTAATATTGAACGTTAACAGAAGCCAAACAGTTGGCTTCTGTCTGTGTGTCTGTGTCACCAACGCTTTTATTTAACACCCCATACGTCAAAATCAGACTACTAGCAACGAAGATACGTTCTAGCGCCCATTTGGCAATGCCGCTATCTTTGTTTTTTGTCTCAACGTATTTCCCGTCTCCTCCCCGTTCCAACGAGCCCTCATACGTTACGATCGGACCAATAGAAACGAAGATATGACGTAATGCCCTTTTGGCATGCTCTGAGCGCACGGCACATACTGCGTTCAAACCCATTTTTCATCCCCTTTCCAACGAACCCTCGTAAGTCACGATCGGACCAATAGAAACGAAGATATGACGTAATGCCCTTTTGGCATGCTCCGATGCGCACGGCACATACTGCGTTCAACCCTATTTTTCATCCCCTTTCCCCTCGTACGTCATCCTACGTTAAGCCGTTTGGCAGTTACGACCGGGGGTTGCAATTTTAGGGGTTGCGATTTAGGGGTTGCGCTCAGAAATACGTAGTATATCTACTAAGTTGATCAACCGCTTAATACGGACATACTGATGTGAATTTTGGACCCTACGACAAGCGGAAGAAAGATAGACGCCACTCAAGTGTTCTGTTGGAGAAGAATATTACGAATTCCGTGGACCGACCACAGCACAAATAATTCAATTTTAAATGAACTAAAGGTCAACAAACGGCTCTTCAGCAAAGTCGATCTGCAACAATTAAAATACTTTAGACATGTTATAAGAGCACACACAGAAAACATCGAAAGACTTATTATCCAAGGAAAGGTAGAAGGTCAAAGATTACGAGGAAGATTCCCGACAAGATGGATCGAAAAAATTACAGAAATATGCAAAAGACCTACGCATGAGTTAAAAGAAATAACCAGAGACAGAGATCCTCCGGGGATCAGGACTGAAGAGAGAGAGAAAGAGAAACTGAAGATGATTTGAAATTTAAAATAAAATACAGAATGTTGTTTCAATAAAAAAAACATATATCTTTGATACGGTACAGTATTATGAAACACCTTGTATATTTTAAAATTAAAAATTTTAACCTAATTTTAAAATATTTGCAGCTACTCCTATTTTTTAAATAACTTTTTTGGCATCTACTATAGTATTAGATACAAAAGTTGTCACAAAAGTTGATCACCCGGTATAATACAAGTAAATTTTTGTTGTTGCTTGAATTATGATAAAAGTACACTGACATTTTTCTTGTAACACTCTCACAAATTGTAATTATTAATGTCACGTTACTTTTGCACCAACTTTCTTACAATATATTACACTTATTATTAATTGACAAATTCTCTTATTAGAATAAATCTAATAAATAAATAAACTTTAATCTTACCTTAAAGACAGTACCTACATAGTAAGTTTTACTGCCCCAGGAAAACCAATTCGGAGATTTTTTAATTGTTTGAAGCACAGAAAAAACGAATTCATTTCCATTATGTCCTTCTAGACGACAGAAAAAAATGTTTAATACGGAAAGGAATAGAAAAATCTTAATATACATTCTTGTTAAATGACTAGTTTTGCAAACTTTAGAGGACAAACCACTGTATTTGTTTGTTGTGTTCTTGTGCTCGCAACAGGCTCGCAAGAACTGATCTTCAACCGCCAAGAGTACTGTTGTTCTGTTCTATGACGCCGGACCTAAATTCGCAAATAAACCTGTTATTAGGTTTATTTTATTTCCTGTTATTAGGTAATCCAAAACTTGATTTAACTGTTTATTTTTGGATTTATTAAGATCAGAATTAGCTTATTGGCAACATCTGAATAATAACTAGATTTTGTTTGGGTTAAGATAAAATACGCAGTTATAAAGAACTAATCTTCTAGTATAGAGCGTCCCAGAAATAAAAGAATGATACAAAAAAGTTTCTAATTAATACGCCAAAAACTCTTGTTTTTTCAAGATTTTGTAAGATTTATCAGAAGATTTATATGCGATATCAACGCATATTGTTTAATGTTTAAAATATAAGGTAGTCCAACTTTCTACCTAAAATATCTTTAATGGAAGACGTCTTTGTTTTCGAGGGTGAATCTTTTGATCTTAATTTGAAATCGATTTTTTTTCACACTATCAAAAACTTTTAAAACCTGTAAAAGTCTTCTTCTTGTAGTGCATTTCCTTTTCGGATATTGACGACCATACTGCTGCTCTGAAATGAAAAGATTTTTGGTTGTTGTGTTGAACCATGTACGTAGATATTTTAGCCAGGAAATCCTTCGCCTTCCTAATTCTAGTTTTTCTTCTACTTTTCCATGTAGAATTAACTGCAGCAACCCATATCTTTCGCTGTTCTTCATGATGTGACAACTCTTTTTCTTTATACACTCTTAATAAAATGTCCGGGTTAGTAACGTAGGCGGTCATATCTTCAGGATTCGACTGCAAAGCCACATTTCAAAAGCCTCAATTTTCTTGCAGGTAGCGTCTGTGAGAATCCATGACTCAACTCCATACAACAGTATAGGAAATATATGTATAACATCGTAATAACCTGATTTTTAGAGGTGCTGATAAATCAAGGCATTTAAATATGTTTAGTTTTTAGCAATGTATATTTATGACTAATTCTATACAAACTATGTTTGTCAGAAAGAAAATAAAGAATTTAATTTAAATAGCTTAGCCTTTTTTTGAAATGCAGATCTTGTTTTCCCTATCCTACATTTTATTTCTAAGGAATGTTTTCAATTTTTATTGACGTTTGTACCAAGGTAGCTTTATGTTTTTACTCTTTCTATTAGTTGATCATTCATACGATTCCTTCAATTTGCTGTTCCTTCTTAGAGATCATTTTGTGTTCTTAATGTTCAGTGAAAGTCTATAATTCTGACTCATTTCTATGATTCTATTCATTAACTCCTGGAGGGCTTCATAACTGTCAGCGAATACCACCCTGTCATCCGCGTATCTGATGTTATTGATACATTCTCCGTTAATTCGAATTCCGGCTTCAACATCCTCTCTAATTCTTCTTGAAAGATTTCCTCAGAGTATATTTTGAACAGCAAGGGTGATAGTATACATCCCTGTTGGACCCCACGTTTGATTTTAACATTATCAGATTCTCCTGCCTCTGTACGGATAGACGATGTTAGATTCCAGTAAAGATTGCTAATTCTTACATCTTCTTCTTCTTCATGTACCATGTCCTTTCAGAACGTTGGTTACCATCATAGCTATCTTAATTTTATTCTCTGCCGCCCTAAATAGCATGCTTATATAAACACCATACCAATCTCGCAAGTTCTTCAACCATGAGGTTCTTCTTCGTCCTGGACTGCGTTTTACCTGCTATTTTTACTTGTATGATATTTTGTAGCAACCTGTATTTGTTACATCTCATTACATGTCCGAAATACTCCAGCTTTCTCTGCTTGATGCTTTTTATGATCTCAGTATTCTGGCTGAGACGTTCTAGTATTGTGGAGTTTCGAATCTTCTCCACCCAGGAAACTTTTAAAATTCTTCTACAGCACCACATTTCAAAAGAATCGATTTAGATCGAATTTATTCACAGTCCAGGGTTCGACACCATAAAGTAAGACCGAGAACACGTAGCAGCGGAGTAGGCGCATCCTCAATGCCAATTTTAGGTCTTTGTTACATAACACCTTGGACATCCTTCTAAAAGCCGCTCTAGCCTGCTCTTTTACAATTTATTTGCTGTCCAAGGTAAACGATTTTATCAACTTGCTCAAGTTTGGTATTATTTACATATATAGACGGTTTTATATGCTGTTGTTTACTTATTACGAGTATTTTGGTTTTCCTTATGTTCAGATTCAGACCTGCCTCTTTACATTTCTCAACGACACTATCAAGTAGTGTTTGCAGATCTTCTTGACTAGAAGCTAGGAGTACTGTATCGCCCGCATATCGCAAATTATTGATGACTTCACCGTTCACAAGTATTCCTTCTTGTTTTTCAGAAAGTGCTTTTCTGAAAATTCTTTCGGAGTAAACGTTAAAAAGCAGGGGTGACAAGAGGCATCCCTGCCGTACTCCTCTTTTAATATTAAGAGCCTGTGATTCCACACCATCTAGTAAAACTGATGTTGTTTGATTCCAATATAAATTTGCAATTATTCGAACATCTTTGTCCTCTAAGCCAATGTCTTTTAGAGCTTCGATCAATATAGAGTGCTTAACACGATCAAATGCCTTTTGGAAGTCAATAAAACAACAGTATATGTCTACAGATATATCTCGACATTTTTGAGCAAGTACGTTCATTCCAAACAGTGCATCTCTCGTTCCAAACACTTTACGGAAACCAAACTGTGTGTCATCCAGGCATTCCTTGCATTTATTGTAGATACGACCATGTATTTCCTTCAGAAAAATTTTCAATAAGTGGTTTAACAAACTGATGGTTCCATAATCAGCACAGGTTTTTGCTGTTGTCTTCTTAGGTAGAGCTATAAACAGTGAATTAGACCAACCACTAGGTACTTGTCCGCTGGTATAAATGGTATTGAAAAACAAAGTCATAGCCTCTAAAACATTGCTATCATCTATAAGCTTGTATATTTCAGTTGGAATTTCATCAGGATCAGTCGCTCTGCCATCTTTTGATGATTGTGTGGCTTTTATAACCTCAGAGCGTATTATTAGCGGTCCGTCGCAGTTAGTAATATCGGGAGGCGAACTACTCATATCGTCTTCGAATAGGTTCGTGACGTAATTTTCCCATTCTTTAAGTTTGTCCTCTACTTCAAATATTACTTTACCATGTTCATCCTTTAGCAATGCAGTTTGCTTCTTATTGAAGATACCAGCCGCTTCTTTCACTTTTTTATACATGTTAAACGTGTCGTATCTGTTTTCAAGTTCTTCCATGTTATGACACTGTTTGGCTAGATATTGACTCTTTGCTTCTCGTATTTTACGTCAAATTTCTTTTTGTATGCTGTTATAAAGTGTTTCGTTGTTTTTCGCTAGTCGCCGTTGTTCCATCAAATCCAATACGGCATCTGTCATCTAAGCTTGCTTTTTTAGCTTTGACCTGCCTTGTAAATTTCTCACTCAGATTTCTTTTACTGTTATTACGATTTTATTTAAGCCCTCATCGACATTTTCACCAATATTTTCCCAAATTAAATTTTCGTTCAGTTGTCTTTGAACTGATTCCTTAACTTTCTCGTCTTGTAATTGGGCTGTATCAATATTTTTGCGAGACTGCTTTTTTATCACCTTTTTTTTAAATTTTATTTGGGTTACAGCTACTATGGGATTGTAATCAGATCCAATGTCAGCACCTGGATAAGTTTTAACTGATTTGATGCAGTTTCCAAATCGATTTTTTATATGAAGTCGACTTGGTTCCTAATAATTTTGTCCTCTGATTCTGCATTTGACTTCCAGGTGTAGAGTCTTCTCGGTGGTAGTTTAAAGTGAGTATTCGATATAATGAAATCGTGTTCTTGACAGAACTGGACAAGTCGATCTCCACGTTCATTTCTGTTTCCCAAGCCATAATCTCCCACAATGTTCAAACAGCGTCCTTTGCCGACTTTAGCGTTAAAATCTCCGACTACTATGGTATTTTCTGCTGCTTTGACAAGATCTAGAACATCAGTAAGATTTTTGTAAAATGCTTCTAATTTATCTTCATCACTGGATGATTCTTAGATCACAGGTGTTTAATCCAATATTTTGTTCCATCTCCATCAGTTTGTCGTGTTTTACTGTATTGAACGCTTTACAGTAATCAATATAACATGCATAAATATCGCAATTTACATCTCTACATCGTTGAAATAGTACTCCAGGCTTCCCCCTTAAACCCCCCTTGTAGGGGGGGTAAAAACGCAAAAAAATAGATTTGACAAGAATATTTTAAATAAAAAATGTAGCTGAGACAATTTTAAATAAAAACCTTTATTAGCACTTTTTGTGTAGAATGAACCGTTCACTCAGAAATAACGATTGAAGCGATCGGCGATTTTGAACGTCAGTTAAGCGCGTGAAATCAATGGTCAATAAAATTTGTATCAGTTAGACGGTAAAATTCAATATCTTGCGATCCAAGAGTCCTATCGGCAAAAATCAAGATGCGTTTTAAAGGTGAAGAGTGCAGCTTTCGTATGCAGTTTTTGTATTTTGTCAAGACTAAACCCAGTTTTTATAAAGGTGTTAAATAAATAAACGTGGCGCGATTTTTGCCATTTTTTACGATTCTCTTGAGATCAATGGAATTGATTACTTTCATTGACCAGTCGTAGTAAAATTTTCATTTTTAGAGATCAATCTTTAAAACTTATGACATAAAATTTCAATTTAGATTTGTGACAAAAAATATTAGGCATTTGAAATATGAATAAAAAACACAAGAATTTAATGCTTTACATTAAAAACGATCGCACGTCACGGAAAATGCCTCTAAGAAGACGGTTTTGAATGTAGTTTATAACAGAAGTTTGTTTCTTCTAAAAAACGTACTAGTGTAATTTAAAAAAAATTTTAAACGTTTTAGATCGTTTTTTATGTGAAAGTTTAAATTTGTGACGGTTATTTTTGCCTACCACATAGGGTATTACTATAGGGGGTTGAAAATTGGGGACAGAAATTATGGAGCTAGAGATAGGGTAAGCAAAACAAACCGTAACTTTTGCGAACGGCTGTGCTTGGTTTGTTTGGAGAGCTGGGTCGTAGATAAGTGAATAACAAGGGGACTGGAATGGGGTAACTACAAAAAGTAAAATAAAAGGGGTACTTATATGTGTGTCCTGGACAAACACAATACAAGAAGGTTATTAAGCTATTTAAAATGGACGCCGCTTACAATAATCTTCCTGCTGAATGGAAAGATAGGCTTTTCTTTCCTAAAAAATACAACAAGGAACTTTTTAAAAGGAAATAATAACTTCAAACAGTTACAAATATAAATAATAATAATAAAATACAAAAACGACTTACAATGTTGCTATCGGTTTACAAATCTAGATGTTGAGGACACTATAAGGAACTTAAATTATTAATGGGCGACATTTTGTAGCAGAAATAAATTATTACAAATGAAAAATATCTTTTTAAATGGAAATATGCATAGAGATTAACCTTTTTTAAAAACAAAGCAAAACTTATTCTAAATTTATGGTTAGGAATGTACCAAATGTCAAGAAAATAAAGCTAGCTGTCATATGTCAATATTAAATTTTAAAACTTTATGAGAATAATTAATATGACAGTTAGCCACTCTTTAATATTTATAATCTTACTTATTACATTTTCTTAACTTTTCATGAAAGCAATTATTGATGGAAAATGTCTATTTTTATTTTTAAAAAATTTAACAAAGAAAACTACCTGGTTTTTACTAAATGCTGAAATTTCCTTTAAAAGTTCTGGGGTTGGAACTGGACCCAAAATTCACAGCAACATAAACAAATGTATCTCACAAACTGCGAAAATAGTCTGGAATGACCGGGGACACCAAAATGAGGATGGAAGCTGGGCACTGTAAGGCAATCTTTAAAACTTGGCTTTTAGAACACTCAACCCTTTGCTTAGAACCATGTGGGTATCTTTTAAGTTGTTTATAACGCTGTCTTACAAATCCTTCAGATGAGACACAGCACGGAAACAAAACAGTGATTACTCTGACAAAAATTGACACATTACATTCAAGTATAATTCACTTTTCTACTAATAAATTTGCCGGTTTCTTCAGGCGACCCACGCCGCGTCTTGTCTCTTCAAAATATTTTTCCAACGTTAACTTGAACTCCACATTTAACTGCTACAATACACTATATTTTCCACCACTTCGATGATCTATTTCAGAGTGATAATCTTTAAAAATCATTCGCCCAACTCGGTACAAACAAAGCATAAACCGAAATATTTCTGTTTATTTGATGCGCAAAATATTCTAGCGCCAAATGTTGGGTGCTTCTCTGAGAGACCGAATCCCAAACAAAGAAATACGTTGTAGAACAAAAACAACAGAAGCTATCGAAAAAATCGCGTCGTTAAATTGGAATTGGGCAGGACACGTCGCCAGATTATCAGACAACCGATGAACAAAACGTATTTTAGAGTGTAGACCAAGGCAAGAAGCAATATGGAGCAGAGGACGCCCACTAACTAGATAAACTGACGACCTGACGCGTGTTAGAAATAACTGGATGCAAGCCGCACAAGATAGAGACAGATGAAAAGAGCTAAGGGAGACCTATGTTTAGCAATGGACGCATACAGGTTGATGATCATTAGACTTCCGCAAATATGCAAATAAAAATGTAGAAAATATGCGCATAAATATGCACGTGTTTACCCGAAAATATGCAAATATTTTACAAAATATGCATACAAATAAATAAAAAAATCGTAAAATAGTAACAATTTTATTAAAAAAAAAAAAAGTGTACATAACTAAATATTTCCTACTATTCATTAAGATTTACATTTATTTTAAGTAACTACATCATTTTTAAGTGTGAATAAACTTATTTAGAATTATGGTAACAATAAATGACCAAGTGGTGTTCAAAATTTTCTAACAAAAACTTGTGGCTTCTGTCTGAGTACATATATTTATATATGGAAAAACTTCGTTCAACATCAACTGATGTAACGGGAGCATTTTTCAAACTAACCAAAACATTTGGTTCTAAATTAATTGTTTCCGAAATATTTCCAGCTAGAACACTGACTACTTCAGAAAGAATATGGTAACCTTTATTTTTTTCCATAGTAGCTTCAAATTTTTTTAAAATATCTTTTCCAATATTACCTCTAACGTTCCGACAACATGACGCAAATTCTTTTATTAATGCTGTACTTTCGAACAATGACAGTTTTGGTGATTCTAACTGAGTAATTGTTTTTTGAACAAAACTAAAATTTGATTTTATAAATGAAAGTTCTTGTTGAAGCAAGTTACTCTGAAAAGTTTGTTTAGAATCCAAAAGAGATTGGGAACTTTCATCTGTTAACGTATCAATTATGTTCTTTATTTTAACAAAATGATCTGCATAAAAATTAGCTGCTTCTAACCATGTTCCCCATCGCGTTAAAATAGGTTGTGGTGGAAGAGGAATGTTAGGTAGCATTTCTTTATAAAGTTGAATTCTTATAGGAGATTTAAGAAATACTTTTTTGACACTGGATATCATGGTATTTACAAGAGGAAACTTTTTTCGTATTTCCTCTGCAACTCTGTTTAATCCATGCGCTACACAAGTAACATGTATTAAACCTGGGAAAAATATTTTTAAATTTTGTCCTGCTTTCACCATATAAGGAGTAGCATCCGATAAAATAAGCAGTAATTTATTAGAAGGAATAGTTGTCGGAAGAAAAAAAGTTGCTAATGTTTCTTGTATAAAACGCGAAATTGCTAAAGCATTTGTTTTCTCAAGTTGCTGGCATGAAATAAGATGAGATTTTGGTAAGGTATCTTCTTTAAGAACACCAATCAATAAATGAGCAATATACTTTCCTGAGGAATCAGTGGTTTCCTCTACAGATATGTAAAAATAATTATCTGCAATTTCTTTCTTAATATTAATTAACACCGACGAGTATAGCCCGTTCACATTATTTCTTCTTAGAGACCGATCACTTGGAACATTAAGTTTGCAATATTTTTTTAGAAACGAACTAAAATTTACATTTGCTAATTTTGAAAGCGGTATGTTTGCAGACACTAATGCGCGACACAAGTCTTCATTAAAAGTTTCTTGCTCATCTAATTTTTTTGAAGTAGATTGGAAACATTTAGCCATTGAAGTTTGATGTTTTCCTCCTATTTTTCCTTTTTTTTGCAATGTGTGAAGCAGTTCTCACATGTTGGTCTATCTGAAATTTCTTCTCACATGCTATCTATAAATAAAAATAAAAACCTTTATTTTAACCCAACCTTTAAAATATAAAAATATACAAGGTGTTTTTGGTTAATCAAATAACTGGTTTGGAAAAAAAAAACACTCGCTAAGTGTTTTAAATGCAGTATTAATCCACAAATTAGTTTTTGTTACTAACCATTAGTACATCATATAACTTATTTTAAAATTCAACAAAAGTTTTTTTTTGTTAATTCAATTACAATAAAAATAATTGTGTTTTAGAATAGCTGACTTCATAAAAAAAAGTAAAGGTGAAAAATTTTTCTAAATACACACCATTGTATTGTACCATGGACAATTTTTTCTCACTAAAGGAAGCTATTTTTCATTTAAAAACAACCTACGAGTACTAAATTTCAAGTAAATACGTTTATTGGTTTTAAAGTTATTGTTGTTATTAACTAAAAGAATTTAATTTTTTTTTAATTTTAACACCCTGTATCTCGAAAAGTAAATAAGTTTGACCCCTCATTAACTATATCGTTTTGTTCAATTTTTCGAGAAGTATCTACAGTCAAACGTTGTAAGTGTCATTTGGAAACACCCTGCATGTATGAAATATTAGATATTTAATAGAAAATATTAGATACTTACAATTTTGCCACAGACTGAACAGTAGATTTTTCCCATATCCATAGACAGCTCTTTATAAGGTTTAATCCAAGTTGAAGCACTGGTTGTTTTAGGCATTATAAAATCACAATCTTCCTTTTTGTTACGCACAACGAGTGTTTACGCTTTGAATATCAAAACAAAAATGATTTACAAATCTGAGCATCAAATTAGAAATGTTTAGGTACCTAATTCAATAAACTGGGAGATTTTGAAAAATCCCTAAATTAGGAACAAAACTATTAGCCGTTTACCTGCTGTTAAGATACAATAAATTGTAGATAGATTTGGGGATTAGATCATAAAATGCAAATGAGCGAACCCTTAGCGATTATCCAATAACTGAATGCCTCAGTGACCGAGACTTTCTAAGAATGTTGAGGGCTACTTAAATTGATCTTCTTTGAAATTGTAAATGTTTTGTACCTGTAGAGATTACGTACTTAGATCATTTCTTGATTAAAATGACTACAAAATTTTATACAAGAATTGAAATAAATTGGTATGTTTAAAAATTTTCAAATACAGTATAAAAATCTGAACTTTTATGCACTTTATGCAAACTTTTATACAAATATGCCAAAATATGAAATATTTGCATAAAATATGCACAATATGCAAAATATGCAATATGCATATTTGCCGAAGTCTAATGATCATGATGATGATGATGACTCTTATGCCATCTACCCATTTCTTCCCATGCTTCTTCTCGTCCTCCTTGGTCTCTATTCTAGTATTCTTCATGTCCACCTGTTAGACGAGTCACTGTGGAGAAAAACAGGTCAATACTTCTAAATTTTTTATAACTGAACCGCTTTAGTGAAAAATTTGGAATAAGGCTTATCTTATTCCCCTTTCCAATAAAGTTTTTTTTATTAGGGATATAAAATCCACATCAACTACACAGGGTTATTAGTAGAGTAACGTACACAAGAGTTCAATTTATTTACATTTAATAGATGTATATAAACATAAATCTTTTAAATAATTTAATACATGTTCGGTGTTTAGAGTTAAGGGGATTTTAATGTCATCTGATATTCCATATTTTCTTCTTCTTTCTTCGTAGTACTGGCAATAACAGAATATGGTTCAGCGTTAATGGGAGAGCACTTTCACCGCTTAATAAATACAGTTTTACTCCCCAGATGTATTGCTTTATAGATAATCTCCCTTTCAAGGGCATGATTTGTTCGTATATGTAAACATTTGTTTCTATCACATACACGCCATACACGCTACGATAAATCGTTATGATTTAACAGTGCTGTTAAAGCTTCTCCAGTGCCCTATCCGGTCCGGATGTTGGCGATCATCAAGGCTATCATGGTTTTGTTGACTGCCCTGCGAAACAGCTCCGCTGAGGTCATCCCAAACCATTGTCGGAGATTTTTCAACCACGAGATACGACGGCGTCCCGGTCCTCTTCTGCCAAATACTTTACCCTGCATAACAAGTTGAAGAATTCGATATTTTTCTTCGTTCCGCATCACGTGGCTGAGGTACTCAAGCTTACGTTGTTTAATTAAATTAAGCACTTCTTTTTCTTTTGTCATGCGCTGTAGGACCTCAACGTTGGTGACATGGTCCACATAAGATATTTTTAGTATCCTTCTGTATATCCACATCTCGAAGGCTTCGATTCGTTTTTCAGTGGCTTGCGTCAGTGTCCAGGCTTCAACTCCATATAGTAACACTGGAAGAACGTAGCACCTCACTATCCGCATCTTGGTTCCCAAACTGAGATCACTGCAGCACAGCAAGGATCTCAACTTAATAAATGTAGACCGTGCCATTTCAATTCTGGATCTAATCTCTTGAGCGTAGTCCCATTGTACGTTGAGGGTAGTTCCGAGGTAAGTGAATCTGTCGACTCTCTGGATATCTTCGCTACCTGCCATTAGTGCCCCGGGATCTAAATTTGTACGGCTGACAACCATGAATTTAGTTTTCTTAATATTAAGGTTCAGTCCGTATGATACGCTCACAGTTCGCACTCGGTCTAGTAAGGCCTGCAGATCGTTTAGGCTGGTTGCTAGTAACACAGTGTCATCGGCGTAGCGGATATTATTGATGTATTCACCGTTCACTCGGATTCCCATGTCTAGGTTTGTGAGGGCTTCATTAAAAATCTCCTCAAAGTATATATTGAAAAGAGTCGGCGATAGCACACATCCTTGCCTTACTCCTCGCATGATCTTCACTTGGTCGGTCAGTTGGTCTTCGACCTTGACTTGAGCACGCTGGTTCCAGTATAAATTCATGATGATCCGAATGTCCTTCTCATCCAATCCTACTTCTTTGTAGTGCGGTGACCATCTTCTGGTGCTGACAACGGTCAAATTCCTTACTGTAGTCAATAAAACAAATATAGACATCACAACTGACATCGCGGCATCTCTGAAGTAGGACTTGTAAGGTGAAAAGTGCTTTTATGTTAGAATATCCAACATAAAAAGTGGAGTTCTATATGAAGTGACATTGTTGACAGTTCAATGAGTAATGTCAAAAATAGGTCATAAACTACTGTCAGTCAAGTTTTGTATTGTTCTGTATGTAAGAAGGAATAAAGTATAATTGTTGATGGCCAGACGTTTATTGGTGCATATTTCCTAAAGTACATATTTCCTTGTCTCTTGATGTCTTCAATCTAGAAGGAGGACTTCACCTAACTTAAATTATAACAATATAAACTTAAATAAAATTACAAATAATTATAAAAAGTTATAAAAATTAAATAAAATTATAAAAAATTCTAAATAATTATAAATAACTATGAATTCTAAATAAATCATTATGAATAAATCATTATAAATATAATGATGAGTAATTTCCATATTATATTTAACAAATTTTGAAAATTACTAAAATAATTACTTGAGCAAAATTTTGAAAGAAAAAAATTAGGGTTTTTTAAATTTTTAAAAACTTAAATGTGTAGTGTTATTATAAAAAATATTAATAATTCAGTAATAAGCAGACATAAAATTGCATTAACTTACATATAACAATAACACGATATAAGAAGTATTCCTTTCTGTCGGCATTCCCTGTGTGGTTCGAGCCTCTTTTAAAAAGTACCACGCTCTTTTTTTTTAAGCAACCTGGTATTTACTAAATTTATTAATCATTTTTTAATCATTTACAAATATTAATAAACATGAAGACCTACAACAAAACTGTTAATGGTTTTGAATAAAAAAGTTGTTAAGAAGACATGACAGTAAATTCTAACGATGATCAATCGATTTAGTGTTGTTTTTGTATTTTATGCCCATTAATAAAATGTATAATACACTGATTAAAACGAAAAAGGAGCCACTTATAAAGATGTTCGTAGTTTGAAACTAATTCTTTTTATGATTACATTATTTTTACTTAATTACATCTAAGGCTTTTTCCTATAAATGTAGCAAAGTTTTTGTTACTGAACTGTAAATTTTCTTGTGGAAAAAAATAAAAAGTGATAAACGTGAAAAATTCAATTTTTTAATAACAGCGTTGCCAAAAAAATATTTTAAAACAAAACTAATAGCGTGTGTGGAATTCTCTAACTCACCGAATTTCTGCACAACGTCCAGGCCTGTTTACAATCACAACTTTTCCTAATTTTAGCACTTTTTAAAGAGTGTTATACCTCTCATTTCATCATTTCTGGGCCGTTAGTACAATTTTGGAAGGATTGTTTTGTTCTCATTTACAATAATTTCGTCACAATACGACAATAATTAAGTCGACGTTATTCCATCAATTTCAAGATGTTTTCTGTCATCCGTAAGTTACTTCTATAATCATTGTTTGTGAAGATTTTGTTAATTTGGTTCTTAAATTTATTCCATAGTTCTTCTGGATGTTCTAGTTATTCTCCGATGTTCTTTATTCTCTTGTTAAATTCTTTTTTAATGTTATCTTTTATGCTGTAACCTAGGAAACCTTTTTTGGATGGTGCTATAGTCAGAATCCAGAAATCTAGGCAGTAAATTCTTGGAAGTAATAGTGATGGTTCATTGCTATTGTAGGTCTTCCAATGGCTTACGAAAAATATCATAAGAAGTTACGACAAATCTACTTGTATTAAATAAATATGTACCTATTTATAATTATGTTAATTTTAATATGATTATTGTTGACATTTGGGTTATTATAGATATATTAATATAATATACATGGTGTTTGGTAACGAATGGCCATAACTTAATCGTAGATTCCTGAGATTAAAATAGCATCATAAATAAAATAGCATTATATAATAATAAATAATTAATTTAAACTAACTTACTTTAGTACGAAAGTTGATAATAACCAAAATAAAGGGGGTCAAAGTTAAACTTTTATTTTTAAATATTTTGTGATAGGCATGGGATAACAACACGAAATTTGGTAAGCTAATAACACATATAGGCAGCGATTCGGGTTTTTTGGACAACGGCTTGTTACTATTCGAATCCAAAAAAACCAACGATTACCATAAGGAAATGGACGCTCAAAGATTCGAAGGTTGGTTTTCAAATATTCTACCAAGCCTTGAAGCAAATTCTGTCGTTGTTATGGACAATGCGTCATACCACAGTCGACGGTTGGAGCCATCACCAACGACTGCCTGGCGAAAAAAGGTGAAATAATCAACTGGCTCTCTCAAAAAAATATACCATTCAATGACAACATGTTGAAAGTACAATTATTAAACCTCGCGAGGATACATATACCCGTTTTCAAGAAATATGCAGTCGATGAAATGGCTCGTGCAAACAACATAATTGTACATCGCCTCCCTTCTTATCATTGTGAGCTGAACCCTATCGAGCTTATATGGGCTCAAATAAAAAACCAAGTGGCAAGGGAAAACTTGAGTTTTAAAATGGAGGAGGTGAAGTGCTTGTTAGCAAAATGTCACACCTGAGTCTTGGAAAAATTGTATAAGACACACTATAAAAGAAGAAGATAGAATGTGGGACTTAGACACAAGAGTGGACATTTCGGTTGAACCATTAATTATCAATGTAAATAATAGTGATCGCGATAGCTCTTCATCAGCCGACGAGTCGTCTTCATACGATGATTAATATTTTAACTTCCTGTGGAGGTCGAACCATTTTATTAAGATTACTTTCGTATGTAAGTTAGTTTGTTTTGTTAACCTAGTTTTCAAACTAAAATACCTTTTGTACCAATATACTTTGCTCTTAAAAAAATGAATACTTCTTATATATATATATATATATATATATATATATATATATATATATATATATATATATATATATATATATATTGCTATTTTGCAAATTGCTGCAAACCCACTATTTAACGTTTACTTCCTTACGTTGTCAGCAAATACTTTTGGTTCATTATATATATATATATTAGGTATATTCGATTCGATTTATTTAATTTAATTATAATATATATGTGTGAGTGTTTATATGTTCACTAAAAGTAAAAGTTCACTTCATGTAATCGGCAAGTTCAGAATTGGATTTTCATAATTATGTAAATTAGTATATTTCAAATATAAGTAATTCCAATGAAAAGAAACCTTTCATTGAAATAACAGCAGGGTAAATCTCTCTACCTGCCTTTTTGATAATTAATTTTTGTAACAAACAAAAAATGTCATTAAAAAAAATTATAGTTTGTCATTAAATATCATAGAAAGTTTCTTTGTCTCGTATGTTTTGTACAAAATTATGGAATTTGAAAGTAAGTGTTTGTTTGTGATAAAAAGTATACACTTCAAAGTTAAATATAAGTCTCATACCATATTATATTAAGATTAATTTTTTAAAGTCACTGCAACAGTGTGAACGATACGCTACTGAATGCTAAGCTAGCAAGTCAATGAGCAATTTATCTCTCTCTATATTATGACAACGTTGATCTACTATTCCTTTCTACCGGTCCTAGAATGCGATGTTGTCATGTATGACTTTTACAAAGAATATTATCATACTTTAGATGTTTTCTATATATAAGTATTGTATATAAATATAATATTATACATAAATATTGATGTTACTAAATACATTTTATTATATACCTTAACAAATACAAAACGATCATTAATATGATAATTTTGCTGCATGTCAATGATTAAATGATAAATTGCTAGAATATCTATCATCACAAACTGGCAACGATGTTGTTGGTTTATCGCATTCACAGTTCGGAGAATTTACTGCCTACAAATTTGATTCTCAAGTATAGAAAGGTCACCAATAGAGACACTGCGGACGGCAGCTAGATGGTTGGTGGAGAGCGAGTCGTGGGTCCGAAACTGGAAACGGGAATGGGTCCAACGGACGAAATAAGTATAGGTAGAACAGGATAAGAGATATTAAAAAATATATAGAAATAAACAAAAAGATAGACGGGTAAAATTACCAAAAATAAGATAAGATAGAAACAGGTCGCCACTTAACTTTTTGGGTTCAAGGAGAAAATTAAGAAACCTTAGAACAGAAAAGAAGTAAGGAAAGATATTTAGGTTCTGAGACCAAATCCAAGGAAAGATATCAACAGTTAATTATTAAATAAATTTGGTCAACACACTATATTAAGAAATAATAAATATATTAGGACTCCGTCCACCTACTTACCTACGAAACTTACTCAGCTTGATCTTTCTTCTGGTCGAAGGTATAATAATTACTTAATATACTAAACAAACATTCAGAGGTATTGTTATATCAGGAAACTTATTAGGAGTCGAGAAATAAAATTCATTGATAAAACAAAACAATATATTCAACACCACTACGATATAGGCAGCGGAATGTACACACATGTAAAAAAAATGCACCATCAATTATTAAATGGTGGTATACATATAACAATAAACAGTATTATAATTAGGAAATACCTTTACAAATAAAATAATATAATAAAATCATCCACAGTTTAAATTATCAGCGAAGAGAGCCTATAGATAGTATTTAAAAATATTCAACTAAAGTTGATTAAAGAAATCTCTCTTTGCTGTTTATGGGCTTATCTCGAGATAACGCGACCAAAGATCGCCCTGCCAGAAGTGCTTTTCTTCCTCTCTAAATTTACAAGCTTCCCAAAAACAAGGTGTGATATCCCCCACTTAAAAATGACAGGCCAGCCTGTATGTATTTCTAAGAAGATAAAAGGTTCAAACGAATATCGAAAATAACGGGACCCTTCTAGTTAGGACGTGATGAAAGATAAATCCTTTTGGATTAGGTTCTCTCAGAAAAATACTACAACGTGCTTTCGACGATGTTTATCAAATTTATCAAACAGAAATCGCCTGAAACCGGAAAGAATTGAGCGAGAATTAACCAAACCGGCGTCTTTAATAAGTCGGACCTTCCGTGTTTTGAGATAGTTGGTATATTCCAATGAAATTTCCAAATGGTAAACACGACCACCCGCGTATATATTATTTGCAAATCCGGCCATCGGCGTCTCAGCAACAGGGCTAAAAGGATTAAAAATTATATAATATAACTATGAATATAACATAACATGTTATATATATATAATAATAATATAATATAACACAACTATGGGAAGTCCTGGGCACATCAAACATACATCAAACATTGGTTAGTGCTCTCAAAGATCTATATTATGGTTCAAACTCCCAAATGAAATTCGGAAACCTCTTAGCTGAAAAATTTGCAGTTACTAAGGGTCTCAGACAAGGATGTTGTATCTCTCCGACTCTATTTAAGATTTATATCTCTGCAGCTCTGAAACAATGGAAAAGGAAAGTCAAAGGAATGGGTATACTATTGAACGATCAGGATTACATATATACTTTACAGTTTGCAGATGATCAGGTGGTGATCTCAAATGACAAAGATGACATGGAATACATGCTTAGAAAACTAATTGAAGAATACCAGAAATTGGGATTAAATATCAATTTAGAAAAGACAATTGGAGCTGAAGCAGAACAACTCGATATCGATGACAATCAAAAAATAAATCCATGCAACGAATATAAATACCTGGGCGTCATCTTCGACCGTAGTGGAAAAGACGAACGAGAAATAGAACATCGAATTGTACAAGCACGAAGAGCTATAGCATGTTTGAACGGAGTTCTATGGAGTAAAGAAATATCAAAGAAAAGAAAATGGAACATCTATGAGACAATGGTTAAAACTAGCCTACTGTATGGAGCTGAGACATGGAGAATAACCGAAAAATATAAGAAAAAGGTCGAAGCCACAGAAATGGATGCCATCAGAAGATCGATGAGAATATCAAGAGCAGACAGAATTCGGAATGAAGTGATAAAACAACAAATGGGTATAGAGGGCACTATAGTTGAGGATATTGAGAGAAAACAGCTCATATGGTATGGGCATGTGAGCCGAATGGGGGACGAAAGATTGCCTAAAAAACGATGATGTGGCAAACCCCAGAGAAGAGGAAACGAGGAAGACCACCACAGAGCTGGAACCTGGGAGTTAGGAAAGCGATTAGCGCTCGAAATCTGGACGAAGACCTAACTCAAGACAGAATACAGTGGCGTTTGGGAGTCGGACAACGTCGTAAGACGTTATAAAAAAAACCGAATAAATATATATATATATATATATATATATATATATATTATATAATATAATAATATAATAATAATATCGTATGGCTTTTTTGCCGGGGAGATCCTTTCGGATTGTTCCGGCGCCAATTGAATGTTTAACCCTGTTTCAAGTAGCTAGTGTCGATGCACACTAGCCCAGGGGAACCGACGGCTTTACGTGCTCTTCGAAGCACGGTGAACGGCTCGTATCATTTTTAGAAATGAAAATGTCGTTGTTGGTGTCGAGATACGAACTCGTGCGTTCTGGCTTACAAAGCCAGTATCCTGCCGCTGATCTACGGCCTTCCACTTTTATAAAAAAAATGTTACAATGCTTATATCGTTAAAATTACTTATATTGGTTTTTGGTTTTTGTCGTTGGATTCGTTTTAAGCTTAGTTTATTATCTACCACAAGTGGTTGGTGATTCAATCCATTATCTGTTCCTGGAAATGTACTGCCTTTTTTGACGTCATTATTACACTTACAAGTATATGGTCTATTTGGTTTCTTAAAGACCCAGGGTTGCCGCCATGATCAAATGAGGCTTTCCAAGTACAAAATTCATACAATCTTTGTTCTTGATCGTTAAGTTGCTCAAGATCATAAGAACCTACAGTTTGGCCAATTTTTACATTGAAGTCGCCTATAATATATAAAATTTCATGTATATTAAGCTTCTATAAGATTTAGGATTTGATCATAGATCAATAATATGATATTAATAGATTAATATTCTACAATATACATAGATTAATATATATGAATATAGATTAGAAATAAAAGTGATTCCAATATTGACCTTTGGGGTAATTCGATATTTCTAGTTCTCTCTGCCGACCTTATTCCACCCACATGCACACTCTGCTTTCTATTGGAGAGATAGCTTGAGATCATTTCAATGCTAGTACCTCAAACACGTATCTCTCCAATTTTCTGAGGAACAGTTCACGTGAAACACAATCAAATGCTTTACTCAGGTCACAGAATGTAGCCGACAGATAACAGCTCTACTCAAAAGCCTCTTGAATCTTCAGCACTAGGTCCATGATGACCTTTGTTGTATTTAGACCCCTTCTAAAACCAAACTGACTATTTGTTGAAACATTTTTGAATTCAAAATACTTCATTGGTGCCACACATTTCTCAAATACCTTTGATATTATAGGAAGGAGTGATATTGGTCTATAATATGACATTAAAACGATCTTTGTACAACGAGAAATCAGACAAGATTGCATTTTGTCCTCAACATTATTTAAAGTTTACTTAGATCAGCTATTTAAAAAGACACTTACGAGACAGCCAGATGGAATCAAAATTAACGGGGAACTACTTAATGTAATTAGATACGCGGACGATATAGTATTTTTGTTAGAAAATATTGAAGGTCTCCAAATTTTTCTTGATTGTATTCACGAAGTAGTCTCCAATTTTCAGTCTTTAGTCGGAACCCACATCCAGATACAGAGCTTAAATTAAATGAAGTCCAAGTTGAAAAAGTTAACAAAATTACATATTTGTAAACTGTCATAACAGACCAACTAGATCCAGACATAGAAATAAAACGAAGAATAGCAATGACTAAAACTACTTTTATGAAAACGAAGACATTTCTTTTTCAATAATCATCTTAGTTCAGAACGAAGACAAAGAATAGTACTATATTTGGTCTGTAGTTTTGTATGGAGCAGAAATGTGGATATGGATTTATAGACAAATGCTGAAGATCACTTGGACTGCAAGAAAAACTAATGAAGAAGTACTAAGGGGGCTCAACAAAGATATAGAATTGCTAAAGACTGTCAAACACCCGAAAATGTCTTATCTGGGATATATAGTGAAGGGAAATCGATATAGAATACTACAACTGATCATTAAAGGCAAAATAGAAGGCCGTAGAGGTGTAGAAAAAATCAGATTTCTTGGTTATAAAACATTTATGAATGGGCTCTAATTGCAAATGTAGGACAATTGTTCTATGTGGCAGAAGATCGAGAAGCCATCACAAAGGTGATCGCCAACGTCAGATAATTTTGATATGGCACGTGAAGAAGATTAAAGATTTTCCACAGACAGACCTCACCAGTTCATTTACTCCTTTTGCTAATGACACTACTATTATCTGCAAAGATTATGATGTTAATGCAGCCATAGAAGTATCACAACGAGTACAAGTTATGCAGAACAATAATTTGCAGCAAATAAATTGCTTCTAAACCTCAATAAAACCCAAACTTTGATTTTTTCAAAAAGGCAGCTTCCTTCCGATGATGCAGTCAAACAAATACATTTTTTGAGGGTTTACTTGGATGCAGGCTGTGTTGGAAAGGTCATTCTTGTTGCTCAATTAGGATCTGCAACTTTTCTGATGAGAAGACTGAAAATGTACCTCAAGTCACTCTAACACAGGCCTATTTTGTATTGTATACACATCAGCTATGCAATTTTGCCATAAAGTCACATGGCTGAAGTTATAGATGCCTTGTGAGGCGTGAGACCCCAAGTCTAATCCTCTTCCGTTATCTGGGCCTGGAACCAGTACTTTATAACCAATAACCACTAAAACCTGGCATTTTATTACTGGATGTTTGATAATAGGTCCATTAAAACTTATATTTATGCCATATTCTTTCTAAATATTTCACTTTTCCATAAATTTAAGTTATTTGTATATGGATTAGTTTGGCGAAAGTTATCCCAAATCATACTTATTGATCATTGTATTACATGAGGTTTTTTGTCTCTTGGTAATATGTTTTATCTGCTTTTTGTGGCAAGTGTAGAATTATTTATTTCTACTGTCTGTGTGGTATCGAAATCAAACCAATAAATTATGAATTTTTAATTATAAAAAATTTTTATTTAACAAAATAATTTGTGTTAAATATCACATCTAATACTTTTCTTAAAATATTAGTTAGTTGCGTTTAAAATAATGTCAAAAATCAGAAAGCCTCCGGTATAGGGCCATAATTTTCCACATATCTTTCACAAATGAAATTTAATGGCACGTTGCAGTCTTCCTCAACCCAATTGAGCTGGGCGCCGAATATCTGTACTAGTATACACTTATGAGCATTATGTACTGGATGACCGGGGGGCCAGTTGCTGTAGTCAATTTCTCTTCCATAAGTCCATAATCCACAAATATTTATGGTCATCTATGAATCTTGCTCCTCCGATCCAATATCGATTACCGATACTTAAAAATGAACAAAAAATTTTAATTCTTGAATTTATAAATACATTTTTTCAAATGGGCATAAACGAGATGGAGTAAGGAATAGATTAAATATAGCTACATGGAATTCTAAAGGGTTGAGAGAAAAAAGGTCGAAATGGAGCAAAAATAATGTCAAGGCAAACACATCAACAATTATGGAAACTGTTTGTTATACTCCGTTTGAAAATTATTGATGTTGGGAATTAAGTTGCTTAGAGTCTACTACGAGTTGCTTCTTCTTCTTCTTCCTATGCCGTCTCCATTAACGGAGGTTGGCGACCACATTTCTAAAAGTTTCTCTGTCTTTTGCAACGTGGAATAATTCGTCTACAGTCATGTTTGACCAGTCTCGAATATTTCTCAGCCATGATTTCCTCTTTCTACCTATTCCCTTTTTGCCATCGACTCTACCCTGCATGATGACCTGCAGAAGACTATATTTATCATTTCGCAGTATGTGTCCAAGGTATGCAGTCTTGCGTACTTTTATTTTTCTCAACAATTTTTTGTCTCGACTCATCCTTCTCAGCACTTCCTTATTGGTAAACCTGGCAGTCTATGGAATTCTCAACATTCTTCGGTATATCCCATGTTCGAAGGCTTTGAGCTTCTTAACTATTTGTATAATAGTTGGGACCAGACGTAACATTCAACAAACCTCAGTCTCAGCACAGTATTCAGATTTTTGTCACAGAACAATTGCTTGAATTTTAGGAACGCTGCCCTTGCCATGTCTATTCGTATCCTGATCTCTTCGATAGCCCTTGTGACTAAATGAATTGATATAATAATGAAAGTCATTGCGATGAATTACAATTATACACCCTTAGCGACGTAACGTTATAAACCAGTGACGAATAATTTCAAGATTTTTTTTTGTCTCAAATGTTACAATTATATAGTACTTATACAATTTGTTCTGGTATAACAATTATATTCTTATTCATAAACACCTTAATTTCATTAAGCTACCAAAAAGTAATATTTTCAAGAAATTACACCAAATAATGACGCAAGGAGATAACTCTAGAA
The DNA here is from genome assembly GCF_040954645.1 of Diabrotica undecimpunctata. Classification (NCBI taxonomy): domain Eukaryota; kingdom Metazoa; phylum Arthropoda; class Insecta; order Coleoptera; family Chrysomelidae; genus Diabrotica; species Diabrotica undecimpunctata. The sequence continues at coordinate 37,054,153 of NC_092810.1, forward strand.
TCCAAGATAGCGAAATACAATTTTTAGAAGACTGAAAGACATTAGAAGACTTGATAAACAGAGAAATGTAAAGATTGGGTCAAGTTTCATGTCAGAACAGGCAATAACTTAGCCGTGAAAAAAAGAAGAATGAATATGTATACGTGTTTACAGTGCTGCTCTATGGGGTTGAATCATGGACACTAACCGAGGCATCCATGCGAAAACTCGAGGCGTTTGACATGTGGTGTTATAGACCGACCTGGGTGGACCGAATAACAAATATTGAGTTTCTACTTCGGATGGATAAAACATGTTAAATTATGTCCACAACGAAACAGCGCAAGCTAGAATATCTTGAACATATAATGCGAAATGATCATAGATATATCCTGCTGCAACTTATATTACAGGGAAAGGTCTACGGAAAGAGGGGACCAGGAAGAAGAAGAATATCTTGGCTCCAGAACTTACGAAAATCGTTTTCCTTGACCACTTCAGGACTATTTCGAGCTGCGGTCAATTAAGTTAGAATTACCATGCTAGTAACCAACATCCGTAACGGATAGGCGCCACAAGAAGAAGAAGAATATGTCTAACAATTTTATTTTTAAATAATACGATTATATCGTCTAGTGAGAACATTAGTGACGTAACTCGAAAAACATGGATCTGAGATAACCGCAGTTAAAGTTGTTATGATTTCTGATTACTGATTTCTGTTTTATGTAAGAGTTAAATTATATTTACGATACAACGTCATAATTTTCTCACGATACACTCAACTAAAGATAATATGTTGCGCATCTGTGGGCGGGTCCTACTTGGTGCGAATACGTCACGTTCAGAGTCGTTTTAAACGTTAGTGAAACGTTAGTGTGCTCTAGACGTACTTTGTCGTTTTTAAAATTGTAAAATTTGTGTTTATTTAAGCTTTTGTGGCTTTTTTTTTATTAAAATGAGGTGTGCTGTGTGTACGTGCAATTCTGACAATCAGTCGAAGAAAAATCCATGTGACAAAACAGTTAAATTTTACCGGTTTCCGAAAGACTCTAGTTTATGCAAGCAGTGATTAAATGCCACAAAAAGAAAGGACAAAGTGAACGTTAAAACGTCTGTTATTTGTTCAAAACATTTTCTGAAGACTGATTATAAAACCAATTTAAAACATAAACTTTTAAATTACTGTCCTAAAAATTATCGTGGGTTGAAAGATGACGCAGTTCCTACTCAGAATCTACCCCGATTCCAAGTTTGTTTTGTGCCAACAGATACATCTAAACTGAATCGAAAACGTCTGGCTGAAAAGAGGCAAAAATCTCAACTTGTTAGTGAAATACTAGCCTCAAGGGAAACGTAAGTTACAAAAAAATATTACAGAGTGACCCATAATTTAAATAGCCTATACAGAAATCTTGTAAACTGTAAGATATAAAGAGTCGGTTAAATGAGCAAAAATGCTAGTTTAAAACTTTAAAACTTCGATATTCCAAATGGTCAGGGGGATATTCGAGAAAATCAGAAAATTCTCATTTTGATTTTTCATGTCTAGCGTCGTTAGTATAAGCGATACAGGAAAATGCACGAAAATCTCAGTATAGGTAATTTTAATATGGGACACCATGTATACCTATTTAACTATAAAATAAACTCATTAGGGTGGAAGAAGAAAATGAAACTGTTGGTGATGGTAACAGTAGCACAAGCATTGATATGTTAGTAGATAGTAATTCTGATAAAAGGTAAATGTTATTCATATTTTTATAAATATTTTTCTAATTTGGTATTGTTTTTTTTTTCAAAAGAAAAATCCGCGACGCTGAAAAACAATGGATACAAGGCAAATGTAAGGAGATTGAAAACTTGGAAGCCAAATATGATTCGTTCTATTTTCACAAGAAAGTTAAAGAAATGATCAACAAGAGAAGAACTGTTTGACGATCACAGGCAGCCTCATTGTGATAATTTTCCAGAGGAGACAGGTCTAGAAATAAACAAAAAAGAAGTAATGCAAGCGGTGAAGTCATCAAAGAATAGCAAAGCTCCAGGGCAAGACGAGCTACCAGCGCACATACTAAAGTTGATAGACGAAGATCGAATCCATTTGTTAGTAGACTTATTTAACAAGATATAATTCCTGAAGAATGGCTAAGATCAACCTTTGTCCCTCTTCCCAAGAAGGCACATGCTAATCAGTGCAGTGATCATCGCACGATCAGTCTGATGAGCCATACTTTAAAAATATTCCTCAAAATAATTCACAATAGAATTTACAGAAAATTTGAAGAAGATATGGGAGAAACTCAGTTTGTATTCCGGGGGGGATATGGAACTCGCACAGCATTATTTGGAATATCTTGGTCATGTGATGAGAGGGGAAAAGTACCCATTGCTCCAGTTAATTATCCAAGGAAAGATTCAGGGCAAACGAAGCGTAGGGAGACGACGTATATCTTGGCTGCGCAATTTAAGAGACTGGTTCCAGTGCACATCTAACCAATTATTAGCAACCAAATTATATTTACAGCAACAGCTTCAAAGATACGAATAGCAATGATGATTGTCATACTCCGTAGCGGAGAGGGCACTTGAAGAAGAAGAATATCTGTAGATATTTATAGTTTTGTTCTTTAATAAGAGTTACAAACTCTGCCAGTTTATAGCTCTAGGTAAAAATTTTTATTGAGATGTTAAAATTTTAGAAATCACTTTTATTGTAAAATTGAAACCAGTAGGTGTCTCTAGAATTTTGAATTGTGATTTGAAACTGCCGAAAATAAACAGTTCTTCAACTTAGATACTTGGATCAAAACTCATATTTCAAACAGAACTAAAGTTTACAACTCAATTTTTTTATATGAGAATATTTTTTAATAGGTACGTGACGACACAAGGTTAGTTCGTAAAAAATCGATGTATTTTTTTTCAGGCAGTTTTTTTAATTCTTGTGATGAAAAAATAGGATCTTAAAAATTCAAATAATTTAATAGTTTAATGAAAAGTTGCTTAACATTTTTCTTTCGTACAGTAGCGTTAGCTTGCCTTTGATTAAAACAAAAACGTATATATTGTACTTAATTAAGTGCTTTTAATTTAGGCTCATAATATTTTTTCTTAGATAAACAGAAAAAACCTAGAGTCTAGTGTAAACATTAGGGGATCTTCCTTCTTTCACAGTCATATCTTGATATTTTCAAGATTCCTACAACTTAAATTATCGTTCATTTGGAAAATGCCCTTGTTATAATATCAGTGTTGATGTATAAAGAAGTTCTTCCATTTACAAATATATGTACTAAGAAGCCATACGTTTTTGTTAAAAAAATTTGGACAGCATTTAATAGTTTATTGTTCGCACAATTAAAAGTAATATTATTTGTTAAAATACTTAAATAAATGTGTGATTCCCTACCTAAATTTAGTTTGTAAAATAAATAAATGTTAATTACTATAAAATATAAAGATATTGTAAATAGTTTTTTATATATAGAGTTATTTATATTTGTTTTATTATTAGCTACATGCATATTTTCTAAATAAACATGCATATTTATGCGCATATTTTTAATAGTATATTTGTCTTAGTAATAAGTATAGGAGTAGAACTTTTAGTTATACAAACTTTTAATCGAAAACCACACATATTTAGTTCTGGTAGTTCTATCTATTCAAAGCTAACTTAATATATAAAATAATGGTCGAACATATTTTGTGATTAATTGTTTAAATTTTGAGTTATTTATACAAATTTATTTGGTCTATTGCTTCTGATTTTTTTAAATTTTAATTTGTAGGCAAATATTTTGAAATTCCTTGGACAAAAAGTTGTATTTAGGTAGATATAAAGTACTTATGTGTAAAGTACAGGTTTTTTCTTTTGTAATTTGAATGAAATAAGAAAAACTGGTCGTTATTTATATTGGTTTCTTTATTTCTCGCCTGCCCGTACTCTGAACGTGACGTCATGCGCGCGGCCGACGACAATTCGTTCACAGGAGCATCCGGGCCTGTAATTTTCTGTTCAAATAAACAAAATTAACGATAAATTTTAATTTCGTCAGTAATACATAAAAAAGTTAAATTATTTTGAAAATTCGTTGGTAAAATAATGACAGATAAATTCAAACATTTAATTTTTTTAATGAAAAGATATAAAAGTCACACGACATGTAAATAATCATATTAATTGGAAATTTTAATACATAAAACTCAAAGTTAATCCCGAAAATATCTGCAATAATTAAAAAATCATCAGAAAATACAAATCATTTTCTTTTCGCAATTGTCGAAAGAATCTAGAATGGACAGAAGGAATAGATTTATTTAAAAGAAGGGATTGTAGATCCTCGAACTTCCTCGTAGAAACCGGCATGCCGAAGCGGCTGTTGATATGCAGATGTCAATTCATGGTCTGCTATAGATGATGATGATGATGCTTGTTTCGTAGTGTGACGTGCTGTGCGAATGCTTAACTGATTTACTGTTAACATTTACTGATGTATACTTTGTCTCAAAGTGACTAGTCTGTACAGGGTAAGATATGCAATGCTAACCTTATAGGAATTTCGCCAAGACGTTGCCAGTTTTATGCAGTGAGCGACGGCGTTCTCTATTGTCTATCTTTCAAAATAAACGGAATAAACCAGGAGTTATCAACAAGTCCTCACGTACAATTTTATGTAATTTACAAATATTGTTTGCTAATAAATTTACATAATATTATACATTATTTGTTTCTAATAGTAACTTTTCAACTTTTATCTTTTATTAGTAGCAATAGTATAATAAAATGTGCATTAAATAAACATTTGTTCCAAAGTTTATAATAATTCCGGTAATTTCTACTAACTGCCAAATTTAAAATGTTGAGAAGAACAGTTGAGTAAGGTAATTTGGAGTGATGAAACCAGAATCTCAATCTTTGGAAGTGACGGAGTGATGTTCTGCCTTGGCCTGGAAATAGTCCCGTCTAAATCCAATAGAAAATTGATAGTCAAGGCTGAAAGTGTTAATATCACGCCGAAACCCAAGTAACAAGAGAGAACTGATAGAAGCCATTATTCAAAATTGGTTTGGAGTTATTACATTAGAAGATTTGGCGAGTCTCGTGAACTCCATGCTTCGTAGAATCGAGTCTCTTAAAAAACAAAAGTTATCCCACCAAATACTAATTTTTGTGATAATAACCATTGTACCATGTTTTTTTATACATCTACTAATATCTAACGGCTTTTGTTTTATTTATTTTTAAAATTTTAGAGGGAAGTAGAAGCATAAAACTATACATACATACAATCAAATTATAGATAAACTTATAAATAACATAAGTATTATGAAAAAGAGGAATGCTGATAACAAAACTAAAATTTTGGTAAACTTCCAGAATTTTGGCCACTAATAGTGTACCCACAGATATACTACGTAGATGCAAGGTAAAGAACATCAAGAACTGGGTAAGAAATAGAAAAGTAGAATGGAACGATCATATAAACTGAGTGACAACACATAGAGTAGTAAAGACGACAAGAGACGGTTCCCCAATAGGAAGACGATCAGTAAGAAGACCACGAAAACGATGGAACGACAACTTACTGGAGGCACATTGAAAAACAGACAGAGTCATGTCTCCATAAAAAGAAGGAGAAGAAGAATTATATTGTCATAAAAAGATTCTTGTTTGAAACATTTTTTTCTACGGCTTACAGCTTCTTGGTAAATCGATGTTTCCCGTTTCCTCCCACTGCGAGGGAGTATTTTAGGTGAAAACCTCAGTCAATGTTTTTTAATTATGGAAGAAAAGGTTAATAAAAAAATCTTTTAATGAAAGTTTTATTACAAAAATGGTGCGTTGATGATCAAACTAAAAGTATTTTTTAAAACTGCTATTTCCTATTTTTTGCATTGGCACAATCTGTGATCGATTCGCAGATAAAATACAATTCTGATAAACAGTCAATGTCATTCCAAGTGAAGCCACTAGGCTGAGCCCAATGCCGCGCTTCAACGCAGTGCTCAGATGTATTTTTAGAGTTTTTTCCGCTGGGTTCTCCGGGGTACCAATTCGAATATATCATGTTTTGTCCAGTAGATAGCCAGACCCACTGGCTGTCTCCGACTTGGTTTGAACCTGATGTCCAATAGTGACCGTATCCTAAACCTAAAAAAAACATTCTATATTATGATCAACTTATATTCCGATGTTTTATATATACGTTTTAAAGAAATACAGAAAAAGCTGTCAAAATATGCAAATTTAAAAGAATGCGCAAAGTCTATTGAACCAGTACTCTTATATCCAGTCATCAAAACCGTTTTTAGCATAATACACAGCGGAATACACTCCAAACTAGAAGTAGATAATAAGATGCCGTTGAGCTGAACGGTGTCGGCATAAGAGGAACACTATTTTGCTTTTATTCACAGATGCCCAGATATTAATTAAGACCTTTACATCGGCTTCATAGACTACATAAAAGCATTTGATAGGAGTAAATATGATCAGTAAACAATTACACTGTTTATCAATTAAACATTTATAGTTTTTACCACTCTGGAAACGACGATCCCAACCATTATAATGGTGCTAGATCCTAGAACAGTTCACTTGGTCGCCAACTTCGTACCAATTTCTTACAGGCCTATGATGATACAATTCAAGGCAGCAAGAAACAAGAAATAATTTAAATATTATTTAAGCCTGTGACCCAACAGCTGATAAACCAGAAGCAGGTATTAAATGTTTCTACTCGGAACAAAAACAATTGCTGTCCCAACAGGGACAACACCAGGCCAGGAAAGATACGATGACACTATTGTAAACGTGGTTTGGGAGTAAGAAATGAACGGAGCGATACCTGTTTAATGTTGGCGTAGGTTAGACCATTCTTGTTCTCTTGAATGATTCTGTTCGCCCTTGTAACTGGTGCGCTGGTTTAACTTCGCTAGTGGACTGTATCTCTAGTAAAAATTAAAGGATATGTGCATAGATACCAAATTTATTATCAAAACTCTTATAAAAAAAATAATATCGACTATATCCTATATCGACATGCCATCTGTTAACCTATATTTTCGACCGACTGTCACTCTCGGCTGGCGGGTAGCGACTCTTCTCTTTTTCGGCAAGACATGAAGTGTCAACCGCCAATACAGCTAAGGCCCCGTCTACAAATGCGCGGCAAATTTAAATGATTCTCATTATTTTACATTTCTGAACAATACCCTAACTTAATTCCGGCAAGACAAAAAAATATACAGAAACAGCACTCGTAGTGTAAAAATTCTGGTACAGACGTGGAGTTAGATCACAATCCTGTAATAGCACAAATATATGGCTGAAAAAACTTAATAAGAAAGTTATAAGAAAACCTAACTCGAAAATACTAACGAACGCAGCAAAGAAATAAACACTTTCTTGCAAACTCAATGAAGAACTTAGTAAAGCTCAACAAAGTACAGACACCTAACCTACAATAATTAAAAAAGCATACAACATACCTAAAATTTGCTTAAAAGTAAAATTTCCCAACCAAACCCCCAATGTATTTAAAAATAGTAGATAAAGACAATAAAACACTCTTTTGATTCACAGGAGATACAATAAGTATGGACAATCTATATTTCAGATCTTTTTGACTTGTTACCCCCTTTCGTAGCCAAAATCAGACAGGCACGAGTTATTATCACCAACCTGTATGCACACACTGCTGGACATAAGTCTCCTTCACCTCTTTTCATATATTTTTGTCTTGTGCGACTTGCATCCAGTTATTGCTAATACGCTTCAGGCTTCAGGTCGTCAGTCACCGATAAGCGAGACCCTTCCTATGAACTGACTTCGGATATGAAGACGGTCATGGAGTTCACCTCGCTGATCCTTATCAACCTACTCCCAGACAGACGTCAACTGATACTTGACGTCACAAACCATTTTTCCACTCTGATGTTTGGGCACAAAAGTACTCTTGTTTCCCACAATAACAGAGCTTCCATCACCTTCCTGCCCCTCTAATGGATAGTACGCTAGGTGCTGTAAACTGCCAGGGTATTGCGAGAAAACGCCCCTTCATCAAGCATATCCTACAACAACACAACATCCAAATCCTTGCCCTCTTCGACACCCTCTCTAACCAAGACCCTATTTTTCCAGGATACTGCACCCTACACCGCCCTAAAAGCCAAATATCACACGGTATTGGCTTCCTTATCAAATATGGTATTCCTTTTTCCCCCCATACCATCCCCCTTCACATTATCCTTAATGATGAAGACTTCCTGGCAGTTGACATTCACCTTGACAACAACGACACCATGACTCTAGTCTCTTATTACAAACATCCCTATCAACCCTTATCCGAGACATTGTTTGACTACGCCAGACACATCAGATATGGCGACACGGCCTCGAACCGTGCAGGCGATAATCTCTCGGATTTGCTCATTAACCTCCCCCTTCATTGTATACCTAACCGTGAGGGAGCCCAGGGCATGTCGAACATCGATCATATCGTATGTACATACGATCTAATTGATCGGCTGGGCGACGAATGCTTCCTGGGTGATACGATTACGTCGGATCACCTACCCCTGCTGGTTAAAGAACAGATACTTAACCCTCCACCTCCCAACCCACCCAGAGTAATAAGAGACTATAAACACGCCAACTGGGAACTTTTCAAAACATTCCTGTCAGATAATACTCCAGAGTTAGGCAACTTAACAGATACAGATGATATCGACCGAGGTATCACGGTTATTTCCGATGTGATAAATCAAGCAGTTGATTTATCAGTCCCTAATAGGGTCAACAACCCTAATAAACCACCCTTACCTCAGTTTATAATTGACAAAATCTAACAAAAGAGACACCTCCTCCGTCAGTTTCAACGCACCCGCAACCCCCTTGTCAAAACAGAATACAACCGGCTGTCTGCGGCGATCAAACTGCAGGTTAACAATTTGCAATCCAGGCAATGGATTGCAGCCACCTCCAGTCTTGATTATCGTAACGGCGGTAAATTCTGGCACAAATTCAAATGCCTAACCAAACAGAAAACCAACAATTCTTCTCACCTTATGGTGAATAATCAAATTATCAACACTAATCAACAGAAGGCCGAAGCCTTCAAAACACACCTACAAAGCACCTTAATCTCCCCAGATGATCCTAGATTTGATCGCGCCTTCTGTGCGAATGTTGAGAGAAACATAACACGACTGCTCGATACCCCCTTCGAACCTCAGGCACCCCATGAACATCCAATCATGGCGCCTGTGGATCACCAAACACTCAAAGAATTTTGTCAAATCGGCAAATCAAACGCACCAGGACCTGACAGAATTGCCAGGAACTGCGTGCAACACCTCCCGCCGAGCGTCACCCTATACTTGACGAACATAGTCAATGCCACTCTTAAACTTTGCTACTTCCCATCCCCATGGAAAGTAGCCAATACAATCATGCTCTTGAAAAAGGGCAAGCCACGTACCGATCCAAACTCTTACAGGCCGATATCTGTTCTTAATGTCTTGGCCAAAGTCTTCGAGAGAATCATCAAAGAAAGACTCGTAGACTTTACCACAGAACACAACATCATCCCATCTTATCAATTTGGCTTTAGAAAAGGGTACTCAATCAAAACGGCATTGACAGAAATCGTCACACATCACAAAGTCTGAACGACGGCAAAGTTTCACTCAGTATCTTCCTCGATGTTCAAAAAGACTTTGACCAAGTCTGGCATGTGGGACTGGTCAAGAAACTAACGAACATCGGGCTACCACTTCCATTCGTCAGAATTATGCATTCATATGTTTCTCAGAGGCAGATCACGGTCAAGGAGCGCGATCAATTCTCCGAATCCTATACTCCCGCAGCGGTAGTACCTCAGGGTTCCGTGTTGGCACCAATACTTTACTCTATCTACAACAGTGACTTCCCTAACCCACAATACACTAACACAACCACCCTACTATACGCAGACGACACAGCACTACTTACAACAGCACAAAACGTCGACGCTACACTCAGGTTCGCTCAAAATCATCTGCTCCTAGTCGAGCGATGGTGTCAGAGATGGAGAGTGACACCTAACCCAAACAAAACACAAATGATTCTCTTCAGACATCCAATGCGCAGTCAACACACCACACCCATAATCACCGAAATTCACAATTTGAGTCTGTGGGGAGAACGACTCCGACTCCGAAACCGGATCGAATATCTCGGCGTGTTGTTTACACAAACACTACGCTGGTTAGGAGCCGACTCGGACTTCTCAATGTTCTTAGTGGCAAATTCGGTCATACACACTCACGTACACTCATACATACTTACAAAACATTCATCAGACCGGTCATCGAGTACAGATCTTGTATCTGTGCTGTGGTGCCCGAACACCTCACTAATAAACTGCTATCATTGGAGAGGAGAATCTTACGTAGACTAAACAGAAAACGATCAGACTATCCTTCCGCCCATATTCATCACCTGTCGAATATCCAGCCCATCAATGAGAGGCTTTCCTCTCTGAGCAGGAGTTACACAATTCGCACCATCCGGGGCCAAAACCTCAGAGCCCAAAGCATCCTAAAAACTACCTGCTCATCCATCGACAATGTATTCAGAAGAAAACCCAAACCCAAACTCCCTTTCCTACCCGCTATTCTGCTGGAACTCGCCAGCAACGAGCTCCCTGATGAATACATTGACATACAGGAGGCAACTCCCCTCTTTTACCGTCGCATTCAACACTAAATGCTCACTTCGAGCTTGCATAGACAGGGGGGGTCGGTTTTCTGTGGTTTACCGATCCCATTGCACAACGATACCTGTCTATTTTTCGAGGTACCAGTCCACAGCTGCCCTCTCGCGCCGCGTACATACATTTACTAATTTTAATAAATACATAACTAAAATACACATATTCACTAATCTCTTTTTTAGATCCAACAAATTCTGAAAAGAACCGTTCACACACATGCCTTTCGTCCCCGATTGTTCAGGACTAGCCTGGAACCGCATCCGAACAGCGACCAACAAAGCTAACACACCGCCCACCAGTGGATACAACACCAAAAAATCCAGTGCCAACACCCACCACAATAAAAACACGTCCTGAAGAGTCAAAAGCCTATAACAGGACAGCAGAAACATCCAAAACCAAAACACCCAAAAATACAAAACGACGAACAATGGTTTCAGCGAAAAATATAATTCAGTCAACAGGTAAAAGAAATAATAAATTAGACTTACTCACAATCAATTTAATTGAACTAATCAGACGACCGGTTTCGCTTTCTACAATATGCAAAGCATCTTCAGGTCACGATACAAAGTTTACTAAATGCTGAAAATAATAAACCCATATTAGGGTGTTGTCTAATAAAGATAAAACCAAGATAGGTGATATAAATTATATAAATTACAGTAATTATGCCAATATTACATGTCTGTGGTTTTTCAAAATGAATAAAATGTTTAAGCAGACAAGGTAAGACCCACAAATTGGTAAATTAGTCTATTAAACTGTACTGAATTATTAAATAAACAAATAAATAAAACATTACTTACATGCCGGTACTCTATTAATTGATGGTTGAAAGAACATGGTTCAAACTATCTTGTATTGTTGATTGGAGAACTCAAGTCAACTATTGTAATTGTTTAACAGTAAACGGGGAAGTTCTTGAGGAGACAGATTTTATCCAATGAAGAAGAGATAGGTAAATGTAATTGTTTGTTTGATGAAAGTAATGTTCTATACTATTAAGTTCTTTAAAGTTATTTATATTTATTCTGGAGATATATTTATGAAAAGTGTGTTATTTATTGAGATTTTTATTTTTGTTTTGGAAGGTGACAGTTCTGAGACAATGAATAAGAATAGATGTACAAATTGTGTGGGTGTGCAATTATATCAGCTTGTAATTATTAAATTTCTTTGATAAAGTTATGTTGCAATATATGGCAAATGGTTGTAAAGTACAATATATAAAGTTAAAAATTAAAATTGAGACACTGTAAGACACACAGAAAACACTTAAAAAAAACGGGGGGACGAAACAGACATTAAATTTAAAAAGTGAGAGGATTTTAAAAGAGCTACATCTCTTACTTGGAGACAATGAGTTTTTTATGTTATATAATATCAGATTTTAGAGGTAAACTTGACAAATGTAGGTTAAAGTGTGACAGTTCTTCTTCTATTTTAAATGCTGTAAGTTAAGCTGTAAGTTAAGTTATCTAGTTTTATGAAATAGGATGATATTAATAAATGTCTAAAAATTTTTAATTTTAGATATCAAAGTTATTTGATGTGTTAATATTGGCATACTTTAACAAACTTTAAATAATTAGATTTCAATGTAACAATATAAATAATTGTAATACATCCTCTATAACTAACTCAGCTTAGTCAAAGTTACAGAACAAACTTAAGTGATTATTTGGTAATTAAATTAAATATGTTCATTTGTAATCAAAATGTATAACAAAATTACAAACTTTCTTTGAAATAATTGTTGGTGTGAGTTATCTGTCATGGTGTGTATAAATATTTCAAATATTTATTCCGGTTCTGATATGTTAATATGGAACTTAAATAATAAGCAAATAAACTATTGATGATAAAATTATTGATAAATTAAAGAAAATTGACTGAATTATTAAGCCTTCAATAGTTAGTTGGTAATTTTAATATCTGACAGTTGGGACCGGAAATTGGTTATACCAACAGGTAAAAAGTTCTCTATTTAAACCGGTGTAAAGCAAAATTATTCTTATTTCAATTTTTCTGTACCATGAGCAGAAATATCATCACACCGACATGAACAATGGTGAGTTTGTATAATAATTTCTGTAACACTTTAACAATTTCAAATTTATAGCAGTTTATAGTTAAAATATAATATTTCTATTTGAAAATGTTGATTTGCATATTATTAGGAATAACAAAATTCATTTAATTAATACTGCTAGTCTGAACGACTTTACAATGTTGTGTTGGGAACAATCAAACCACGTGTTGAATTTGAAATCAAATATTTTGTAAAATGAGTGTATTTCGAAACCAGATGGGATGTAATAATAATTTTGGGTTAAATAAGTTGAGGTACCATACCAGTTCAATACTGATATTTAATACAGTTTTAGGAAAATGTAGTTTCTAGTAATATGTTAATGAAATTCTGTGAACAAAAAACCTAGATCCATGGGGGACCATATTTTAAACTTTATGTAGAAAATTTAAATAATCCAAGAAGTATATCAAATGTATTTGAATGTATATGGGATTCTGGAATAAAGTATTGTTTTGACCATGATATTGAAGTTAATTCCAAAAATGCATGAAGATAATGGATACTATATGGAAACCTCATATGAAAGTTGATTTTGGGGAATCAATTCTATAAGTATATGGGTTTTGGTGTGGAAACAAGGAATGGACTGAGATCAGGTAATATTATTTATATTAAATTTTATATCAATACTGAGTATACTGGTGTGTATTCTAGTTCTAACTGTGCATTTAATGTATCTGATGTGTGATATAAATAATCATAAATATATCTCCAGAATAAATATAAATAACTTTAAAGAACTTAATAGTATAGAACATTACTTTCATCAAACAAACAATTACATTTACCTATCTCTACTTCATTGGATAAAATCTGTCTCCTCAAGAACTTCCCCGTTTACTGTTAAACAATTACAATAGTCGACTTGAGTTCTCCAATCAACAATACAAGATAGTTTGAACCATGTTCTTTCAACCATCAATTAATAGAGTACCGGCATGTAAGTAATGTTTTATTTATTTGTTTATTTAATAATTCATTACAGTTTAATAGACTAATTTACCAATTTGTGGGTCTTACCTTGTCTGCTTAAACATTTTATTCATTTTGAAAAACCACAGACATGTAATATTGGCATAATTACTGTAATTTATATAATTTATATCACCTATCTTGGTTTTATCTTTATTAGACAACATCCTAATATGGGTTTATTATTTTCAGCATTTATTTAACTTTGTATCGTGACCTGAAGATGCTTTGCATATTGTAGAAAGCGAAACCGGTCGTCTGATTAGTTAAATTAAATTGATTGTGAGTAAGTCTAATTTATTATTTCTTTTACCTTTTGAAATGGACTCACACAAGCAACACATTCATAATTCAGTCAACATTTGCACGACGTGCAAATCTACAACTCAGTACGCCGAAATATCATTACTACCCGACGTCATTTCTTAACTTCATACGACGACTCTCGACGCCTGTTCTTCTTAGCTGATATTTGCAATATTCAAAAGGGCTAAGTGGTTGCTATTTTGTGCTTATAATAATTTATGAGTTATGCCAATGGATTTTTTCTTATATTCACAATCATATACATTTCATTTTTTACGACTTAAATTAATTAACCAGCTAATTCTATATTTCCTTTATAAACATGTGATAAACCCCCCATTTTATGAGGAACTGCAGTGTCTTTTATCGACTAGTTCGAAAACTTTTTATCTTGTCATACATTTAAATACCTTAGGATACCATTGTCTTACCATATGTATTACAATCTTACCATTGTCATTAACAAATTTTCCAATTCGATCGTTTTCTTGTTGACTATTGATACTTAACAAATGCATTCCTTGTTGTCGGCAAAACTGTAACGCCTTGAAGAAATTAGCCTAGAAATAAAGACATTTAAATACTTTTTGTAATTTCGATAAACTATTGATATAAATATTGACTCCTAAAACAGCAATTATACAAAGTTGTTTCTTCTTTTAATATTGTTTAACCCTTTATAGATTATTGGTATATATATATATATATATATATATATATATATATATACATACGTGGTACATATATATATATATATATATATATATATATATATATATATATATATATATATATATATATATATATATATATGTACCACGTGCTGTTTTCCGTAACTTAATACTTTATATATTACGTTAAAAAAAGCAAAATCCTAAGCATGTCATACATTTATGACATGTAGACGTGCAGACAACCCATATAGAGAGCTACAAAAATTCTGCATGATAATATAGCTATTTGTGTGAGTAACACCATTTTTTGATGAAAATACTAAAATGACGACATAAAGTGGTACAAATCAATACTAGTGAGCGTTTATTAAAATCGTGAGTTTTCTCACGCTTGAGTGAGTTTATATATATATATATATATATATATATATATATATATATATATATATATATATATATATATATATATATTTATATATATATATATATATGTATATATATATATATATATATATATGTATATATATATATATATATATATATATATTTATATATATATATATATATATATATATATATATATATTTTTACCACCTAGAGACCAAGAGATTTTTACTGTCATCATGGCATGTGGTTGTCTTTTTAAAGACGAATTACATGCTATGATTTTTTCTGACAGATATTTTTAAGTTAAGGTTGATTTCATGTAATCTAATGAACTATCTTACAATAAAGTTGCAACGGGATTTAATTAAGCATCAGATCTAGATAACCTAATTCAGTTTAAAATTTAAAATCCTTATAATAAAAACTACACTATTATTGCTAAACGCGATTGTTTGTTTATGACATTGAAAATATCGGTGTAATGAGGACGCACGCTGACCTAGTGAAATTTGCAATGTAATCAAAAGCTTATTAAATATTGCGTAAAAATTAAACAAGTAAAAACAATATTATATCAACAAACGCACGTTAGTTAAATAGCTAGAAATTACGGGATTAAGATTATTATTAAGAATGAAGAATCAAAAGAACGGTCGAAGTTAGTGTTGTCATCCGTCAACTGAGTACTATCTGTTATTGTACTTAGAGAACTAATAAATGGAATTATAAGTATCTAGTGTGATCAAGTAATTAACCACCTGCAAGGGGTAAACTACCCTGGAGTTCCACTATATGGAACTCTCGATAGAATCAATCCCATAAACGTTACAAGAATACGTACAACATTATTATAACGTCGTCCCAGGAACGCAACTCAGAAATATTGGCAATATCATTTTAAAGTCGTCTACTTTAAAATGTATAATATACGTCTGAATTTTCAGTATAAATGAGTCAGATAAAATTAAATGATTAAAAGAATTTTTCATCCAGTAACAAAAAACAAAATGTGTTTAATTTATTAATGTTTGTAAGTGGAAATTGAAACGTCAATAAACGTATGTTAACCTTCAATTGTGGCTTATTCCCATTAAAATATTAATTAGATTAACTTTAAATTACATCTTTGATATTAAAAAACTAGGATGTTTACGTTATAAACGGAATTGGTACATGGTATAGTGTATTTTTATGTATGAGAGAGTAATAAAACAATAAATTATGTATGCAAATCCCTAAACTGTTGATACGGGTGACTCAATGAAAAACAGATATTTGTCAACAAGTTTACAGAAGTATATAGGAAAACAATTTTAACTTGAGTATGACCACCAGGTATAAAGGTTGGAGCAGAATAGAATACAATAGTTGTGAGGATTACTAATCCCTAAATAAGGTTGCCAGTGTCGGAGTGATGGAGGTTAACAGGTACTAATGAATTTGCAAGAAATGTAAGATGTTTATGTTATTGGTTATATATAACCAATAAAAGTTTAATAAGTACCTACCTATTTGCAAAATAAAGTTTAATTCTTTAGATAAAATAAAACGTTTTATTTTATCTATTTGCAAAATAAAGTTTAATTCTTTGCCTATTTGCAAAATAAAGTTTAATTCTTTAGATAAAATAAAACGTTTTATTTTATCTGAAATGAGTGCATTCCACGAAGTAAGGGTTTCAACAATCAAACATTTAATTCTTAAATTCCAGGAATCTACGACAGTAATTGACTAGATAATTACCTTCTAAACTTATTCCACAGAAAATGTGATAGTGGGTTTTTCCATTTTGTATATAGGAAGGTCCAAGTGGCGTATTCAAAATTCTTAACAGTTCACTAAAAGTAGGTACTTCAGTTGCAAGGTGCAGTTTATTGTGTATACTAGTATTATGGAAAATTTGGAAGTGCCGTGTAAACGCCGAAAAATTGGTCCTCTAACAGTTAATAAAAAAACATTAATATTTAATTGTTTTAAATCATTTACAGACAAACGTTTATGTGAAAGTGTTGATGAGACCGTTGAGTTAGTTAGCAGTACACTTGGTGTTGGGAAATCTACGATTTACAGAGTTATTAAAGAAGAGAAATGTGGTAGTTTTCAAATGCCACGTAATGCTCCAGGGAAACCAAAATTTCAAATAGAATATCATTTTAAAGAAGGACTTCGACGGAAAGTGCATGAATTCTTCTTTAGACAAGAATTTCCAACATTGGATAAAGTTCTTGTCTCAGTTCGAGATGATAAGGATTACCCAGAAATGGGTCGAAGTACGTTATGGAAACTTTTAAAAGAAATAGGCTTCCGCTGGAAAAAGAATCCCAGAAAGTCTATTTTATTAGAAAGAAGCGATATTGTCATATGGAGAAGACATTTCCTAAGAACCATAAAGGAAATGAGAAACCAAAAAAGAAAAATATTTTATCTTGATGAAACATGGATCAACGAGGGTCATACACCAAATAAATTTTGGCAGGATGAAACTGTTACAAGTCAAAGGCACGCTTTTGTAAATAACTTATCTACTGGTTTAAACCCACCATCAGGAAAGGGACGCAGGCTGATAATAGTATACATTGGCAGTTCAGACGGTTTTGTTGAAGGTGGTTTATTAACTTTTGAATCAACTCGTACCGGTGACTACCATGAAGACATGAACGCTGATGTCTTTCAAGAATGGTTCGAACAAATGATAGATCTTCTTCCTAAGAACTGTGTAATAGTAATGGATAATGCAAGTTATCACTCCAGACTTATAGAAGGACTGCCCACAACCAAGTGGTTAAAAAAAGACTTGCAGAATTGGCTGAGTTCAAAAAATATTACGTACCATCCCGGATCTATAAGAAAGGAACTTTATTCGTTGTGTGCCCTTCATAAAGAAAAATTTAAAAAATACGAAATTGATGAAATTGCCAAAAATCGTGGAATGACAGTACTTAGATCCCCACCATATCATTGTGAATTAAACCCGATTGAACTGGTATGGGCACAGATAAAGAGTGAAGTTTCAAGAAAAAATACCACTTTTAAAATTCATGATGTTAAACAGTTGTTTTTGGAGGCCGTAAATAATGTAAAATCTGAAAACTGGGAAAAGGCAGTAAATCACACTATTAAAGAAGAGGAAAAAATGTGGAAGCTGGACAATATTACTGATAAAATGATCGAGCCAGTTATTATAAATCTTGGTTCTGAAAGTTCATCTTCTGAATCTGATTTGGATTTGTAACAAGTAGCTGTAAGTTTTATATTAATATTTTTATTCATCTATTTAACATACCTTAGACGGTTTTAAAAACTCTTTTTCTCTTTTGTAATTTTTAAAAATTAAAAAAAATGTGAATTTTTTAAAACCCTTTTTAATGTAGGCCAGTCAGTTCTAATATAGTGTGTGATAAAAGAGGTCACTTTTGTTTACATACACATAACACTTTATAACACTGAAATAATTCATTTATTTTTTAAAATTATTCAAAGTAATTTTTCAATTAATCTTGAGCACGCCCATGGAGTGGTCGGAGCTACCAGTTAAAATTATGCTAATTACTCTCTCGTTCATAAAAATAAACTATAACATAGGACTCCACTGGGGATGCTAGTCGTTACTAACATTTAAAGGGTCTGTACTAGCACTGATGATGGAATAGTCATCCTGAAAACGCTGTATGATGTAGCCCAATGTTTTAAATAAACATTTTTTGTGATGGTATGGTATACAGTCAACTACAGGAATTCAATTTCCTTGTGGAACATAATAATGTGAGCTTATGTTTCTGAGATCAATGATCACAAACACAGTGTCAGTACAGGAAGAAATAAAACGTAGACGTGATCTAGCAAATGTCGCCGTGTGAGTGATGGCCAAAATATGGAAGGACTCTCAAATTTCACGAACTCTAAAAATGAAGTTGATCAACCCCTTAATATTTCTAATACTGACATACCGATGTGAATTTTGGACCTAACGACAAGCGGAATGAAGAAAGATAGACGCCACTGAAATGTTCTGTTGGAGAAAAATATTACGAATTCCGTGGACCGACCACAGGACAAATAATTCAATTTAAATTAACTAAAGGTCAACAAACGGCTCTTCAGCAAAGTCGATCTTCAACAATTAAAATACTTTAGACATGTTTTGACAGCAGACACAGAAAATATCGAAAGACTTATTATCCAAGGAAAGGTGGTAGGCCGAAGATCACGAAAAAGATTCCCAACAAGATGGATCAACAAATTACAGAAATATGCAAAAGACCTAGAAACGAGAAACTGAAGTTGATTTTAAATTTAAAATAAAATACAGGATGTGTCATTAAAAAAACATATCTTTGATACGGTACAGTATTATGAAACGCCCTGTATATTTGTAACTAATTTTAAAATGTTTGCAGCTACCTCCTATTTTGTAAATAACTATTTTGGCATCTACTATAATATCAGATACAAAAGTTTACACAAAAGTTGATCACCCGGTATAATACTAGTAAATTTTTGTTATTACTTGAATTATGATGAAAGTTCACTGAAATTTTTCTGGTAACCCTCTCACAAATTGTAATTATTATTAATTCACGTTACTTTTGCACCAACTTTCTTACACTATATTACACTCTACATAAATTCTCTTTTTCGAATAAATAAATAAACTTGAATCTTACCTTAAAGACTGTATCTACATAGTAAGTTTTACCGGCAAAGGAAAACCAATTCGGAGTTTTTTTATTTGTTTGAAGCACTGGAGAAACGTATTCACTTACATTATGTAGTTCTAGACCACAGGAAAAAATGTTTAATACGGAAAGGTATAGAAAAATCTTAATATACATTCTTGTTAAATAATTAGTTTTGCAAACTTTAGAGGACAAGCCACTGTATTTGTTTGTTGTGTTCTTGTTCTCGCAAGAACTGATCTTCAACCGCCAAGAGTACTGTTGTTCTGTTCAATGACTCCGGATCGGAATTCCCCAAGTAAACCTGTTATTAGGAGGTAATCCAAAACTTGATTTAACTGTTTATTTTTGGATTTCTTAAGATCAGGATTAGCTTATTGGCAATATCTGAATAATAACAAGATTTTGTTTGGGTTAAGATAAAATACGCAGTTATAAAGAACTAATCTTCTAGTATAGAGCGTCCCAGAAATAAAAGAATGATACAAAAAAGTTTCTAATTAATACGCCAAAAACTCATGTTTTTTCAAAATTTTGTAAGATTTACCAGAAGATTTATATGCGATATCAACGCATATTGTTCAATGTTTAAAATATAAGGTAGTCCAAATTTCTACCTAAAATATCTTTAATGTAAGACGTCTTTGTTTTCGAGGGTGAATCTTTTGATCGTAATTTGAAATCGATTTTTTAATAACACTATTAAAATCTTTTAAACCCTGTAAGAGCCTTCTTCTTGTAGTACATTTCCGTTTCGGATATTGGCGACCATGCTGCTGCTTTGAAAAGAAAAGATTTTTGGTTGTTGTGTTGAACCACGTACGTAGATTTTTCAGCCAGGAAATCCTTCGCCTTTCTCTTCCTCGTTTTCCTTCTACTTTTCCTTGTAGAATTAATTGCAGCAACCCATATCTTTCGCTGTTCTTTATGATGTGACCGAGGTATTCGATTTTGGCTATTTTTATTGTGGTTAACAACTCTTTTCTTTTATGCACTCTTAATAAAATGTCCTGGTTAGTAACGTGGTCAGTATACGATATCTTTAGGATTTGATAATAAAGCCACATTTCGAAAGCCTCAATTTTCTTGCAGGTAGCGTCTGTGAGAATCCATGACCCAACTCCGTACAACAGTATAGGAAATATATAACATAGTAGTAACCTGATTTCTATGGGTGCTGATAAATCAAATCATTTAAATAGCTTACCCTTTTTTTGAAATGCAGATCTTGCTTTCCCTATCCTACATTTTATTTTTAGGGAATGGTTTCAATTTTTAAAAACGTTTGTACCAAGGTAGCTTTATGTTTTTACTCTTTCTATTATTTGATCATTCACACGATTCTTTCAATTTGCTGTTCCTTCTTAGAGATCATTTTGTGTTCTTAATGTTCAGTGAAAGTCCATATATCTGACTCATTTCTGTGATTCTATTCATTAACTCCTGGAGGGCTTCATAACTGTCAGCGAATACCGCCCTGTCATCCGCGTATCTGATGTTATTGATACATTCTCCGTTAATTCGAATTCCGGCTTCAACATCCTCTAATGATTCTTGAAAGATTTCCTCAGAGTATATTTTGAACAGCAAGGGTGATAGTATACATCCCTGTTGGACCCCACGTTTGATTTTAACATTATCAGATTCTCCTGTCTCTGTACGGATAGACGATATTAGATTCCAGTAAAGATTGCTAATTCTTAGATCTTCTTCTTCATGTACCATGTCTTTCCAGAACGTTGGTCACCATCATAGCTATCTTAATTTTATTTACTGCCACCCTAAATAGCATGTTTGTATCAACACCCTACCAATCTCGCAAGTTCTTCAACCATGAGGTTCTTCTTTGTTCTGGACTGCGTTTTCCTGCTATTTTTACTTACATGATATTTTGTAGCAACCTGTATTTGTTACCTCTCAGTACATGTCCGAAATACTCCAGCTTTCTCTGCTTGATGCTTTTTATGATCTCAGTATTCTGGCTGAGACGTTCTAGTATTGTGGAGTCTCTTATCTTTTCCACCCAGGAAACTTTTAAAATTCTTCTATAGCACCACATTTCGAAAGCCTCAAGGCGATTTAGATCGATTTTATTCACAATCCAGGACTCGACACCATAAAGTAAGACCGAGAACACGTAGCAGCGGAGTAGGCGGATCCTCAATGCCAATTTTAGGTCTTTGTTACATAACACCTTGGACATCATTCGAAAAGCCGCTCTAGCCTGCTCCTTACAATTTATTTGCTGTCCAAGGTAAACGATTTTATCAACTTGCTCAAGTTTGGTATTATTTACATATATAGACGGTTTTATATGCTGTTATTTATTAAGACTATTTTGGTTTTCCGTATGTTCAGATCCAGACCTGCCTCTCTACATTTCTCAAAGAACTTTGATCAGATAAAAGGCATATATCGAGCACAGTTTAATTAAATCTTGCCCAAGTACTTTCGATCCCTAGATCATCTTCAGGGGCATTTCGTCAATTGTGGCCTATCCGGCAAGAACAAGATGTCATAAACATATAATTGTACATTACACTACACTACAAATAGACAAACAAACACTTTAAAATAATTCAAGGAAGGCTACATTGCTTGAAGAAGTCGGAGACAGAATGGCTCCTGATCTAACACTTGGTTAGATCAGGAGCCATTCTGTCTCCGACTTCTTCAAGCAATGTAGCCTTCCTTGAATTATTTTAAAGTGTTTGTTTGTCTATTTGTAGTGTAGTGTAATGTACAATTATATGTTTATGACATCTTGTTCTTGCCGGATAGGCCACAATTGACGAAATGCCCCTGAAGATGATCTAGGGATCGAAAGTACTTGGGCAAGATTTAATTAAACTGTGCTCGATATATGCCTTTTATCTGATCAAAGTTCATTTATTCGAGCATTCAACCTTATATTTATTTATTTCTCAAAGACACTATCAAGTAGTGTTTACAGATCTTCTTGAATAGAAGCTAGGAGTACTGTATCGTCCGCATATCGCAAATTATTGATGACTTCACCGTTCACAAGTATTCCTTGTGCAGAAAGTGCTTTTCTGAAAATTCTT
The DNA here is from genome assembly GCF_040954645.1 of Diabrotica undecimpunctata. Lineage (NCBI taxonomy): Eukaryota > Metazoa > Arthropoda > Insecta > Coleoptera > Chrysomelidae > Diabrotica > Diabrotica undecimpunctata. Next base: position 37,077,073 of record NC_092810.1, read on the forward strand.
TCGAAGTAAACGTTGAAAAGCAGGGGTGACAAGAGGCATCCCTGCCGTACTCCTCTTTTAATATTAAGAACCTGTGATTCCACACCATCTAGTAAAACTGATGTTGTTTGATTCCAATATAAATTTGCAATTATTCGAACATCTCTGCCGTCCAAGACAATGTCTTTTAGAGCTTCGATCAATATAGAGTGCTTAACACGATCAAATGCCTTTTGGAAGTCAATAAAACAACAGTATATGTCTACAGATATATCTCGACATCTTTGAGCAAGTACGTTAATTCCAAACAGTGCCTCTCTCGTTCCAAACCCGTTACGGAAACCAAACTGTGTGTCATCCAGGTATTCCTCGCATTTATTGTAGATACGACCATTTCAGTTCAGAAAAATTTTCAATAAGTGGTTTAACAAACTGATGGTTCCATAATTAGCACAGGTTTTTGCTGTTGTCTTCTTAGGTAGAACTATAAACAGTGAATTAGACCAACCACTAGGTAGTTGTCTGTCGCAGTTAATAATATCGGGAGGTGAACTACTCCTATCGTCTTTGAATAGGTTCGTGACGTAATTTTTCCATTGGTTAAGTTTGTCCTCTACTTCAAATATTACTTTACCATGTTCATTCTGTAGCAATGCAGTTTGTTTCTTATTGAAGATATCAGCCGCTTCTTTCACTTTTTTATACATGTTGAATGTGTCGTATCTGTTTTCAAGTTCTTCCATGTTATGACACTGTTTGGCTAGATGTTGACTCTTTGCTTCTCGTATTTTACGCCGAATTTCTTTTTGTATGCTGTTATAAAGTGTTTCGTTGTTTTTCGCTAGTCGCCGTTGTTCCATGAAATCTAATATGTCATCTGTCATCCAAGCTTGCTTTTTTAGCTTTGACCGGCCTTGTAAATTTCTCACTCAGATTTCTTTTACTGTTATTATGATTTTATTTAAGCCCTCATCGACATTTTCACCAATATTTTCCCAAATTAAATTTTCGTTCAGTTGTCTTTGAACTGATTCCTTAACTTTCTCGTCTTGTAATTGGGCTGTATCAATATTTTCGCGAGACTTCTTTTTGATCACCTTTTTTTTAATTTTAATTGGGTTACAGCTACTATGGGATTGTGATGAGATCCAATGTCAGCACCTGGATAAGTTTTAACTGATTTGATGCAGTTTCTAAATCGCTTTTTTATATAAAGTCGACTTGGTTCCTAATAATTTTGTCCTCTGATTCTGCAATTGACTTCCAGGTGAAGTACCAAAGTTTTTGTTACTGAACTGTAAATTTTCTTGTGTGAAAAAATAAAAAGTGATAAATGTGAAAAATTCAATTTTTTAATAACAGCAGCGTTGCCAAAAAATATTTTAAAACAAAACTAATAGCGTGTGTGGAATCCTCTAACTCACCGAATTTCTGCACAACGTCCAAGCTTGCTTACAATCACAACTTTTCCTAATTTTAGCACTTTTTAAAGCGTGTTCTACATCTGATTTCATCATTTCTGAGCTGTCAGTACAATTTTGGTAGGATTATTTTGTTCTCATTTACAATAATTTGGTTGTTAATGTCAACTAGATACAGCGAACTCGTTTTTTATTCGACGTTATTTCATCAATTTCAAAATGTTTTCTGTCATCCGTAAGTTGCTTCTATAATCATTGTTTGTGAAGATTTTGTTACCTTCGTTTTTAAATTTATTCGACAGTTCCTCTGGATCTTCTAGTTGTTCTACGATGTTCCTTATTTTATTGTTAAATTCTTTTTTAATGTTATCTTTTATGCTTATATCGTCAAAATTAACTATAATGGTTTTTGGTTTTTGTCGTTGCATTTGTTTTAACCTTAGTTTAATATCTGCCACAAGGGGTTGGTGATCCGATCCAATATCTGCTCCTGGAAATGTAGTGCCTTTTTGACGTCATTTTGGAGGCGCATACTTACAAGTGTATAGTCTATTTGGTTTCTTGAAGACCCAGGGTTGCTGCCATCATCAAATGAGGCTTTTTAAGTATAAAATCTCTGTCCTTGATCGTTAGGTTGCTCATGATCATAAGAACCTACAGTTTGACCTCGTCGACCTTCAAAAATTTTTGCATTGAAGTCGCCTATAATATATAAAATTTCATGTTTATTGAGCTTCTGTAAGATGTCTAGGATCATAGATCGTTAATATAGATATTAATAGATTAATATTCTATAATATACATATAATAATATTAATATAGATCATTAATATAGAGTAGAAATAAAAGTGGTTCCAATAGTGACCCTTGGGGTTATCGGATACTTCTAGCTCTCTCTGCCGACCTTATTCCACCCACCTTCACACTCTGCTTTCCATTAGAGAGATAGCTTGAGATCATTTCAATGCTAGTACCCCAAACACGTATCTCTCCAATTTTCTGAGAAATAGTTCACGTGAAACACAATCAAATGCTTTACTCAGGTCACAGAATGTAGCTGACAAATAATAGCTCCACTCAAAAGCCTCTTGAATCTTCTGCACTAGGTCCATGATGGCCTTTGTTGTATTTAGACCCCTTCTAAAACCAAACTGACTATTTGTTAAAGCATTTTATGATTCAAAATACTTCATTGATGCCACACATTTCTAAAATACCTTTGATATTATAGGAAGGAGTGATATTGGCCTATAATATGATACTAAAATGATTTTTTTTTTCAACCAGAAGTCAGACAAGATTGCATTTTGTCCCCAAAATTATTAAATGTCTACTTACATCAGCTATTTAAAAAGGCACTTGAGAGACAGCCAGATGGAATCAAAATCAACGGGGAACTACTTAATGTAATTAGATACGCGGACGATATAGTATTTCTGTTAAAAAATATTGAAGGTCTCCAACTTCTTCTCCATTGTATTCACGAAGTAGACTCCAATTTTCAGTCTTTAGTCGGAACACATCCAGATACAGAGCTTAAATTAAATGAAGTCCAAGTTAAAAAAGCTCACAAAATTACATATTTGTAAACTGTCATAACAGACCAACTAGATCCAGACAGAAATAAAACGAAGAATAGCAATGACTAAAACTACTTTTATGAAAATTGAAGACATTTCTTTACAATAATCATCTTAGTTCAGAACTAAGACAAAGAATAGTGCTATATTTGGTCTGTACTTTTGTATGGAGCAGAAATGTGGATATGGATTCATAGACGGATGCTGAAGATCACTTTGACAGCAAGAAAAACTAATGAAGAAGTTCTAAGGGGGGTCAACAGAGATATAGAATTGCTAAAGACTGTTAAACACCGGAAAATGTCTTACCTGGGACATATAGTGAGGGGAAATCGATATAGAATACTACAACTGATCGTTAAAGGCAAAATAGAAGGCCGTAGAGGTGTAGAAAAAATCAGATTTCTTGGTTATAAAACATTTTTGAATGGGCTCTAATTGCAAATCTAGGACAATTGTTCTATGTGGCAGAAGATCGAGAAGCCATCATAATGGTGATCGCTAACGTCAGATAATTTTGATATGGTACGTGAAGAAGATTAAAGATCTTCCACAGACAGACCTCACCAATATCAATTCATTTACTCCTTTTGCTAATGACACTACTATTACCTGCAAAGATTATGATGTTAATGCAGCCAGGTCATTCTTGTTGCTCAATTAGGATCTGCAACTTTTCTGATGAGAAGACTGAATGTGTACCTCAATTCACTCTAAAACAGACCTATTTTGTATTGTGTCATTTACCCATCAGCTATACAATTTTGGCATAAAGTCTGAAGAAGTTAAAGATGCCTTGTGAGGCGTAAGACCCCACGTCTAATCCCCCTTCGTTATCTGGGCCTGTAACCAGTACTTTATAACCAATAACCACTAAAACCTGGCATTTTATTACTGGATATTTGATAATAGGTCCATTAAAACTTATATTTAAGCCATATTCTTTCTAAATGTTTCACTTTTCCATAAATTTAAGTTATTTGTATATGAATTAGTTTGGCGAAAGTTATCCCAAATCATACTTATTGATCATTGTATTACATGAGGTTTTTTGTCTCTTGGTAATATGTTTTATGTGCTTTTTGTGGCAAATGTAGAACTATTTATTTCTACTGTCTGTTTGGTATCGAAATCAAACCAATAAATTATGAATTTTTAATTATAAAAAATTTTTATTTAACAAAATAATTTGTGTTAAATATCACATCTAATACTTTTCGTAAAATATTAGTTAGTTGCGTTCAAAATAATGTCAAAAATCATAGAGCCCCCGTAGGGCCCCAATTTTCTACATATCTTTCACAAATGAAATTTAGTGGCACGTTGCAGTCTCCCTCAACCCAATTGAGCTGGGCGCCGAATATCTGCACTAGTATACACTTATGAGCATTCTGTACTGGATGACCGGGGGGCCAGTTGCTGTAGTCAATTTCTCTTCCATAAGGTATCCACAAATATTTATGGTCATCTATGAATCTTGCTCCCCCAATCCAATATCGATTATGGATACCTATAAATGAACAAAAAATTTGAATTCTTGAAATCTGGAATATTATATAAATTTATTCTGCCACTAACGACCGGTTTCGCATATTATAATTTGCTATGCATCTTCAGGTCAACGGTAAATGTAAACTAAATGCTAAAAATATAATAACCCGTATTAGGGTGCTGTCTGGTACAGAATATACAGCAATTATGCCAATATTATATGTGTGTGATTATTAAATATGATTTTAAATTGATTAAATAAAAAATTAAGTAAAAAATGATTTAGTAAAATTGAAATTAAATAAATATTACCTTAATGCTAAAAATATTACTTACATACTTCGGTATATAAGTAATATTTATTTTATTTCCCTGTAGGGGAGAAGGGGGCTCCTTCAGACAGGGTGCAGCTTCAGACATTGATATTGTGGGTAAATTTAAGGACTCGGGTTTGCAACACTGACATCAAAACATTCCATTACTACTCATATTGTAGTTAAGTCTGTAGAGCAGTGCAGTAAAGGGTTCATGTCATAAAGTGAAAAGTTAGTTTTTGGTAGTTGAAAGTCAAATTTTTGAATTGAAGGTAAGATGTGTTTTTTATTAGAAGATAAGATTTAGGATAATTAACATTTCCAAAACAGTCCCACACGGGACCTTGCGTTTGGCTCATCAGTCAGGTTGGATGACCACTTGCAATTTCGTTTATGTGATGCAGCACTTTACAAAATGTTCAGGTTCCTTTGAAAAGAGAAGAATGCTTCTATTTTGCGACAATCATGGGAGCCACTTGTCAATTGAGGCAATAGAACTAGCAAGAGCTAATAGCATGCATATTCTAACAGTTCCACCCCATTGTACCCACATGATGCAACCACTGGATGTGGGATTGATGAAACCTTATAAAACGTATCATAATGCTGCAATTGATTCATGGTTGAAGTCTAACCCAGGCCAACGTTTTGGAATCTATCACGTGGCCGCATGTGTTGGAATAGCACATGGCCGTGCCATGTTACCACAGAGCATTATAAATTCTTTCAAAAAAACAGGAATATTTCCAGTTGACAGGCACATTTTCACCGACAATATGTTTGCTCCCAGTTTGGTCAGTGAGAGACCTAATCCTTCAGACGAAACTCTTCCTGATGAACGTCTAACATGCCAACTAGCTGCAAGTCTACCAACTTTAGAATCTGAAAAATCAGCCTCATCTCCCAAAATTTCAAGCGAAAACTTTCAGTAACCAATAGACACTCCATCAACATCAAGCTGCCAAAACTCTACGCCTATGCCCTATCAACAGCATGGCTGTTATTTAAGTCCTGAGGAGATACGAGGATATCCAAAATTGAAATTCAATACCAGCTCCAAGAAACCAAGAGAAAAGGAGAAAAGCAGAATAATAACTGACACCCGAGAAAAGCTTCTTCTGGCAGAAAAACAGATCTATAAAAAAACAAAGAAAACCACCAATTCTAATGCTGAACGTACTAAATCTACAAAAAGAAAACTACTTTTTGAAAATGAGAGGATGAGAAGACAATTGATGATGAAAATGGCAAAAACTGTAATGATAAAGTATTAGAAGAACCACGGCAAAATTTTGGCAGGAGTGAATTGAAAATTGAAGATTTTGTGCTGGTTAAATTTGGGACTTTAAAAAAAAGATGTGTACTATGTTGGCAGAATAATTGCTAAATGTGATGATGGGGATGTTGAAATTTCATTTTTGAGAATGTAATCTAAAGTAACTTATAAATTTTTCTACCCCATCGTACCAGATATCTCTAGTAATTCTTTATCAGAAATGGTAGCCCTTTTGCCAACTCCTTCTGAGCAGGGTACAAAGCGACAGAAATCATTATTGTCTTTTTCAGTTTCATTGGAAAACTTCAATATGCATTAGGGGTTTGATTAAGTATCATAATATAGTTTAAAATATTGTAATAAATAATTTCTAAAACATTTATATGAGGTTGTCATTTTTTCAATTGTGTCTGAAGCTGTCCCATTCTCCGTTCAGACGTTTTTGAAAAAGTGGTTTTGATTTTTTTACAAGTATAGGGTTTAATACTAAAAGTGAAAGTTGGGTGAACAATGTATTTTATGAATATTTTCTTTCTTTATTTGGTGAGGTATTTAGAGTGATATGACAGTTCAAATTTTTATATCTGAAGGAGCTCCACTCTCTTCTACTGTTGACCTGCATAGCAAATTATAGTATACGAAACCGAAAAATTATTTTTAATTCTTGAATTTATAAATACATTTTTTTAAATGAACATAAACAAGATGGAGTAACGAATTAATTAAATATAGCTACCTGGAATTCTAGAGTGTCGAGAGAAGGTAGCTCGAAATGGAACAAAAATAAAGGCAAACACAACAACAATTATGGGAAAAGTCTCGATAGCTCCTGTGACTAAATAATTTAATATGACAATGAAATTCATAGCGATGAATTACAATTATACACCGTTAGCGATGTTACAACGTAACGTTATAAAATAGTGACGAATAATTTCAAAATTTGACAAAAGTTTACGAAGCTAGTGTGTACAGGTAATTAAAACAGACGATAAAACAAACGATAATAATAATTTAAAGGTTGATTCAAGAGGAAGGAAACAAATAAAATTGGATGATTCAACCAAATAGGTCATTAGTCACAGTACAAGAATTTTATTACAAAAAGGAATTATCAAGTATAAAAAATGCTTCTCGTCCATATTACCAACTATAAAAAATTTAATGAAAATATTCCGAAAATATCAAGACGCGTTTTGTTACGTACTTTACGTGAAATGAACTTTAGGTATTTGAAGAGAAAGAAGAACAGCACCATTATTGAAAGAGAAGAAATCATTTTAAAAAAGATAAAAAAAACATATACAGATGAAACATGGTTAAATGAAGGACTGTAACAAAAATTTGGCATGATTTTAACGTGATTTTAATGTGTAAAAGCCGCATCTCGAAAGGTAAACCTTAATATACAAAATTTCTCACTTTTTTAAGACTTAATTTTATAATCAAAAATGTTAATTTATTTGCAGTATATATAGTCCGTCTAGAAAGTATCCGGAATTTTATATTTTTCCTAATTTTAATAGATTTCCTTTTTGTAACATTTTAAGACAAAAGTAATGCATCAAGTAGGTTTTGCCGATAGTAGGTTATGGACAAAATCGCATGACAACACCATCTGTCAAATATTGTTGTTTGTAAACAGTCTTAAGATTTGTGAAATAATGTCGCAAGTAGAAAAAAGAAAAGTGGTGAAATATTTGTATAGAAAAAATGTCCGAAACGTTAAAAAATTAGTGCAATTGACTGAACTCGGAAAAAGTGCAGTGTATGAGACAATAAACAATTTAAATGCTTTAGTGGCTTTAGGACGACAAAATCCGCCCCTAGGGTTTCGAAAATTAGCGAAAAGATTTGGAAATCAACGAAGATAAAAGTGTGCGCAGAAACTGTCCGCTTGTCACTAAAAAACAAGGCTAAATATCAAGGAATCCAAAAAAAATCCCTACAATGACACCTCTGCAATGGCAACGAAGAATAGATTTTTGTCAACGTTGTCGAGAAGATAATTTTAATAATTTCTTTATATCTGATGAAAGTTGTTTCCAGCTTGGTGCAAATCATCTAAAAGTCCTATCAAGAGAAAATGTTACCGTTCAAATTTTCAAATTTCCCACTAAAATAATGGTTTAGGGAGCAATATCTCAGCGTGGTGCTACACCTCTCTGTATAGTTAATGGTACTGTTGATAGTGCGAAATATTGTAACATCCTAAATGGTTTTCTTCTTGAAACGGCTCCTGTTTTATATCTAGAGGGGTAGCGTTTTCAGCAAGATAATTCAAGATGCCATACTTCTGCTTATACTCAAGCTTGGATGCAAAAACACGAATTGGCAACAATTCCGTGGCCAGCAGCATCTCCAGATCTTAGCCCCATTGTAAACATATGGGGGCTGATGAAGATTGAAGTGGAATGAGCAGCGCCACGAGATAAAGAAGGTTTGATTCGGTCAGTTTTACAGGCTTGGAACGCCATTACCGAAAGTTATGGCCTTGATCAGGATCAAGCAGGCTTCACGGCAGGAAGATCATGCATAGACCACATATACACACTGGAATAACTGTTGGAAAAGAAAAAAGCAAAAAATAGAGATATACACTTGGTATTTGTGGATCTGAGAAAGGCGTATGACTCTGTACCAAGGTCAGAACTATGGGAGGCAATGTACAAATTAGAAATACAGACGGAACTCATAGAAGCTACAAAAACTCTGTTTAAAGAAAATAAAGTGTCCATTAAAATGGGAACAAGAATCATAGGAGACTTCACCACAACAAAAGGGCTCCTGCAGGGTTGTTCCACATCTCCAACCCTATTCAAAATATACTTAGAGAAAGCCTTGACTACATGAAAAAGAAAATGCGAAGGCATGGGAGTACCGGTACGGAACGAATACCTATATACGTTAAGTTTTGCAGACGATCAAGTAGTGATTGCACAAGACCAAGACGACCTCAGCTACATAATGAAGAAACTACAAGAAGAATATACCAAGGCTGGCCTAGATATTAACCTCGCGAAAACAGAGTACCTATCTACAAGTGAAGAAGGCATAGAAGATCTACAGATTGATGACAACGTAACAATCAAAGGAAAGGATAAATTCAAATACCTGGGGTTTATAATCACGAAAAAGGCAACAACAGAGGAAGAAATTACACAAAGATTAGGACAAACAAGAACAGCAATCCGACAACTTAACTCAGTATGGTGGGATAGACACCTAAATATGAAGACAAAAACGCAGATTTATAAAACATTAGTGCGAAGTATTATGACATATGGGGCTGAAAATTGGATCATAAACAAGAAAAACAGCAGTAAGATAGTAGCAACAGAGATGGAATGCCTGCGAAGATGCTGCAGAGTAACAAGAATGGATAGGAGAAGTAATGACGAAATAAAGCAAAGAACATCAATAGAAACAGACATACTAACATATATAGAACAAAAAAGACTAAAGTGGTATGGACATGTAAGAAGAACTAGCGACAGCAGATGGATAAAGAGAATAACCGAATGGAGCCCCACAGGAAGGAGGAAAAGAGGACGACCCCGAAAATCCTGGAGGAACGAAGTAGACGACGCCATGAGTAAGAGAGGACTAAACGATGGAGAATGGAACAACAGAGAGAGATGGAAACGGTTTTGAGCGAGGGAAGGCAGTGAATACTGTAGAATCCCTAAATATATATATATATATATATATATATATATATATATATATATATATATATATATATATATATGGCCTTGATCTAATTTCGGGTGTACCGGACGTTTAGTTAAGTGTTTAGATTTAAATGGAGGTTATATAAGTAAATGAGATAAATTATTTGTTAAAATTTTATGTTTCAAGTGATAGAAATAAATACCGTAAAATTATAATTCTGCTTTCTTTTTTCCGGATACTTTCTAGACAAACTATAATTATATCGAAAATTGTATTACCTTGTTCTCTTACGAACTTTCCGATTTTTTCATTCTCTCTTGCTGAATTAATTGATAGCAATTTCATCTGAAGGGTTTCACAAAGTTTCACAGCATTTATCCAACTCTCCTATAAACAAATAAAATTAATAAAAAAGTTGTATCTATCAAAAATAAGAGCCCTTTATGAAATATTTAAAGTTCTTTACCGTTACGTGAAGGCCCAAATAATAGAGTTTATTTTCAAAACGAAGTAATGGCAGAGTCGATAGTCCTCCATTCTCGAAGTTTTTTTCCCATTGAGGTTCTAAAAATAATTAAAATAGAATATCCCATTGTAGCAATCAAAAATATTTAGAGAAAAACAAATATTACGATTAAAATGTGCTGCTAAACGACACAAAACAAAAAAAAATCCCAGGAGACGAAGACAAAGTTTTATTATCTCACCAAATACCATATGTAATGTCATTTTAAAATAATTTAATATCTTATATGGTGGAGTGCAGATGTTGAAACATGTCTTCTATTTTATCGTTCTTATATCAGGTCCATTATAGATTATGGCTCTGAAATTTACGGATCCGCTAGTACAATATTTTAGGTCGTATAGACGTTTTTATAAACATCTATACGACCGATATAAACATTTTTTTCCGTGGCCGGTCTCCGCTTTCATGGAGGAGGAGCTCCGAACTGAGTAGGGGCTCTTCTGTACTTCGCGGAAGACAGACTGGGCGGGGGATATCCTCAACCTCGACACGGCACGTCCCATATGGCGGATAGGGAAAGTTCCTGCAGATATGCAGGACAGGTACGAATAAGGCATTGCCAAATAAGTACCCGCGGATCAACTGAGGATATGACATTAGGCAGCAGGTCATTACTGGATTAAGGCTGTGGGAAGTAAAAATCCTGTAGGCTTAATTCCAGGTACTCACGGGCGACACTCACATTATGAGTTAAGCGGCTGTGATACTGCGATCTTAGGGCACTCTTTTGTCCTGGAGTTTGAGAAATCGGCTTCGAAGGCGGAGAAACTAAGACTTTTAGTGAACGGCATAAGGATGCAGAAGGCAAGGAGAAACCACTGCATTAAAGACTTCTTGTAAGTATCTCTAGTACAATTATCATGGTGATAAAAAACTTTAAGATTCCGACTACTGATCATGAAAATCGGAATTCAAGATCCGGCAGGGAAGGTAAATCTAGCTCAAACCGTGAGGCCTTCCAGGTCGTTATCAAGAGAAATCCTCACGAACCAAACTACATTCTAGATGATGGATCACTAAGAGTATTGCGAACAGCCATAAAGATAGGTACATGGAACGTTAGAACAATGTACGAGGCGAGAAATATCTATAATGCCATTCAAGAAATGGAAAGACTCTCAATTAATATCATGGGAATAAGCGAAATGCGCTGGACAAATACGGGATACCGAGTTATCAAAGATCACAAAATATTCTACTCAGGAAATCTTAAGAACGAACATATAAATGGAGTGGGCCTAATTATGAATAATAAAATCGCCAACTGTGTAAGTCACTTTGTACCTGTATCAGAAAGGATGCTCTTAGTTCAGCTAAACACAACTCCCATAAAAACAAACATTATTCAAGTATACGCTCCTACAGCGGACGCCCCAGAAGAAATCAAAGAAGAATTTTACAATGACCTTACTAATATTGCCAAAAGGATTCGGAAAAACGAAATAATACTAATAATGGGAGACTTTAATGCCAAAGTTGGCAAAGGACAAAGTGGAAATTTAGTGGGATCCTTTTGTCTAGGGGAACGTAATGAACGCGGAGACCGTTTGATTGAATTTGCAACTGAACAACAGCTCGTAGTAACAAACACCTTTTATGATCTTCCTCCAAGACGACTATATACGTGGAAATCTCCCCAGGATACTCCAGATCACACGGTACGAAATCAAATAGACTATATTCTTATTAACAAACGATTTAGAAACTCTATAACATCTGTTAAAGCGTACCCGGGATCCGACATAAATTCGGACCACAATCCACTTATCGCCAAAATGAAACTTAGTTTAAAGAAAATTCAAAGACCAAAAATTATGAAGTACGATATTAACCAACTGAAAAATAAAACAGTAAAGGAAAAGGTACAAAAACGCCTAAAAGAAAAAACGTGGGCTCGTACAGAAAAACCATGGGCCCGTACAGAAACAGATAACACAGATGTAGAACTAGAAAATTTGCACAAAGTAAGTCAAGAAATAACAGAGAAATACTTAAAACCTGAAAAAACAAATAAAAAGGAATGGATGACGGAGGAGATTCTATTTATGATGGAAGACAGAAGAAACGCTAAAGATAATAAGAATTACTACAACAACATAAATAATGAAATATAAAGGGCTATTAAAATAGCAAAAGAAAAATGGTTTAGCTCTAAGTCAGTACAACAGTAACAGAGATAGAGTCAGTACAACAAAAACATGATTCATTTAACCTCCATAAAAAGATTAAAGGAGCGGCAGGCTTATATAAACACAAGAACACTGGATTCCTGACAGATAATCAGGGAAACATAGTACTGGAAATAGAGCATAAAAGAGATATTTGGATTAAATACGTAGAAAAAACTTTCGAAGATATACCAAGTAACACTGGTATTACAACAAACACCAATTGCGAATCTGGACCACCATTTACAGTCGAAGAAGTAAAATATGCCATCAAAAGCACCAAAGATGGTAAAGCAGTAGGCCCTGATAATTTTCACTCAGAATTCTTAAAACTTATGGACTATGATGGCATAAAATGGTTGACAAATATATTTAACAGTATATATGATACGGGCGTGGTTCCCCAAGAGTGGTTAGTGTCAACTTTTATAAATCTTCCAAAAAAACCCAATGCAAGAAAGTGGGAAGACTATAGAATTATAAGCCTTATGAGCCATTTACTTAAAACATTTCTAAAGGTCATTCACAAAAGAATATATACAAAATGTGAGGAACAACTAACAAGAACACAATTTGGATTTCGTGATGCTCTGGGAACACGGGAGGCCCTTTTTGCTATACAGGTGCTATTTCAGAGATGCAGGGATGTAAATTGTGACATAAAAGTATGCTTTATAGATTACCAGAAGGCATTTGACAGAGTAAAACATGACAAATTAATGACTCTAATGCAAGAAATTGGAATTGACAACAAAGATCTTAGAATTATCAGAAACATTTACTACAATCAAACGGCCAAAATCAAAATAGAAGACCAGTTAACTGATAAAATTGCAATAGAACGTGGAGTACGACAGGGCTGTATTTTGTCTCCATTGTTGTTCAACATTTATTCTGAATGGGTATTTAAGGAAGCTTTAGACGGTTGTGCGAAAGGAATACTAATAAACGGTGAATGGTTGAATAACATTAAATATGCAGATGACAGTATAGTTTTTGCCGATAATCTGAATGACTTAGAGATATTAACAAATCGCATAACAGAAGTCAGCAACAGATACGGACTAGCTCTTAACATAAAGAAAACCAAATTTATGACAATTAGTAAAAAACCAATACTAAACGCTCAACTTACAATCAACCAACAGAATATCGAAAGAGTCGAGCAATATACATATCTAGGCCCCAATTTAAATAGCCAATGGGACCACTCAACAGAAATTAAACAGCGAATAATAAAAGCAAAAGCGGCATTCGTTAGAATGAGAACCATTTTCAACAGTCGAGACATATCATTAAAAACAAAATGCCGTCTATTGAACTGCTACATATTCACAGTTCTGCTCTACGGAATGGAAGCATGGACACTGACTGTTGCATCTATGAATCGGCTCGAAGCTTTCGAAATGTGGTGTTATGGGCGCATCTTACGTATATCCTGGGTTGACAGAGTTACTAATGTGGAGGTCTTGCGTAGAATGGGGAAAGAATGTGAAATTCTCATGACCGTCAAAACTAAAAAGTTGGAATATCTAGGACATGTAATGAAAAATCAAGAACGTTACGGCCTTCTCCAACTGATTCTCCAAAAGAAAGTAAATGGTAAGAGAGAACCGGGAAGAAGACGCATTTCCTGGCTTCAAAATTTACGAAAGTGGTATAACACGACTACCACTGACTGTTCCGCGCTGCAATAAATAAAGTAAAGATAGCCGTGATGATCGCCAACATCCGAAACGGATAGGCACTTTAAGAAGAAGATATGGTGGAGTGCAGATGTTGAAACATGTCTTCTATTTTATCGTTCTTATATCAGGTCCATTACAGATTATGGCTCTGAACTTTACGGATCCGCTAGTACAATATTTTAGGTCGTATAGATGTTTTTATAAACACAATTTTGTAGTGTTACATGGGTGCTATGAGATCTACCCCTATTGAACCACTTTATGATGAGACAATGGAACCGTCCAGTAAATTTAGAAGAGAATATCTCAGTCAAAAATTTCTCCTTAAAGTTCGTTGTTACAACACTTGTTTATATAAAGATAGTAGTTTAAATTATTTCGACTTAGCAAATAAATATTGGACGCACAAGAATTCTCCACCGTTATGCGACGCTTTCGAAATACTGAAAATAAAGATACTGAACTTACAGTTGCAAATAAAGTGGTACATTTTAAAGATTTCTTTGAGTTACTGGATCAAGTACATATAATACAACCTATTTATCATGAGAACCCTTTAATAAGTCGTATTATTTTAAACATTTATCTGACAAATTGTCCAAAATCTATTTGTATTTATACAGACGCATCTAAAAGTTCAAACGGTACTGGTTGTGCTTTTTATATTCCAGATAAATTGATAGAAAAAATTTTTAAGCTGCCCACAAATTTCTCTATTTTTAGTGCCGAAGCTGCAGCCATATATGAGGCTATAATTTATGTTAAATTTGCATCATATACTTAGTTCAGCAGTAATTTTATCTGATCCATTATCTGTACTTACAGCTATTCAAAAACCGCAACTACCATGTAGTACTTCTAGTCCATACATTTTTTAAATTAAAAAATGCTTATTTGAAATTAATAAATACACCAAAAAAATACAATTGATGTGAATCAAAGCACATTTAGGACTTACATATAATGAACACGTAGACCAGTTAGCTAAAAATTCCATCATTCATGGAACACTAACCAACTATCAACCTTGCATTATAGATGATTTTGCTTGTTCAAGAACTGAACAAATGAAAAACTCGAAAGCACACTAGGAAAAGTAGGGGAGGTGGGCCTAAGACGGGATATGTAGGTAAAACGAGAAATGCTATTTTGGACAACACGGCAATGTCGCTAGTTTAGTTTTCCTACGGCTAAGTGTGACGCATACCGGTTATTGTTTATGTGTGTTGTCGTCGGTGCAATTTTACAAGTAAAACGTAAGTATTATTTTTTTTATGATTTATGTAAAGGGTCGAGCTGATATTTATGATAACCTAACGAGTTCCTAGCATGTGCAAAACGCATAGTATTCAGTCGCTGCTGTGTTTACGCGAACTCGATAAGGTTAGGTTAGATTTCATGCATGAACTTCTGCTGCCAGTGTCACACAGTCCTTACGCGCTAAATTTAAAAGTGTGGCCGTAGAGTGTAGGTAAAACGGGATATACCGTTTTACCTACATATCTCTTTTATATGATTTCATTTATTTCCAGATGCCTTCCAATTATAAAAGGAAATCTAACCACAATTCGTGGTCCGAAGAGTCGATGGCTAGAGCCCTTGAGTCTGTACGAGATGGTACTCATGGTTTTCTGAGTGCTGCGAAAACGTTTAATGTTCCCAAGTCAACACTAGAACGAAGATTTAAGGATACAAATCAAGTAGCAAAATGAACCGCAAAGAAATTTGGCAGCAGGAAGTTAACATTCCCGGTTGAATTGGAACAAAAGTTAGTAGAATATGCAAAAAATATGGAAATGATGTTATATGGATTAACAACAAGAAGTATTCGTAGAGTTGCATTCCAATTGGCTGAAATTAATAATATCGAACATCATTTCAACAAGACCACCAAACTAGCTGGATGGCACTGGTTACGTTCGTTTTTGCAGCGACATAAGCTCTCTTTGCGATTGCCAGAAGCTACTTCTGCAGCTAGGGCTCGAGGCTTCCACAAACAAGCAGTAACAATTTTTTTTTTTTATATTTTGGAGCCCCTTCAAGATAAGATGAAGTTTACTTTAAATCGAATTTTAAATGTGGACGAAACGGGGATCACAACAGTGCAAGGTCGTCTATCAAAGGTAGTGGCCTTGAGAGGTAGAAAACAAGTGGGTACACTCACATCAGCAGAGCGTGGTGAGTTATCGACTGAAGTGATCTGCATGAGCGCTAGTGGAATATTCATCCTACCGATGATCATTTTTCTCAGGGTAAATATGAAGCAGCACTTTATGCATGGCCTTCCACCAGGAACTTTGGGAGTAACACATAAATCTGTCTGGATGTAGATTGATCTATTCACTAAATGGTTTGATCACTTTCTCATCCACACTCAAGCCTCTAAAGACAATCAATCCAGCATTACTAATACTCGATGGACACAAAACCCACACTCAAAATATTGCCGCTATAGAAAAATCAAGGGAGAATGGTGTGACAATTTTATGTTTACCTCCACACTGCAGTCACCGTATGCAGCCACTAGATGTTTCATTTATGGCACCGCTAAGTACCTTTTATACTGCACAAGTGGAAGTTTGGCTGAGGCAAAATCCAGGCAAGTGTGTAACTCTACCTTAAATTAGTTCATTATTTGGCCATGCTTATCTACAAGCTTCAACACGGTTGAACGCCATAAATGGGTTCAAGAAGACCGGAATCTATCCAGTAAACCCTACTGTCTTCACAGATGACATGTTTGCAGCTTCTCTGCCTACAGAGAGACCATTAACTGAGCCTAATGGAGACGATAGCGCAGTATTATCGGAAGAGCCCCCAGAACGCACAGATTCTATTGAAATTCCTAGGGAAGTTACGCCAGTGGAACAAATCGGACAAATCGGGCAGCCACTGGGTTCAATCGAATCCGAGGAAAATGATTTTCCGGTTGAAGACGATATTAGACCATCCACTAGCAAAATTCACCACTATATTTCTCCTCAAAAAATTGCCCCCCACCCAAAGGTGACAGATAAGGTAGCTCCGAAAAAAACAAGGAAGGTGAAGAAAGGTAAAGCGGCTATTCTCACAAGTACCCCTTACAAAGAAGAATTAGAGAAGTCTTTCAAAGAGCAAGAAGGGAAAAATAAAAGAGTGAGCGTTAAAAAAATTAATGCTAATACAAAAATTAAATCTCTTCAAAGCAGTAGCCGAAATAAACAGTCTTCAGAAACAAACATTAAGAATAAAAACAAGTCAATGGAGTTGGATAATATTCAAGTTACAAGAAGGAAAAGGAAGAAGTATATGAAAAAGGAAAGTAGTAGTAGTGAATCCGAAACTGAAGAAGTCAACGTCGCATGTTTATATTGCAGCAACAATTTCTTAGAAGACAGGCCCGGCGAGGGTTGGATAAGGTGCTCTGGTTGCCATAAATGGGCGCATGACGGTTGCGCCGGTGCCGAGGATGACGAGGACACATTTGTATGTGATGTGTGCAAATAATGTCTAATAATCTTTTGTTTCAGTTCTTTTTATAAAAATTAACTTTAAGAATATATCATTTGTGCAAAATTCTTATCCCGTTTTACCTCTATGTTATTTCCTGTTTTACCAACACTTATAGGTAAAAAGGGAAACTGTGCATCTGTTTGAATATAATTTTTTCTGACTACGTTTTTCAGAAGTATTCATAAGTTTGATAACAATGTATTACATAATTGACTAATAAGAGACAAGCACCATAATTGCGTCTTATTTGACTTTATACTTGTGCTTCAGAAAATTTCAAAAGAAAAGTATCCCGTCTTAGGCCCACCTCCCCTACTGTAGTATTTTAACAACACAATACAGTTTGATACAACCAATTATTCCAAAAAAACCTTGGTATAAGAATTTCATCCTCCCTCGCAAATACATAACTATATACCATCAGTAGACTTAGATTTGGCCATGCATGTTATCCTGCACATTTATTTAAAATAAATATATTAGATTCGGATATTTGTCAAGAATGTCAGATTAAAAGTGACTTAAACCACATGTTTTTTTAATTAAACAACCCACCAACAACCTAATTAAAAGAATGATAGACAAGAACGTTCTACTTCCTGTTAATATTCTCTCTACTATCATTCAATGAAAAAAAAAATGTTTGACTGCTTGATAACCTTTTTGTCTGATAGTAAAGTATGCCTATAATTAGTTAGATTTGTAACCTATGTTAAAAAAATATTTAAAAAAAAATTAAAAAAAAGACTAAAAAAAGGAATATAAAAAAATACTTTAAAAAATAGATTTAAAGAGAAAAAAAAATAAATATAAAAAAATAAAAAAGAAGATTATAAAAAATATATTAAAAAAAATAAAAGAAAAGAGAATAAGAAAAAAAATAAAAATATAGTAAAACAATCATTAAGAGGATCTAAACCTCCGAGGTGTTGAATCGGGTTTATGTCCTCACGTAGTGAAAAAAATATACCATAGTTGTATTTATTAACATAGTAGGTAGATATTTTTATTTGTAAGATGTATTTCACATGACGTCTTTCCACAACTGAATTATAATAAAGGTATAATATAGTATTTATTAACATAGTATGTAAATTAGCTAAGTACGGAATAATTATATTACTATTATTATATTAATCATGTTTCACTAATTGACATATTTAAATTTTTTTAATAAAGCTTGATTGAGACTGGGTGAATGACAATTGTCCAAGCCAAGAGAAAAAAAAGCAACAAATTAACAAAAATAACTTAACAAAGTAATTTTAAAGGATTTTCTACGCTTTTTCAGTAAAATGGTGTCACTTTTCCATATAATTTACTGGTATTCGCCTTTAGTATAATCAAATAGCGATCCAACATTGTGTATATGATTGATCTCGGGAGAAAACCATGAATGCCACAAATTAACTAAAATTGAGTTAAGTACGCCATCTAGTAAGTTTTGTTAATATCTATGTTTGGGCATGTCACGAATTAGTACAGTTTTTAAATACCCTATATCGGTAGAAAACTGTGCATATCCGCGCGTAAACGGCTGAAACACTGTCGTGTCAGTGTAGTAAATACATCGTTATGACCACGTGCTTGTGCAGTTCAAGTTTGGTTAGTTAATTCATTTAAAACAATTATGGCAGATAGTGGAAACATATCCACTAAAAAGATAGTGAAAATGAGCAGGTTATACCAAGTCATGAAAAAAATGAAGCTTCAGTCACATGAGTTTGGTGAATTCTGAAAATGCAAACGCTTGAAATGTTGCCACATAGTAAATGAAATGAATAGACAAAGAATTTTAAATCATTTTAATTCATTGACAACAATAATGAACATGTTCATAATGAACAAAATGCGTATTTGGGTTCTCTTATATCATGATGCATCAAAAATCTACATGATGCAATATATCATGATGCAGCCTATATCTACAGGGTCAGAGTTCAGCCAAGGTCAACTGCTAATGCTGAGGATGAGAAAAAACATTACGAAGAAGTACAAGTTTGTGCCAAGTTTTTTCGTGTAATTTATGGTATTCGGTACAGGGGCAAAACTTCAATATCTACAGAAAGGGTTAAAGCAGTCTGGCACGGCTCCTAAAGATAAAAGGGGCGGAATAATTTATAACAAACTGAAGCCGAGTAGTGTTAATAGTGTTAATCAGTTATCCGCGATCGGATACCTGCAGTCAATGTGACGAAATTACTGCAAAAATGAAAGCAGCTGAAACAGACCAGAAAAGTGGACGTACTGAAATAATCAAATTAAAAGCACTTCGAGAGCTCCATCTTCGTAGTGCTCAAGCGTTTTATGACAAGAAAACGGAAAGCAAAAGAAGGCACGAATAGAAAAGAATTATGAAGCTATTGCTATGGACTTACAAAAAAATGTTTCCTTGCCGAATATCTCCACTGCAGTCAATGTGACGAAATTACTGCAAAAATGAAAGCAGCTGAAACAGACCAGAAAAGTGGACTTACTGAAATAACCAAATTAAAAGCACTTCGAGAGCTCCATCTTCGTAGTGCTCAAGCGTTTTATGACAAGAAAACGGAAAGCAAAAGAAGGCACGAATAGAAAAGAATTATGAAGCTATAGCTATGGACTTCCAAAAAAATGTTTCCTTGCCGAATATCTCCACCAATGATGTATATTACCGCCGACATCTTTCGATTTACTCTTTTAACATCCATGTGTTATCAAATGCTGATTCTCATTTTTATACATATCCAGAGTTTATTGCTAAAAAGGAATCAGATGAAGTGTGTTCGTTTCTTTTCGATTTTATTATGCATCATTTGTCTCCAATTGTTCAACATCTACAAATTTTCTGTGACGGAGCAGGTGGACAAAACAAAAACTATACAGTGGTAAGGTTTATTCATTACACGGTATCAGTAGTAAAACGTCTTCAATCTATTACAATAACATATCCCGTTAGAGGCCTTTCTTAGCTTGAGTACGATAAAAAATATGGGCCTTACTAACATTAAAAAAAGAATGGAAACGCCTGCTGATTGGGAGGAAAATATGATAGCTTCTCGCACAAAACCTGTCCCATTTAATGTAACTTTAGTATCTCAGTGTTTCATCATGGGATGGATTGAATTTTTTAACGATAGATATGTCAAAAAAGCTCCTTTTGATATGCAATAAATTAAAGAGGTGATGTGTGTTAATATTCATGTTCGCGCTGTATTTCACCGAGATTCATATAATAGTAGCAGGATATAATATATATATATAACTTGAGGACCCCATCCGTTCTTCCGTTCAAGCTAAAAAGTCGCATAAATTGCCACTTTCGGAATTTGAACTACCCATGCAATCATAGGTACTTCAATTTTATTGCTATTAACGAAGACAAGTTCAAAGACAATGTTTTTGTCAAAGTTTTGCGAATCAGAACAAGCAAAAGAAATGTACATGAGTATACCTCATGAAATGAAGATAAAAAAAATAATTCAAATCTTGAGGAATTGCAGCCTGTTACAATGAAGAAATGTTTGGCTCAGAAAAGAAACGCACCTATATAGACTTTCATGATTTTCTTCCATAAAAGATTGACACGTGACTGATGTTTTCCTATTTTTTACAAAAACTGTTTGTTTCATTGGTTTAGTTTTAAGTACTAGTTTTTAGTAGTAAATGTTAATGATAAATGTTTTGGAATATAATATATCGGGCATACATTTAATTTTTACACGGTATTTAACTGTAAAATTTATTTTTTTCAATAAAATATTTTGTGACACTCATGGTTTTCTTTCGAGACCCTTCATATATTGTTTATAAATAAAAAATGACGTATAAACTTTTGCATACTTTGTTTATTACATATTGTTATCACCAAATTTATCAAAATCAGTTGTTAGACACCTGTATCAAAGAGTGTCTTGGGAAAATCGTTACTTGCGGTCTACTATAAGTATTTAATAATTGTACGTAAGAAAAGAATAAGAGAAAAATAAAAAAAAATATATGAAGACTACTTACTTGAAGAAACCCGTACAGTATTTATAGTATTGGAATCATCTCTAATGTAAGCTTCACTTATAGAAACAAACAGAAAGACTACTGTAAGACATGTTGCTGTAATCTTCATCTTTGGTGAATATTCGTCGGCACAGCTGTTTTAAAACGTACGTTTTTAATCGGTTTTATACTCAACTTACACGATGCTCAATTAAACGGTCAAAGGGTTAATATAGATAAAAAAAATATAAAACAATTTTAATGTTAATAGATAAAACTTTGCACTGTTAAATTAGAGAAACTACACTGAACGACAAAAAAGTGGCCACCCTATAAATTTTCGAAAATAAAATGTCATTGGAAGTTTTATGCACTGTTTCATATTGCGTCTCAATTTAAATATTTATTGCGATCATTTATGCTTGTTTTCTATAGTTTGACGATTATGTGGTTGTTTCTGTAGTCGCTGTTTATCTTCTAAGCTGAAAACAGTTAATTAAACAGTAACTTAGCTTTTCAAACGTGGATTTGGACTAGTGAGTAATTAAAATATGGTGTTACCTATAGTAGTTGTTGCTCGAATTATTGCATTGCTACAAGATGGAAGAAGTCAAGTTTATGTATCCGAAACTTAAGATATTCTTACAAATTATAAAAAATTAATAAAAATTATAAAAAATTATAAAAAATTATTTAAAATTATAAAAAAATGAAAAACATATTAAAATTAAATAAACTTACATAAAAATAACTAAAATTACACGAAATTAAATTAAAAGTGAATAAAATTAAATCAAATTATATAAAATTAAATAAAATCAAATAAAATTAAGTAAAATTAAATAAAATTATATAAAATTAAATACAAATTAATAAAAATAAATAAAATTAAGTAAAGTTAAGTCAAATAAAATTAAATTACATAAAAATAACTAAAATTATACAAAATAAATAAAATTTTAAAAAATTTAATAAAATCAAATCAAATTTGGGTAAACTGATCCATTTTCAAAAGTGTATATAGCACCTTGATTAAACGTTTGTAAATTATAGTAAGGGTACCTATGCATGGGTATTGATGTAAGGAAGCAAACTAAAATTAATTTCAAGTAATCCTTTATTTATAATAAATACTATTCAACAAGTCCCGCTATGGACCACTAGTCCCACTATTTACCACTATATGGTCCACTGTGGGAATCATTGTGGTCCATAGTGGGATTTTTATTCACTTTTACTTAAAACACTTTTATTCTATTTTAAATTGGAAACAAGTCACAAGAAACATATACTGGCGAGCAGTTCTAGCTGTACTTCCACTAATGAAAGAAGGGGTTAGCTTTAGTAAAATATCTTCTGCTTCTACGGTATCTGCATCGGGTTTGTCGTGGAAAACTCTCTTCATGAAAGAGATATTATATTCATCTCGACTTATCTTAATAACCTGACTATCTTACTATAACATAGTCGTGATTTTGAATTTTGAATCGCTAGAATCGTTGCAAATCTCTTCACTAACATCACTGTTCGAACTAATGTCGTCATTAAAAATTTGACATATACCTTTTTTAGCTTTCTGCTTTTCCCATCTGAAAGTGTTTTTTAGCCAATCTTTCTTTATGCTGTTCCTCTATGGCATCTTTTATGAGGGAATCTGTTGTTATTGCTGACTGTAGCTTCTTTCTGCTTTTCCTAAGGTTTTTCTTAGGAGCAGCTTTTGCATGTGGCCTATTTACAGGGGTTATTATATTGGATGATCCATTTATTAGGCTGATATGTCGTGGTTCTTCTTATATGTATATATTCAGGGATTCTATAGTATTCACTGCCTTCCCTCGCTTAACCGTTTTCATCTCTCTCTGTTGTCCTATTCTCCATCGTTTAGGCCTCTTTTACTCATGCTGTCGTCTACTTCGTTCCTCCAGGATTTTCGGGGTCGTCCTCTTTCCTATGGCGCTTCATTCGGTTATTATCTTTATCCGTCTACTGTCGCTAGTTCTTCTTACATGTCCATACCACTTTAGTCTTTTTTGTTCTATATATGTGTGTTTCTATTGATGTTCTTTGCTTTATTTCGTCATTACTTCTCCTATCCATTCTTGTAACTCTGCAGCATCTTCGCATACATTCCATATCTGTTGCTACTATCTAACTGCTGTTTTTCTTGTTTATGATCCAATTTCAGCCCCATATGTCATAATACTTCGCACTAATGTTTTATAAACCTGTGTTTTTGTCTTCATATTTAGGTGTCTATCCCACCATACTGAGTTAAGTTGTCGGATCGCTGTTCTTGTTTGTCCTAATCTTTGTGTAATTTCTTTCTCTGTTGTTGCCGATTTTTGTGATTATAAACGCCAAGTATTTGAATTTATCCTTTCCTTTGATTGTTACGTTGTCATCAATCTGTAGATCGTCTATGTCTTCTTGGTATATTCTTCTTGTAGTTTCTTCATCATGTAGCTGAGGTCGTCTTGGTCTTGTGCAATCACTACTTGATCGTCTGCAAAGCTTAACGCGTGGTTCTTCTTTATCTTGATTATTTTCTACAACCTGAATATCTTCCCCATCCTGAACATCTTCGTAAGCCTTATCTTCGTTTCCATTACCATTTTCATTTTCTTCGAGCCTAAAATTAAATAAAATTAAGTAAAATTAAATAAAACTCAATAAAATGAAATAAAATTAAACAAAATTAAATAAAATTAAATGAAATACAATAAAATTAATCAAAATTAAGTATATAAACTTAAATAAAATTATAAAAAATTCTAAATAATTATAAATAACTATGAATTATAAGTAAATCATTATGAATAAATCATTATAAATATAATGATGAGTAATTTCCATATTATATTTAACAAATTTTGAAAATTACTAAAATAAGTACTTACATAAACAAAATTTTGAAAGAAAAAAATTAAGATTTTTTAAATTTTTAAAACTTAAATGTGTAGTATTATTATAAAAAATATTAATAATTCAGTAATAAGCAGACATAAAATTGCATTAACTTACATATAACAATAACAGGCTATAAGAAGTATTCGCTTCTGTCGGCATTCCCTGTGTGGTTCGGGGCTCTTTTAAAAAGTACCACGCTCTTTTTTTAAGCAAACTGGCATTTAGTAAATTTATTAATCATTTTCTAATTATTTACAAATAAAACGAAATTCTAATTATTTAAACACGAAGACCTTCAACAAAACTGTTAATAAAGTTGAATAAAAAAGTTGTTAAGAAGACATAACAGTAACTTCTAACGATGATCAATTGATTTAGTGTTGTTTTTGTATTTTATACTCATTAATAAAATGTATAATACACTGATTAAAACGAAGAAGGAGCCACTTATAAAGATGTTCTTAGTTTGAAACTAATTCTTTTTATGATTACATTATTTTTACTTAAGTACATCTAAGGCTTTTTCCTATAAATGTAGCAAAGTTTTTGTTACTGAACTGTAAATTTTCTTGTGGAAAAAAATAAAAAGTGATAAATGTGAAAAATTAAATTTTTTAATAACAGCAGCGTTGCCAAAAAATATTTTAAAACAAAACTAATAGCGTGTGTGGAATCCTCTAACTCAACGAATTTCTGCACGATGTCCAGGCCTGCTTACAATCACAACTTTTCCTAATTTTAGCACTTTTTAAAGCGTGTTCTACATCTGATTTCATCATTTCTGAGCCGTCAGTACAATTTTGGTAGGATTATTTCGTTCTCATTTACAATAATTTGGTTGTTATTGTCAACTAGAACTCAGCGAACTCGTTTTTTATAAGTCGACGTTATTCCATCAATTTCAAGATGTTTTCTGTCATCCGTAAGTTGTTTCTATAATCATTGTGAAGATTTTGTTACCTTCGTTTTTAAATTCATTCGACAGTTCCTCTGGTTCTTCTAGTTGTTCTACGATGTTCTTTATTTTATTGTTAAATTTTTTTTTAATGTTATCTTTTATGCTTATATCGTCAAAATTAACTATAATGGTTTTTTTTTGTCGTTGGATTTGTTTTAACCTTAGTTTAATATCTGCCACAAGGGGTTGGTGATCCGATCCAATATCTGCTCCTGGAAATGTAGTGCCTATTTGACGTCATTTTGGAGGCGCATACTTACAAATGTGTAGTCTATTTGGTTTCTTGAAGACCCAGGGTTGCTGCCATCATCAAATGAGGCTTTTTAAGTACAAAATCTCTGTCCTTGATCGTTAGGTTGCTCATGATCATAAGAACCTACAGTTTGACCTCGTTGACCTTCAAAAATTTTTGCATTGAAGTGTCCTATAATATATAAAATTTCATGTTTATTAAGCTTCTGTAAGATGTCTAGGATTTGATCATAGATCATTAATATAGATATTAATAGATTAATATTCTATAATATACATAGAATAATATTAATATAGATCATGAATATAGATTAGAAATAAAAGTGGTTTCAATAGTGACCCTTGGGGTAATCCGATACTTCTAGCTCTCTCTGCCGACCTTATTCCACCCACCTGCACACTCTGCTTTCTATTGGAGAGATAGCTTGAGATCATTTCAATGCTAGTACCCCAAACACATATCTCTCCAATTTTTTGAGGAACATTTCACGTGAAACACAATCAAATGCTTTACTCAGGTCACAGAATGTAGCCGACAGATAACAGCTTTACTCAAAAGCCTCTTGAATCTTCATTTCTAGGTCCATGATGGCCTTTGTTGTATATAGACCCCTTCTAAAACCAAACTGACTATTTGTTAAAGCATTTTTGGATTCAAAATACTTCATTGGTGCAACACATTTCTTAAATACCTTTGATATTATAGAAAGGAGTGATATTGGCCTATAATATGATACTAAAATAATTTTTTTTCAACCAGAAGTCAGACAAGATTGCATTTTGTCCCCAAAATTATTAAATGTCTACTTAGATCAGCTATTTAAAAAGGCACTTGAGAGACAGCCAGATGGAATCAAAATCAACGGGGAACTACTTAATGTAATTAGATACGCGGACGATATAGTATTTCTCTTAGAAAATATTGAAGGGCTCCAAGTTCTTCTTCATTGTATTCACGAAGTAGACTCCAATTTTCAGTCTTTAGTCGGAATACATCCAGATACAGAACTTAAATTAAATGAAGACCAAGTTGAAAAAGTTCACAAAATTACATATTTGTAAACTGTCATAGCAGACCAACTAGATCCAGACATAGAAATAAAACGAAGAATAGCAATGACTAAAACTACTTTTATGAAAATGAAGACATTTCTTTGCAATAATCATCTTAGTTCAGAACTAAGACAAAGAATAGTGCTATATTTGATCTATACTTGTGTATGGAGCAGAAATGTGGATATGGATTCATAGACCTATGCTGAAGATCACTTGGACAGCAAGAAAAACTAATGAAGAAGTACTAAGGGGGGTCAACAAAGATATAGAATTGCTAAAGACTGTTAAACACCGGAAAATGTCTTACCTGGGACATATAGTGAGGGGAAATCGATATAGAATACTACAACTGATCCTTAAAGGCAAAATAGAAGGCCGTAGAGGTGTAGAAAAAATCAGATTTCTTGGTTATAAAACATTTTTGAATAGGTTCTAATTGCAAATGTAGGACAATTGTTCTATGTGGCAGAAGATCGAGAAGCCATCATAATGGTGATCGCCAACGTCAAATAATTTTGATATGGCACCTGAAGAAGATTAAAGATCTTCCACAGACAGACCTCACCAATACCAATTCATTCTTTTGCTAATGACACTACTATTACCTGCAAAGATTATGATGTTAATGCAGCCATATAAGTATCACAACGAGCACAAGTTATGCAGAACAATGATTTGCAGCAAATAAATTGCTTCTAAACCTCAATAAAACCCAAACTTTGATTTTTTCAAAAAGGCAGCTTCCTTCCGATGACGCAGTCAAACAAATACATTTTTTGAGGGTTTACTTGGATGCAGGCTGTGTTGAAAAGGTCATTCTTGTTGCTCAATTAGGATCTGCAACTTTTCTGATGAGAAGACTGTATGTGTACCTCAATTCACTCTAAAACAGACCTATTTTGTATTGTGTCATTTACCCGTCAATCCCCCTCCGTTATCTGGGCCTGTAACCAGTACTTTATAACCAATAACCACTAAAACCTGGCATTGTATTACTGTATATTTGATAATAGGTCCATTAAAACTTATATTTAGGCCATATTCTTTCTAAATGTTTCACTTTTCCATAAATTTAAGTTATTTGTATATGAATTAGTTTGGCGAAAGTTATCCCAAATCATACTTACTGATCTTTGTATTACATGAGGTTTTTTGTCTCTTGGTAATATGTTTTATGTGTTTTTTGTGGCAAATGTAGAACTATTTATTTCTACTGTCTGTGTGGTATCGAAATCAAACCAATAAATTATGAATTTTTAATTATAAAAAATTTTTATTTAACAAAATAATTTGTGTTAAATATCACATCTAATACTTTTCTTAAAATATTAGTTAGTTGCGTTCAAAATAATGTCAAAAATCATAAAGCCCCCGTAGGGCCCCAATTTTCCACATATTTTTCACAAATGAAATTTAGTGGCACGTTGCAGTCTCCCTCAACCCAATTGAGCTGGGCGCCGAATATCTGCACTAGTATACACTTATGAGCATTCTGTACTGGATGACCGGGGGGCCAGTTGCTGTAGTCAATTTCTCTTCCATAAGGTATCCACAAATATTTACGGTCATCTATGAATCTTGCTCCCCCAATCCAATATCGATTATGGATACCTATAAATGAACAAAAAATTTGAATTCTTGAAATCTTGAATATTATATAAATTTATTCTGCCACTAACGACCGGTTTCGCATATTATAATTTGCTATGCATCTTCAGGTCAACGGTAAATGTAAACTAAATGCTAAAAATATAATAACCCGTATTAGGGTGCTGTCTGGTACAGAATATACAGCAATTATGCCAATATTATATGTGTGTGATTATTAAATATGATTTTAAATTGATTAAATAAAAAATTAAGTAAAAAATGATTTAGTAAAATTGAAATTAAATAAATATTACCTTAATGCTAAAAATATTACTTACATACTTTGGTATATAAGTAATATTTATTTTATTTCAATTTAACTAAATCATTTTTCACTTAATTTTTTATTTAATTAATTTAAATTCATATTTGATAATCACACACATATAATATTGGCATAATTGCTATATATTCTGTACCAGATAGCACCCTAATACAGGTCATTATATTTTCAGCATTTAGTTTACCCTGTAGGGGAGAAGGGGGCTCCTTCAGACAGGGTGCAGCTTCAGACATTGATATTGTGGGTAAATTTAAGGACTAGGGTTAGCAACACTGACATCAAAACATTCCATTACTACTCATATTGTAGTTAAGTCTGTAGAGCAGTGCAGTAAAGGGTTCATGTCATAAAGTGAAAAGTTAGTTTTTGGTAGTTGAAAGTCAAATTTTTGAATTGAAGGTAAGATCTGTTTTTTATTAGAAGATAAGATTTAGGATAATTAACATTTCCAAAACAGTCCCACACGGGACCTTGCGTTTGGCTCATCAGTCAGGTTGGATGACCACTTGCAATTTCGTTTATGTGATGCAGCACTTTACAAAATGTTTAGGTTCCTTTGAAAAGAGAAGAATGCTTCTATTTTGCGACAATCATGAGAGCCACTTGTCAATTGAGGCAATAGAACTAGCAAGAGCTAATAGCATGCATATTCTAACAGTTCCACCCCATTGTACCCACATGATGCAACCACTGGATGTGGGATTGATGAAACCTTATAAAACGTATCATAATGCTGCAATTGATTCATGGTTGAAGTCTAACCCAGGCCAACGTTTTGGAATCTATCACGTGGTCGTGCCATGTTACCACAGAGCATTATAAATTCTTTAAAAAAAAATAGGAATATTTCCAGTTGACTGGCACATTTTTACCGACGATATGTTTGCTCCAGGTTTGGTTAGTGAAAGACCTAATCCTCCAGATGAAACTCTTCCTGATGAACCTCTAACATGCCAACTAGCTGCAAGTCTACCAACTTTAGAATCGGAAAAACCACCCTCATCTCTCAAATTTTCAAGCGAAAACTTTCAGCAACCAATAGACACTCCATCAACATCAAGCTGCCAAAACTCTACGCCTATGCCTTCTCAATAGCCTGGCTGTTATTTAAGTCCTGGGGAGATACGAGGATATCCAAAATCGAAACTCAATACTAGCTCCAATAAACCAAGAGAAAAGTGGAAAAGCAGAATAATAACTGACACCCCAGAAAAGCTTCTTCTGGCAGAAAAACAGATCAATAAAAAAACAAAGAAAACCACCAATTCTAATGCTGAACGTACTAAATCTACGAAAAGAAAACTACTTTTTGAAAATGAGAAGAATGAGAAGACAATTGATGATGAAAATGGCAAAAACTGTGATGATAAAGTATTAGAAGAACCACGGCAAAATTTTGGCAGGAGTGAATTGAAAATTGAAGATTTTGTGCTGGTTAAATATCGGACTTTAAAAAAAAGATGTGTACTATGTTGGGAGAATAATTGCTAAATGTGATATTGGGGATGTTGAAATTTCATTTTTGAGAATGTAATCTAAATTAAATTATAAATTTTTCTACCCCATCGTACCAGATATCTCTAGTAATTCTTTATCAGAAATGGTAGCCCTTTGCCAACTCCTTCTGAGCAGGGTACAAAGCGACAGAAATTATTATTGTCTTTTTCAGTTTCATTGGAAAACTTCAATATGCATTAGGGGTTTGATTAAGTATCATAATATAGTTTTAAATATTGTAATAAATAATTTTTAAAACATTTATATGAGGTTGTCATTTTTTCAATTGTGTCTGAAGCTGTCCCATTCTCCGTTTAGACGTTTTTGAAAAAGTGGTTTTGATTTTTTTTACAACAAGTATAGAGTTTAATACTAAAAGCATATATACAGTGAAAGTTGGGTAAACAATGTATTTATGAATATTTTCTTTCTTTATTTGGTGAGGTATTTAGAGTGATATGACAGTTCAAATTTTTATATCTGAAGGAGCTCCACTCTCTTCTACTGTTGACCTGCATAGCAAATTATAGTATACGAAACCGAAAAATTATTTTTAATTCTTGAATTTATAAATACATTTTTTTAAATGAACATAAACAAGATGGAGTAGCTACCTGGAATTCTAGAGTGTCGAGAGAAGGTAGCTCGAAATGGAACAAAAAAAAATGTTAAGGCAAACACAACAACAATTATGGGAAAAGTCTCGATAGCTCCTGTGACTAAATAATTTAATATGACAATGAAATTCATAGCGATGAATTACAATTATACACCGTTAGCGATGTTACAACGTAACGTTATAAAATAGTGACGAATAATTTCAAAATTTGACAAAAGTTTCCGAAGCTAATGTGTACAGAGTAATTAAAACAGACGATAAAACAAACGATAATAATAATTTAAAGGTTGATTCAAGAGGAAGGAAACAAATGAAATTGGATGATTCAACCAAACAGATTATTAATCAAAGTACAAGAATTTTATTACAAAAAGGAATTATCAAGTATAAAAATGCTTCTCGTCCATATTACCAACTATAAAAAATTTAATGAAAATATTCCGAAAATATCAAGACGCGTTTTGTTACGTACTTTACGTGAAATGAACTTTAGGTATTTGAAGAGAAAGAAGAATAGTACCATTATTGAAAGAGAAGAAATCATGTTAAAAAAGATAAAAAAACATATACAGATGAAACATGGTTAAATGAAGGACTGTAACAAAAATTTGGCATGATTTTAATGTGATTTTAATGTGTAAAAGCCGCATCTCGAAAGGTAAACCTTAATATACAAAATTTCTCACTTTTTTAAGACTTAATTTTATAATCAAAAATGTTAATTTATTTGCAGTATATATAGTCCGTCTAGAAAGTATCCGGAATTTTATATTTTTCCTAATTTTAATAGATTTCCTTTTTGTAACATTTTAAGACAAAAGTAATGCATCAAGTAGGTTTTGCCGATAGTAGGTTATGGACAAAATCGCATGACAATACCATCTGTCAAATAGTTTTGTTTGTACACAGACTTAAGATTTGTGAAATAATGTCGCAAGTAGAAAAAAGAAAAGTGGTGGAATATTTGTATAGAAAGAGTGTCCGAAACGTTAAAAAATTAGTGCAATTGACTGAACTCGGAAAAAGTGCAGTGTCTGAGACAATAAAGAGGATTAAAAATGGCATATATATGAGACATACACCAGTTTTGGGTAGACCGCGTAAGATTCACAGAAACAATTTAAATGCTTTAGTGGCTTAAGGACGACAAAATCCGCCCCTAGGGTTTCGAAAATTAGCGAAAAGATTTGGAAATCAACGAAGATAAAAGTGTGCGCAGAAACTGTCCGCTTGTCACTTAAAAACAAGGCTAAATATCAAGGAATCCAAAAAAAATCCCTACAATGACACCTCTGCAATGGCAACGAAGAATAGATTTTTGTCAACGTTTTCGAGAAGATAATTTTAATAATGTCTTTATATCTGATGAAAGTTGTTTCCAGCTTGGTGCAAATAATCTAAAAGTCCTATCAAGAGAAAATGTTACCGTTAAAATTTTCAAATTTCCCAATAAAATAATGGTTTAGGGAGCAATATCTCAGCGTGGTGCTACACCTCTCTGTATAGTTAATGGTACTGTTGATAGTGCGAAATATTGTGACATCCTAAATGGTTTTCTTCTTGAAACGGCTTATGTTTTATATCTAGAGGGGTAGCGTTTTCAGCAAGATAATTCAAGATGCCATACTTCTGCTTATACTCAAGCTTGGATGCAAGAACACGAATTGGCAACAATTCCGTGGCCAGCAGCATCTCTAGATCTTAGCCCCATTGAAAACATATGGGGGCTGATGAAGATTGAAGTGGAACGAGCAGCGCCACGAGATAAAGAAGGTTTGATTCGGTCAGTTTTACAGGCCTGGAATACCATTACCTAAAATTATGGCCTTGATCTAGTTTCGGGTGTACCCGGACGTTAAGTTAAGTGTTTAGATTTAAATGGAGGTTGTATAAGTAAATGAAATGAATTATTTGTTAAAATTTTATATTTCAAGTGATAGAAATAAATACCGTAAAATTATAATTCTGCTTTCTTTTTTCCGGATACTTTCCGGACAGACTATAATTATATCGAAAATTGTATTACCTTGTTCTCTTACGAACTTTCCGATTTTTTCATTCTCTCTTGCTGAATTAATTGATAGCAGTTTCATCTGAAGGGTTTCACAAAATGTTATAGCATTTATCCAACTCTCCTACAAACAAATAAAAATAATGAAAAAGTTGTATCGATAAAAAATAAGAGCCCTTTATGAAATATTTAAAGTTCTTTACCGTTACGTGAAGGCCCAAATAATAGAGTTTATTTTCAAAACGAAGTAATGGCAGAGTCGATAGTCCTCCATTCTCGAAGTTTTTTTCCCATTGAGGTTCTAAAAATAATTAAAATAGAATATCACATTGTAGCAATCAAAAATATTTAGAGAAAAACAAATATTACGATTAAAATGTGTTGCTTAACTACACAAAACAAAAAAAAATCACAGGAGACGAAGACAAATTTTTATTATCTCACCAAATACCATATGTAATGTCATTTTAAAATAATTTATTATCTTATATGGTGGAGTGCAGATGTTGAAACATGTCTTCTATTTTATCGTTCTTATATCAGGTCCATTATAGATTATGGCTCTGAACTTTACGGATCCGCTAGTACAATATTTTAGGTCGTATAGACGTTTTTATAAACATCTATACGACCGATATAAACATTTTTTTTCCGTGGCCGGTCTCCGCTTTCGTGGAGGAGGAGCTCCGAACTGAGTAGGGGCTCTTCTGTACTTCACGGAAGACAGACTGGGCGGGGGATATCCTCAACCTCGACACGGCACGTCCCATATGGCTGATAGGGAAAGTTAATGCAGATATGCAGGACAGGTACGAATAAGGCATTGCCAAATAAGTACCCGCGGATCAACTGAGGATATGACATTAGGCAGCAGTAATGTCATTACTGGATTAAGGCTGTGGGAAGTAAAAATCCTGTAGGCTTAATTCCAGATACTCACAGGAGACACTCACATTATGAGTTAAGCGGCTGTGATACTGCGATCTTAGGGCACTCTTTTGTCCTGGAGTTTGAGAAATCGGCTTCGAAGGCGGAGGAACTAAGACTTTTAGTGAACGGCATAAGGATGCAGAAGGCAAGGAGAAACCACTGCATTAAAGACTTCTTGTAAGTATCTCTAGTACAATTATCATGGTGATAAAAAACTTTAAGATTCCGACTACTGATCATGAAAATCGGAATTCAAGATCCGGCAGGGAAGGTAAATCTAGCTCAAACCGTGAGGCCTTCCAGGTCGTTATCAAGAGAAATCCTCACGAACCAAACTACATTCTAGATGATGGATCTCTAAGAGTATTGCGAACAGCCATAAAGATAGGTACATGGAACGTTAGAACAATGTACGAGGCGAGAAATATCTATAATGCCATTCAAGAAATGGAAAGACTCTCGATTAATATCATGGGAATAAGCGAAATGCGCTGGACAAATACGGGATACCGAGTTATCAAAGATCACAAAATATTCTACTCAGGAAATCTTAAGAACGAACATATAAATGGAGTGGGCCTAATTATGAATAATAAAATCGCCAACTGTGTAAGTCACTTTGTACCTGTATCAGAAAGGATGCTCTTAGTTCAGCTAAACACAACTCCCATAAAAACAAACATTATTCAAGTATACGCTCCTACAGCGGACGCCCCAGAAGAAATCATAGAAGAATTTTACAATGACCTTACTAATATTGCCAAAAGGATTCGGAAAAACGAAATAATACTAATAATGGGAGACTTTAATGCCAAAGTTGGCAAAGGACAAAGTGGAAATTTAATGGGATCCTTTTGTCTAGGGGAACGTAATGAACGCGGAGACCGTTTGATTGAATTTGCAACTGAACAACAGCTCGTAGTAACAAACACCTTTTATGATCTTCCTCCAAGACGACTATATACGTGGAAATCTCCCCAGGATACTCCAGATCACATAGTACGAAATCAAATAGACTATATTCTTATTAACAAACGATTTAGAAACTCTATAACATCTGTTAAAGCGTACCCGGGATCCGACATAAATTCGGACCACAATCCACTTATCGCCAAAATGAAACTTAGTTTAAAGAAAATTCAAAGACCAAAAATTATGAAGTACGATATTAACCAACTGAAAAATAAAACAGTAAAGGAAAAGGTACAAAAACGCCTAAAAGAAAAAACGTGGGCTCGTACAGAAAAACCATGGGCCCGTACAGAAACAGATAACACAGATGTAGAACTAGAAAATTTGCACAAAGTAAGTCAAGAAATAACAGAGAAATACTTAAAACCTGAAAAAACAAATAAAAAAGAATGGATGACGGAGGAGATTCTATGTATGATGGAAGACAGAAGAAACGCTAAAGATAATAAGAATTACTACAACAACATAAATAATGAAATATAAAGGGCTATTAAAATAGCAAAAGAAAAATGGTTTAGCTCTAAGTCAGTACAACAGTAACAGAGATAGAGTCAGTACAACAAAAACATGATTCATTTAACCTCCATAAAAAGATTAAAGGAGCGGCAGGCTTATATAAACACAAGAACACTGGATTCCTGACAGATAATCAGGGAAACATAGTACTGGAAATAGAGCATAAAAGAGATATTTGGATTAAATACGTAGAAAAAACTTTTGAAGATATACCAAGTAACACTGGTATTACAACAAACACCAATTGCGAATCTGGACCACCATTTACAGTCGAAGAAGTAAAATATGCCATCAAAAGCACCAAAGATGGTAAAGCAGTAGGCCCTGATAATTTTCACTCAGAATTCTTAAAACTTATGGACTATGATGGCATAAAATGGTTGACAAATATATTTAACAGTATATATGATACGGGCGTGGTTCCCCAAGAGTGGTTAGTGTCAACTTTTATAAATCTTCCAAAAAAACCCAACGCAAGAAAGTGGGAAGACTATAGAATCATAAGCCTTATGAGCCATTTACTTAAAACATTTCTAAAGGTCATTCACAAAAGAATATATACAAAATGTGAGGAACAACTAACAAGAACACAATTCGGATTTCGTGATGCTCTGGGAACACGGGAGGCCCTTTTTGCTATACAGGTGCTATTTCAGAGATGCAGGGATGTAAATTGTGACATAAAAGTATGCTTTATAGATTACCAGAAGGCATTTGACAGAGTAAAACATGACAAATTAATGACTCTAATGCAAGAAATTGGAATTGACAACAAAGATCTTAGAATTATCAGAAACATTTACTACAATCAAACGGCCAAAATCAAAATAGAAGACCAGTTAACTGATAAAATTGCAATAGAACGTGGAGTACGACAGGGCTGTATTTTGTCTCCATTGTTGTTCAACATTTATTCTGAATGGGTATTTAAGGAAGCTTTAGACGGTTGTGCGAAAGGAATACTAATAAACGGTGAATGGTTGAATAACATTAAATATGCAGATGACAGTATAGTTTTTGCCGATAATCTGAATGACTTACAGATATTAACAAATCGCATAACAGAAGTCAGCAACAGATACGGACTAGCTCTTAACATAAAGAAAACCAAATTTATGACAATTAGTAAAAAACCAATACGAAACGCTCAACTTACAATCAACCAACAGAATATCGAAACAAAGAGACGAGCAATATACATATCTAGGCCCCAATTTAAATAGCCAATGGGACCACTCAACAGAAATTAAACAGCGAATAATAAAAGCAAAAGCGGCATTCGTTAGAATGAGAACCATTTTCAACAGTCGAGACATATCATTAAAAACAAAATGCCGTCTATTGAACTGCTACATATTCACAGTTCTGCTCTACGGAATGGAAGCATGGACACTGACTGTTGCATCTATGAATCGGCTCGAAGCTTTCGAAATGTGGTGTTATGGGCGCATCTTACGTATATCCTGGGTTGACAGAGTTACTAATGTGGAGGTCTTGCGTAGAATGGGGAAAGAATGTGAAATTCTCATGACCGTCAAAACTAAAAAGTTGGAATATCTAGGACATGTAATGAAAAATCAAGAACGTTACGGCCTTCTCCAACTGATTCTCCAAGAGAAAGTAAATGGTAAGAGAGAACCGGGAAGAAGACGCATTTCCTGGCTTCAAAATTTACGAAAGTGGTATAACACGACTACCACTGACTGTTCCGCGCTGCAATAAATAAAGTAAAGATAGCCGTGATGATCGCCAACATCCGAAACGGATAGGCACTTTAAGAAGAAGATATGGTGGAGTGCAGATGTTGAAACATGTCTTCTATTTTGGTCCATTACAGATTATGGCTCTGAACTTTACGGATCCGCTAGTACAATATTTTAGGTCGTATAGATGTTTTTATAAACACAATTTTGTAGTGTTACATGGGTGCTATGAGATCTACCCCTATTGAACCACTTTATGTTGAGACAATGGAACCGCCCAGTAAATTTGGTAGAGAATATCTCAGTCAAAAATTTCTCCTTAACCCTTTGCAGCCCGAATTATGCTATTTGCATTAAAATGTATTTCTCAACAAAAATTGTGTTATTTATCGTAAAATTTAACACCAAAAATTGGAAATAATATTTTTTTATGACAACTTTTTGGAGTTTGGAGGTGGTTCCATGGTGGAACCACAGGGAAATAAGTATGAATTAAAAAAAGTTATTTATTTCGCATGAAAACTACAAAAACAATTACAACCACAGGAAAATAAGTATGAATTCAAAAAAGTTATTTTTATTTTTTATGAAAACTTGAAAAGCAATTAGATTTATCCGTGAGACAAAGCCCAACTTTACATGAGGAACAGTGCCATCTAGTTCTATGAGGTTGGTTTCTAGTGCTACAGTGAGCACATCGAACTTTATTGCCATAAATGGGCATATGAGCAGCTTTGTCGGTGCGTATTTCAATGGGAACCTGAATTTTAAATTTATTCGGCACTTCTGCTGTTGAACTTGGTCTTCCTCTTTGGGGAGTGGAAGGATCAGCACCTATCAAACCTGCAGATACTGCTAAACGAAAAACTTTGAGAGTAACTGATGGTGTTTGAGATCTTTCTTTGAATATGATATATGCGTTTACAATTGTTAGATCAATAAAATGCCAGAAAATTCGATGCCACTATTTTTTAGATTTACGATCTATCGCATAGCAAGCCTTGTACATATCTGATTTGTCTACGTAACCCATATGTTTATTATAATCTGTCACTACTGTAAGACCAGTGAAAGTTTTTTTGGAGCCATCTTTTTGCTTTCTTGAGATTTCCTGCATATCTTCAGGGTTATGAAAATTGCTCAAGAAATGAACAGATTTGTTATCCATCCATTTTGTTGCCAATATGCCCCCA
This sequence comes from Diabrotica undecimpunctata, assembly GCF_040954645.1. NCBI lineage: Eukaryota > Metazoa > Arthropoda > Insecta > Coleoptera > Chrysomelidae > Diabrotica > Diabrotica undecimpunctata. The sequence continues at coordinate 37,115,205 of NC_092810.1, forward strand.
TTACTAATTTTCCAACATGTGTCACCACGTTTCATTGATTTATCGTTAGAGAAATCTTTGGGAAAAAAATTAGTATTCAGCTTTGCTGTTCCACAAGCATATATATATTGGGCCCGTAGTTCTTCTAAGAGTAGATAAGAAGTAAAAAAATTGTCCATATACACTTCATGACACTTACCAGCAAGACTACTTGTTAAATCTTTGACCACTCTAGCCCCTAACCTTTTTTCTGCAAGATCACCTGTTTTACCTGTATAAATCTGGAATTGCGAAACAAAACCAGATTCATTTGCTCGCACCCATACTTTATAACCCCTTTTTGTCGGTTTTTTCGGCATGTATTGTCGTAGTGAGCTTCGCCTCTTGAACTTAATCATTCCTTCGTCAACTGACTGGCATTTACTGGGATTATAATACTTATCAAATGTTTCCGTCAATCTATCTATCATTGGTCTTATTTTATACAATTTGTCATAATCATTAGAACCTTTTTTAGGAGCAATAAAGTTGTCATTTAGGTGCATGTTACCCAAAAACCAATCAAACCGATTTCGAGACATAGCAGATGATATATAGGTGTCCCGTAAATCAGTTCTTGCAGACCAATAATCTCTGTAGCTTGGATCTTTTTTTATACCCATAAGAATATTGATTCCTAAGAAACATTTCATTTCTTCTTTTGTTGTTGGAATATATTGTTTATTTTTTTGGGTTGCATACAAGTTGGTCTGAAATACTAATGTATTCAAAAGCTCCTCTGAAAAAAGAAGCATAAATATATCCAGCGGTTCTTCTATCTCTTCGGGCACATTAGGACCTACATCACTTACAAAAACTGAAGGACTCTTACCAAATTTTTTTGAATCATCAGACCAAACAACTACCTTTTCTTCATTCTTAGGTTTCTTTTTACCTTTGTTTTGTGTATTTGTGTCTTGTATTTTTTTGTTAGTTTTCTTTTCCTATTGACTCCAGTTTCGTCTTCACTTGATTCTTGATTACTTGATTCTATTTCAATGTCCGTACCAGTGTCTTCATTTTCCGCAGTATTTTGTATTTCTTGAAGATCATCTTCAATAACAAATGATTCATCATTGGTATCATCGGGAGGTTCATCCTCTCGTCCATCATCATCTGAATCTATTTCGGAAGCTTCTGATTCTTCTCCGGATGGTATCTCTTCAATAAGTTGAAATACCTCATCAGCTTCCAGAGCTTCAAGCTCTCTAAAGAAACGGTTTCCTGAAACAATAAAAACAAATATTTATATTATGCTAATAATAGGCTTTGTGGGTCCACATGGAACCACATATTTTGAAAGCAAAAAACAACATATTTATGAAAAAATATAAGAACTTTTTTGTAACAACTCTAAAATAACATCAATATGTATATATTTATGATCCACTTACCTGACATATCTTTTATTTGCGTAGTTGAAATAAAAAAATTCGTTATGCGTGACAAAAAGTAAAAAGGTAACATACATCTACCGCTCCTTGAAACAAACTGAAGCCACCGAGAAAGTCGCCGCATTAGCGATCTAAAACACAAAATGGTAGGGGACACCGGTCTGAACGTGGTTCCGGCAAGCGTTTACTGGGAAAGGTTTTAGAAATTTATGAATTTGTGGTTCCGCTGTGGAACCACTTGCCCGAAAAGTTTTAAAGTTCGTTGTTACAACACTTGTTTATATAAAGATAGTAGTTTAAATTATTTCGACTTAACAAATAAATATTGGACGCACAATAATTCTCCACCGTTATGCGAAGCTTTCGAAATACTGAAAATAAAGATACTGAACTTACAGTTGCAAATAAAGTGGTACATTTTAAAGATTTTTTTGAGTTACTGGATCAAGTACATATAATACAACCTATTTATCATGAGAACCCTTTAATAAGACATATTATTTTAAACATCTATCTGACAAATTGGCCAAAATCTATTTGTATTTATACAGACGCATCTAAAAGTTCAAAGGGTACTGGTTGTGCTTTTTATATTCCAGATAAATTGATAGAAAAAATTTTTAAGCTGCCCACAAATTTCTCTATTTTTAGTGCCGAAGCTGCAGCCATATATGAGGCTTTAATTTATGTTAAATTTGCATCATATACTTAGTTCAGCAGTAATTTTATCTGATCCATTATCTGTACTTACAGCTATTCAAAAACCGCAACTACCATGTAGTACTTCTAGTCCATACATTTTTTAAATTAAAAAATGCTTATTTGAAATTAATAAATACACCAAAAAAATACAATTGATGTGAATCAAAGCACATTTAGGACTTACATATAATGAACACGTAGACCAGTTAGCTAAAAATTCCATCATTCATGGAACACTAACCAACTATGAACCTTGCATTATAGATGATTTTGCTTGTTCAAGAACTGAACAAATGAAAAACTCGAAAGCACACTAGGAAAAGTAGGGGAGGTGGGCCTAAGACGGGATATGTAGGTAAAACGAGAAATGCTATTTTGGACAACACGGCAATGTCGCTAGTTTAGTTTTCCTACGGCTAAGTGTGACGCATACCGGTTATTGTTTATGTGTGTTGTCGTCGGTGCAATTTTACAAGTAAAACGTAAGTATTATTTTTTTTATGATTTATGTAAAGGGTCGAGCTGATATTTATGATAACCTAACAAGTTCCTAGCATGTGCAAAACGCATAGTATTCAGTCGCTGCTGTGTTTACGCGAACTCGATAAGGTTAGGTTAGATTTCATGCATGAACTTCTGCTGCCAGTGTCACACAGTCCTTACGCGCTAAATTTAAAAGTGTGGCCGTAGAGTGTAGGTAAAACGGGATATACCGTTTTACCTACATATCCCTTTTATATGATTTCATTTATTTCCAGATGCCTTCCAATTATAAAAGGAAATCTAACCACAATTCGTGGTCCGAAGAGTCGATGGCTAGAGCCCTTGAGTCTGTACGAGATGGTACTCATGGTTTTCTGAGTGCTGCGAAAACGTTTAATGTTCCCAAGTCAACACTAGAACGAAGATTTAACGATACAAATCAAGTAGCAAAATGAACCGCAAAGAAACTTGGCAGCAGGAAGTTAACATTCCCGGTTGAATTGGAACAAAAGTTAGTAGAATATGCAAAAAACATGGAAATGATGTTATATGGATTAACAACAAGAAGTATTCGTAGACTTGCATTCCAATTGGCTGAAATTAATAATATCGAACATCATTTCAACAAGACCACCAAACTAGCTGGATGGCACTGGTTACGTTCGTTTTTGCAGCGACATAAGCTCTCTTTGCGATTGCCAGAAGCTACTTCTGCAGCTAGGGCTCGAGGCTTCCACAAACAAGCAGTCACATTTTTTTTGATATTTTGGAGCCCCTTCAAGGTGAAGTTTACTTTAAATCAAATTTTTAATGTGGACGAAACGGGGATCACAACAGTGCAAGGCCGTCTATCAAAGGTAGTGGCCTTGAAAGGTAGAAAACAAGTGGGTACACTCACATCAGCAGAGCGTGGTGAGTTATCGACTGCAGTGATCTGCATGAGCGCTAGTGGAATATTCATCCCACCGATGATCATTTTTCTCAGGATAAATATGCAGCAGCACTTTATGCATGGCGTTTCACCAGGAACTTTGGGGGTAACACATAAATCTGGCTGGATGTAGATTGATCTATTCACTAAATGGTTTGATCACTTCCTCATCCACACTCAAGCCTCTATGTCTTTAGACCATCCAGCATTACTTATACTCGATGGACACAAAACCCACACTCAAAATATTGCCGCTATAGAAAAATCAAGGGAGAATGGTGTGACAATTTTATGTTTACCTCCACACTGCAGTCACCGTATGCAGCCACTAGATGCTTCGTTTATGGCACCGCTAAGTACCTTTTATACTGCACAAGTGGAAGTTTGGCTGAGGCAAAATCCAGGCAAGTGTGTAACTCTACCTTAAATTAGTTCATTATTTGGCCATGCTTATCTACAAGCTTCAACACGGTTGAACGCCATAAATGGGTTCAAGAAGACCGGAATTTATCCAGTAAACCCTACTGTCTTCACAGATGACATGTTTGCAGCTTCTCTGCCTACAGAGAGACCATTAACTGAGCCTAATGGAGACGATAGCGCAGTATTATCGGAAGAGACCCCAGAACGCACAGATTCTATTGAAATTCCTAGGGAAGTTACGCCAGTGGAACAAATCGGACAAATCGGGCAGCCACTGGGTTCAATCGAATCCGAGGAAAATTATTTTCCGGTTGAAGACAATATTAGACCATCCACTAGCAAAATTCACCACTATAGTTCTCTTCAAAAAATTGCCCCCCACCTAAAGGTGGCAGATAAGGTAGCACCGAAAAAAACAAGGAAGATGAAGAAAGGTAAAGCGGCTATTCTCACAAGTACCTCTTACAAAGAAGAATTAGAGAAGTCTTTCAAAGAGCAAGAAGGGAAAAATAAAAGAGTGAGCGTTAAAAAAATGAATGCTAATACAAAAATTAAATCTCTTCAAAGCAGTAGCCGAAATAAACAGTCTTCAGAAACAAACATTAAGAATAAAAACAAGTGAATGGAGTTGGATAATATTCAAGTTACAAGAAGGAAAAGGAAGAAGTATATGAAAAAGGAAAGTAGCAGTAGTGAATCCGAAACTCAAGAAGTCAACGTCGCATGTTTATATTGCTGCAACAATTTCTTAGAAGACAGGCCCGGCGAGGGTTGGATAAGGTGCTCTGGTTGCCATAAATGGGCGCATGACGCTTGCGCCGGTGCCGAGGATGACGAGGACACATTTGTATGTGATGTGTGCAAATAATGTCTAATAATCTTTTGTTTCAGTTCTTTTTATAAAAATTAACTTTAAGAATATATCATTTGTGCAAAATTCTTATCCCGTTTTACCTCTATGTTATTTCCTGTTTTACCAACACTTATAGGTAAAAAGGGAAACTGTGCATCTGTTTGAATATAAATTTTTTCTGACTACGTTTTTCAGAAGTATTCATAAGTTTGATAACAATGTATTACATAATTGACTAATAAGAGACAAGCACCATAAATGAGTCTTATTTGACTTTATACTTGTGCTTCAGAAAATTTCAAAAGAAAAGTATCCCGTCTTAGGCCCACCTCCCCTACTGTAGTATTTTAACAACACAATACAGTTTGATACAACCAATTATTCCAAAAAAACCTTGGTATAAGAATTTCATCCTCCCTTGCAAATACATAACTATATATGTATATACCATCGGTAGACTTAGATTTGGCCATGCATGTTATCCTGCACATTTATTTAAAATACATATATTAGATTCAGATATTTGTCAAGAATGTCAGATTAAAAGTGACTTAAACCACATGTTTTTTGAATTAAACAACCCACCAACAACCAAATTAAAAGAATGATAGACAATAACGTTCTACTTCCTGTTAATATTCTCTTTCTACTATCATTCAATGTCGAATATCTCCACCAATGATGTATATTACCGCCGACATCTCTCGATTAACTCTTTTAACATCCATGTATTATCAAATGCTGATTCTTATTTTTATACATATCCAGAGTTTATTGCTAAAAAGGGATCAGATGAAGTGTGTTCGTTTTTTTTCGATTTTATTATGCATCATTTGTCTCCAATTGTTCAACATCTACAAATTTTCTGTGGCGGAGCAAGTGGACAAAACAAAAACTTTAAAAAATTGTTACTTGCGGTCTACTTAGTGTTTAATAATTGTATATAAGAGAAGAATAAAAGAAAAATAAAAAAAATATATATGAAGACTACTTACTTGAAGAAACCCGTACAGTATTTATAGTATTGGAATCATCTCTAATGTAAGCTTCACTTATAGAAACAAACAGAAAGACTACTGTAAGACATGTTGCTGTAATCTTCATCTTTGGTGAATTTTCGTCGACACAGCTGTTTCAAAACGTACGTTTTTAATCGGTTTTATACTAAACTTACACGATGCTCAACTAAACGGTCAAAGGGTTAATATAGATAAAAAAAATTATAAAACAATTTCAATGTTAATAGATAAAACTTGGCACTTTTAAATTAGAGAAACTACACTGAACGGCAAAAAAAGTGGCCACCCTATAAATTTCCGAAAATAAAATGTCATTGGAAGTTTTATGCACTGTTTCATATTGCGTCTCAATTTAAATATTTATTGCGATCATTTATGCTTGTTTTCTATAGTTTGACGATTATGTGGTTGTTTATGTAGTCGCTGTTTATCTTCTAAGCTGAAAACAGTTAATTAAATAGTAACTTAGCTTTTCAAACGTGGATTTGGACTAGTGAGTAATTAAAATATGGTGTTACCTATAGTAGTTGTTGCTCGAATTACTGCATTGCTACAAGATGGAAGAAGTCAAATTTATGTATCCGAAACTTAAGATATTCCGAGAACTACAGTACAGAGAGCTTTCCATCGCTTTATAGAGACTGGTACATACGCACGCCGACCTGGTTCCGGTCGTAGGAGAGTTACCCCGCAAACAGATGATCGTTTTACTGTTATGGAACTTTTAAAAAATCGCCATTCCACTGCAATTCGTCTGCAGGTTTGAAATGTGAATGTAAGTGAGAGAACGGTTAGAAGAAGCCTCAATGAGAGAGGACTAATAACTAAAAGGCCGGATATTGTTCCCAAATTACAACCCAGACACTGTAGGAATCGATTCATTTTTGCTCGACAATATCAACACTGATGATTACTGATGAATCGCGGAGAGAGGGTTCAGATATGAAGAAATGAAAGATATACCCAAGCTTATATGTCCCAGAGAAGAAAGTTTAGCGATGATGGTGTCATGGTTTGGGCTGGAATCTCATTTGAAGCTCGAACTGAACTTATTTTCATCAATGGCCACCTGAATGCTCAGCGTTATGGAGAGGATGGATCCCCATTTATTGGGGACAATTTTGTCTTTATGCATGATAATGCACGGCCGCATACTGCAAGAATCGTGACAAATTACTTGGGGGATGTAGGAATACTGATCTGAATATCATCGAACATCTTTGGGATGAACTTAGGGTTAGAAGTCAACCAGGCTAGCCAGAAACTCTTGCAGAACTTCAAAACATGCTTCGTGAAGAATATGAACGTATTCCTTAAGTTTTTATTTAAAATTTGTTCCTTTCCCTTCCAAATCGTATGCAAACGTTTATTGATGTTTTAGGGCAATACCCGATATTAGACAATTTCGTTTAACTTCACACAATTAAACTTTTTCGACAGACGCAATAATTAGTTTAGACAGTTACTAGTTTCTTTTGCAGCCTTCTAATTAAATAAATTATGCTAAGGAGTCAAGCAATGATGGTTATTTTTTGTTTTAAAAATAAAAGAGAATACAATATGAAACAGTGCATAAAACTTCGAATGAATTTTTATTTTCGGAAATTTATAAGGTGGTTATTTTTTGCCCGTGAGCGGTTAATAAAACCTAAAAAAATGTAGGATATATTATGAAGATTCTATATACATATTTCTACGGGTAAGACCTTGCATAGCCAATTTTTATTGGTTATTTTGATTACAATCTGCTCATAAGTGACCAATAAGCAATTTTATTCTATCCTAAATTACTAGAGTTGCTTGAAATCAAAAGTTTACTCTATGGCAGCCATACTCACTACGCGGTCCGCGGGCCGCCCGCGTCCCTCGGAGCGATTTTTCGCGGCCCTCAGACTTCTAGGCAGTAAAACAAAATTTGCGAGTTATATATAAAATCCATGGGCAATAACAACAGTAAATGTAACTCATCTTTCTATTTTTAAATACGAAGCTAGGGATTTTAGGGATACGAAGAGTTAATTGATCTTCAGAATGATACAGAGCTCATAAGTATTTTTGAAGAAAAAAAAAAAGAAGGAAAAAGCTCACTATAAGTTTTGGGAAGCAGTTGAAAATGACAAATTTCCTAACTTGATTGACTATGGTGCTCAGAAAATTTTGTGTATTTTTGCATCTACATATGTCTGTGAATCTACATTCAGTAAGCTGAAGTTCATAAAAAACAAGTACAGATCTAGACTAACTAGTGAGAACGTTGAAAACATTTTAAGAATTTCAGTTTCTTCCCAACCTGCTAACATAGATACCATTTTAGAGAGCTGTGAAAGATTTCGCCCGTAGACTTCAAACAATTAACAAATTCAGGGCTTGACATTACTGGAGTCAAGTAAAAGACATTGCCCTACTTTTTACATGCAAAACAGTCCATATAATTTATAATTATATTGTTTTTACGTAACTTGTAATAAACTTATGTTATAGTCATATAGTTTTAAAGTTATTTCATACCACCACTTGTACTTGCGGCCCTGAGGAAAATTTCATTCAAACTATTAGGCTCTCAAAGAAATCCTAGTGAGGATCCCTGCTCTATGGCGTTCTCTTAATCTAATCTGATAAATAACGCACTAATATTAACATGCACCACGCGTACAAGCACCATGCTCTGCTTTTTCACTGTCACTTAAACTAATTCGAAGGCTTTGTCCTCTTCAATCTTCTAAGTAGACTTGTGTTGTCAAGGAGCTGGATTGCTTCAACATTCACATGCCTATGGAGTCATTTTCATGACTTTCAGCCGTCTTTTTGATAATTGTAACCACAATTTCCATACCCAAGTCCTTATGGAGTTCGCTGTTCCTCACGTACCAAGAAATTCATATTGTTTCTCAATAATTATTCTGAAATTTCTGGATTATCTCTATATTACCTTTCTTAATACACCCCCAGAGTTAGCTACCATAAGTCCAACTAGGTAGTAGTATTTCTTTATAAAGTAAAAGCTTGTTGTATGTGAATAGAGAAGACTTTCTTCCAAGTATCCAATACATTTTTTTGTATTTAATTTCAAGTTCTTCCCTTTTTTCTTAACATGAACTTTCCAGCGTAGTTGTACATCTAATGTTATACCTAGGTATTTTGCCGTATTTGTTTATGGTACTTGGTTATTATTAACTGTAACTTTTATATTTTGTATCTTTTTATTGGTAAAGTTAACGTCGACAGATTTACAGCTCGTCGAGAATACCAATGTCTCTGAGTTTTGACAAGAATATAAATTTGGAGGGAAGGATCCATGGTACAACGAACATCTCTTTTCTTTGTATCATGGGAAGGATCCGTCAGTAGCCCGAATATACTCAGTTCCAATTTGTTAGCAGAAGCAAACAGATCAGAAGCATATCAATTACACTGGTGTAGGACTTATTAATCCGGTACCGTTACAATGGAATTGAAATCAAAAGTTCATCGTAAACATCCGATAATAGAACTAACGAAAATTCAAGAACGTGTTTCGCGCGCAACTGGTGTTAGTGTTGGTTCTGTAAAGCAAATTTCAAAGGAAATGAGATCAGTTAAAGATGGTGAAAGTGATTCGTTCCATACACCTAATATTAAAAGATAAAAAAGTGCGACCAAAACTAAGTTGAATAATATGGATAAGGAAATTCTTTGGAGATTTGTAATAAATTTTCACGTCCACGAAAAGAAAGTTCCTACGTTGAGAGGCATACACAGGAAATTTGTCAATGAAATTAATTACACAGAATTGTATGAAAGTTTACAAAAAGTATTACATAAAATGGGTTTTCGTTGGCGAAAAACTCATACAAAGAAAAAATTGCTTATGGAAAAACCTGACATCCAACAAAAAAGGATAGTTTTTTGCGAAGTATTAAGAGGTACAGAAACAAAAATAGTCCTATAGTATACATGGACGAAACATACATCCACTCTTGTCACATATTCAATAAAAGTTGGAATGATGATTCTCACGATGGTTTGCGCAAGCACATCTCTAAACGACAGAGGTTAATAATAGTTCATGCAGGAGGAGAAATGGGGTTCATAAAAAATTCCTACTTAAAATTTAAATCAAATTTAAAAACTGGTGATTACCATAGTCAGATGAACTTTCAAAATTATAAAAAGTGGCTAGTGGAAATGTTGATTTCGAACTTACCACCATAAAGTGTATTAGTGATTGATAATACCCCATACCACAATGTTCAAAGTGAAAAAAATATAACGACTACATCAAAAAAAAAATAAAAGAGTGGCTAAGAAAGAAAAATATACCATTTACAGATGATATGTTAAGAGCCGATCTATACACTTTTGCAAAATTTTATCAACCCTATCATAAATCATATGAAATAGATAAATTTCTAGAGGAAAATGGACATTCGGTATTAAGACTACCACCTTACCATCCCGAGTTAAACTCCATTGAGTTAGTTTGGGCATCCATAAAAAACTATGTTGCACAACGGAATGTAAGTTTTAACTTTAAAGATTTGGAGGTTTTATGTGATCAATTTTTTGAGAAATGTCCAGAGGATGAATGGAAATCACGATGTGAAAATGCCAAATGGGCAGAACAGTTTTTATGAAAAGCGCACCGGCAGTGGACTTAGTTACGGAGAAAGGGATAATTAACTTGGATGATGATGATGACGACGACGATGACACTGATAGTGATAGCGAAGATGATCTAGAAGATACTTATTCGAGTTCCGATCCAGATATTTGAGGCATTGAATTATTGTAACGTTATTTTGTCAGTATACTATTAGAATATGGACGTTATAGAGGAAAAAGTGAATGATTAAACAATTTATTTTATTTTTATATTTTAATATGATGTATTCGCTCCGTGCGTGACTGACACGACACCTACCGCCTTCATCTGACAGTTTTGGACCTACCAATTTTCAGGTTAAACATATGACATATGTTTGACATTGTTAAGTACATGCGAAATTGACAATTATTAATAATTAACTTTTTAATTATATTTTTTTAGTTTATTTACAAAATAAATGTAGTATTAAAAACTGGGTTTCTCAAAATTCATCAAAATATATCTTTTCAACCACAAACGGAAAAGAAAGGGAAAAATCTAGTACTGGCAAATCAAATTTTCACGTGAAAGAGCATATATTTAAAATCAGTAATAGTAAAAGTTATAATATAAAAGCTAAAGTCATCAGGCACTCTGCAGTTAGCTTGAAGCCTTATAAAATATCATTTAAGGTAAATTATTTAAATTTTTCCTATTTCAATTGCATAAAAATGAAGGTATGTGATATTTACTTTTTCATATTAATAGCACGGATCCATCTTTTTCTTTTCTCTAATTTATATCTAATCTTTGGGAACCTATAAAAACTACACTTACTATTTTTGCTATTATTAGCACAATTAAATACGCAATATGTATTTGCACACATTTTTGATAAAATTTATGCGTAAAAAGTTAGGGCCAATTTTGTCATATTTCGCCGCTACGCACGCTGGCATCGTTTCAAAGTACCCCTACCATGGTCACGCACGGAGCGAATACAATGCTAAAATGATCATATAAAGAAAAGATGATGGTCGTCGGAGAAGTAGTGATTTTAGCGGCGGAGCTAAATAAGCTCAAAAAGAACGAAATAATTGATCTATTTTTATCATTCAAACTTCTGACAAGTTTCACTAATATTCATCTACTAAATTATGTAAAAATAAGTGGCTGCAAGTGTAGAACGGTGCAGTGAAAGTGAAAAATTACATGGTTCCAGCAACATAACCTGTAATCAATGTGTTAACCATTAATTTTGACAGCTACGTAGCTGCATCATCCTTTTCTAGAACTCGCTCAAAAAATTCAGGGAGGTGTAGCAATATTTACCAATAAATATGTAAATTTTCATTCAATGGCTTTAGAAGCTTTAAATCTATAATCGTAAAAAAATCTCGTCAAAAAATTATTTGTTGTGTATTGGAAGCTAAACTGGTTTTTTAGTTCAAAAATGAACTAGTTATGTTATTAATAAAATTCTGGTTTTGGAAGATTAACTTGATTATAAAATTAAATGTCCATTTATATATTATAAATCTTTAAAAATTGTGACTATTCTAACAGCCACTTTACTACTTTTCAAATTTGGACATTCCTGGATTCCAAATTTTTATATTACCTAACTACTTTTTCTTGTTGTGTTAAAGCCATACCTGGAATTCCCTAATTGCCTATTATATTTCTATTTATTTCTTGTTCACTTCAAAACTATTTTTTATACCTTTTTAATTTACAATGAAATTTTAACGACTGTCACTTTTCTAATAGCCAGATTACTGTCTCTTGTTTTGTTAAGGACATACCTAGAATTCCCTGGTATATTTATGTTTTATACTACTACTAAAATTATATTTTGACTTGCTACAAACGCGTATTTTATATGTGTATCGTAATGAAATAAAATAAATCTATTCTACTGTAGAAGCAAACAAAATTTGAAATGATTTTATTAATAATTTGATTTCTAAATATCAATTTTTTACAATGTTTTTCATCTCTAAAAACAATAAAAATCTATAATTTTCCTCACATATTATTACGTGGAATAATTACTCCTAAGTATTTAAATGTCAATACCTACTGAGTTCAATTGACCCTCCCCCAGTCGTAGTTCCATAATAAAATAATTTTAAAATCCGAACGCATTTGCTATCTTCTTTACTCCGAATGCGTTCTCTGTTTATTTTTCGCATCGCTAGAGTTTAAACTGAAAGACAGAGCTAATTTTTACGAACTGTATTTTCGTTCAGTCTAATTTTCCATTTTTTGTACAGGGATGTATTTTGTTAACTACTGTTTGTAGTTTGTTATTGCCTCTTCCCTAGTGTCATCTATCGCTAAAATGTAAAATGGTAGTATCGTCAGCAAAGCAAAGGCATCATTGTGTGTATAGCAAATAAAGAACCAGGACCAACACGCTACCTTGCAGAACTCTTGCTCTAATTTCTCTTCTGTCTCAATAGGTGTTTTCTTGTTTAATCCAAAGTGTCTTTCAGATATATAGGACTGTAAACTTTGCGAATATTGCTTGGGCATAAATGTTTTTAGCTTATATAGTACAACATACTTTCTTTTCTTCTAATGATTTTTTAATGATATTTATGATTCTATGCACTTTATCAATTGTTTCGTGCTTATTTCTGAAGCAAAATTGATGTGTTGAAATCAAGTTTTTACGTTTCAATAATTGTTTTCATTCTTTTGAGTAGGAGCGTCTCGAATACTTTCGATTTTACAGGATGTAGTGATATCGGTCTGTACGAAGAAACTTCGTTGGGAGGTGTTACTGGTTTAGCAATCATTATGACTTTCGCTATTTTTTATAATCTGAGACATAACCATAAAAGCAGCATTAATAAGATTAGTAAGTTGAAAATATTGATATTTGTGACATCTAGTTTTCATCTAGTGGAATGAATAGCGCAAAACTGGCCTTTCTAAGATTTTGGGAGATAGAAAAAGAAGAAGTATGGTGTTTGAGTTTTAGAAATTTGGAAATGACTTTATTGTCTCGGGCAGGCTTTAAGGAATGTTAAATCACAAAGAAGACGATTCTTACATAGCAGTAGATTGCTATATGATTTAGTGAGCTGGTAAGTTCATCTCTTGTCCCATCAATAAAAGAGAACATTCCAAATGAACCGCAGAGAGTTTATGAAATTTATTGTAAAAAATGCCCCGATCTTATATAGACCAAACAAATCGTAGTATCCAAATCCACTCTGAGGGGGGATTTAGGAGGAAGCCCGGGAGTACAAGTGGTGAACTTTTTTGCATCTTTTTTGGTGTCCCAAAATTAATATTCTCAGCAAAATTCAGCTTGTTCGTATGATTTTTAGAGGTTCAGTGGCATTTTCGTCTCTGACGACTGGAATATAGGGGAAAATACAATTGGATTATTTTTCTTACAATTTACAAACTTTCTAAATGCCAGTCGTGTATGTAAACGGCAGCTCAGTGGCTATGGTGGTATCTTACTATAGCCACTATCTATGGGTTCGATCACAAATGGCTTTCAAAAAAAAATGTCCTTTCTGAAATAATTCTAAGACAAAGAGAATAAAAATATTTGTTATCTTTTATTGACACAAATAATTAACGCAACTTAATATAAACCATTAAAGTGATGCTCCTGGAGGTCCACTATTATTCGAGTCCATGTACCTTTCGCAGATGAAGTAGAATTCAGCGTTGCAGTCACGGTCGTTCCATGTTAACTTATTGTCAGTAATCCATAACTGTAAACATTTTTCGTTAATGTCACTCGGTTGACCGTTAGACCATTTAGTGTAGTCGATTTGTGATCCGTATGGCATCCATACCCAGCTGAATCCATCTACCAAACGGGTACCTCCGATCCAGTATTCGGAACCTTTGCCTGAAAGATAAAAAAGTTGTTATTTTTTAAAAATTCATGTAAGTTTCTATATTTATGTGTTAATAAATATGACAATCATTGCGTTATAATCCTCTTTTGCTCAGCTTGAAAAAAATCATTAGCAATTGCATTATCAATAATTGTCAGAACCGATTTTAACAAAGAAGTTCATCTTAAAATAAATCCTAAGTAGCTAAATCTTGGTAACAAAACATTGAAAGTTTCCAACATTATTCGCGTCAAACTCTGGACTAAAATTAGAACAAGAAACCAGTAATATGGACTTGAGCAATAATAAGCGACATATTTAACTTAAATATAATTTAAAATACTTTAGATATCAATTTGTTAAAGTTCCTGTTCAACTTTGCTGCTAGAACGTGTTTTAAATGCATGTTTCAAATAAATGCTAATAAATATTAATGTATGGAGAGCATCCTTGTCTCACAGCTTTTTTAATTGGTGAATTCATTAGATTGTCCCAAGCTTATTACAAGTTATCTGTCATAGGCTTTATTGAGATTTCCAAACAATAGGTATAAATATTGGTTAAATATTGTTTTTTTTTTTCCTTTTTTAATAAGCTCCGAGTCTTATTTTAGAGATATAAGCAAAGTAACCCAAGTCTGTCAAAATATTTACATATTATTTATGAAACCTTAGTAAAGAAATTGTGTTGTATTGTTATCTAAAGGTTTATAATAATTTGAAGTTGTTGAAAACGATGTGAAAAATATATAAAACTTACTGGCGTCTCTAATGTATTTATGAATTCTTTCGTTTTCTTCGTCTGAATGTATTGTTAGAAGTTTCATATGAAGTGATTCGCAAAATTGGAAAGCGTTTTGCCATCTTGCCTGAAAAAAGATAAAATTAATTTAATACAGAGACCAATATATAGCAAGAAAAAATTAATATTTTAATAATATAATATTTATATTATTAATTAATATTATAAATAAATAATAATATTTATAAGGATCTATAAAGCATTCAACCATATAGGTATTAAGTCCGAATGACAAAAAGAAAAAAGGAACGGCTAGTAACTGAATCTCAGTGATAGTATCATTGCAAAATAACTGCTTTGATAAATGCTAAATAATGTCTTAATCTTTATATGTAAGAACACTCATATGTGTGTCATCATCATCATCATCTTTGTCTCGACAATTCTTTGTTTTCGTCTCCATTCTCTTCGGATCATGGCAACGTGTTGCCATCTTTTGATTTATGGTATCCCTAAGGCGGTCTCATAAAAGAAAAAATATTAGCAGCGAATAAAGCTTATTTTGCAAACAAAAGATTACTTAAAAGCAAAACACTGACTAAGAAAACTAAGATCAACATTTATAACACCATAATTAGGCCAATATTATTATATTCAGGAGAAACAATGACGATGGTTAAAAAAGATGAAGAAGACTTAAGAATAGCAGAGAGAAAGATTATGAGAATCATACTAGGACCAATCAGAACAGAGAAAAATGAATATAGAAGCAGAACAAATGTAGAGATTAAGGAAGAACTTAAGGAAGACATCGTGACTAAAATAAAGCAATACAGAGTTAGAAGGTTAGGTCTCATTGGGCGAGCAGGAGATGATACGGTGACATACGCAACGATAGAATGGAATCCAGGAGAAAGAAAAAGTAGGGGAAGACCAAGATCAAAGTGGCTGCAAAAAGTTGAAGAAGACCTCCAAAAGGCAGGAGTCACAGAATGGAGAGAAAAAACAAAAGACAGAAAAAAATGGAAAGATATCGTCAAGAAGATAACATAAAAAAAGGGACTGATCCACCCAAGAAATAGGATCTAGAAAGCATTCGCGGTTTAACCCCACGCTGGGGGGGTGTATAGCCATTATATATATATATATATATATATATATATATATATATATATATATATATATATATATATATATATATATATAAATATATATATAATAGTATTACGTATTGCGTCAGTTGCATGACGGTACATCAGGTGGACACTTTGGTATTACGAAGACTCTGCAAAAGGTTCGGGAACGGTTCTATTGAACTGTAAAGATGATGTAAGAATATGGTGCCGGAAATGTGAACTGTGTGCAACCAGTAATGGTCCAGTTGGTTAAAAGAGGGCATCCATGAAACAGAACAATGTTGGTAGTCCTATGGAAAGAGTAGCAATCGACATTGCAGGTCCATTTGCAGAAACGAATGATGGAAATAAATATATCCTGGTAGCCATGGATTATTTTACGAAATGGACTGAGGCCTATGCGATACCAAATCAAGAAGCTGCTACCGTTGCAGAGGTACTTGTTAAATAATTCTTTAGCCGATTTGGTGTTTCCTTGGAGATCAACTCCGACCAAGGGCGAAACTTTAAGTCAACCCTCTTCCAAAACATTTGTAAATTGATGGGTGCCAATAAGACCAGAACGACACTTCTGTATTCTCAATCAGATGGAACGGTCGAGAGGATGAACCGAACGATGGGTCCTTTGAACACCTGTCCAAAGTTGTATGAAAACATCAAAGAGATTTTGACCAGCACATTCAGTTATTCCTAATGGCCTACCACTCGGCCGTTAATGAAACTACAGGCCAGACCTAGACCTAGACCTAGAGTTTGGCTGCAGACTTTCCGAAAAACATGTAGCAAGCGAAGAATATGTCGACCGCCTGAAGTTAAGAATGAACAACATTCATGAACTTGCCCGACAACACATCCAGTCAGCCAGTGACAGAATAAAAGATCAATATGATTCTCGATGCAAGAATGAAAGCTATGAAATCTGATCTTGTTTGGCTTTATAATCCACAACGTCGTCGAGGCTTGTCTTCTAAACTGCAAAGATAATGGGAAGGTCCGTATGAAATTAAAAAGAGAAGAAATGACGTAATATACCGAATTAAGAAGTTGCCGAAAGGTAAACCAAAAGTAGTTCACATAAATCGTCTTGCACCATATGCTGGCTCAAATGAAACAGAAGAAGCACGAACCCTCCAACATGATATCAAAGATGACCGGCGACCAAGCTTTAATGAATGTATGTCAAATTACGCAGAGAGAAAGAGTACTAGATTCAGCGTGACCACAAAAGTTCAGCAGGATATTTTTAGTGTTTCGCATAACTTCTCTCTAGCCCACTGTTTGCCAAAGACCTTGAGATGACTAAAAGAATCTCGTCCGTATTCTATAAAAAGTTCGGTTGTTTAGACGACTTAAGAAATCAGCAGCCTAAGGTTGGAAGAGCACTGAGATTAGAAGATGGTCCTTGATCTCTGCTGTATATGGTGATCAGGAAGTCGTAGACAGACAAGGCAAGGTACGAGGATATATGGCGTACTCTAACTAATTTGAAGAAAATCGTGTGCAATAATGACATCAAGAATTTGGTCTTACCCAAGATAGGTCATGCACTAGAAAATCTGGATTGGAAGATTGTCAGAAGCATGCTTAAAGTGATCTTCCGAGAAACCGGCGTACGAAGTACTGTGTGTTGCATTAACCCGAAGAGATCGTGTCCTTCAAAGAAAGTAGACTATTATTTCTTTCTGAACGATTCATGCAGAGCTGTAGAGTCCTGTAGATTTCGGCATCCTGGGCCTACATTTAGAGCTGCTGATCGGGACACTCGTATCTAAGAGAGGAGCAGTGTAACGAACATCCATATTTCGACATATCCCATATACCGGTTGCATCTCGAGATGATGATATGTGTTCTAGAATGTTCATGATCTATCGACCAGTGGACAGACCGAGGCGCTGATACAAGCGAAAATAGAGGTGGACTATTCCAGATTATTCTATTACATAATAACTTGTATATATAAGCTGCGCTATTAGTTTAGTTTAGTTGATAAGATATTATCGTACTATAAACTAGTACTTACCCGAAACTGTACGCCCATGTAATATAACTTATTTTCATGTCTAAACAAGGGAAGTACCGATGATCGGGTATTGCTTTGGAATATTTTTTCCCAAGTGGCAGCTGCAAGTATATATTAATCATATAATGATACATATCAAATATACAAAGATATGGTTAAATTATTATTCAAAATCAGCAACTATGTTAAAAAAGTATCGACAAATCGTTAAATGATAGAACGAAAATATCTTCTAAAAAAATAATTTTATAAACAAGGCTTCATAAAAAAGATTTGTGTGATCCTGGATAAACTATTGTGAATATTGGTACAAGGTATTTACCTATAAAATCCACAAGGAAACTAAGTTCCTGTGTTTGGCTGTATACCATATATTAAAAATTTTGAATAAAATCCTTTGTATAAAAAGGTATATAAAAAACCCAGTTGGGCTATGTTAAATTGGCAAAACGTTTTCGGAATAAGTATTCCATCATCAGTACCAAGTTAATACATGGATGTAGCCACTAAATATGGGGTTACAAACCCTTTAAAAATTGCTAATTGAAATTTAGTTTACATAATGTCTGTTTTACAATTTAGATGGTAAAGTTACCGTTGGATTGGTAACATGGCGACATATGACTCTGCAATAAGTTGCAAGTCCTGAGACGGTATGTCTACGAGGACTTCAATAAAGCAACTTCAGTTGCTTTATTGAAGTCCTCGTAGACATACCGTCTCAGGACTTGCAACTTATTGCAGAGTCATATGTCGCCATGTTACCAATCCAACGGTAACTTTACCATCTAAATTGTAAAACAGACATTATGTAAACTAAATTTCAATTAGCAATTTTTAAAGGGTTTGTAACCCCATATTTAGTGGCTACATCCATGTATTAACTTGGTACTGATGATGGAATACTTATTCCGAAAACGTTTTGCCAATTTAACATAGCCCAACTGGGTTTTTTATATACCTTTTTATACAAAGGATTTTATTCAAAGTATTTACCTATATTATTCTGAAGCTACTTTCTTGTGGCATCTTAAGTCAATTTACTAATTTTACTGGTAGTAAGACACAACGAAGAATAAAATTCCAATTTTGACTGGTTGGAGACGAATAAATCAATAAAAAAACAAGTGCAAATAATCATTAAGTTTCCTGAAGTAAGAAATATTTCGGTATGTTTAATAAAAATAAGCAATCAGCTTATTGTTAAGGGTATATAGCATAGAAAGTTAATTTATTGGAGAGAACTGATCTACGATACGCAAAAATAATTAGATGGCGACCAGTCATACATTACGAAGCCAAAAATAAAAAAAATAGTTGAACTGAACTTACTTTGAGGATTTCTGTTTGCTGTTGAGCTAGAGCTGCTTCCCCAGCCATCTACATAAACTGCTGTTGAAAATGCCGCACAAAATATGCATAGCATTAAAGTGTTCAAAATCGCCGCCATTTTTGGTCTCTCTGATTGAGATTACAAAATAATTGCTTTATACTTTCCTTGTCTTTAACTGAGAGTAAAGGTTATCTCAGATAACACTGGATTTACCAATAATTAAAAAATATTGACTTTGTATTACTAGTACTAACTAGTACTAAGTGATATTAATTAATAACTTATACTGTTGCAATGAAAATAAATATAGATTTATTTATCTTTTTAGCAGTTCAAAAGGCTTCTTTGTAAACAAAGACACTCAAAAATTGCTCGTGTGGAACATCTGCTGTACGACAATCTCGCGAGAAGGCGACATACAATTATCCATATTCAAACTATTTGTAAGAAGAATTTGCAACTATTTTGTATAAGGGATGAAAGCTTTGACTTAAACGGTCCGCTGTGCTGAAAAAATTAATAGCAAATCTCCCAATATTTGAAGTACTGTTCAAGATAAGCAAAAATACGGTTTTAACTGACAATGTCTTTTACATTAATTTAGAGAAATATACAATTATTATTGAAAAATAGAAAAAAAATTACAAATTCTATCGTTTCTAAATTGTAGTGGTCAGTATTTACTGATAAATTGATAACAATAAAGCTCAAAACTTTTCTTAATGAGAAAATTCAAAGATATTACCTTAGAGAATAATCAAGAATTAAATCTTCATCTACTTCTTTTTATATAAATATGACTCTGTCTATTTTTCAATGTGCCTCTAGTAAGTTGTCGTTCCATCGTTTTCGTGGTCTTGCTACTGATCATCTTCGTATTGGGGAACCGTCTCTTGCCGTCTTTACTACTCTATTTGTTGTCATTCGGCTTATATGATCGTTGCACTCTACTCTACTATTTTTTACCCAGTTCTTGATGTTCTCCACCTTGCATCTACGTCGTATATTTGTACTTCTAGCTCTGTCCCATAGTGTCCTACCATCAATTTTTCTTAGTGTTTTCATCTCTGCTGTTTCTAACATCCTTTTTGTCCTCTCTATGTCAGGTCCTGTTTCTGCCGCTTATGTCATTATTGATCTGATGACTGTTTTGTAAATTCTGCCTTTCATTTCTTTCCCGATATTTTTATTTCTCCATATTGTTTCATTCACGCAGCCTGCGGCCCTTCTTGCTCTATTTACTTGATCTTCCACTTCAGTTTCGATATCCAGTTTTTTCTTCCTAACAGCTTACTTCATTGGCAATTCCGGCAGTACTATGTAACTTAGATTCCTCTTCTAATCTACATCCTAGAAGTATTTCAATGTTGTGTGTGGAAGCAAATGTAACAGAAAGTAAGTAACCCTGGTATATAAATAATAAAAATTATTTTACTTGAAGTGAATCATGGTATAAATTATTATATTAACTTTTTGTTTTAGTTGAAAGTTCTTCAACAAGTAGAGATGCACAATCTACACACATGTTTCAATCATTTGAGATACTTTATGAAATTTTTTAGTTGCAAAACACAATTATGCACAGTTACCAAACGGCAATCGACAATATACACACATGTTTCAATCATTTGAGATACTTTATGAAACTTTTTACTTGCAAAACACAATTATGCACAGTTACCAAACGGTAACTGTGTAGGTAAAGTAAGGACTTAAAAGGTAATTGTAGTTAAAATTTTATATTTTGTATTGTCATCAGTAGATTTGTGAACATTCTCTAATATGATTAATTATAAAATTTTAAAACAGTTTGCTTCTAGTGATAGTGATACTAGAGTTTTTTATAAGTTTAGTTGCCTCGACCAGCTGTCCTGGTCATAGACCTCGACCTGTCATAGACCAGCTGGGTCTAAAAACTAGAAATAGGAGCTTGCCTGTGTTCATAATCTCCTATTGCTAAAATCTAACAAAGATATATGAAGGTACTGAAACATTCTAGTACTTACAATAAATTGTTTAATACTCACATCAAAAAAAAGTCTACTAAGTCCCTCACGCAGTAATGCCACTACACGAAGGTTAATATAATGAATAGATTTTACCTTATAAGTATTGAATAAAGAAATTAACATCACATTTATTTTTAGGTGTTTCCCTTAAAAATATCACACCGCTGAAAATATTACAGCAGTGTAAGATATCAAGAAGTACAATTACCCCTAAAAAGAAAAAAATATATGAAGCATTAAAACAACTACACCATAAATATTTTTTGGAAAGAAATAGTAAAAAGTCTTTTAAACGCAGACTGTTTGAAGCTAAAGAGTTTTATAAAGAAAATAAATTGGTTGATCTTCAGAACATTAATAGAATGGCAGCTATGCTAATTCAAATTCAGTGCCGAGAGAGCTCTAAAGCAAAAAAGCTAAGACGATTTACTCTTAATGAGAAATGTTTAACTTTGTCTTTATAAAAACAAAGTGCTCGTTCATATAGCTATAATATTTGATGAAATGGCGATTATGCCAAGTTACAATGAGCATAGTAGGTGTATAGATAGTTTTGAAGACATGGAAGATGACAGATATTCATATATAGCAGATCATGTTCTAGTTTTTATGGTAAAAGAAAACAGTGGAAATCATCTATTTCATACCAGTTTTGCAGCAGAGATGGTGCAAAAACCACTTAAATTAAAAACGTGTTGGTGAAAGTCATTTCTAATTTCTTTAAAGCCTTAGCCTACTATGCAATAAGATCTGTTTCGAAGGAAATAATTTAGCATCTTCCAAAATAGCATATTTTTCTTTGTTCGAGTCTCATCTTCGATATGGCCTCAGTAGAATAACATTGAAAAAGCTACTTCAAAAATCACGCGATTTTAACTCTTCCTTCTTTATATATTATGTTAGGAAGTGTTTCAGTGATAATAAAGTATATTTCTATTGTATCCTAAATTTATATGCAAAGTTGTTTTACATGTATTAAATAAATAAATAAATTATATTTTGTCTTATTTTTTCGTAAATGGTGTTGTATATATTTGAGTTTAAAAATAATTTGCACATTTTAAAATACCAAATACAATTTTTTTTTTTTCAAATATACCAAATTATATTTAAATATTTTAAGATTTATTTAAATTTTCCCATCAAAATTAAATTTTGAAATTCCCGCGTAATTTCCAGCTTGAATTAGTTCCGATACAAATCTCTTGGAGCGCTTAATTTCATATCTAACTAAAGTATTGTCGTGAATCATCTAGAAGTAGGTGATTTGTGATCTATGTCATTGTGTAGTGGTTCAAATTTTTAGTTCCTCAAAGTGTTTTTTCGGTTATATTATTTTAGTTTTTTTTTAAGAAAATAAACTAAAGTCTCGGGGTTCGGCACATAGGTTTCTTCTGATGTAAATAAGTGTCACCTCGGGGAAACAAATAGGGGTCTATACACCTTCTGATATCTCCGGATGCTCTTTAGAGGGCTTCGGAATAAACGTCGATGAGCTTCTCTAGCCAAGTCCATTTACTGGGTATGGACTTGAAAATATTAGTCTTCGGTGTCTTGCCTTGAAAAAGGCAAGATATTTCTTACATGACAAATTCTTCGTCGAAAATGAAACATCAGGTTGTAGTCTTCCGATGACTTGTCTTAAGAAAGACAAGATATTTTCTTACATGACATGACAAGGATTGTCGAAATAATAACACCAAATTGTAGTTGAATAATAACTCTCAGCCACAGAGTATGGAAAATAGAACAGGAGCAGAGCCCCAAGAGCACTAAGCTCTCGGAGAGCCCGTGAGGGACTGACTTGGACTTGGCTGACCTGAAAATCGCCAATATTTATATGTGCCGTTCGAGCGATAAATAGGGATTTTCAGGTCAAGAGCCAATGGGAAAATTCGAGGCGGGGCGATGCGCATGGAAGTGCGTACTAGTCCACAGACTATGGCACTCGATGACATAAGTACCTATTGAATTTGGCTCTACATTTGTTCTATGGTAATACATGCCAACAATCATCTCAATATGGCTTGTAGTTACCACGTAAACATCACGAAGAAATTTTCTTCCGCTTCTAAATATAGCTAAAAATTAATCTTTCGATATGAAAAGTAATTAAATATGTTTTAAATTATTACTTCGATAAAATTCCAAAATATTAATTAATATTGTATAATGAAATAATTTAACAACAATAATATCAGTTGATAAATAGGTGAAATGAAACACATTTTAATCAAACCACAAGCAAATCTATTTTCGAAATATTTCGAAGGATAGACAGATACACAATCTGTGGGTTATTCCGATAATTTTATCACAAATTAAGTTTAAAAAGACTAACTTTACTACGTAATGAGGCGATAAGAATAGAATGTTGTGTAAACATTATTTCCAGTACACAGTACAACAAACTGCTTAAAAATTCCCTAACAATATGAATTTTATAATTAATTTGACTTAAATGCATCATATTTTCGGAAAAATAAGATGTATACGGTAGAAAAAATTCGTAGGTTTTAAAAAAACAATATTATTACAATAAGTAGGTATCATTAAAAAACCCGTACGGCAATTCGCCTTAATTACTGGAATGCAAATGACAGAAACTTTTGGTACTATTTTCATCTGCCATGTGTAATCTATATTAATATCACAAAGTTTTGTGTAATTTTTGTATTTCATATTCTTATATGTAAACATTCATTTCATATTATCCTTGTGGCAATCTGAAACCTTGAATTGTAGAGATATTAAAATGTTACTGTTCTCTCACTGTAAAGTGGCCCAAGAGTACACACGTAACATATTTTTTCTACTCTCTTACTAGTAAATGGTATATTATCTACAGTCTGTCCCAAACCCTTCTTTCAGTGCGTCACTAATTTTGGCGTCATATAGGATTTTAAGAATGTCGAGAATTATTGAATGACATTTTAGTTAAATTTGACAGTTGTGGATCGTAATCTGTCTTTTTATAATTAAAAATAATTTAATAATTTTAATATTAGTCTTTGTTCTTTCTCGATATATATCGGCATATTTAAAATATTTTTATTATACAATAAATAAATACAAAATTAAATTTTCACTGTAAAATGTCTGAAAATACTAACCTGGAATGACAATTATCATTTTATCAGTTGACATTGTGAAAGTACTGTCACGATCGAGACAATCTGCATCAAATTATATTTATGCGCATCATTGATTGGATATCTATTTAGCGTATTCTAAACTCCAACCAATTATACATCCGTAAGTAGAATTAGCTTACGATAAATAATTTTCTAAGTTCTATGTATAATAATCACAGACTCACGTTTTTTTCTGTCACTTCTAGCTTAAGGTGTTAGAGAGAATTCGATCAACTATGACGCACTGAAAGAAGGGTTTGGGACGAACTATACTATTTGGATGCTAAGTAAATACATCAAACCAGATACTGACACGTAATGACTAGCACATAATAAAAAAAATTTCGCTTCAGTTCTATAAAAATGTGTAATATCACATAAGCCTTGTAAATCAGTTAGTCGAGTTACCATGGAAACGAATTAACAGAAGTTATTTTGACAGATTAAAAATTATTAATCTGTCAGTGTAAATATAGTGGTAATTTAAATACAGATAAATAAAATGAGTTCATCGAATAGTGAAGATGAATTTAGTAGCACACCATCCAATATTAGGCAGTTAGCTGCAAACACTACCGAGAACCTATTACCAGAAAAATCTAGAGGAAGATATGAAAAGGTATATCAGCAATTTATGGATTGGCGTACAACAAATAATTAAATTCATTTTCTGAAAACGTACTCTTGGCTTATTTTTGAGAAATCGCTAAGAAATTTAAACCATCCTCATTATGGGCAATATATTCTATGCTAAGAAGTGTTATAACTTTGAAAAATAATGTTAATATTGAAAATTACCCGAAATTGCGAGCTTATCTAAAAAGGCAATTAGGTTTTAAAAACAAAAAATGTAAAATTTTACATCCTGATGAAATAAAACTTTTTTTTAATGGAGCTCCTGATGTACAGTACTTGTTAATAAAGGTTATAAAGTTATTTAAAAGTATAACATAAATGTGCCTACTTATAAGTAATACTTTTATTTTAAGGTTATTGCAATTATTGGAATATGTGGAGCTTATAGGAAACAAAAGTTAAAAAATCTTAAAATTTGTGACATTGATGATTTAAGTACCATGTTATTGGTTAAAATTCCTGATACGAAAACCAAAATATGTAGATCTTTCGTTATTTCCGGAAATTTCTATAAAATCTGCAAACAATATATAGAAATTCCACTACAGATTAGCGATCCGCAAATAAATCAATTTTTTCTTAATTATCAAAGAGGTAAATGTACGAAACAGGTGGTAGGATTAAACAAAATAGGCGGTGTTCCTAAACAAATAGCCGAATATTTACAGTTACCAGATCCCAAAATGTACACAGGTCACTGTTTAAGACGAACTTCTGTCACTATTTTGGTAGATGCCGGTGGTGATTTAATGGCTCTTAAACGACATAGCGGATGGAAATCTTCAACAACGGCCCAAGGATATGTCGATGAGTCAATAAATAATAAGACGTCAACAGCTAATAAAATTATAAATTCAATTGAAAGTAATTTACAGACCTTTACATACACTGAAAATACCAATGTTCACAAAGAACTTACCGTACAGTTTACGTCATCTCACCATTCATCACGTATTATTGAACAACCGCCAAACTCAGATAAGGGTATAGTTATAAATAGTTGCCAAAATTTTACAATTAATTATTATAAATAAATGTTTAATTTAAATTGTTCCCGAATTTTGTTAAATAAATAAAAGTTACTTGTTATACTTTTTATTTTTATAAATGAAAATAATCGTAGAAAAAGTATAGTACACAACTTGAGTTGTAAGCTTATTACATGCTTGTAAAATTACTGCGCTCGCCACTACGCGACTCGCGCGCAACTTTTTTACTAGCATGTAATAAGCTTCTTACAACTCTCGTTATGTAATATACTATTTAAATTATAAAATAAATGGTTAGGTGTTAATTATCAAATAAGTAAAAACTAAAATATGTAATATATTAGATAGAAAAATGTCAATACTCTTTTACTATAAAGTTGCACAAAACATAAAAAATTCAATAATATTCAAATGGTGCACATGCGTAGGTACTCTTGGAAATATATCGTCTTAAGAATACGCAGTTGAAAGTATCAAGTAAAATCAAAGTAAAGTAAAAATATAAAATTTAGAATCTTTATTACAGAAATCACAACAAAACTGACCAACTGAATAATATGTGAACGCTTTATGCCACCAGGCTTTACGTTGAAAACACTGGATTCAGTCTTCATTTGATGGTTCCACAAATAAGTAGTTCATGCACGCATGACAAAATATGTCTTTCTCTGGCATTTGATTCAATTCCGATTTATTTTTTTTTTTATCCTCAATACTTATTTTAGCAGATTCCGTTTTCGACAACACCTTTCTTTTCACTTTTTAGGATTCAAACTTTTCACAACAGTAGGGGAACGACGGGTAATTACGAACACTTAAGGAAAATAATTGTTTATTTCAAATATAAAAATGTTGAAAACTCGGAAACCACTACAGAGTGGCTAACAGTAATACAGCTATTAATTTTTGTTATTGGATAATCAAAGATAAAAATTTTAATAATAAAAAAACTCAATTAAAAATGTTCACGAAATGTTCGCTGTTATCCGAAATGTCGGGTAATAATAAACATGAGAAGGATAATGGCGAACAGTATTACCTATTAACAAAAATCACATTTATAGTTGTCCGGTGTGTCCGAGCCGCTGCATAATTTATGCACCCATCCACCACATATAATGCAACGGAACCAAAGTTCGCTTTTCCCGAACTCACCACAAATTAAACAAGATTCTCCTTCATTACAATCGTCGGTATTAATATCGTCATTGTCATCAGATTCATCATCTTTATATGATGTCGAATCTTCTTCTTCGCTTGAAGATTGTAGTACTTTTCTCATTGCAGTTTTATTTTTCTTTTTTAAAAATTTTTGTTTTTCAATTTCTTTTTCCATTTTTTGTTTCCGTCTAAGCTCCTTTTGTTCGAGTTTTAATTTCAAAAGCGTTGAGGTTAATATTTCGGATCTTTGTTTTTTTCTTCCACCCTTCTTCGGAACAGATATCTTTTGTTTTTCTTTCGGTAAAGGCAAGATATCGCTGAATGAAACATTTTCGGTATTTTCACATATCTGGTTTTCTTTGGAAGGGCCTGGTTGAGGTTCCAGTAAATCTTCTTGAATAGTTTGTGGAAGATCTTCTTGGCTATTTTTTTGTTGAGTTTGATTATCGTTTGAACTGTAAAAGTCTTCTTCATTAAATGTATTTCGGTTGAATGGAACAATTCCGGTCTTCTCAAAACCGTTTGCAGCTTTGTCTATGCTTGCAACTCTAGTATACGGAGAATAAAGTGCTTATATGGCACATTTCAATTTTCTCATAGGGTTGAGATTTTAAAAACGAATCACATTCAACGTCATATGCTCGCTTCATTGATGAGAAAAAGCTAACGTCTAGTGGTTGCAGACGATGCGAGGTATGTGGAGGTGTTGACAGCATAATGATACCATTTTCTTTGCAAAAATTATAAATTGCGATAGAGAAATGAGTAGAGTGATTGTCCAGCACCAGTAAAATGGGATCATCTCTTGTAGGTTTATTGGTTTTCGCAAAATATTGAATCCAAAACAGGAACACTTCTTCGTTTATCCAACCGCTTTTTGAACAGGAGTACAAAGAACCTGGAGGCCCATCCTTTTTTAAAGCAGGATTTCTTCTCAGTCTTGGATAAATGAATAGTGGAGGTGTAAAAGATCCGCTGGCACTCATACAACAGCTTACCGTCACGTTCTTGTCTCTTTCTCCACTTGTAACGGCTCCAACTTGTTTTGGCCTCTAGGTCCAATGATCCGATTAGGCCTATTTACGTTTGTAATGCCAGTCTCATCGACGTTAAATATTCGAGTAGGTGCAAAACTTGTATTCATCGTACAGCTTACCCAAATTGTCATAAAACCTTGAGACTTGATCCTTATTGAAACCTTGAATGCGATTAAGACTTGTTGCTTCAGGTTTACGGAAACTTAACTCAGGATGCCTTGACATGAATCCATATAATCAGTCTTTACCTGCTTCTTGTTTTTCTCTGTTGAAACTATGTTTTAAGTTTAATTTCTCTGCATAGGCGAAGGCCTCTTTTCGCAACTGAATTGGGGTTAATCCATAAAATATTTTAGATAACGTTAGTAAATGACGACTCATTTCTTCTTCCTGTTCATTTGAAAAGAGAGTGTTTGCACCCAGCCTGCCTTTGTAAAAGCCTCTAGAGACTCTGTTTTGTAATGTTGTAACAGGTATATTAAATTGGCGTGCAGCTTCCTTTAGGCCATAACGTCTTTCTTCAATTGCCTTTAGAGCAGCTTTCATTTGATCATCAGTCCATGAAAATTTGTTGGTACTTCGTTTCGTTTAAAAGGCATCTGAAAAAGATACAAATTGTTAAATAAGCAAAAGAAAAGCAAAAATGTAAAGAATCTAAGCCAAATTATTAAAAAAGTAAACGCGAACACTTGGCGGGTAATCGCGAACATCTGTTCGTGGTTACCTGATTTGGAAATGAATATGAAGAAACGAAACAATCATAATATAAATGCATTTAACTTCTCCGTAATAGGACAATTTTATAGGTTAAATAATAGTAAGTTAACTAACTCTAACAATTTAAATGAAACCATCAAGTGTTTAGGTACATACCTTATTTTCTGAATTACTAAAATTGTAGTGCAAGCACCAAAAACAAATAAATCGCTGTAAAAAATTCCACAAATACGGGGCAACTGTGTATCTATCTATGCCACCACGTGCAGACTAGTAGGAAGCACGAAATGAAGTTTACAACGGAATGATACAGATGACGTACGCATGTATTCTGTGATGTTCGCAATCACCCGCTTTTCGCTATTACCCGTCGTTCCCCTATTCTGATTTTCATTTTCACTTCTGTTTCCATCTATTTGTCTTTTAACAGCCTTCTTTTTGTTGGAATTTTTCTTGAGCTTCTACCTCTATTTCAAGAGTGTCCTTAAAGGGCATACTGGTTAAAATTATTGATTTTTGAGCTCTTCTTTTCCTAACATCAGAACATTCCATTTTTTGCAGTGGCCTAATTTTGGATAGAAACTGAATGGAAGTTGATTGCTCAACGTTGTCAATAGAAAAGTTAGTTGATATTACCGGAACTTGTTTAGCTTAAATGTCTTCTGGACCATCTTTATTAATCAATATCAATATTAAATCGGGAACATCTATTATTTCAATTTGATCCATACTGATTAAAAATGGTGTGTTCAAAAGATCAAATTTTAACTGAGCTACTGATTTTTTTTACTATTGATATCTAAGGAAATTTCACAATCTACCACCTCGAATTCACAATCAAATTTTTTTTAGTTCCACAAAGATCCTCCTGTATATTAACATATTCTATTTCCTTTTCGTTTTCTCTGTTTGAGACAGATTCTGCTGCTTCCACCGTCAATATTTCTTGTTTAGGTTACTTTTGGGTGTATGGTCTATAC
The DNA here is from genome assembly GCF_040954645.1 of Diabrotica undecimpunctata. Classification (NCBI taxonomy): domain Eukaryota; kingdom Metazoa; phylum Arthropoda; class Insecta; order Coleoptera; family Chrysomelidae; genus Diabrotica; species Diabrotica undecimpunctata. The sequence continues at coordinate 37,145,355 of NC_092810.1, forward strand.
TTACTATAAAAGGAGTGAAGTCTTCTGAAAATATTAGTGGGTTGAACGGAAAAATTCAGGTAGATTTAAAAGCGTTTACGGCCTTTTCAATGCTAGCAAGCTTTTGAAAACAAACCAGCTTCGTCAGTCTGGTTAATAACTTTACCAGGATGACTGACGAACCGAGCCAGCTGTTACAAAATTGACTATATCGACTTAAAATGCCCAAAAAACCCTTTTTCAAGCGGTTGTAGTCTATGACTTGTGTGGAATGAAATATTCACAAGATGAATCTGATTTTTTCGGCAAAAATTAATGACTTGTAGGGTACGATGTGAAATATGATTATCAAAAAGAAGCAAAACAGGTGTTTCCTGGTTAGATCTCACTGCTTGGTTGTTAAAAAATGTATCAATTTGAGGTTTATTAAAACCCATTATCCTCTCTATGGAACATTTTACGGGTTTTCGAAACGTTAATTTCTGTCGCAGACCAAGGTTCCTAACTCACTTGTTACCTGCAGCTTTCTTGGTTAAATTGAAAGGATGTTCAATACTATTCATGACAGCGAATTCTAATGCTTACTGCTTAAGGCATTTTCTTTTCAATCCATAAAACCTTACATCAAGTTGCCTTAAGTGTTCTGCTAGCTAGATTTCCATATCATTAGAAAAAACATATTTGAATTTACCCAAAGATGTATGTACTGTAAACGCCACATAGGAAGACAGTGGCGTGATTATGCTTTTTATATAATTAACGGCACCAAATAGTTACCCCTGCGCTACTGATAACGGAGATAAATATGTAAACATAGGATCTAAACAGCTCGGATTGAATCGGTACGAAAATAAGGATTTGCGCTGGATCTTCGTAACTGGCGCCTACTGTACCGTACTACATTTTAAGCGCTTGCGGATAGTGGCCTCAAGAACATTCAGTTCTCTAGAATTTGCCTTTTCGATTTTCCGTTTTCAATATCAGTCCGTATTTGTTTCATCAGTTGCTCAGAAAAATCAGCTTCCTCGGTGACGTTCTCTTGTAGGTGTGAGCACCCATTTTCTAAAAAAACAATTTTACTGTTAATACAGCGGAGTGATTTCCTTAGATTATAATATATATACCTATATTTCTTTTTAACAGCATCTAGGTACACTCCATTTAATGTACTTTAATAGTACACCGTTTCCAAGAATACGCACTGCTAATGTGGCAGCATACCAACTGGTACATAAAATCGTTTTTTTTTACTTTTCGAAACAAAAAACGTAGTAAAACAAAGTAAAGTAAATAAAGGCAAGCATAATCTGTAGAATAATCATTTTCAAGTGTAATAAATGTGCCTACTTACCACACAACACGTTATTTTCAGCAAGAGCAAAACTATACATAAACGTTTTTTACACAGTGACCGCTAAACAAAGATGTAACTGGATGTAACTTGTCAATTTATCAGCAGTGGCGGTTCCAAGGGGGGTCACGGGGGTCATGACCCCTCCAAACAAGAATAAATAATCAAATAATTCTAAAAAAAATAATTTAAAACCCATCAACGCTATAAGCAGGAAGTTAAGAGTTGAAATGGTTCAAGAAAATAGGAAGAATTTGAATCCAGTAATAAAAACTGTTATTCTTTGTGGTAGACAAAATATTTCTTTGAAAGGGCATAGGGATGATAAAAATATTAAAAGTATTGTAAACAGCGATGGTACAAAAAAAAATGATGGCAATTTAGAGCATTGCTTCGGTTTAGGATAGATGCTGGCGATAATGATCTGCTACAACATTTGGAAACTGCTCCGGCTAATGCTACATTAATTAGTAAGACTACTCAAAATGATATCATTTCTTGCTGTGAAGAAGAATGTATCTACGATATCTATATTTAAATGAGATTAGAGAAGATTTTATTACATTTGTTATCGCCTGCGATTTGATTCGAGAAGATGTCGGCTCAGAAGGAAAACGCCGCTTAAGTGGAGTTGCTTTAGGCCACATTGTTGAAGATTCCGTAAAGAATTTTAATTTAGATTTAAATTTTTGCGTAGGTTTTGGTGTCGACAGTTGCTCAGTAATGACATCTAAAACGAAAGGTGCCGTTAACGAATTAAAAAAATCGGCCAAACATGATGTTCTTTGTCCATGTAGCAATCATATTTTGAATAATTCCTTGGCAAGGTCCTCAAAAGTTATATCATGTCGTAATGCTTCAGGAACTATGAGAAAAGTAGTAGCTTTTGCTAATGCCTCCCCCAAACGACATGCTGTTTTTAAGAAGGAACTGGAATTTGTGAGACTCGTTGGGTTGAAAGGCATGAAGGTCATCTTCACATCTTCAGTTCCAGGGCGAATCAATCACCAAAATATACAACGCTCGTGAAACAATTTTTACGCAGAAGGACAGTAAAACGTCAGCTGATGCATTTTCATTAATGCAGACTATTAGGATCCCAGAATTTCTCATTTCAGTAGTTTGTCTTAGTGATGTTTTAGGTACAACTGTATCACTTAGTCGTCTTCTTCAGTCACCAAAATTAGATTTGAAGAAAGCTACTAAGGCTATAGAAGACATTAAATGCATTCTTTAAAATAAAAGATCAAATGTTGAATCTGTTTTTAGCAAACTTTACTATGAAGTAAAGGAAATTGCTGAACAACTAGACACTGAATTGAAGATGCCTCGTATACTTTCTCGTCAAAACCAACCTGCTAACTCTTGCTAAGAATATTTCCGAAGATCTATTTATTTACCCCTTTTAGACAATATCTTAACTGGTTTAAAAGAACGACTTTCACCGAAAGTTATAATTCTATTTAATCTTCGAGCTGTTTTACCTAAAACTGATAACACACCAGAAGATAAAGTTGCGTTAAAAAAAATTTTTGATACCCTCCAGGATATTATTGGACCATCTACTGCATATTCTACAGTAGAACAAGAGTTTTCACTGTGGATTTAAAAGTGGAAAAGAGTCGTGCAAAATAATAGAAAACTTATTCATATGTATCCAAATATCAGAATATTTCTACAAATATTAATTACACTGCCAGAGCGTACCCTTAGCAACAGCAGAGCGTAGTTTTTCTACGCTTAAGCATCTAAAGACTTGGTTTAGAAATAGAACTTCGGGGGAAAAGTTAACTAGTTTAGCACTCATCAATGTGCATCCTGAAATTTCTGTACAGGTTGATGCAATCATAGAGCGATTTGTTAAATCGGATAGGCGAAAAGAATACATTTTAAAAAATTAAATAATATTTACGTATCTTATTCTTATAGTATTTTTAATCACAGAACTTTTATTTACCACTCGTTGCCGGCTGTTGCTGACAATGCGTGAGAAAAAATTCAATACCAAGAAAAAAATATTTCACTCACTTGTAGCCTAATATGCCTAATTATAGAAATAACTATTCTTAAATTATATAATGTTTTTGTTGAATAAATTAATTTAAATAAAATGCTCATTACACTTCTTCTTAATGTTCCTTCTTCATTACGGAAAGGGGTTCGAATGTGTGTCCATGCCTGTCCAGTCTCTTACATTCTTCAGCCAGGAGCATTTTCTTCTTCCTAGACCTCTTTTTCCTTCTACTTTCCGTTCCATAATGAGTCGTAGAAAGTTATATTTTTCTCCTCTGTAAATATGTCCTAGATAACTCGTTTTTCTGTTGTGTACAATATTTAGGAGTTTTCTCTCAGTCCTCATTCTTCTCAGCACCTCGATGTTGGTCATGTGCTCTGTCCAAGAAATCTTCAGCATCCTTCGAAAAACACACATTTCAAATGCTTTTATTCGTTCATACTTGTAATTCCGAGAGTCCATGTTTCCACTCTCTATAGCAATAAGGAATAAATGAATGTTTTTACAAATTGATATCGGATATCCAACGATAAGATAGAGTTTATTAAGAATGTTAAATACATTCATTATTGTTTACACTTACATTGAGTTATTGCATTTAAATTACTTAACTTTAGTTTATACTTATTTATCCTTGGTTTGTTCTTGATTTTGTAGCCAAAGGATAGTTAGGTTTAAATTAATTGTCTTTAAAATACCTAGTTTAAATTGACAGTCCTTGATTTTTCAATATTTATATTTTAATAACTTTCCTTTGGTTTTATAATCTTGTACACTTGATTTTACTGTCATAGAGTATGTGAGTTAAAATTATTTTTTTTTTATTAAGTTAAGACGACTTAATGTTGTACCCTTCTTTGCACCCGTAGGTTATTTGGGTTTTAATAACTTCTCATTGGTTTAAAATATCGCTTAAAATAATTATTGAAAATGGTTCCCTTACATGAGGCACAAATCGTATTATCAATCGTAAAAGGGTGCAAAAATCTAAATCCTATCACCCTCAAGACCCATGACCCCCCCCCCCCCCCCGACAAAAATGGTCTGTATTTATACGGGTAAAAGTTGAAAACATATAGAGTAGATGTCATTACCACTTCTAAAATATATATTTTAATAAAAACAGAACCTCCCTTCCTCTTCGCCAATAATTATACAGTGGTTGTTTAAAGCAATAAGAGTTTTTTGTAGTCTTCTCATTTATTCGAAAATTTTCCTTTGTTTTTTGCATTTTCACTCTCATTTAGCTAAATCCCATTTTTTAAAGACTGTTCATGTTTTTTTTTAGTTTGCCGGTAGAGTTTTATCTCATAAAGTTTTTTAAATAGGTTCCTTTTATTAATTTCAATTTCGAAAATGATCTTTGAGCACTAGCTGTATGGTATAATTTCACTATTTCAGAGAGTGAGTCATCGTTTAAAGGCCCAGAAATGCGGAAAGCTGTTTGGAAATCCAGTGACGTACACTTACTTTTATTTTAACGTTAATTATATTTTATTTTTCAAATATTAATGTTCGAAATAGGCCACAATATATTTATTTACAAGTTTTTACTGACGTTTCGATCTCTATATCCAAAGACCGCTTTCAAAGATATAAATGGTAGTTATATTTATTTTATTTGTTTATTATTATATATTTTTATAATCTTATATTGTTTATTTTCTTTTTTTTTTTCTATCTTTAAAAACGGAATAGAGATCGAAACGTCAATGTATTAAACATGTAAATAGATATATTGTGGCTTATGTCCAACCTTCTCCCTAAAAATACAGAATGCCACAAACAAGCAGCTATAGAAAAATAAATATATCTGTCATTTGTATGTTTGAAAACGGTATCTTTATAGAGATCGAAACGGCCGTAAATTAAACATTTGAATAAATATATTGTGGCTTATTCCCAACATCATTTCTAAAAATACAGAACGACAAGCGAAAAGCCATAGAAAATAAATAGTACTATCATTTGTATAATTGAAAACGGTCTCTGGATATAGAGATCGAAACGTCAATAAATAAACATATGAATAAATATTTTGTGGCTCATTCCCTACATTCCCCTAAAAATACAGAATGCCACAAACAAAAAGCTATAAAAAAGAAGTAATTTTGCAGAAAGTTTACTGATGCCAACCGGCTGTGGCGGAAGTTACGCTAAAACGTCTTTTGACGTGACCCGTCCTTAAACAGTTACACAATGAAATTTTTTTAAAACAAATTTTAAGACAGTTTCCACACCACCCCAGAGGTATGTCTTGTGGCGCGATACTTTTTTTAAATGGGTGCTCGCCAAGAGCCATATTGTCTTATTAAATAAAATGAACAAAACACTTAAACAGTATAAAACAAAACAAAATAAAATCCTATAAAACAAAATAAAATTCTATAAAAACAAAATAAAAATAATGTTTGATGTGTTTAAACACAAACACTATACACACTTACTATGTTCTTCTCATTTTTTTTTGTTTTTGGTTTTTTTTATGCTGATGTTCTTATTAAACTATTAGAAAATATTATTCGCCGTCTAAACCTGAAGATGCAGTGCTGCTATCGCTGTCATTATCTTCACCACCTGGTGTAATTATAATTGGCTCTAGTAAAACTTCGAAATGAGTGTCAAGTTCCCACATACGATGTTCTTCTTTAATTATGTGGCCTATACATTTAGCCCATTTCGCTGGAGTTACATGGAGGATTGCTTGAATCAAAAGTTTCTTAATTTCGTTTAATTTGAACGTTTTGTTATTGCGTGCTACATCTCCTTTCACTTGCTCCCAGATAAGTTCAATGGGATTAAGTTCGCAATGATAAGGTGGTAGACGCAGAACTTTGACACCATAATCTTTTGCAGTTTCATCTACAGCATATTTAAGATATTCAATTTTCCTTAACCGTGCAATGTCAAGGAGTTAAATTTTGAGCATTGATTCTTCGTATGCAATCCCCTTTTCTGTAAGCTATTCTTGAATCCTCCCTTTCAAATTCTTTAATAATCACCTGTTTTTTTCAACTCAAATTGATGAAAACCATCATCAAGAAACCCTGTATCACTTCCCATATGGGTGACGATTAAACGCCGTCCCTTTCCTGATGGAGCTTTTAATCCTGTATATCAGCCTTCTATAAATGCTTCGCGTTTACTTTTGACATTTAAATCTTGCCAAACTTTTCCAACTGTATGACCTTTTCCAATCTTGGTTAATCCAGGTTTCATCCAAATAACATATTTTGCGTCCAGTGCTGCGAATTTTGAGTATTTCTTCTAAATATTTTCTTCTCCGCACAATGATTTCGAGCTCTTGAGAAATATTTTTCAGTGTTGGAATTTCATTCCAAAAATAAAATGAATGAATTTTTCGACGTATAATATTCCTTGTCTCGTCATCCAAAACAATGCTTTTCCTACCTCTAGTTTTACCTTTTTCTTGCTTTTTATTTTCCGATGTATTTTTAAGTACAGGATAAATACAGCTAACGGATACTTTTGTTAAACTGCTACAAATGTCGACCGCTTGGCTAACATTTAATTCCATTTTTCTGCCGACAATTGCTTCATAAACGTTTCGTATTATTACCTTCTCTTCGGACGTTAACATTTTCCGTCTCTTTTGCGGCATTTCATTTTTGGAATCAACATCAGAATTTTGCAGTCTTCTCTTGGAACAACTCGGTTTTTCGTCCAACTCCAATAAAACTCAAACCAAATAATCACAGAATATAACTAAACATTTACTATAAAACGACAAACTATAACACTCGTATTATCAATATCACGTTTTATCAATAACACAAACTTATCGCATAAAATACCCTACTCTCAGATACGCCAATGTAAATAACCTATTGTTGATGGGCACTCGCTCGACAAAAACTAGTTTGACGGCTTTCTGTGGATCTGAATTGAAACGGTGTTCCGTCGCTAATTCCAAAGTTGCCAAACGATTGAAAAATATTGTTTTAAAATATCGATTTTTATTTTATAAATTTAAATATGTAACGAAACGGAACATATAAATAAAATTTATTTCATTACAATTTTGTGCTTAATTTTTACTATTGAAAAGATCAGGTTTTTTTGTATTTTTATGACGGTAATAATGCGTGGAAGAATACAAGAATTGGTTACACTGTTCGACAACTTCTGGTCAAGTCTACTATAGAGAAGCACAAATAAATATACTACTTTATATATTCTGTAATTTCTTATGAGGAAACGCAAATTGCAATCGAGAAAACAGGCAGTTTTCGAGGGCCGCTGTGTACATTTAAATTTGAGGATATTCCGCGTTTAAACTATGATATCACTCTTCTAAATTGAGGGTTTCTACTTTAGTCACAGGTAAGTATTGTAACAAACAACATTAATAGGTAGGTACATTACATAATTAATAAAATATGCATGGCATAATAATTGATTCTGTATTATTAATAAATCAGCAAGTTCTTTAATACATGTTAACTGGTTCTATTTCATCTCTGAATGTAAACTGAAAACTGGGAACTTCCCTGGCAAATGACTCAAATATATCTTTTTTATATATTTCAGCAAACTCCAGTGCTTTATTTAATAGATCAGTATCATTCAAACTTTGCAAAGTGGTAGGTTACAAAACACTGAAATTGGAAATAATTTCAATTCATTAGAAGGAAACGCATTTTCAGTTGATTAATAATAATGTTCAATACCTACTCGATCAAATATGTTCACTTTGAACAAACTTTCCGAATATTGAAAAAGCTCATCTTCGCAAAGTTGGGCGAATTAGCGTATTAATTATAATTACCTTACATCCAAATGCACAACCCGAAACAAATAGAGTCAAGTACAAAGGATTAACAAATTCACATATTTGGGAATTATCATACCGAAACAATTAGATCCTGACATTGAAATAAAACGCAGACAAACTAGCGGACCCGACAGACTTCGTTCTGTCAAATAGATTTGGAATGTGGCATTTTATTTCTTTAATTCTCCTGAACAGATCCATCACCATGATGATAGGGCGGTGTGTGAGGGTCAGCTCGGGTGACCTAAGTATCTTCGCTTCCACGAACTTTGGCCACCCTTTTGGACCCACTAAAAACCGCGACTGGTATGTCTGCCAGAGGGCTTCAAACTAAGAGGGGAATTTAAGGTTCAAACCTGATTGAAAAATAAATCTAAAGGGATAGTGGGAACCTAAAGGTGACAAATATTTATAAAGTGCGTGCTTCAATGACAAAACATAGAGATAATTAATTATTTATTGATTATTATTATTATTAACATAGGGTTAATAACCGATGTAATAAAGAATAATGAAATAAAACGTATATAAGTATTTTCAGTAATCGTTTTATTGTAAATCAAGTGAATCATATTAACAAAAATCTGTTTTATTTTTATTGTAGTGCTTTATGATATACAATGTTTTTTGTTTGATTACTTGGTGACTATACAAACAAATCTAGTTTTCCCGGAAATTATTCAAATTTTTCTCCGTAAAAACCATCTTTAGACTTCAAGGAACATTTAAAAAAAAAGAATTGTTAAGATTGGTCCATGCGTTGTTGAGTTATACGCTTACCAAGACATTTTGCGATTCATTTTTATATTATAGATTAGGTACATCCTTTCTTGGCAACAACCTTCTCATTTTAGAACTAAGACAAAGAATGATAAAATGTTATATAAAAAACCGAAATAAGTGTAGGTATTTCGAAAATGGGTTCCTATATGAAGAACGAAAGATCAATATGTAAACTAACAAACTTTTAGTCTGTGGTCCGTATAAAAAATTGGGTTTTATATTTCTATCACTTAAATTAGGCAACTTGTTATTCAAGAGTGGTTTTCTTGGATAACTTAATCATAATCACATCAGAAACTAGAAGACTGCTATGACACATAAATGACGTCACCTAATCGACGTTGTTGACAGTTTCACACCCAGGGCCGGATTTTTGTGATAAAATTGCAAATCTTTATTATTTTTAGGCGTGGTTCTAAATTTTACAGGAAACAAAACAAATTACTGAATTATTAATTGTCTAGCTATGGATGGAAAACTACCTGCATGTGTTATAGACGTGGGTACTGGGTAAGTTATAAACATAACCCAATTGTGTTTTTATACATGCAGTTTATTATTATTTATTTAGGTATACAAAGTTAGGTTTTGCGGCAAATAAAGAGCCGCAGTTTATAATACCTTCAGCAATAGCAATCAAAGAAACTGCAAAAGTAGGTGATACAACAAGTCGTAGATTAAATAAAGGGGTGGAAGATCTCGATTTTTTCATTGGAGATGAAGCCTTTGATGCCACAGGATACGCTGTTAAGGTAAATATTTATTAGTCTATTGTACGACAAAAAAATTTGTAAATCTCTTTTTAGTACCCAGTTCGTCACGGTCTTGTTGAAGATTGGGATTTAATGGAAAAGTTTATGGAACAATGTATATTTAAGTATCTTCGTGCCGAACCAGAAGATCACTACTTTCTTCTCACAGAACCTCCTCTGAACACTCCCGAGAACAGGGAATACTTAGCAGAAATAATGTTTGAATCATTTAATGTACCTGGATTGTACATAGCAGTTCAAGCTGTTTTAGCCTTAGCTGCCAGTTGGACAAGTAGAAGTATACAAGAAAGAACCCTTACTGGTATTGTTATTGATAGTGGAGATGGTGTTACACATGTTATTCCAGTTGTAAGTAGATTGTATTTTCATACTGTTGTTTTAGTTCCACTACAACAAATTAAAACAGATATTGGTATCTTTACCTCATAAAAACTTTGTATTAACATTTAAATTGTAAATAACTGACTTTGTATTTTTAGGCTGAAGGATATGTAATTGGAAGTTGCATTAAGCACATACCTATAGCTGGTAGAAATATAACTTATTTTATCCAGTCTCTTCTGAGAGAAAGAGAAATAGGAATACCCCCTGAACAATCCCTGGAAACTGCCAAAGCAATAAAAGAAAAATACTGTTATATATGTCCTGATATAGCTAAAGAATTTTCTAAATATGATTCTGATCCTGCAAAATGGATGAAAAAATATGAAGGAGTCAATTCTGTAACAAAACATCCCTTCAATGTTGATGTGGGATATGAGAGATTTTTAGGACCTGAGATATTTTTCCATCCTGAATTTTCCAATCCAGATTTTAATATCCCTCTATCTCAGATTGTTGATGATGTTATTCAGAATTGTCCTATTGATGTTCGTAGACCACTCTACGATAATATTGTGCTTTCTGGAGGGTCTACTATGTTTAAAGATTTTAGCAGAAGGTTACAAAGAGATATTAAAAGAACTGTTGATGCAAGACTGAAGCTTAGTGAGACCCTAGGAGGAGGGAAGTTAAAGGTAAGAGATTAATAACAAAAATACAAAAGGCAGAGATGTCTCTAGTATAATTCTAAAATTGTGGCAACTGTAGTTCATATCATGTGAAAATATGTTAAAATTTGCAATGTAATTTGGGCAAATGTCATGTCTCACATTTAAAAATTCCTTTAGTCTACTCTTTACATTTTGCTATGTTATACAGTTATGATATTATTTATAATATATTTTACATCGTAATATATCAGAAGTCATGCTTGGGTTACCTGCCATTATAAAAGTAGGAGCTGTAGGTATTTGAGAAAAATTGGAATTTTGAAGGAAACATTTGATTTGTTTCATATGCCAATGATTATTGAATAATCATAAAGGGATGCTTTAGTGAAAATCATTTTTTAGTCAAAATATTTTCAATATTTTTCTGGATTGTATAAGGCTGCCTTCATCTGAATTTTTGATTTAATATATGTATTTCATTTTTGTTGAAATAGACATTATAGACCAGTCATAATATGGATTAATGAAATTTTCATTTTTTGCATTCCACAAATTATCCACATTATCTTGAAATATTGCAATATTGTTATTACTTTGTTTTAATGGGGTTTGTAATGCTTTTATAATTTTGTCATACAAAAGTAATCTATACCACAGCTGATAAGCTTTCTAAACCAAGGACCAATACAAAACCCAGTCTATGAATGCCTACACTTGTTCTTAATGAAAAAATAATAAATTTTTTATATTTTAGCCTAAGCCCATTGATGTCCAAGTGATTTCCCATCATATGCAACGGTATGCTGTATGGTTTGGAGGAAGTATGTTAGCATCAACGGTAATATACCCATTTTCTTATATATTTTGGATTCTAATATTCTTCATCTTTAAATATACACATCATTTTTCTTATTAATTCCATCGCTGGTTATCACTTGCATTAAAATGTTGTCATATAACTGCAAAATGGATGTCATGAAATGGATTTAGTAAGAAAAATCCTAAAATTCTCAGAATTACTCAAAAATAACATACTATTCCTTCTTTTAGCCTGAATTCTATGCTGTTTGCCATACTAAAGAAGATTATGAAGAATATGGCCCCAGTATCTGCAGGCACAATCCAGTATTCGGTACAATGACATAACTTGTATTATATATTAAAAATAATTTTTATACTTCCTTTAAACGTATTGATAGCGTTTTTGATTGTTAAATATAGGTTCCGATTTTAAACAGTCAATAAAATTTTATTTATTAATGGTTTTCTTTCTTGAGAGTTTCAGATGATTAATAGAGGATTATTATTCACAAAGAATGTAAGAATGCAAGGGCTGTGCAGGATATATCGATTGATTTCCTAATCAGTACCATATTAGACATCGTTGGAACTATAGGAAGAGAATATTTAATATGACATTGAATGCTATATTTCAAATGTGGCAAGAAATGGTGCAGCAACTGAACAGATATAATTTCCTCAATACACAATGAACAATACAATTGGCTCACAAATAAACATATTTCTTTATTAAAACAAGAATGTTGTGCAATATTTGTTTTATTGACTGCTGGTCTAATAAATGCTTTTGACAGCTCTACCCTCCCACTGCTCTTCTGTAATGGTTTTTCAATAAAAATATTTATTTTGCTCCCACTTTTTATGTACCAATCACACAAGCCTTTTATAAAAACATGTGACTCATTAGGGATTATTTTTCAAATATTAAAAAATAATTTGCTACAAGTTATGTGATCGTTACAGGGCCAATGTTATCAGGGTATACTTCCATTCAGCTGATTATTCTATTACAAATCTCGATGTTTTTGGCATTTTGATTGTTGTTTATTCTGTGCTTTTGTGGTAATCACTAACCCGCCATTATTTTTTAAATTTATTAACCTGATAAATTCCCGAACAAAAGCATAATAATGATCGGATTGTAGTTTAAATAAATATTGAATACTATCTAACCTCTTCCTTTTGCAAACAATTTTCTAAATAAATACACATATAAAAGGATACAATCTTTTTTAGATTTCTCATTTACTACCATCACAATATTTAACTTTTCCAGAAGCAGATCTGTCAATTTCTATTTTATTATTAAAGAATATTCTTTACCTTTTTCTCCAATCTTGTAATACATTTCCATTGTTATTTATATAGATTATTCCATACAATGTAATTGGCAACATGAAAGGAAGAAATATCATTATGATTTAAAATTACCCTTGTATCAGCGTAGGCAAGGTAGGCGCCGCCTAACCTCTTTAAACGTATAATAATAAATTATTTATTACAGTAAAACCTCCTTTAACCGAAATAATTGGGGGGAGGCCGTTTCGGATAACAAGAATTTCGGTTAAAAATAACATTGTTTTTTATAATATTCTTGAGAAAAGTATTGGTATTAAAAAATACTATGAGTTGATTTCGTAATGTTTTCTAATAAGTAGATCCAGTTTAAAGTAATAAAATTAAGGAAAATGAACAAGTTTAACATGCTTTTTTGAAGAAATCTTCTATTTTCTTTTGCGTTTTCGTTTGACAACGATGTTTTTCTCTCTCTCCATCGTTCATTTGCAGAACGTCATGAGTTTGCCTCATTCGATTGTTCGATGAAATGTAAAGTAATCTGAAAAGGACAAAACTTTATGCAATGACAACAAAAATTAAGAACCTAGTCGTGCCCCTAACTAATTAGGCCTACTGTATAAAATTCTTACCTCTAAGGCGTTGAAAATCTCGTCGGTGGTCTCGTGCTGCCTGTCGCCTCTTGGTTCCTTATCGTCGTCTGATATGCTCAGGTTGTCTGGATAAAGAACCATATCAATGATGTCCTGGTCGATGAATTCACTTTCTGAGCCATCGGCTGCTAACCACTCACGTATCTCTTCTTGGTTGATTTCGTCACATCCCGGCAAATTTTTTATGAAAGGTTTAATATTTTGTCGTTTCTTTGCCATTTTCTTCTTCAGGATGGTCAATCAAAATCCCAGTTCGGGGACATCCCATCAAAAAGTTTGTTCCAGCATTTTTCCAAAGTTGAAGATTTGATCTTGGCCCACGACTCAGCTCACCAATAAACATGTTTCATTGTTAAAGATTTGAGAATTTCGGGTACACTTTTGGATTAATTCGTCTCCTGTAATAACAGATGTCTTAAGAATGCTCCTCTATAATGTCTCTATAACTCCCTGGTCTAACGGCTGAATTAAGCTTGTGACATTCGGTGGCAAAAATCTGACAATTGTCACCATTTTGTAGATTTTGAGGGTGAGTTGGCGCATTGTCAACAGCAACAATGCTTTGATGGGAAGGTTTTTTGATTTTAAAAAGGATTTTACACTTGAGACGAATTCATTTTCGAACCATTCTAATAATAAAGTGGTCGAAATCCATGAGCTTTTTTGGCTTCTATAACTGAAAGTGCTTTTTCGGAAATATCTTTTAGAGCTCTTGGTTTTTGTGATTTCCCAACACACATAGACATCAATCGGTGAGTGAAATTAACGGAATTGTTTACGTTTTGCGACAAACATTTACTTTTTATTGACGAAATTATTGAAACTGTCAGCCATTTCGGTTAAGGGAGGTTTTACTGTATTATAAATTACTTATTTCAAAATTGTGATTTATAAATATTTAAAATAAAAAAGCTATTTTTTTATATTCCCTCCGAAATTTTAGTTCATTCTCTCCGAAGTAATTATTTTTCGCTCCTCGTAGTAAAGAGGCGCTTCAAATTTTCACCTTAGAATAGATTAAACATCTATATTTCTCTCTATCTTACGCTTAGGCAGGAGCAACTGGAGCAGCACGGCTAGCCAGCTCTTTCGAAAGGCGATCAAATTGCTCCCCTTCGGCTTCATTCAGGGTATTAAATATATATAATATGCAGTTTGTTTGAACCTTTTTCAAGGCGCCAAAATCAAGAAAGATTAGAAATTACTGTAATGGGCCGGCCTTTGCCAAATTTGCAAATTTTATCCACAGATAAGAAGGACAATTAACCATTTTCAAGATCGTTTAAAAAATACTCTATGAAAACCATAAATTGTTATACGGTAGTTATTTTAGAAATCCACTTTTTTGTTGGCTTTGTCTACTGCTTTCACATTTGGAGCAAAATGTTTCGGTGAGTCAGAGATATTCAGATTTGAAAAATTTATCAGCCAACAATTGTTTTTCAACATTTACAAACATTAGTAAATTAAACAAATTTTTGTTTAAAAAAACAAAAATTTGTTTAATTTACTGTTTGTATTTTGAGAACGATTTCCGAAGTGGAAATTGAAACGTCAATAAACATACTTTAACCTTTAATTGTGGCTTATTCCCATTTAAATAGTAATTACTGTAAAATTCCACAAGAAAATAGCTTCAGAACAATATTTTAAAGGTTAATGAAAAGGGCCGTAACTCAATAGAAACTGTTTTTTGAAGAAGTGATGAGGCAAAAAAATTTTAAAAATAATGTGTTTTAAATTAATGATGTCACAAAATTCATTTGATTTGAACGTACTCAAAAGTTTTGGGGGATTTAGGTCTACACACCCTCTTAAAATTTTTCTGTGCGCTTAGATTTTGTTGTTTCTTTTTTATGAAAAATGCTTTCAGAACAAGAAATGATTACAAAATGTCAAGGTAGTTTAGGAGATAATGCAAAAAAACAATTTTTATTTTGTAACTTCAAAGGGCTGTAACTTTTTTGTGTACACTTTTGTACTTGTTGTTAAGGTAAGTTGGATTCAATCAATTTACTTTTTGTCCCCGGAATGCGTGATTTATGACATACCTTTTTGAAACATTTATATATATATATATATATATATATATATATACCCGGTATTTAGGCGGCACACGCCCTTCCGGTAGGGATCTATGGAGGAGTATCACCAAGCCGCAAGCCCTTATCTCTTGCCGTACTGCTCCACCATAGGCCGATCAGATACCAGCATATTCTAGACTAAGCCGCAGATTCATTTAGAATTTTAAACTGCTGCGTTAGCCTTTTTGTTTTCTCTACACCGAGCTGGGGATTGAACTGACATCTCTCGCAGTGAAGCGAAGGAGAAGCCAGCCGCCTAGCCCGCTTGGCTATCCGATCGACATATATATATATATATATATATATATATATATATATATATATATATATATATATATATATATATATTATATATATATAAAGGTATATGTGTCGCTTAAATGTCGCAAAAAATGATGATTCAGAAACCCCATGGAAATTAAATCTTGATTGCAAAGCTCTTGAACGTTTTACAACTGGAAATACGTCATTCTTATAGTTGTGATTGGGAACTCAAAATGTGCGAAAAGTGTGTCAGTTACTATATTCCTTAGGCTTAGCAGTAGCCCATTAACTTTTTTATGACAAAAAAAATCAGTTTTCAAAGAGAAAAATCATCCCTTTTTGAGATTAAAAATATTTTATTCATCGATTTCATATTCAAAGATACCACCATCAATATTGCTGCATATTGTGAGACACTAAAGACGTTACATACGGAAGGGAATGCTGTGACAACGAAGTATTCATTCATTTGTTGATTTTAAAATAAAACATCATTTTTGAAATAAATATATATTTACATAAAAATAATTACAATATATAATAACAAATTTTTAAAATTTCAGTTTCTATAAATAAAGAACTCCTTATCCATAAAAGTACACTAAAGGATAATAGATTATATTTTTAAATAGGTTAGGTTACAGCGCAGATAAAAAAATAATTAATATGGCTAAATAAAATACTGGGTGAGAAAAAACTAAGTGTTAGATCTACGCTGGACTTTTATATGAATCCTATTTTATGGTAATATTACTAAGGATACAGAAAATTAACCGTGTTTTATTATAATCATATTCCCATGATGCTTCAGTGATGACGTCATCGTTGTTGTGTAATGCTAGCTACAGATCATGATTTTAAATCATGGACATATAATACAAATAGACTGAGCGTTGCAATACAGTCACGTTCCCCCAGTGAAAGCTTACGCAAAGCAGTCCCCGCATCTTTTTCCAATGTTCCAGGTTTATCGACCACGTGACCTAAATGGTCTAGGAGAAGGTCACGTGGTCGATAAAACCGGCCCATTAGAAAGAGGTGCAGGGACTGCTTTGTGTCAGTTTTCTCTGTCGCTTTGGGGTAGCCCGACAGTATGGAGGCAGTCAGTCTATTTGATTATATGTCTATGTTTTAAATGAACCAAATAACCAATAATCACATATGCGTCAGAAAACGGCAGGGATGAGAGTACTGAGAAGAATTACAGGAAATACGCTAAGAGATCGAAAGAGAAGTGAACACATTAGAAGAAAATGCAACGTACAGTGTATAAATGAATGGACACAAAATAGAAAAAAAGAATGGAATAACCACATAAGCAAAATGGAGGAGACCCGTGTCACCAATCGTCAGAAGAAGTATCGGACGACCGCGCAAAAGATGAAGTGACAAACTTCCATAGCGGTATTAATCCGCCAATGAACAAACAGAATTGCTTATAAAGAAGAAGAATAAATAATTTTTTATGAATCTGTTATGAACATTCTTACTCATTTTGTTAAATACACCTGTGTGTTCGGTTTTAAGCAGGGATGTTTACTAAATTACCAAGCCAGATCCGGAAAGGAATCCCCAAAGATACCTAATTTTGCCATCTCTATTAGTAAACCAATCATAAAAAATGTAAACAAAATTGGACATTATTTCCTCTAGAATATATACACCAACAAATTATCATTAAAATCAATTAATTTATTAAGTAAAAAACATATCTGTATTTACCTAATAAGGAATAATATCAAATTAAAAAATAAGTGAATTTGGAATTGTTTAAGTGAGATTAAAATAAGTTTAGAGTTAAATTAGACTAACGAAACATTATCATAGTATCTGCCAGTCTATTAGCTTCGTAATAATAATAAAATACTGTAGAGCCATCGATAAAAAAAAGTAATTAAGTAGGCCCTGGAATAAACCTTCCTTCTTTCGGATGATTAGTCACTCCCATATAAGAAATTAAATGGTATAGAGGATGATCGGCTTTCGTGGCAAAGTTCATTGTATCTGTTATTATACAAGATACAAAAATAAATATTTACAAAAATAGGAGGTAACCGTTAGCTTTATTTTAAAAAATTGGTTACAAATATACAGGATCTTCCATGCAGCATTTTTTTTTCTTCAAAATTTACATTTTTATAATTAGCCAAGTGCTGCTTCAGAGATGAAATATTAACTGTCACACTTTTTAATTTGTTCACGTAGAGATTTTAAAATAAATGCTGATTCTTGGCCCGGACGCATGGAATAAATAAAAATCCATTTAGGAAATTTCCATCCATTCTCGTGGGAGAATAAATGTTTACATGACGTCACTTTCCTTTCGACGGCCGAGAGAAAAGTTCGTTCAAGTTGTGAGTCCGAACCCAAAAAGTAGGGTTCGTAAATCACCGCAATTTAGTACTTTGTGATTAAAATATGGGAACAATATCAGAGTTAAACAAGTCGATAAAAGCATTTAAGTACACAGATAAAGAGTACCTATACTCTCATTTAAATAGATGCAATAG
Source organism: Diabrotica undecimpunctata (assembly GCF_040954645.1). NCBI lineage: Eukaryota > Metazoa > Arthropoda > Insecta > Coleoptera > Chrysomelidae > Diabrotica > Diabrotica undecimpunctata. The sequence continues at coordinate 37,163,650 of NC_092810.1, forward strand.
CAGCTAAGCAGAATTCTTGTGTGAGTTTTTGTAAATTAATTTAAAAGCTAAATAAAATCTAATGAGATATACCTGGTTTTATTTTTAATTTGTGTTCCAAATGCTTGCGTTGCTTTGCAGTGCTTGCGTTTTTTTTTGTATATGGTATGCCCCCAATCTTTTTGTATTTCAGAATAAGCTTTGTTTTTTATGGACAAGCCAAAATTTAGTATGTTCAGTACTCTATTAAGCAAAGGATAATTACTATACCTTTTGTTCAGCTACATTTGTAGGTATATTTTACTAGATAATAAGCAATCTTAGCAAAAAAAATTGTTATACATATATAACCTAATATGGAAGAGAAAAGTAATACCCAGAGAATGGACAAATGCAGTAATTATACCTATATACAAGAAAGGAAACACAAGAGACCGTAGGAACTATATCACTATATAGTTATATATCATATAGAGGTATATCACTACTATGCGTAGCAGCAAAAGTATACGAAACCATAATAGAAAGGAAAATTAGAAAAGAAGTAGAACATAAATTAGAGGATGTACAAAGTGGATTCAGGAAAGGACACAACACACAAGACCATATATTCACCATGCAACAAGTAATACAAAAAGGCTTAAAGAAAAATAAAGAAATATATCTGAGCTTTATAGACATGGAAAAAGCATTCGACTCAGTCAAAAGAAAACATATATGGGAAAGCCTAAAGAAGAAACAAGTAAGTGAAGAACTGATAGAAGCAACAAAGAGTATATACATGAAAACAACAAATACAGTAAGAATGTTAAATATACAGTCAGAACCATTTGAAACAACCCAAGGAGTTAGACAAGGGCGAAGTCTCAGCCCAGTACTATTCGTAAATGTAATAGATGAGATAGTGAAAGAATGTAAGAAAACATTCAAGAAATACTGCATGGTTGGAACAGAATGCAAATGATAAATGCTGAGATGTGTATATTTGCAGACGACATAGTATTAATTGCGGAAACTGCAGAAAAACTGAAATACAACTTAGAGAAATGGAACCTAGAAGCAAGCAAATACAACTTAAACATAAACAAAGAGAAGACTCAGATAATGAAAATATCAAGGAAACAAGGGACGGAAGATCAAATAGAAATAATGATAGACCAACAAAAAATAATACAGACAAATTCATACAAATACTTAGGAACAGTAATCAACAACAAAGGAGACATCGAGGATGATCTTAACAACAGAATGGAAAACACAGGAAAACTATTCCAAGCACTAAATAGAGGATTCCTTAATAACAAAGAAATATCAACAAAGACCAAGATGACAATATACAAAACAATATATAGACCTACAGTGACATATGGAGCAGAAAATTGGATATTAAACAAAAGACATCAGAGCAGAATTCAGACAGCAAAGATGAAATACCTCAGAAGAACGATAGGAGTAAAAAGAACTGATAGAATCAGAAATGAAGAAATAAGAGAAAGACTCAAAATCAAACCGATACTCGAGTCAATCAAAGAGAAAAAATTGGCATGGTTCGAACATCTAACCCGGATGGACAATAATAGACAAGTAAAAAGAGTGTGGGACGCCAAATCAATAGGGACGAACAGAAGAGGAAGACCCATTAAAGAATGAAATGAAAATAATAAAGAATTGTATTTTAAACGGCCCAACACCGAAGGGTACAAATGGGTCTATTGATTAAGTAAAGTAAAGTAAAAAATAAGCAATCTTACCTACATATCGTGATGTGTAATGTCATAATTTTTTGGTTATTTTACTTTTTAATTTGAGTATTATTGAATTTAAAACGAAATTCACACTTTTTTTAAAACTTTTGTTTAAAACCTGATTTGTTTTCACTTACATTTTTGATTTTGTCTTTGTATTGTTTGGTTTATGACTATTTTGTTAATATTTTGGTATTTATACATTACCTTTTACTTAACTGAATTTTTCACCATATAAGAAATAAAGAAATCTTCCTTTCTTTTGGGAAATAGTAAGATAATTCTGGCCGGAATGTAGAGCGACCATATAAGGTAAGTGTGTTTGTTTCTCGTACTTTTTGACTTTGTATGTATTTTGGGCTTAAAGAGAGGTTTAGAATATTTGTCATTTTTTAATATCTTTATTAAACCAATCTTCTCATATGTCAAGTGTTGTTTCCGAAAAAAGACAATGTGGCGCTCTTCAACTTTTCCTTTCTCTTTGTACCAAATTGTGTCTAATTCCATTGGTACGTTTCAATTCCCATTTTTTTTTGTCCAAATATACCCCATGCAAGATCAATAGACCCACGTCCCAAAGCTCACCGACTGAGCGCCGATTTGCAAGGTGAACATAATTGCACCTGAAATTATTATTTCTCTTTTAGTCCCCAATATCGCGTCCAGGAAAAGTTACGTTACAACATCAAATATATGTTTTCTTAAATGAAACAAACTGTATTTAATAATAAATTTAAAACCGATTAGATCCGGGGATTAACTTTGTTAATCGTTAAAATGTATTTCTCATTGGCACACTATTTAATTGAAAACTCATTCACACTTTTTGAGGACTAGCTGTTTACTGTTACATATGTATAATTTGTTAATAATTGTAATATGTAATTTATATATTTATGTTACTCCATGGCATATCTCAATTACGGTTTTTTTCAATGGCTATACATACAATATGCTTTAAATGTTCACCAGGAAAGATAAAATCCAAAATACCTCATAAACCAACATTTAAAATGCTCGGGTCTTTATCTACTCGATATTTTTGAATGCTATTGTTGCTACAGTGTTGCGCGATTTCCTACCTGCCGCGTCACTTAGCATTTACAAGTGATATTTTTATTTATTTATTTATTTAATTTCCATTTTTATTTTTGGAAGGTCTATCGTGGAAAATCTATAACGTCTCTGTATCTTGAACTAGAACAGTAGAAAGAGCGGTTGCTGAATTTTAATATAGACATATAAGTTTTAAAGTTGAGCTACGTGAAGGACATCCAAAAATGCAACACCAGCTATCATAGCAAAAATACAGGCATTGAAAGATCGTTGATTACCTGAGAGCGATTTCGTAGAAGTCTTGGGGATCCCATTAGGTAACATGATCAATATTTTGGTCGAAGTTACGGGTTTGAGAAAGTTACAGGTTGAGAAAGTGTGCTATATTCGTTAATAATGAAGCAAAGAACAGATAAATTACTGTATATTAGATTTGAGTCTACAAGCATCAACCTAAACCAAAAGAAGAAGCTGTAAAATGGAAAAAGAAAGTTTTCTAATCAGTTTCTTTAGATGCAAAAGGAATTTTTCTCGTGATTATCTCTGAACTGGCAAAAAAATAAACTTAGGTTATTATTTTAACCAATTGGATAAGTTGGACGTCAAAATTCATAAGAAAATGGACGGGTTAAAATCCGAGGACATTTTATACCCTTTTAAATTATGTTATTAAGGCGTATTATTGGTTCTCTACAATAGCTATGAAATTTGAATGATGAATTCTTCAGAAATCTTCTCTTCTCTTCTGCAAGTACATACACAAGAAAGAGATACAGTAAATACATTTTAAAGGTATTTTATCTTTCCTCGGTTTTGAATGTACATCATGTGTTTTATCCTACAGATAATTACACAATCGGTACGCCAACATTTTTCTAATATTTAAAAATTTTATATCAATAACATTATTTTTTATTGCTCGGAAAAGCAGTTTTAAATATTAAAAAAGGTTGTTAATTATATTGGCAATTGTTATTTATACAAAACTATATGTGGAACTTAGCAATAACGAAAAAATATTCACATCTCCAAAATACTTCAGTTAAAAGCGCATACTGTACTAATACTAAACAGAAAACACTTTGAAAAAGTAAACAAGTATTAACGAGAACATTTAAATTTTCCATTGTATATCCACCAGTTACGCATTTGCAGGAGCCGTCAGTTTCCCAATAAATGATTAAATACAAGACAATATTTAGAATGGTTTCGTTATTTCCATAGTAAACTGGTTTAGTTACGCTTTTACTAAATTCTCATTAGTAATATTATAATTGTATGTATTGTGCATTTTAACGAATACAGGAAGTGATACAGACTAATGTTTTGTAGTTCGACTTTTTTATTATTTAAGGAAATATTGAATTTTAGGTGACTGACAAGAAAGTGTAAATTGCCTACATTTGGCGCAACTCGGTGCTATACAATGAGTCTGACGAAATTATTATTTTCATACCGACTGCACTGTGACAATGAAGTGTAAGTTGCCTACATTTGGCGCAACTCCGTTATAAATGTATAAGAAATGTCCTTTAAGTGCGTTAAAAGCTGACGCAGTTTTGTGTCAAAAAATCTAGTACAGTAATATGCACCTTTAACTGATAGCAAACGTTCTATTCTTTAGATAGATATAAATATAAACGAACTACACACAGTAAAGAATAATAGATTGATAACAGATTGCTTTTGGATAGTGCGTGCAGGAGAGGATTAAAAATGTATAATATAAAACAACAACAAAAAGGAACGGAAAATACAGAAATATTTAAAGAAAAATAACAAAAGAAATATATAGGGTAAAATACTATAAAAAAACTGCTCACAAAACTACCCAGAAAGCATAGAAACAAGCATAAATGAGCAGCAACATCAAAGCCAATATAAAGGAGAGAAAGAAATTAAAGAAAACCATAAAAACTAAAAAAAAAACAATAAATCAGCAGAACTAGGAGAATTAATTAATGAGCTCATTCAGTACGGAGCGGAAAAAATACACAAAATTATATGTCTAGTAGCACAATAACCCCAAAAAAATACCAATTTTTCTAAATAATCAATTCTTAAACTCCCAAATAACCATTGAAAACCTGGTTTTTCACATAATCAATGGTTGTATTTGCTTTTTTGAGGCCTGAAAATTTTCTGTTTCATATTTTTTTTTAATATGAGTTGGAGACGCATTGATTCAGGTTGTACCGATCTCAAAATATATTATTGAGACAGAAAAAGCCATAAAAACCCTGAAAACCCCGAAAAATATGTATTTTTGGAGGTTTAAAAGTGTATCGCCAAATTTTTGAATGTCCTAACGAATCCAGTTACTTCAAATCATAATATATAACCTGTAAAAAACCCTAATTTGGACTATTTTTAAGTCTACAAAATGGAGATAATCCCCAAAAAAAACACCTAAAAACACTTTTTTGGGTTTTTGAAGGTGGCCAACCTGACGGAAAAATCAGAAATACAGTACACAAAATTTAAAAAAAACTAGACCTGCAGCCATCTCTCCAAAAAAAAGTTATACGATTTTAAAAAAATGCATTCTTAAGTTATGTACACTCAACTTATGGGTCTATAAAAAAATACACAAGTTTTATAAAAGTCTTAACTATGCCTGTGAATTTTTTGAAATTTTTATTTGTAGGTAGGGCTAGGAGGGGGTTAAAATGGCGCTGATTTGTTAAAGAGATAGAAAGTAAAAAAATAATTCTAGAAGTGAGGGCGTTTTGCCTATCTTAACGAGGGTACCCTTTCGGAATGTGCCCCAATCGCAAAAAAAGAAGAGGCAGATCGCGAAAATCGTGAGGGGACAAAGTGAAAGGGGCTATGGAAAAACTGAGAGAAAGGGAATAGAGATGGAAGAGTCATTAGTTGAAAGAAAGAAGTAAATTATTCAAATGGGACTACTTGATTCGTTATTGTCCACTATTCAGAAACAGATAAAGGCTGAAATTCATCACGAAGACTTCATTACATTGCAAGAAGATGAAAACTCCCTTAAGTAATCTTCGTTTTTAATTTAAAATGGAACACTGGTGATCCACAAGACATCTATTGGTTACAATTTTTAAAACGGCGCAGAAAACTGCGCTTAACAGAAAAACCGCACCCAGTCAAAAATCTCATACTCTCTCTAGCGCTATGATACGCCTATATTTAATTGAAAAGATGATGTTCATGCATTCCGCGCGTTTTTACTTAGCTCTGAATAGATTACAGACAGAAAATTAACCAATGTATTTTACGGTACAAACTAAATGAGATGAGGTAAGCGAAGGTAGTGAGATTTATTGCTTCTCTCATTGCCAAACGTCTAAAGCAGAACTGATTTAATTTCAGGTAAACAAGGTAGCTGGCGCCTTTGTAAGCTACTATTCAAAATGTAGGAAAGAAAACTATTTTTCTTTGTTAAATTTGGTAAAGGTTTACGTTAAGGAACTTGTAGCTCAAAGAAAAAAGATGGACAAATAAGCAAGAATGTGTAGTTCATCAATATTTTCTCTCTACTTCCACAATCGTTTAAATCATCACATTTTTAATATCATTACCACAATAAACTGTTTTAATTTACTTTTTCAGGGATACTACGATTATTATTATGAGTATAGTTAACACTAGTGCAGCGATGATTAACATGATCAGTTTCTTTCTTCTTACTTTGTTTTTCAACGTACTAGCTTCGCGCAGTTGCTGAGCACCTTGGCTGACGAAATCGGTGGTTCTTTCGACGTTGGCCTCGATACTGTCTATCACTTCGCCCTGCTCGTGCACGAGTGTTCCCAATTCTTTGAAAATTAGGTTAACGTCGTTGATGTCGCTCTGGAACACAACAAAGTGGATTCAGTATAGGACTTGCTAATGCGGCGTGTCAATTCATCTGGTAAGGTTTTTTAAAAGGTCTACATAAAATACCGAGCCACAAAAAAAAATAATTGGAACAGGTGTTAGAACAAACCAGATAGATCACATCCTAATAGATGTAAGGCATTCTTCCGACCTCATGGATTTCAGAAGCTACCGAGGTCCAAACATAGATAGTGACCACTTTCTTGTAATGGCAAAAATCAGAGAAAGAATTTCAAACCTACAGAAGGACGAACATATGAAACAAAACAGAATTAATGTTGATAATCTGCACATTCAAACTGTTGCGAGAGAGTATAGAAGATATAGAAATAACACTTTCATTTTATCTAGTATATCTATTCAGGCTATAGCGGGATAAGATAATAAAATCTGCACCTGGCTGGATTCCTATTTGGGATTAGGTACTTAGAGGTGTGCTTATTAGTTATTTTAGACGAACTAGTTCAAGAGAACTATTTCACAAAAATGAACTAGTTCAGTGAACTAGTTCGCGAAAGAACTATTTGTAGGACCGAAATCGAAATCCAACCCTAACATAACTGGTTGCCAGATGCCTCGTCTTATCATCACACAAGCTCGGCGCCGGCCGCGCGTTTTCTTCGTCTTCGGTTTTCAGTCAGTCTTTCACTCTTTCACTACCGTACGAAGTAGTTCGGGTTCGGAACCATTTCTTTCGATCGTATGTTTAGGTTTAAATGTTTTAAATTTATTTTTCAAAGGTTTTGCAAATAACATTTTTTTTATTTGCAAAAAATTATTAAGATTTGTTTTTTATTAACCGTTTTAAATATAAATATGGTTCACGTATGATTTATTTTTATATTTACTTTTATTTAAACTCATAGGTTTTATATTTACTTTTATTTAAACTCATATTAGGATATTTCTAAAAGAACCTTACAAAAAAAAAATCAGTGAATTTTCTAGGAACATTAAATAACACATATTCATTCTCACTTTTACATAAAATTATATTTTATATAGATGCATCAATCATTTTAACCACAACTTAAAATTGTTATTTCAAAATTACAATACGAGAAACAACACAGCATGTCAATGTTCAAGCCAATGCATGGGCATAAGATCCGAACCATTAGGATATTAAGATAAGACTGTTAATGTTATTGTCACGTTCATAAGAATTATGATCTGTTATCTGAGGCTAATCGACACTTCTTTTTTTAAACTAGTCAGTCCATCCCATTCTCAAAATAATAAATATATGATCTCATTCATTCATTATTTTCTTCTTTAAAAGTTGAGACACAATTTATAATGCAAATCGTTCGCAGTGAACTAGTTCTATGAAAATTAATGAACTAGTTCAATTAGTTCAGTTGAAAGAATCGTTCATTTGAACTATTTCGATGGTGAACTACACATCTCTAAGTCTCGAAAGTACATATTTAAAAATTACTTTAGCCAAATTTTTAGCTCCCTAGGTGGCCCCTATAGCAAAAAATGTGTTTCTTTAATAAAAAATTTCTAAGCGATCCTTTGATTTAAAAAATCTGAAAAAACTCATTAACATAAATTTTAATGCTCAAAAACCCCCTGATTTTTTCAATTTTTTTTTAAATAAAATTGAGTTCAGTAAAAATATTTGAATTTTTCAAAAAAAAAAAAATTAAAGTTATGTAGGTAACTTTTGGCAAACTTCTAAATAATTATTTTTCGTGTATTTTTTTCGTTTTTTTCGAATGGCGGGCTATATCAACCATTTTCGATCCGGAAAATCATCAAAATTCGAAAAAAAAACTCATTTTTTTGACGTTTTCTCCATATTTTCAGCACATAAACTCAACTGTATGTCAATGAATAACAGTTTTTGACATATTTTTAATAGAGTGATCTATTTTAATAGAGTGAATTTAATAGAGTGAAAAAACTCATTTTTTTGGCGTTTTCTTCATATTTTCAGCACATAAACTCGACTGTATGTCAATGAATAACAGTTTTTGACATATTTTTAATAGAGTGATCAGTGCCATTTTCAGACCAGAACCTGCTCAAAATATGACAAATCCTAGAATTATATATTTTTTCCCATATTTTAAGCCCATAACCTTATGTGACAAGATTTTCTTTAAAATATTTTCATGCCCAAACACCCTCTAATCTATTTCAGATTTTTTTATTCAAATTGAGCCCGGGAAAGCCAGATGCCTTCTCTAAATCAATAAATCAAAATTTGTCTTTTAGTTAAACTAATTTTATCCATAGTGCCCTATGTATGACATCTCTTATGTAACTATACTTTCATTAATAATGAAGACACTGTGTAGTGCCCTTCTGGTAGTCGTCTTGTTTGTTTTTCTATTTTAATATATTCGTGATATCCTTCCCTTTCATTTAACGTATCACACGCTTTAATCAGATCAATAACAAAGGAGATATGATGGTAATGTGCTCTTAGAAATGCCAAAATGTGTGTTTTTTCTGTCTCAACATATTCGCTACCCCCTCTCCTTTCCAATGATACGTCACGATCCTACGAACTATTCTACCCCCACCACAAAACGCTCAAAAAATGAGCAGAATAAACCTTAGCATTTTTTGCATGGGAAATGAAGCAAAAACGGTATTGCAGCGTTTTTACAAGTTTACAGTTTACTTTTACTTAATTTTATTTAATTTTACTTAATTTTTATTTAACTTTACGTAATTCTGTTTAACGATTTAATCTTATTTAATTCTATTTAACTTTATTTAATCTTATTTATAATTTTATAATTTTTTTTTTTGTAAAGCGTTGACGGTTTTTAAATGTAATTTTATTTTTATAGTAAGTGTATGTTTATCTTACCCAATGACATATTATAAATATATATTATACGTCATTAATCTTACCTTACAATTACAAAAACCTATATTTTTAAAATTAATTACAGTGAAGTAGTAAAATTTCTGATTAACAATATTTGGATCATCAATTTGTAGAATGAATTAGCAATAAATTAACCGTATCGTTTCAAGTACAAAAATGTCAAATGTTGGTAGTTCAGATTTCTTTCCTAGGTGGCGTCGTTACCTTACTGTACAAACGGTGTGACTTGTCATCATAGCCTTTTATATAGATAGATATTTAAGTTATTCACAAAATGAAATTTTTATATTTATATTAAAATTAAATATAATTGTTTTATTAATATAATCCATAAGTGATAATATTTAAATTATCATCACCACTTGAATAAAGTGTGCTTAAAATATAACAAAAAATCACGGAAAATGCAGTGTTTTCGAATTCAGAGTGTTTCAGTCTGAAAATGGCAACACGACCCTATTATTAGAAAAAACGAAAAAAGAGATAAAAAATCGTTATTCATTCACATACAGTTTGGATAAAAATCTAAAAACATAGAAAAAATATCAAAAAAGAGGATTTGTCATATTTTGGGCATGTTCTGGTTTGATAAATGCATATAATGATCGCGCTATTACAAATAACAAAAAAATATTTTGTGTATTTTCCGGAGCGACAATGGCAAATCAAACCTCGCCATTCAAAATAACAGAAAAAGATACACGAAACATAACTGCATAGCCTACATAACCTAAAATTTTTTTGAACAATTCAAATATTTTTTCTGAGCTCGATTTTAATTAAAAAATCTGAACAAAATCAGTTAGCTTTTGGGCATTAAGATGTATAGTCATAATTTTTTTCAGATATTTTAATGCAAAGGCCAGATGTACCTCCGAGCGCTTAATCCCAAATAAGAATCCAGCAGAGTGCACATTATACCATCTTTCCCGCTATAGCCTTGATCAAATATGGCAGATTCTAAGTATTTTGTAAGATACAAACTTACCTCCAACTGTCTTATTGACTGTTCCTGCTCTTCCAATTCCCGTAAATTTGACTCCTCCTGCATTTGCATTTGCCTCGAATTATTGTCTTGCAATTCTATAAGTTGTTGGTCCTTGGATTTATATCCAACTAGAAAATATCAACAAAATCCATAAACAGAAGAAAACAAGTATTCCAAAAAAAGTAAAACGTGTTCCAAAAAAACCCATTAGAGAGCAGAAACCGACTGCAGAGGAGGATTTGAAATAAATGAAAATGATAATAAGGAATAACGCAAAAAAAATGTTGGAAAGTGGAAAAAAAAAGAAAATATTTTCCTCTTAAAATAGATGTTAAACATTAAGTAGAAGCATACATGCAATAAAATTATAGATAAACTTATAAATAACATAAGTCTTGTGAAAAAAAAAATAATGCTTATAACAAAACTAATAAAATTTTTGTAAAGTGTCCAGAATTTTGGCCACTAGTGTATCAAGAATCTGCACAAAGAATAAAAAGAGTTGTGGATACATATTATGCAGATAACTTGATAAATTACTTACATGCAATTGCACACAATTTACATTATTAAGAAAACTAGAAATATTAAAGCAACAAAAAATTAAATCTATAAAAATAAAGCTAAAAAAAATTAAAAATTTGTATATTTTGTGGTAAAATTTTATTATGTATAATTGATGATGACACAATATCTTGGGCCAATAAATGGAGGTTAATAATAAATCCCTCAAAAACACAACTAATAATATTTAACCATAGAATTTAAGATCACTCTCTGACTATAAACATAACTTGTTTATAACATAACGTAACTTGTTCAATGTGTCAAGTATTTGGGAATTGAAATAGAGAACAAATTAAAGTTCACATCATGTATAAAAAGAAAAATTATAACTAGAGCAAAACACTTTAGAAGTTTTGAGAGAATAACGATTAAAACTGCTGTCAATATATAGAAAATGATTTGCAGGCCCATGGTAGAATATGGTTCTACAATTTTCTATAATTGTAAAGGTCCTGCTAAAAATAATATAAAAGTGGGTAAAACAGCCTTTGACAAATTATTAGAATGCATCATCCTGATGACCTAATCCATCAAATAGAACACTTTACAATAAAACTGGAATAGAACCTATAAATTAAAGATTCAATAATTTGTTTAAATCATTCTCTATTAAAGAAAACAAAAACGTGTAATTGATTGAGCCTCACATCATGCAGATACCTAAATAAATTACTCACAAATCCTCTACATATCAAGACAATAAACAACTTTCTTTTACTGTCTTTTCTTTATAGTTGTAAGATCTCACGTCTGACATTATTGTAATGACCAATATTTTTTTTCTAATTATTGTATTACAGTAGACTCCCTCTTAACCGGTCCCGCATTAACCGACCGTCGTATTAACCGGCCACTCCCCCTTCCTATTGTTTTGGGTACGAGACGAAGTGGCGCTTGATGATCGTCTCTCGACCCCGGTTGTCGGTTGTCAGTTCTGTTTTCTGTTTTTGCTTTCGAGGAGGATTGAATTCGTCTTATGCGAAAATGAGTGAGAAGCATAAACGTGTTGTGACGATGAAAAAACGTCTAAGTATGCTTAAACGGATCGACAAAGGTGAATTGGTAGAGGAAATTTGTTCAGAGTTGAATGTGGATAAAAGTACAGTGAATGACTGGCGAAGGGATCGGCGTTCAATCGAGGATTTCTGCGCCCAAATGGAATCAGAAAAAAATCTAAAAACTAGATGCACTAAAAAAAAGAAATTCGAGATAGTAGATGAAGCTCTTTGGTTGTGGTTCCTTCAAGAACAGCGAAGGGGTAACACCTATTAGCGGCCCGATTCTAATGGAAAAGGCTTTATGTATACACAGCAAAATTATAGACGGAGGCGAATATATTGCAGGCTGACTCGCTGGAAGGCACGTCACGGAGTTAATTATGCACACGTAAGTGGAGAAAAAATGTCCACGGGCGCTTCAGGTGTAACTAATTTTACCTCCAAGTTTGTAGAAATTATAAAATAGAAGAAATTAAACCCGAACAAGTATATAACATGGATAAGACGGGTCTCAATTTTAAAATGCTTCCAGAAAAAACATTTTTGGGAAGTCATGAAAAATTGGCTTCTGGATTTAAAAAGAATAAAGAGCGCATTATAGTTGCTGTTTGTTCAAATGCTGCAGGAACACACAAAATGCCTCTTTTCATTGTTGGTAAGTCCGCTAAACCGCGTGCATTTAAAAATTTACATCCATTGTCCCTCCCCGTATTCTACAGATCACAAAAATCAGCATGGATCTATTCAAAGAATGGTTTAATCGTGAATTTGTTCCAAGAGTAACGCGCCATCTTAAGAGCGTAAATCTTCCCACTAAAGCAGTCCTACTTCTCTATAATGCTCCAACTCAACCTGGAAACCTAACATGTGAGACAGATGACATAAAAATTATCTTTCTTCCTCCTAATGTGACAAGCTCGGTACAACCGATGGATCAAGGGGTGATTGAAAGCTTGAAAAGACTATACAGACGTAAATTACTGTCTGAAATTTTACAATGCGCAGAAAGTGAAGACCTCAATCTTATTGTTATCATCAAAAAAATTAACTTAAAGGACATAATTTACATGTTAGCTTCCGCATTCCAAGAAGTCTTAGCGAAAACTTTGGGCCAATATTGATTAACTTGTTGAGTGTCAACAATCACACGAAGAAGATAATTCTACCACCATTCTTCAAGATCTCCAAACGATATCCGAAAATGTCCAAATGCAGGCCAAAGATATTGAAGAATGGATGAAATTTGATATATGTATGTATGTATGTACACTTCCCGTCATATAAAACTGGTACACTTTTTTTTCCCAATGTAAACCTGTGTTCAGACTGGACACAATGGTCCGTGAATCAATTCGTTGTTGCCATCACAGACAACGGAATTGCACAAAATCTAAATATATAAAAAATAACGTTCAAAAATGGATAAAACTTTTAGATAGGTATTATTTTTATTATTAACAACAAAAAACCGTATCTAATAAATTTAATAACCAGAGATAGGGTTGAGCTAATATCCAAAATGTTTGAAGGATCTTTAAACCTAGGGTATTGGCACAGGGAACATTGGAATGCATATACTGTAATTTTATACTTCAATTATCTACCGAACACGAATTGTATTTTGTGTCAATAAGTTTAGTAACATGCAAACTACCAAAATTAAATTATTATTTATTACAAGAACAATAAAGGTGGTTAAAGGTTGGTAAAGGACCTCGGAGGCAGTACGAGTTGTCGATGCTCACACTGCAATAAAACTCTGAGAAACGTCCACTGTTTTCTGAAGAAAAAGTCGGAAGTTCTAGGAATAGAACTCAGCTCTGCCAACAAATCCTAATCTCACGTCCTCGAAGGCAATATGCCGCGTAACCACTGGGTGCATGGCGCACAATGGGTGTGCGTTATGTAGCTGACGAGAGAGGGTGAAAGGCGAGTTTCTGGCGCCTTAAAACTGGAACATATCGGCTATGGGAATAAACCCAGACAGAAAATTCTGGTCCTCCAGGTTGGAGGTTGTGCTATGGACCAGCGATCCATACACGGAAAAATACACTGCTACGAAACGAATACTATTGCCTCGGAATAGGACAGATTATCAGGACAAACGACGTAAGCTACGAATAAAGGACACTCTATTAGGGACATGGAACGTACTAAGTTGGTATCGACCTGGAATTTCCACAAGAGCAATAAAACAGCTGGAAGAACTACAATACGATGTGACTGCAATCCAAGAAGTCAGATGGACTGGGTCTGGGGCAATCCAAATGGAGAAGTCAATAGTGTTATGGTCTGGACATGAAACACGTCATGAAAGAGGGTGTGGTTTTGTAATAAGCGAAAGGATTAAATCTGCTATACTAGATTTCAAAGCAATTAATGATAGAGTCTGTAGCATAAGAATAAAGGGCAAATGGTTCAATCTATCGATATTCTCAGTGTATGCACCAACCGAAGAAGCAGCAGAAAAAGAGAAGGAAGAATTCTATGACTCCCTAACCCGATTATACACGGAAGCCCCAAAACATGACATCAAAATAATATTAGGGGACTTAAACGCAAAAATAGGCAAAGAAGAACACATAAGGCCGGTAGCTGGAAATCAGAGTCTACATGACATTACCAATGACAATGGTTCAAGGCTGATTGAGTTTGCAGCAGGGTGCAACATGATTATCAAAAGCACCCAATTTGCCAGGAAAAACATATATAAGGTAACATGGAGATCAAATGATGGAAGAACGAGGAACCAAATTGATCACGTATTAATTGATGGGAGGCATTCCAGTAGTATAATAGACGTAAGAACTAGACGGGGACCAGATAGTGATACAGACCATTTCCTAGTAAAGGCCAAGCTCAGAACTAGAATCTCAACACAAACAACAGACAAACAGATGAAGATCGAAAGATGGAATGTGTCTAAATTGGAAGAAGAAGAGGGAAAGAGACAATACCAACTAGAATTGAGAAACAGATTCCAGGTGTTGGAAACGAAAGAAAATGAAAGAGAAAATATAGACCAGAAATGGCACTCCATTAAAACGATCATTACAGAAACAGCAGAGAAGTGTATAGGTCGGAAGAGAAAAGCAAAAAGAAACAAATGGTTTGATGAAGAATGCGAGGATACCTTAAAAGAAGCAAACAAAAGAAGAATCGACTACCTAGCAAACCCGACGGATGAAAAGCGTGAACAATATAATAGAGAGAGAGCCTTAGCCAGAAGAACAGTAAGGAGAAAAAAGAGACAACATTTACAACAACATACAAGAAAAAACTAAATACATGGTCGTATCAAAAAAGGAACGACAGCGAATAAGACAAAACATTACCATAAACGATCATAATTTTGAGGTGGTCAAAGAATTCAAATACCTAGGAGCAACAATTACCAGTGAAAACACAGGAGAACGGGAGGTTGAAATACGAATACTGGCGGGGAATAAATCATTCTTTGCCATTCAACATCTAATGAGGTCAAAGCTTCTCTTAAGGCGCGCCAAAATCCAAATGTACAAAACCATAATACGACCAGCAGTGACATATGGAAGTGAAACATGGACATTGAGAAAGAGAGAAATCAATAAGCTATTAGTATGGGAACGCAAAATTCTGCGAATTATATATGGTCCTTGCAGGGACAGCCTGACAAATGAATGGAGGAGCAGATACAACAAAGAAATAGAGACTCTCTTCGGGAAAGGAAACATCGTAAGATACATAAAAGCCAATAGATTAAGATGGGAAGGCCACGTGGTACGGAGTGATGACGACAGACTGATTAGCAATGTGTTTTGGGAAAGACCAGATGGTAGAAGATCGACAGGAAGGCCTAGAAAAAGGTGGAAAGACGCAGTCAGGGAAGACCTGGAGAAGATGGAAGTAAGGCCATGGGAAATACTAGCACAGGATCGGAATCAATGGAAGGCAATAGTAAACGCGGCAAAAACTCACGAAGAGTTGTAAAAGCCAATGATGATGATGATGATGATGACAAAGAACAATAAATGTGAAAAACTAACATTATACTTTATCCTACGTATTATAAACTATAAAATATCCGGGACGAAAAAACGCTTTTCAAAACGTGACAGTTACAATCCAATATCTCACTGTAATGTTTTATTATAATAATTTAAAGTTATGTCTAGATTGATTATCTATCATTATTTTTAAATTGAAATATGTTCATAAATTGTAATAAAACACAAATCAATGTGTGGATACTTAATTAAGATTATGGAAAATTACAATAGTAATAGGAGAATTTTTAGGATGCATGTTTAAATAAATGTGACTGACTGATAGAGAATGATCGATAATGTTTTAGTTTTTAGTATACTCAAAACTGGCGATCTGTCGCACAGCCCTACTTTTAGCTGGTTTCATATAATATTTTCGTTGAACTGGCAACAGTGCCCTAGAAATTAGAATGACACATGTGACAAGACCAACGTACACAACTTAAAAAACACGGTTTTTGGTTATAAGAGTTGTACCAGTTTTTTATGACGCGAACGGTACTTGATTTTTCTCATGAAAATGCCTGCACATCGGATTAACAGGCCATTTGGTCAACCGGCCAGGATCTGGTCCCAAGATGGCCGGGTAAGACGGAGTCTACTGTATATTTAGTCTAACTTACTTAAATGGGGTTCTCCATACACCTGGGCCTTAGCCTTGTTAACCTGCTCCTTTTCTTTGTATGCCGTACTTCTCTGGACATTTTGAAACAAATTCAATGCACTAGTGTACTCATCTTGAAGTCTTTCCCTCTGCATTTTCCTTTGTCTCTGCTCAGATTGTGATAGAGAAGGTGGAATATTGCTAAGCTCTTTGATGTATCCATTGGTATCCTTGACTAACTGCTGAGTGTAGTGTTGAATGGAATGTCTGCACAGAAGATTTAGTAGATATTAAGTGTATTACAGTATCTGTCAAAATAAACAATACCAAAATCTAGAGCAATGAGGCATTTATGTATTCTTCAGGCTTTTGCTTCAGGTGAAGCAAAAGTTTTGAGAAGAAGCTTATTTACAAACTTTATACGAAGATGTAAATTTGAAAAAGTAAAAGCATACAGAAGCTGGCAATTTCTCCTCATTGGTTTGCAAGCTGTCTATTGCCCTGTATAGTGTAAGCCATTATATTATAACTTCAAACTATCAAAATGTTAGTTCATGTTGTTCATTTCTAGACACTACATTTTTTACTGATTTCAAAAGCAACTTAATAGAAATTTTATGAACCACAATATTAATTTTCATCATAGATTATGGTACTTTCTAAAATGATCAGGAAAAAAGTTGAAAAATAGGGCTTGTAATATCATTTTTGTATTCTAATTTTTTTCTCAATTTTCCACAACTTTTTTAACTAGAACTTACTTAAATTCATGATAAAAAACTTTGGGATATATTTCTACAAATATATATGGTCCAACATACCAAAAACCATCCTTACATACATCCTAACTGAGCTATCAGTACAAATTGTTAATTTAATTATAAAGAAACCAAAACATTCTGACCATTACTAATTGTGAAAATTCCCATTGTGATTTATTATTTACACATTTAAACACATATATATTTTAAATGCCAATATTATAATTTAACAAATATATTTTTCTTACAATTGCTTTCTCAATTCAGGCGAGTCTTGATGTGTTCCTATTTGATTGACCATACGCTGCATAGAAGACACTAAAACCAAAAATTTAGGATTTAAAATGATGGACAGAACTTTGTTTACAAATAATTTTGAAATATAAAACCACTCCAGATAACATTCCTCAAATAATAATTGTTTTTTTGGTGTATGTTAATAACAAAGCAAATATATTGTCTATATTGCATTCAATTTCTTTTTACTGTATGATACCTGTTAAATGTTAAGAGATAGGAGCACCAAGTTAATGATTCTTACTGATATTCACAAAAACAACATATGTCTATTTTGCAGGTTGTTTCTTTTTAATGTTAAATATAAGACAAATATCAAACAATAAAAACATCAATGCAATAATCTTTACATGCATTCGCAATTAATACATGCTTAAAATCCGTCTGTGTAGGTTACTTTTTGTGATAAAAGTAAAACTTCCATAATACAGTTTTTATTATGAAATTTTGTTGAAATGACTATGTTAGCATTTAAATTTGTAGTAGAACTATACATACCATTTTGGGATATTTTCTGAATGCTGGTACCGATGGTCTGCGACAGTTTTTGGAAGTCTTGTTCTCTACTTTGACTCCCATTTTGATAACCCAAGTTACTCTCCATTATGAATATCTACAACTAACAGCAAATTGTATTTAGGAAATATATGCGTAATTTTGTAGTTACCTGTTCTTAAGAGATATTTCTAATTCTAATTATTGAATTAATTATATTACAATAATATAATCGATAAATTTGACGTAAAATCGTGATTCATCCTCTAAAAACAAACTTTGACTTGACATTTCTTTGACAATCATCTGACTGGTTAGGACCAGTGGCGCTCGTTTTGAAATACGAAATATTTATGATTTAAAAAAGCAGCTATCTAATAAATATTTATTTTAATATATTAGAAACGGACCTTACCTTTAATTCATCCAATAATTATGTGACTAATTGTTGTTTTTATAGCCCGGTTACGAGATAACCTATTTTGTCTGTAAAAATTGTTATCATTGTAGACATTTGGATTTGTTCATTTGATCTCTGATATGCTTATTTATACTTCAATATTACATTTATTATTTTATATTCCTTAGAAGAGATAATTAAGTATGAAGATCCAGAATAATCTAGCGTAGGCTATATATTGTATACAACAGATGAATTAATGTGATTAACTTCGTCTTTGATGTTAGACCTATCAGTCCTTTAAATAAGCCTTGGATCAAGAAATCTTATCATCGAAGACTCAGAGGATGTTAACAAAATATGGACAACATAAAAGGAACATTTGTGTCTATGCTGCGATATGGAGATTATGCCTACGGTACATGGAATGGAATGTTTTGACATTAAACAGTTAAATCTCGCTACTCAACGAACTAAAAACGGTTATGCGGTATAGACGTAATATTATTGTGATATTATACTAACATAAAATATATTATGGTCTAATCCTTGGAACGAAGAACAATACATATACCTATAAATGTTTTAAACAATACACACACATACTTTTTATTTTCGAATTTTCCACAAACTATTTTATTAAAAATACAACATAATCTTAATGTTAACTTAGAATTAGGTTGATCACAGTCTATCGCTAAAGAATTCTTTTAGCATTAAACTTTGCGTTGGTTGAAAGCATAAATATATTTCATATATTGTCTATCTCAATCATAAATACCATGTGACTACGCTACAGTTTATTGCTTAGCAATATACTGTAACCATTCTATTATACAAGAAACTAGTTACAGAGAAAACAGAGCCATTCGCATGTGTGCTAAGAATCTGAAATACCAATCGGAGCCAAATATTAAAACAGGTATAAATGGTATGAATTTTATGCTTAACACGTTAATCGCCACGACACCCGACATTTGGGTTTCAGATCCTGTGGTCGTACACGCCCCGACACCCATAGGGCAACCTTCACTACTAGCGTTAACATAAAAGCCTGTAACCCAACTGCCGTGCTTCAAAACACATTTATCTATATGAAAGTTTTTACAGATGGGCCTGGCAGGTAATACTAGTGATTGAGCTCGGCACTTTTTATGTATTTACTATCATTAAAGATTTTTCAAAAAAAAATATAAGGATTTATGAAAAACCATTTTTATTTCAATTAAATAATACAAACAGTTTTTATTATTTATACAGAATAATCGTGAACGTCAAAAAAATATGACAAACAATAAAAGTTATTACAAGCATCACATGAAAATTTTGATTTTGGTCCCTCTTCTGAGCGGTTTTTCGGCCTTCTTCAGCGCTTATTTTCGCATAACATACTACATATTTTCGACGATCTTTTGAAGCAACTTTATGTAAAATATGCTTTATGTTGTCATTTTCCGGCACCTTCGCGACATCCACTTCATGCATTTGTAACATACTTAGAGAAATGCTCTGTCTAAAATCCGTAATTGATATTTTGGCCTTTGTCACCATTTTATATATTGTAAAAGCGTTTACTACTGCTGAGGCAAGTAATATTTCAAATGCAAGTTTTCTATAAAACTTGATCTTTTAACGCAAAGGGAAAGAATGTAATTTTAACTGATCGGATAGATCTATGAATGTTAGTGGTTGTGTCAGTATGAATAGTGCTGAGACAAAGAATATCTATCACGTTTATCCTGCCATTTTAAAACAGCTACCACTGTATAACTTTCTGTTGCGTAAATTTCTCCTTTATTTAATTTTTGGGTCTCTACATCCTTTGGATTGTTTTTTCTACTTTTCCTTAATCTACCGACAAGATGCGTTTTACGCTTTTGTAGTTCATGCGCTAATGCGACACTAGTATAGTAATTATCTATATTTATAAAATGCATCCGTGATCTAAAAGTGGCAACATAAGTGATAAAACAGTCGAAACTGTAGCAGGTTTACCTGAATTTTTATCTTGTCCACAGTATATTTTGATATCATATATATAGCCGTCTTTACAACAGAGTTTATACAGTTTTTGAACCTCTTGTTTTTGATATATTGTTTGAATGACAATCTCCCTCTGAACGGTACCAGTGTTTCATCTATGCAGACAGATTTCTCCGGAATATAGACCTCTTTGAATTTATTGGTCAAGTTTTCTAATAAAGGGCTCAGTTTTCCCAAACGGTTATTTTTATCAACCGTTTCATTATCGTTCAAATGTAGCATTCTGAGAATTAATTCGAATCGGTTTCTTGACATTTTACACGATACATGATTGCTATATAATGGATTCTTAGATCAGTAATCCGTCATTTTTGGAAACCTTACTAGACCCATATACATTACAATTCCAAAGAATGTTATGTCTTGTTCCAAAGAATATAGTTGTAGAAACATTGAAACGTTTTATTTAGATTTAAAAATGGTTAACTAGAACTGAACTGCACTTTCATCAGACTCAATATCTGATGATGAATTACTGGGCAAGTAATCATCTGAAGTATTATCTATGAAGTCTAAAGTCTCTTGTTTGTCATCTGATAATAACTCATTCCATAATTTCAAAAGTCTCTCTTGCTCCTTTTCGTAACTTTTTTCCATTTTATTACGACACAAAACACAATACAATTTTCTATAATTCACAATCAACCTTATTACGCGCCGTAATTTCAACAAATGGATTGTAGACTAAACAAAACAACTGCAATTTTAGCACACACAGACTTATTAGAACTCGAAAAAAATGACAACCGATATTCGGGTTTCGCGGCGCTCGGTCGTCAGAGGATCTGAAACCCATAAGTAGGGTGTCATTTTCAAAATACATTTTTAGAGAACTTTTTTAACCTAGCGCTTTATAACAGCCAGTATATCATATCCGAGGTAAAAACCTAATGATTTCCTAGAAAAACTAAGTTGGGCCTGGGGGTGGGATATTTTTCGCTTCATTTGGGCGATTAACGTGTTAAAATTCAAGCTCTAGGGAGGTGTGTGTATGTGTAGCTACCTGTGGTATAAGGTTTTAGCTACATGGCTATTACTGATCAGAAGAATATAATAGTTAATGATTTCCAAGTTATTAATAATTTAAATTGTGGCGCATATTCGCCCTCTTTTGGTATATAGACTAACACCAGTCACACATTCTGTATTTTGGGTTGCCAGTACGCAGGATTATTGTATATAAAAAGGATAATGGGAATGGGATTGATTCATCTTTGGATGTGATTTCACCCTTTTTAAATACATATAAAACTACAATAAATATTACAATTTGTGTAATATCATAAAATTTATGAATAAATTATTTGTGTAATATAATAACGTAAAAAATGAATAAGTATACTGAAAACTAAAAATACGAATTATTTTATTTAAACTTTAAATCAGCACACCTGGTTTAAAACGTTTTAAACTTCTTATATATATATATATATATATATATATATATATATATATATATATATATATATATATATATATATATATATATATATATATATATATATATATATATATATATATATATATATATATATATATTATTGTGATATTTAAAGTCTTGGTGCGCCAAGCAATAATTAGCTAATTAATTTTTTTGATTAATTAAAATTATTTAAATGATATGATTATGACTCTATCACAATTTTTAATTCTTTTATCTCAGGGTTAAATTCGTGCTTCAATATCTATGCTATTACATGTGAAAGGTAAGGTCCAAAGAATACCGGAATAATAAAAAACACATATGATCTAACACTATATATTGAAATAAAAATAATGAAATAATTCACACTCAAAAGTTTTCAATAAACAAATCTCATATACTGATTCTCAAAATTTTGTTGTACGTGAACAATCAAAATTAATGGTACAAACAATATTAATTGAAATCTCAAAATCCCAAACTATTCTAACTCTCCTAATCAAAATATTTATATCCTTTCTAAATTAAGTGTAAAAATTGTGTTATCAATAAAGGAAAAACTGCAGAAAACAAAAATATCTCTCTCTGATGATGAGTGGTCCAAATCCTTGTTCCTTGTAGACTATATTATCTCCTCTCAACCGCTCCCTATGTAATCAGCAATCTTACAACAGATTGTTGCAAGTATATCGTCCTTAATGATCTCCTTCAAAAGCACAAATCATTCAAATTATGATAGCCTTTCTCCTCTCGATAAACTGAATCTCTCGTTGGCCCGAGTGAAAAATGACTCTTGGAATATCTTCTCTTTACGATAAACTGAATCTCTCGTTGGCCTGAACAGTGACTCTTGGAATATAAGTAGAGAAATATGACTTACAATATTTTGCTGCTTCAGCTTCTGTCAGATACACTAACTCCACAAAACTCACTAACATTCAACACTACTGCTTGCTACATTTCGGGAACCGGCAGAGAACAATCACTGTTCGTCTTACAGACTTGGAAACCAACTGTTTCTCTCTTCTCTCCCCTCAATCTCGCTAAACTTTTTCCTACATACTTATCCCACCTTTTTCAATCTCCGCCAATCAAAACTCGTCACAATTCCCCCATTTTTTCATTTCGATAACAAACAAATTTTTACCTATAATTATAAATTTCCTAAAACTTATTTACAAATAATATTTTTCTATAATTCTTAAAAACTAACAAAAACCTCTTTCTATAATCCCTTCTATTGTCTTTAATCACTGCATTAATGTATTTCAATTGTCTTTGGATTTCACTTAAAATTATGCGGGTCACTCAAGTATAACAAAGAAATAATTTATGCAAAGCTTACATTTTGTTTAGTACAGGTAATCCAAGAATTTAATAACTTTCCTTCTCCGAAATGTTTGTTGGATATTATCCTACTTATCTGAATTATTTTACTGTTTTTGAACTTTGAAATATTTTTAAACAAATATATATATATATATATATATATATATATATATATATATATATATATATATATATATATATATATATATATATCGCCCAATCATCTGGTTATGTCTTTTTTCTCTTCTTTGCCTGTTGGTTTCCATTGCACTATTTCCTTAGTTGCTTTCGTGTCTTTTGGACACGCCCCGTTCATGTTAGCCTCTACGCTCTACCTCTACTTTTCTGCTGTGGAATATACTGAGTTGACTTCATCTTTTTTGTCATAACCAAAGTCTCACATCAGTGGATGTGCATTTATTTCGTTACGTATGAAATTCTTTTGATTGACTTCTGTACCTAAGAAGTTCTTAGTAAGAACGTGAAGATATCCACCCGTTCAAAAGTATTTAGGTACAGTTGTTTACTTTGATATTGATTTCATTGTTACCCAGTGTACAACATCTGTAGCTACCGATTTCTTTAGTAGTGAGTGACTCTCCATCATGGGCATCATATCATGTCTCTATTTGGTCTAAATCTATTCTGCTAACCGTCGATTATATTCTTAGAATAATATATTAATCTGTTATATGTACCTGAAAGAGTTGTGGTTACTACCTATGTAATTATATATATAAATAAACGTTAAACCTAGATTTACTGATATTTGTTATTTTAGACAAGCATTAATTTTAGATCTGTTTTTATCAATTATCACGTCTATAAAAACTTTTATCGAGTATGTTGGTCTATTTCCATCGAGCAAATTGCTCGACGCCTATTTCCTAAGAAATTCGCATCTGACCGGCATTATAAAGCCAATACATAATTTCCAGAATGCCAGAATTACAGGCCAATAATTGGCCTGAAATTCTGGCATTGTGGCTTATCTCCTTTTTTATGTATTGGTTTTATAATGCCGGTCAGATGTGAATTTCTTAGGAAATAGGCATCGAGCAATTTGCTCGATGGAAATAGACCAACATACTCGATAAAAAATTTTATAGACGTGATAATTGATAAAAACAGATCTAAAATTAATGCTTGTCTAAAATAACAAATATGAGTAAATCTAGGTTTAACGTTTATTTCTAAATTCTATTGCATATTTTCCTTTTATAAATGAATCCTCTTTTTTTCTCAAATATATAAACAATTTAGTCTTACATTATGTTTATTTTTGAAATGATATTACAACTACAACAAACAAGTTGGTGTAACTGTAAAGTGACATGTGACATATTTGAAAAGTATCTGTCATATCAATGCGGTTGGTAACATAATGCGCGAGAGAGACGAGAATTGTAATTAGATGCACAACATTATATTGCTGGAAAATATATTATTTTGTTGTAGTTTTTACGTGATTATAATTAAACAATAACGTGTAAAGTGTACGTAAGATAAAGAACCATGTGAATAGTGATGTTTGTATGTGTATTGTGCAATGTAAAATTTTTTTCCCTAGTCCCACCAAGCGGCCATTTTTATCTATGTATGTACTGAATCTGTCAATCAGGTTTTGTGTTTTTAACATGACAATATTGTTAAACAACACTAAATTATATTTCAGTAAGTCGTTTAACTGTTTAATAATATTAACATAATAATGGAGTTAATGCCATATGTATCCCCCTTTCTTGTTTTAATGTAAACATTTTTGTTAAGTAGTCATAACCTGGATCTCAATGAACATTATAAGCCTACTTACCTTATAGTAGGAATTATTTCAGTAATTTCCGAATGTGTAATGGACTTTTAAAGATGTTAACCTACTAGAAATGATAAAATGCTCGGCAAGTCTGTTTTTATAAACTAAAAAGCATCACATGTCCGTATACAACTTTCTTCACAGTTGTTTTATCAACAGAATTCAACCTACATCCTTTTTCCTTACAATTTGTTGATCAAATTGTGTATAGCTACATTTACAATTGATATGAAACAAGACAATGTGAAATCGATGTTTATATTTTCCTAGATTTTGTTATGTATGTATATAAAACTAAACAAACAGTGAATATTTTTCAAAATACCTTGTTACTTAAAATTGGGCATCTTATATTCTTTTCTGAATTGCTTTAAAAGTTGTATTATTTAAATTTTTGTTTGGATACAATTTAAAAAAAATGTAATTATATAGTAAGAGGGTACGCCTTAAAAATGCCTAATTTTTTTGAATTGTGCCAACGAAGTAAAGGAAAGCCCAAAATTTAATGTTTTCTTTGCTGGAAACTAGTAAAAGTGCCTAAAATTAAGAAATACAAAAAATCAAAAAAGTAATAGAATAACCTAAAAAATTTAGGTACAAAGCCAACAAAAATATATAATTATCTTAATAATAACAAATTTAATTAAAAAATAATAAATATCAGTAATTTTACTATTAACTTATGTAGAAATACATAAGATTGCTTAATGTAATCAATATTTTTAATCATTCAAAACAATATGGCTGATATGCACAATGAACACAAAGTAAAATTTTATGTACATTCAATAATGTTGCCACTTTTAACTGTTAAAAAATCCTACAAATTTTATTTGAAAGAAGCCAACCCAAATAAACCTAACCCGTAGACATATAATACAAGATAGACTGATCCTTGCAATACCAGCCTGTCGTCCAGTGTGACAGAGAAAACTGACTCAAAGCAGTCCCTGCATCTCTGTCTAGTGGGCTTGACTTATTGACCAAGTGACCTCATTGGTCATTTAGTTCACATGGTCGATAAACTTGGCAAATTAGAAAGAGATGCAGGGACTGCTTTACACCAATTTTTTCTGTCACACTGGACGAACAGGCTGGTATTGCAAGGATCAGTCTATCTTGTATTAATGTCTATGACCTAACCTAACGAAACTTAATCTAACCATATCTAATCTAAAACTGCTAACATACTATTAATTTTTGTTAAAAGTAGGCAAGAATAAAGTTAAATATAGGTTTCCTGCAATGAACATACATAACCTATAGATATATTTGACATTCGATGTAAGCTTAACATACATCAGTGTTGCCATATCGTTAATTATTTAATTCTCTCACATTTAAAATTAAAAATTGAACAAGATTACCTAAGATAATTATATGATATGAAAATTGAAAGCAAACAAAAACGTGAAAAATTCATATATAATAAAAAGTATTACAATTATACCTATAAATAATATAAAATAAAATATATATGTAAAAAATACTTTTATATTTTTAAAATATAATAACAAAAATTAAAATTATACCTATATGTAAAAATTAATAGTTAAAATTAACATTTAAAGCAAAAAAATATTTTATGAATGCTTTTTAATATAAATTCAAAAATTGTGGCTTCTCATAACAAAACATAATTCCGTCAAAGTATCATTATTATATCAGTATTATTTGTTAAAAACTTGTATACATTATACAAAAAATATGGCAACACTGTGATGCCCAAACATTCTTTTTTTATTTTTATTTATTTAATACACGTAATAACCCCATTAACAGTTTAAATTACAATATACAATATCACAGTTAGGATTTAAAACTTGAAATTATTTATATAGTTTCAAAAAAGAGACTAAAAATCTTAGAGTTATATTGAAAAAAAAACGGGTGTGGCAGTCCAGTGGGACTGCCGGTGGAAGTTACACTTCTATACACGCATTCGCCGTTACAAATTTATTTGGGAGTCAATGTACACAATCATTACATATGTAATGCTATAGGTAAGACATAGCAGAAAGAGAAACAGAATTAATAACAACTTACTAACAATTAATAAACAACTTTTGACCTGTAATATGAGTATAGTAAATGAAGGATTGAATCAATATTTTGATGAAAATGTATATTTTTATTTTCATATATGTATGAAAGGAGTTGAATGCAAAATTTTTTTTACACATACTCTGCAAAATTCATTGTTTATTTTGTTATTAATATAATACAGTAAAACCTCTGTTAACCGAAATAATTGGGGGGGAGGCCGTTTCGGATAACAAGAATTTCGGTTAAAAATAACATTGTGTTTTACAGTATTCTTGGTCAAAGTATTGGTATTTAATGTCTCTTGAATGTCTTTATTACTCCCTGGTCTAACGGCTGAATTAAGCTCGTGACATTCGGTGGCAAAAATCTGACAACTGTCACTATTTTATATATTTTGGGGGGTGAGTTGGCGCATTGTCAACAAGCAACAATTCGTTGACAGGAAGGTTTTTTGATTTAAAAAAGGATTTTATACTTGGGACGAATTCATTTTCGAACCATTCTGAAAATAAAGTGGTCGACATCCATGAGCTTTTTTGGCTTCTATAAAAACCTGGAAGTGCTTCGGAAATATTTTTTCGAGCTTTTGGTTTTTTTGATTTCCCAACACACATAGGCAGCAATTGGTGAGGAAAATTAATGGAATTGTTACGTTTTGCTATAAAAATTTACTTATTATTGACAAAATTATTGAAAATGTCAGCCGTTTCGGTTAAACGATGTTTCGGTTAAAAAGGTTTCGGTTAAGGGAGGTTTTACTGTAATACAATACAAATTAAAAAGCAATATTCATAGGTATTTAAAAATGATAATAATATACATAAAAAAAATACACTACAATACAGTGCAACATAATTCAATATAATAATACAATACAAATTAAAATGCAATATTTATAAGTATTTAAAAATGACAATAATATACATAACTTTTCTACTTACGCATATCTGTTTAATTTACCATGTAATAATATTAATAAAAAAGTCCTCCCCGATTGGGAATCGAACCTCGGTCTCCCGCGTGACAGGCGGGGATACTGACTACTATACTACCGAGGACATCACACAAACGTATTTCAAAATTGACAGTTCTGGATCATACAGTGATTTATTGAGATTATTATTTTGAAATACAAAAGACTAATATAATTATGAACATTTAATAAATAATACAAAACATATCACATAAATAATAATAATATCTGGTAGATGTCAGTATGTTAAATATGGAAATTGTTTATCTCAACGAATATCTGTAACCTCAGGAGTTCCTCAGGGGTCTCATATTGGACCTCTCTTATTTAATATATTTGTTAATGATATATCCTCAGTGATTAAAAATAGTAAATTTCTAATGTTTGCTGATGACCTTAAAATATTTCGAATAGTTAATGACCTAGTTGATGCCTCTTTGTTACAGAATGACATTAAAAGCTTAGCTAGTTGGTGTGAGGTAAACATGCTATACTTAAATATACAAAAATGTTTTAAAATTACTTTTGGAAGAACAAGAGAGTTTGTAAATTATGATTATTGTATAAATAATGTACCTTTAGAGGCACGTCATAATATTAAAGATTTAGGTATAAATTTTGATTCTAAACTAACTTTTAAATATCACATTAACGAATCTTCAGCTAAAGCTTTAAAAATGTTGGGATTTATTCTTAGAAACTGTAATCAGTTTTCAGTACAAACTTTAAAAATGTTATACTGTAGTTTAGTTCGATCAGTTTTGGAGTATGGTTCTCTCATTTGGTCTCCTTCATATAACAGTGACATCTACAGTATCGAGAGAGTTCAAAATAAATTCTTGAGGGTATGTGCTTACAAAATTGGTTTTATTAGACATCAATACACATATGATGATATACTGTCAATACTAAATATCCAATCACTACATGATAGAAGATGTCAAGCGGATTTATGTTTCCTTTTTAAAATTATAAATGGATATGTTCAAGATCCAGAGTTACTAAGTTTAATAAATTTTAATGTTAATACTAGAAGAACTCGTAACACTGAGATTTTCAACATTCCATTCCACACTATGAATTATGACCAAAATGAACCCATTACAAGAATTTTACGAACTGCCAATGAGCACAGCAATAGTTTAGAGTTATTTGGAATATCTACAGCAACATTTAAGAAATCATTTGAGAGATTTTGAGCATTGTTTAATAACTTAAGGTACTACTTTAATTGAATTTTGTTTGATTTTAATTTTGGTTTGTTTTTTATTAACGCAACCTATATATAAGCTTTGTAAAGGTTGACGTCATATTTCTGTAAAAATGGTATATCCGTTAATTAAATAAATAAATAAATAAATAAATAATAAATATTTTATTATATATATAATATATGCATACAGGGATGAGTGCCTTAAGAACCAGCAAAATAACTCAAAAGATAGAAAACATTATACGTTGTGAAATAAAAAGAGATGAAAGTAGTAGAGGTGAGAAATTATCGATATTAACCTATAATTTACTTTACATTACATTAGAATTATCGAAAATTTCCCACCTTTAGACGTTAGCTTATGAGCTGGTTGACTTCAGTCATAGTAATACGTATCACGTAATGTAAGTAAAACAGTTTAAGTAGGAGTATTTTTATATCCAAAATTAAAATATTGATCAATAATAAACTATGATTTAAGACGTCGCATACACTCTTCTCAATACAGAATTATCATAGCTTGTTATTCTGTATTAGTTAACACAGAATTAATTATCAAATTACTACAAATTAAACTGTTTACTTACATTTGCTTTATTGCCTTCAATTAGTTTTTACTTTATTCGAAATTTAAAAAATGTAAATGTTCGACGTCATACTTGTAATATCATGACTGATGTCAACTAGCTCATAAGCTAACGTCTAAAGGTGGGAAACTATGGATAGTCCTAATGTAATTTAATGTAAATTATAGGTTTCTATCGATAATTTTCCACCTCGACTACTTTCATCTCTTTTTATTTCACAACATATTATGTTTTCTATCTTTTGCGTTATTTTGCCGGTTCTTAAGGCACTCATCACTGTATATATCTTTATATAATATATATATATATATATATATATATATATATATATATATATATATATAATATTAAATTATATATACAAAAGGAACATTTTTATATTCGAGAGAGGAAGGGAGAGAAAATATATCTTCTGTCTCTCTCTTACTCATTATCTTACATATGTAATGATTTCACAGATTCACTCCCATACAAATTTATTTATTTATTTATTTATTTATTTATTTATTACAAAATAAATACAATACAAATTTCCAACATGCAGCGCGCGTATAGAAGTATAACTTCAAAAATCAAAATCGAGACCATTTAATAGCCCCATGTATCTATCCAATGGGTTGAGAATACCATAGATTGTTCTGTGGAAAGGAACATTGTAAACATTGTGGTAACATAGAGCTTGATGGGGAACATTAAAGTTAATCTGGCTTAACAGATTAACTTTAATGTTCATTATCAAAACTACTGGCACATCTACTACCTTGAATATCTAGTATTCTTTCTCTTTTTTTTTTTGATCAACTTACCTATTTACTAGAACTTTATGTCCCCTTTACATGCAGCCATTGCTGCTGCTACTTGCTTTGCCCACTGTCCTGTCCGAAATAATTCCATGGCAGCATTTAAGGCAAATGACTGTTTACATCAGCAATGGAGGGCATAGAAATTACTGCGGCAACAGCTCTGTGTGTTTTAAGTTTACAAAATTATCTTAAAATTAAAAAAAAATGATGTAGAAAAAAACGTCAATGTAGAAAAAGTCTTTTATTTTGATAATACTCTTAAAACGGCTTCAAACATTTTTTTTCAAAGGAAATATGACAAACTTTTTCGATGAACTGACTTGTGAGGAATCCGGAGAATTTTTTTTAACTTCTATAGAATTTCACAAATAGATTTTGAAGTTTTGTTTCAGAAAATTGAGCCCATGATTAAAAAAACAGACTAAAGTAATAATTCCAATACCAATAACATTACGATACTTGGCCACTTGGGACAGTTATCAAAGTTTGCATTATTGATTTAAAGTATCATCACCAGCAATTTCGCTGATTGTGCCAGAAGTTTGTAAAACAAAATATAGTTTTATAGGATCAAATTTAAATTTAAATTACAAACCGCATTGGGTACATTGTGCTTTTTTTCATGGTCTTTATGTGAAGATAATCTCTCACTAGCATATAGCTCTAAAAACTTCAGCACTTGATCATTGCTCCACTCAACCATAGTTAACGAAAAATTTATCAAACAATAAACAAATAAGTCCGTGCACAGACAAGACAGCGAGCAGCATGTTAACAGTCACTGTCACTCACACTGCAAGTCCTTTAATTTCTGCCAAAAAACCGCCAACAAAGGAGTGTATGGCAGCGGCAGTGGCATGAGTAATGGCAGCGCGAGCAACGTATATACATACTCAAGCTGTCAACTTTCCTGCTCAATTCCCTGCTCACTGCCGCGGAAGTGATCTGCATGTAAAGGGGGTATTCGGATATACTCCCTAACACATAGTATACACTTATTGTTTGAATTTTCTTGCACGGTTTGCAGCAAACACAGACCTTGTGGCAAAATTTTTTTTATTTATTTATTCATTTACTAATATACAGGATTACCCACATTACAAAAAAAATATGTTAACACACAGTATAAAAATCAATCTCTGTAATTGCTTACAAACTAAGTGAAACTAAAATCTTAATTATAAATAAAACAAGATATTAATTACATATGAAACAAAATGAATTAAAATAAACAATGTTAGTTACATTTTCTTCATATATATTTATCACACACCTTTATATCATACATAAGAAGTTTTTTAGAGTTTTGATTGTATTTTAAGATGCTACATTCATAAGTTTAATTCAAAAGATGTCAAAGAACAGTGTTTCAGTGGATTTTATTATTTATCAAACAATTGTGCTGTAACTTCCCTTGTTCCCTTCAAGCATATACTGATTTTATGTTCAAGGACACATGTCTCGCTTTCAATCTAGCAGATGGTTTGCCAAACTTTTTCACTGGTTGGTGTAAAATTATAACTTAGAGATCGCTTAATTAACCATAATGTAGAAAATTATGGAGTGATCTAAATGGGCTTTTATAATTATAAGTCATCCTTATTAGAGTTGGTGCATAATTATATACTGATTTTTGTTGTCATCAGTTGTAACAATATATTTTTTTTTATATCAGAATGAAGTCTGTTAAACTCCGGTCGCTAATCCCAGTCCTAACTGTCTAGTGAATTTAGTAATTATTTTTTTTGCGAAGTTATTTACTTTTTGACAGACTAAAAGTGGCTGGAAATTACTATACAACCAAGCACCCGTACTCATAGCCAATATTAATAGTAAACAAACTAAATAGTAAATAAAATAGAACTTTGCGAATTACCGACAATCAATATTTATTTATCTGCACCATATAATAAATAGTTATGTTAAATTATAACAACTAAATATATATTTTTTAAATATATACTACCCAAAATTTGATGGGTTTAGTATACACTTCGACTATTTAGAATAATTCTTCTTTTTTTAAAGAAAGAAGTCTGTAATAGCAGGATACTTGAGCTATTAATACTGAGAAGTAGGAATTGTTGTGTTGTAGGTTTCCGACAATGAATCTGTCAAAATATGCCCGAGCTAAGCGAATGGAGTTTACCAACCTAGATACTTTTTCACTAAGTATGACGACTCCATATATGTGTTGTGTATCTGTGTTTCCTGAATACATATTCTTCTTTTCCTTATATTGCATTATCATTAAACAGTTTTTGTACAGTTGCTTAAATGTATGTCAAAATTTTGACGTTTTGTGTATGTTTTGTAACAACTAAACAAGTATTTTTACCTTGAATATTTGAGTTAATAATCAGTAGCCCAGATTTATTTTGAAAAATATGTATCTAATTGTAGCAAAACATCCAAAGAAACACATTCATAGTTTGTCCAAATAATAAATGGTCCAATTTTCATATTACTGGCTGTATAACTATAGTTTTTACCTTATTCTTATAATATTTTACCACATGTTATGTTATAAGAGTTAATTGATCTGGATAGTGAACAAAATTTATTGATATTTATATTTTAAAAACAGCTGACACTAGGAATATAAAGAAAATGTAATAAAACATGTATTTAACTATATTATATAATGCAATTTTTATTAAACAAATATATGTATCTTTACAGATATCAGAGGAGCATAGAAATTTAATCAAAATGGACAAAATTATGCTGCCAATTCCTGTTAAAATAGAAGATGATTCAGAGGATAAAATAAAGACAGAGGTTGAGGTTATAGATTTGGGTATGTAGTAATATATAATTATTATAACTGACTGTAACATTTGAAACATATGTGTTTTTCTTTAATTACGAGGATTGAATTAGATTTCTAATTGAAATGGCTAGTATTGTGTTCCTAAAAATAAATAATATATTTGGCAATATTTATATCTCGTTCATCGAGCAAAAAGACAAAAGAGGGAATCTAATCTCAGTAGAAGGTGAATTTGTGCACAAGTCTTTTTTTTTAATTTTATATTTATTTGTTTCTTGATTTGCATAAAAAGTTTTATATTTTATCATATTTAAAAGAAATTATTCTGTAGTAACTAATATTTTAACCAATATTATTTTAGATAATAAATATAAAAATAAATTAATTAAAATGATTGTGAAATAATATGGACGTAACTCATTGAAGCAATTTATATGTGAAAAGCTTCTTCCATCCTGCTACAAAGGGCATAGCTGGATAATAATGTCAAAATTGCCATAGGGAAAAGTTGACCCCAAATTTTAGGGTATTGTTAGGCATCTTTTAAAAAGGGGAAGTTCAATAGAACTTCTAAATGATTCGTCCACATTATTTCTGTTGCTATTTCACACCAGGCGCCGAATTTTTTAAATTTATTGTAGTATAGCTTATGACTGGCATTCCATATTTCTGGTTTCATTTTGTAAAATTCAATTAATTCTAAACATTTCTCATTATCCCATTCCATTTCTTTTTTGTAAAAAACAAAAAGTCTCTACTAATTACTAATCACTCTCCGAAAACAAACTACTCCTTTCTACTATGACAGACTATAAAACCTAGTGTCTCCACCAAACACGCATGAACAACGAATCTCTTTGAAGTACCGACAGCCGACGGAACCTTGCTAAACAATTGCAAACGTTTGCAATTGTTTGGGAGCGTTCTGAAATCTATCTACACCAACCAAATAAAATTGTTTGCTAACAGTTGCAATTATTTGCAAACGTTTGCAAACATTTTACGCGCTTGGTGAAAACGCACCTTTTACATGGGAATTTCAATACTTGCCTCTCTGGACAGAATTTCAATTATTCTTGACATATGTATAAATTTGTGAAAATCATGATCATGTAAATCTATAAACCTTCGCCCTGTTATAATGCTTTAAAAACTTAGTTATGAATTTTTTGCCGGTACGCTAATGAATCCTACCCAAATAAATTATTAAATATATACTGATTTACTGGTACTAAAAGTCATTCCCTCACTCTCAAGCACTTAAGTGTCAAAAATTATAATAGATGATGGTTGGGTTTCTATTTCATCCAGATCACTTAATATTATGATTTAAATACCAATTTAACTCAAAAGTTATTTCATAGTGTGCTGATTGCTGATGTGAGTAATTTGATCCCAATAATTTGGTTCTTTGGAATAAATAATCATTATTTAAGGGCCTTGATTATTAATAGTCTCTCATAAATCATTATCATTAATGACAATATTTGTGGATTTTAAGTATATTTTTTTTTTGTGTTGAACATGTCTGCATTTCGACCAATCCCAACCAAGCAGGCAGGCAACTTTATTTTTTAAATGAACATTCATAATGTCTAGCCTTGAAATATCAAATGTTGTACAGGACCAGTCGAAATATTTTGTGTATTCATTGTAACGTAGGAATATTTTGTCGTGTATTGGTTTTTCAACAATTAAAATATTTCAAATATGCCAAGGTATTCTGAAGAAAAAAATAACAGGAATTGATATTAAATATTTTGAAGAAGAAAAACGTTGTGTCCAGTGGTTATATTTTCGAATTCATTCGAGCATATTTCGCATACGAAATTAGAAGAAATTCGCTCGAAATCCAATTTTGTGTATTTTCGAACACTGCTTGTACGAATTTTTTCGTATACGGCGATTCGAATGGGTCTGAACCATTCGAATATCGATGCTCGTATACGATTAAAGTAATTGTTATTTCAGTTGTCATTGGGCCCGTGAAAGTCAGATAAGATTTCTGCTGATCGTTTTTAATTGTTGTTGTATACAATATTTTTACATTGAACTTTGTTTTCAATAGCTGGTTTAAATAATTTTTCAAAGAAAGAGATATAGTTAATGCCCTTGTAGAGGCGGAAATATTAGCGGAACAGAGAGGTAGAGTTTACCATCCCTTTCTTAACCTTCTAGAGAACTATTCTAATGTACAATTTCAAAAATTGTACAGATTAACAAATCCCCTCACAATGAAGTTGATAGGATTAAATGGCTCTTTTTTTGTTCGACCGACACTGAACTACCATATTTCATGCCCTTTTTTTACTCCTTTGAGCTAATTTACAAGAAACGAATTGTTTTAGATGACAAAACCGTAAAATATGTTAAGCAAAACTGCCAATTATTCTTCTTTTTTTTTTTATTTGAGTTTTACTTGTTCGAATGTGCAGTGTTGCCGGTGCAAATTCTTCTCGTATACGTATAACATTTCGAAGGACGTTCAAAAATACACATTCAGATTCGTACACGAAATTTTTCAGTCGAGTTTACCCGTATACGAAAAAATTCGATTGAATTCGAAAATACGACCCCTGTTGCATCTCGCCATGAAGTGACTTTAAAATTATTTCATTCTAAATATAAGAAGTATTTATCTCCGCCTCTTCTTTGTTGTCTTGTTCTCTCTCGTCTTCTTTCACAGGTTGTTGTGTCATTTTGCACGATTGGTGATTAAGCTCCATTCCTTTATATTTTCTATTTTTGTTCTCGCGTTATGTATCTTCGTTCTATTAATATTTACTCCTACTCTTCCATCTTCCCATCTGAACTTTAGTCTGCCTTGTGATCTTGTATTTGTAGGTTTTCATTTTGACATAACTTTTTATTAATTTATCTTCATCTCGTCTTATTACATACCCGAGCCATTTCAACCTTTGAGCCTTTATATCTTCTTCTTTTTATGTAGACATGACTCTGTGTTTCAATGTGCCTCCAGTAAATTGTCGTTCCATCGCTTTCGTAGTCTTCCTACTGATCGTCTTCTTATTGGGGAACCGTTTCTTGCCGTTTTTACTACTCTATTTGTTGTCATTCTGCTTATATGATCGTTCCATTCTACTCTTCTATTTCTTATTCAGTTCTTGATGTTCTCCACCTTGCATCTACGTCGTATATGTGTACTTCTAGTTCTGTTGTTTCTAACATCATTTTTGCCCTCTCTGTATGTCATTATTTGTCTGATGATTGTTTTGTAAATTATGCCTTTCATTTATTTATCGATATTTTTATTTCTCTATATTGTTTCATTTAGGCAGCTTGCGGCTCTGTTTGCTCTATTTGCTTGATCTTCCACTTCGGTTTCGTGCTTTCCGTAGCTAGATAATGTGATGCCTAGATATTTAAACTCACATCACTTGAGCTTTATCTGACCTTCCAGCTCCAATTTACATCTTAATAAATTTGCTGTTATAACCATGCATTTCGTCTTTTTTGGGAAATTAATATGTTAAATTTTCTGCCCGTTATATTAAATTGGTGCAGCATACGTTGTAAATCATCTTCACTTTGAGAAAGTAGTATTGCGTGGTCTGCATATCAGATAATTTTAAGTTGTTTTTCTCCCATTTGGTATCGTTACTTCTTACTTTTTTTATTATTTCATACGTAATCAGGTTGAACAATAGAGGACTCAGGAAATCTTTCTGTCTTATCCCATAGCCAGCTTCAACAGGGTCTGTTAGTTCTTCTACTTTTACTTTTATTGTATTGTTTTGGTGGATATTTTCTATCGTGATGATTATTCCTAGAGGTATCTCTCTTGCGTACAATAAGTGGATAACGTCCTTTAATTTGTCCCAGTCAAATGCCTTTCTTAAGGTCCACGAAAAACATATGCCGGTTTGTTGTATTCTAATGATTTCTCTTGCACTTGCCTCATTGTAAATACCTAAAACCTGGTTGTTCTTCTGCTAGTGTTATATTTTCATTCAGTTTATTTGTTATCACTTTGGTTGTTAATTTTAGTGTTGTGTTTAATAAATTAATTCTCCTGTAATTTTCCGGTCCGATTTGTCTCCCTTTTTGAAGAGAGGTATTAGGATGCTTGATCTCCATTCTTAAGGAATTCTGTTTTGTCCTATTATTTTTTGGATTAGTTTTAATAGTTGTTTGGTCAGATCTGGTCCTCCGTACTTTAGGATTTCGTTCGGTATTCTGTCCTCTCCTGGTGATTTTCTATTTTTTTAATTCCTTAATGTTTTCTGTACCTCTTCCTCCTCATATTTTTTTCTTTGTTTGTCGTCACCTCTGGTGTTGGTGGTTCATTATCGTCACCTTTAGCAAATAGGGATCGAAAGTAGTTTAACCATGTTTCCTTCTGCATATGTTTCATTTTTATTAGTTCGTTCATCTCTTTTCTTTGCGTTCCGTAGAAGTCGTGTTCAATCTGTTTTGAGAAGCCCTGTCAGTGTTCCCTTTTTATTTGTCTAACTAAAGTATTATTTCGGGACAGGATAGATTAGCGAACATCTGTAAAAACAACAAGCCGTGTAGCAGAAGACCCGTTGGAAGGCCGCCAAAAAGGTGGAAAGATGGTACAGTCAACACTGTCTGAAACAGAATAAGAGGCAGACAAACAGGAGAAATTCTAGTCGCACGAAGAAGAAGAAGAAGTATTCGTTTTATTTCTGATTCGTTTATAGTGGTTATATATTATTTGTACTTGTGTTCTGTATTGTAAAAAGGCTTTCTTCTTGTCTTCACATTTTGTCTTCACTTCTTCTCTAAACGATGGTGTTTTCTTTTTTGATATGTTAGTGTTCGTTACTTTTCTCTCTCCCTCCAAATGATTCTGTTGCGTCGTTAACTACGTTATTTTTGAGTTTTTCTCAGTTTTCCTCGATGTTATCGTTTTCTAATATTTTATTCCCAGCGATCTTATCTGATATTCTTTTTCCGTATAGGTATTCCTATACAGAAAAGTATTTAGTACAGGATTCCGTATTTAGTCCTTCGACTTTGATTTTTGTTTATGTTGGCTCCGCTCTCTTGGGTTTGAAGTATTTCAGGGTGAGTCTTATTTTACATAATACTAGGCTGTGCTCGCTATGGAGCCTTTATATAGCTGACTATAATATCTTCTCCATTTATCTGTTTATTTATTTCGTTGTTAAATAATCGTCTAAACTCTCCGTCTTGGATTTTTTTGGTCTATAAATTCTTGTGAGGATCTCTTTTAGTCAGGCACATTGTATCTGCTACGTACGTTATGACAGGTCTGATTGCTTTTTTTATATATTCATTTTGGTCTTTGTGCTGATATAATATATGTTCTTTAGTAGTTTTTAAAGCAGTTTAATCACCAATACATAAAAATTATAGAAACCCATAAATTCTTAAATAATAAAATTAAAGTTGATTGTTTTAAAGTCAATAGCATTTAAAATTTAAATATACAAGGAATTATGTTTAAATTGTCTTTATTTATTTTTGTTTTTTTTTTAATAGTCAGTGTTACTAACCCTAGGCGTTATGCAAGCTCCATTTCGCGTGGGCATGCTCCTAAACAAATGCGATGTCTAATTCTTTTTTAAACATATCTCGCAAATGCAAATACGGTTAAGGTCGGTTGAGCAAGCAGGTCACTACAGAATAGCGATATCTTCTGCTTCAAGGAAGTCTGTAGTGATTCTGCCGGTATATGGAGGTGCATTATCATGCATGAAAATTAAATTTTTTCCCACTGCACTTTTTCAGAGTCTAACTAGAGGTTCTAGAATCAAATCAACTTACCTTCGAGTTATTAAAGTTGGTTGAATGGAAATTAAAGAAGTTTTCTCACCGACTTTATTACTTCCCCAGAAAATAACACTTCCTCCTTTAGGTCTATGAACAGATCTGGCCGTTTCCGTTTTTGCTTGTCTTCCTCGTCCTCTAAGTACATGAATTCATCGGTCATATGATTTTACTCAAATCCCGGTTTCGTCTGAAAATAGCACACTTTGTAAATTTCCAATGTTCCAGTTTTTGTATTGAAGACACTCATTTAGGCGATCAGTCTTGTGCTGCCTGGTTAACTCGGGAATTGGTAACTGTCTACTGCTGTATAGTCCTTGGATATGTAGTCTTTTTATTGTTTCAACTGAAACACTTACACCTGTACCATACAAAAGCTGCTTTTGGAGTTGCGGGTGAGAAATTGTTGGGTCTCTTCTAGCTACTTGGACAATAAAACGATCGTGGCAAGCCGTTGTAACTTTTTGGCGACTTAATCTTGGTATATTCTTAAGCGTTCCTGACTTCTGATACCTAGCATACGTTTTTGACACAACGCCTTGTGTTACGCCTACCACTGTAGCTATGTCCCTCTGAGACATTCATTGCTCCACAAGACCAATAATCCTTCCCCTTTGCACAACCGTTAACCCCACTTAAGGCATATTTTTCTATTTAAAAGCGAAAGTTAGTTTATTTTCGTTCAATTTACAACTAAAACAAATAATCTTTATTGTGTGCCGGGCAGTGTTATCTGATTGTTTTATTGTTTTTATTTTATTTTCAATAAAAACCTTTATTCTTCCCAACAATAACAAGCTTTTTCAAAAGAAATAAATATTAGTTTGAAATACATGGTGATTCCATATAAGTTTGGTTGTGTGTAAATAAAATGTAATGGCATGTCTCACAAAACAGGAAAACAAAAAGCAAAATAGGTATATCGATGGAAGGCAAATTTCTGACTATTGGTTGTCTTACTGAAGATGTATGTATCTATAAAATGTGAGGCATTTGTTGTCAAAATATGACCGAAAAGTGCTGAATTAAAATTTTCACATTACAAACCATCTAAAACTGCTTTTTTTCGATGACTCGTTTTTCGAATCTACGCAACTTCAGCTACAAATTCTACCCAATACCGTCTTCGTGGAGGTATTTCCCGTGATGTGCAATTTTTTGTAATGCGAAATTTTAAAATCTGCGTTTTTTAGCCATAATTCAACTGTCTCATATTTGCTGCCAGAACTCAAAATCAGGTAAATATTTACATTAAACGGATTTGTCAAAAATCGCGGTTTTTTTTTGGACTTAGCCTAAAAATGCGAAAAAAGGCCAAATTTCAATAATTGCAATGCAGAAAGTTAATAAAAGTATGAATTAAGATAAAAAAAAATTAAAAGTGGAATAAAAGGCGGTAGATCTTTAAAAATGGACAGTACAAACAACTAATAAAATAGTAAATTATCATAATAATATGACATGTAATAAAACAATTGTAATTATCAACAGGATTTTGATGTTAAATCAGGCAAAAATGCATATTAATATTGTTAAATAGTCCAAATTCATTTAAGTTGCACATCAAAATTACCGTTATGCGCACTAGTTGAGTTTTTGTAGACCTGCACATTGTTGCCATATTTAAAATTTATTTTTACGGAACAAACAAAGATATATATTGTTAAATCAAAAGAAGTTAAATATATATGTATATTAACCTACCTTAGTATGCCGGTGGATACAATTCTGCCGCAGCTTTAAAAAAATGGTGCAGCCTCTCCATGCGGTCAGGATATCTCCTCTTGAAGTAAAATTCGGCGATGTAGCCAATAAAATGTTCCTGCCTGACGCCATATTTGGGAATACTACTGCGAACTTCCCGCCACAACCTCTCAATGTTATTGGTGTGTGTGCCAGTATCAGGGTCGACAAAATGCTTGGAATGATTCACAGTTTGATGTTTAAATCCTTCATGGGCCAAACAATTATATGATTTCCAACAATCGCTATAAATGGTTGTCCCAGGAAGAATCCATTCGCGAATTATTCCGAGCAAAGTATCGGCATCCCTCCTATCAACAGGAATAACGAAAAAGTTCCCAGTGTTTCGCTCGTATCCTCCAAATATCCATTGGCCAGTATACAGACGTCCTCTATTGTACTTCCTCCTTCCAAATTTTGCTTCGTCGATTTCTACAACGGTATTTTCCCCGCCCAGCTTTGTAGAGTTGTTTTTAGCGAAACTAATAAACACTTCTCTACAATAACTGTACCAATTTACCATTGTAGAAGAAGATATCCCTAACTCACTCTCCACAAGAGATTGCCGAGGAGGCTTAAGATGCAATAAAGCCGACACCAGAAGAAAAATTTTGTCCAACGGCAATCTAGCATGTTCAAAAAACGTACCTTTTCTTGCCGAGATACAAAATCCACACTTTTTAGGAGCTTTTTTCTTCATTATGACTTTTTTATTGCATCTAAAAGTCATTTTACTGTCCATTTTTAGGGTATTTCCGCACCGGCACACTATCACCTCCTTCAAAACACCGTGTTTGAAGTAAAAATCCATCAGTCTGCCTTCATTTTTCGCCACAAAACCACTTTCGAAGATTCCCACGCTACAACCAACACACGCCATTTTTTTAATCCCTTTCACCTTTTCGCAACGACAATTTTTAAAGAAATGCTACTTTTGCGCATCCCTTAGTTAAGGGTGGAAACATGATTGCCAAGTTTCGATGTTCGCAGAAATATTTCCATACCATATAATTTGTTTAGACATATATTTACGTACAAATCTATAAACATGTTAAAAACAAAACATTTACATTAATTTCAGTTCAAAATCCAACCATAAATCAATTTTCGTTAATATATTTGATACATATTAATAAAAAAAAAGGTAAATTTGCATAAGTAAAAATACAAACTTTATTTTTTAATCAAAATTTGAATAAAACTTAATTTTATTTCCATAACATTTACACAGTTGCTGAATACAGTCCTGGCCAAAGTCAGATTTGTTGAGACGTGCTGAATCAACATCAACTAAATACTACGGTCTATAATACGACTGAGAGTGCGAGTGACTTACGAGATTACCCTCTCAAGTTGTCACGTTCTCAGTCTCCAGTTACTTAGTTCAGTTCAGTGTTGAAAATCGTTGAATAGAGTTATAAACAGTGTTTATGTACACAAAATCTGTTGATATAATCGTAAAGTACAATAGTAATAGTAGTGTTCTAATGGTGCCCTAATAATCATCTGTGTTTCTAAAAGTAAAATTTTGTGGTGGTTGTCTTTTGTGACATTAGGAATGGAACACTTTTTTTATATGAGCCGGGTATAAATTTACTCGAAATGGGTAAGACAGTTGGAAATATCATTAAATATTCTGTTTATATGGGATTAAGCCTCAAATTAAATGTCATGACAATTACATTTTACCTAAGAAATTTGAC
The DNA here is from genome assembly GCF_040954645.1 of Diabrotica undecimpunctata. Lineage (NCBI taxonomy): Eukaryota > Metazoa > Arthropoda > Insecta > Coleoptera > Chrysomelidae > Diabrotica > Diabrotica undecimpunctata. Next base: position 37,206,492 of record NC_092810.1, read on the forward strand.
GTTTCGATTTCCACTCCAGAAATCGTTTTCAAAAAAGATACTTTCAAAAAATCGGAGTGTTAGTTATTATTTATAATTAGTCCAGTTGTCAGATAGTTGACCCCTAAAAATCATACGAACAGGCTGAATTTTGCGGAGAATATTAATTTTAGGATCCCAAAAAAGACGCAAAAAACTTTACCACTTTTACCCCCGAGCTTCCCTCTAAAACCCCCCTCGCAGGGTGGTAAAAACGCAAAAAAATCCATTTACCGAGAATTTGTACACTGTCGAAAAAAATGTTTCAAATAAAAAATGTAGCTGAGATAATTTTAAACAAAAATGTTTATAAGCATTTTTTGTGTAGAATGAACCATTTTCTTAAAAACAACGCTTGTAGTGACCGTCTATTTTTCATGTCAGTTATGCGCGCGAAATCAATGTTCAATAAAATTTGTATCAGCTTGACGGAAAAAATCGATATCTTTTGAATCCAAATGTCATATCGACAAATATCAAGATGCGTTTTAAAGGCAAAGAGTGCAGCTTTCATATGCAGTTTTTGTATTTTGCCGAGAATAAATCTTTCTCGTGAGACCAATAAAATTGATCACTTTCATTGACCAGTTGTAGTAAAATTTCCATTTTTAGAGATCAATCTTTAAAACTTATGACATGAAATTTTAATTTTGAGTTGTGGTAACAAATATGAGACATTTGAAATATGAATAAAAACGCAGAATTTAATGTTTTACATTACAAACGATCACACGTCACGGTAAATAAAGACGGTTTTGGGTATAGTTTATTGCAGAAGTTTTGTTCTTTTGAAAAACATACTAGGATAATTGAAAAAAAAAAAGTTTAAAATGTTTTAGATCGTTTGTTTTTGTGAAAGTTTAAATCCCGCGATTTTTAAGCATATTCACAGCCACCTTTACTTCCTTATTCCTTCCACCTTTACTTATATTTAAAAAAATTGTCTAGCTGATGGTAATAATTTAATAAAATTACTATCGAGCTACACCTCAGATGAAGTGGTTTATAAATGTTCCAGACAAATTATTAGAAGTACTCGAATCAAATTATCTTGAGTTACAAATTAGATGACCCAACACAATCATATATACATGTGGTTATGTTGCTCATCAAATTAAGAAAAGTACACATTTTTGTGAGCAGTGTAAAGACTTGGGCATTTGAGACTAAAGGAAACACAAATTATGAAGAGTATTTTGAATACTTTCAGAAAGGAGGTTTATGTTTGGCTACAGATGCAATAAAATTTATTTATTTCCACTTGTGTGCCATTTTTGAGTTTATAATTAACTCTGCACAACTGGAAGCACTATTCTTACAACAAAATTGTCACCAAAATATATTAACATTTTTACCTTGCAGAGTTTACAACATGGTTTTTGTGTATATTTTGATGAAGTATGTGTATGTGGAGAAAAATCGCTTGGAGTTTATTCTGTGGCTTTAAAAATAATGAGTAATATTCTTTTAAATAATTACACAAAAAATATCAATCAGGCACTTAAACAAGCAAAACAAAAAAATACATTAGAAAATAATAAAGATCAGAAGAAAAGAAAACTATCTACACTTACAACATAAATCAAAGTACAGTAAAACCTCGATATAACGGACTACTTGGGGGGACGGGGTGTCCGTTAAAGCCGAAAGTCCGTTATATAAAAATATATTTAAAATAATAAATCAAAACACTTTTTTTTTTTAAATATGTATGGACACTGTATTCAGATATATATATATATATATATATATATATATATATATATATATATATATATATATATATATATATATATATATATATATATATATATATATATATATATATTAATTACTATTTAAATGGGAATCAGCCACAATTAAAGGTTAAAGTAGGTTTATTGACGTTTCAATTTTAACTTCGGAAATCGTTCTCAAAATACAAACATTAGTAAATTAAACAATTTTTTTTCTTCCACACACGCTACTGCCATTAATAAAAGATCGTTTTTTGACGTCATGTCACTTTAACCGTACTTCTAAACTGAAAGCAAAATTACTGGTGTATGTCGGTCTGGAGTGTACGGCTTTACCTTACTGCAAACATGCAGAGACTTCCTTCTTGGTATGTGGAGACCTTATGCTAAATTTTATTGAAATTCTTTGTAAAATACAGTGGTGTGGGACGGGTTAAGCATGTAATATTAACAGTATGTTTTTATTTTTTTTACATTTGACCGGATTTTTTGTCCGTTATATCCGAAGTCCGTTAAATAGAGGTCCGTTATATCGAGGTTTTACTGTATGTTTGTAATCACTTTTAAAATACATACTTATTTTAATACAAAGAAAGCCTTTATGTAGTTACCAAAACTTTGACAAAGAAACTTTTCTTCTTCGTCTAATGGCGCTACAACCCTTTGTGAGTCTTGGCCTGCTTAACAATGTTCTTCCATTCTGCCCTGTCGGATACTTTCCTTCGCCACTTCCGGATGTTCATGTTTTTAAGATCCCGCTCTACGTCGTCTGTCCATATTTTATGGTGCCTTCCTGTTGTTCTATTTCCTTGGGGCTTCCATGTCTGGATTACTTTTACAGCTCGATTATCTGGCATTCTTTCTAAGTCACCAAGCCAGATACTATTACGATTATCATATAATCTAAGATAAAATACATAACAAATATAAATCACCTAAATTACAAAACTTTTTTTATATATTGTCTACATACATTCATTTACATCCAATTTTCTAACAACAGTTTCCAAAGTTAGATTAAAAAGTATTGTTGATAAGGCATCACCTTGCCTAACTTCATTTTCAATATAAATGCCTCTGTCATATCTCCATCTATTCTCACCATAGTTTTGGAACTCTCCAAAGTCATTCGTATAAGTTTAACTAACTTATTGGGTATCCCTAACATAGATAGTTGCTTTAACATCTTTTGTCGATCTACTCCATCAAACACATATTTGAAATCTATACAGGGTGGTCCTAAAGTAATTGTACAAACAGAAACCATAGATTCTGCACTTTAAAATATTACGATTTAAGCCAACTTGCTTTAATAAAATGTTGATATTAAGAAAGATACAGGGTGTTAAAGTGGAAATTTAAAATTCTATTTTTCGCTATAACTTTTACGTTTGTAAATATTTTTGGACAAAAATTTATAATTGGACGCTTTTAAGTAGGATAAATTATAATTTTATACATAAATTAATGTTACTGATAGATGGCGCCACATATGCCACAGGTGTGGCATAGATTTGCGCTTAACTTTTTTGCTCTTAAAGTTACCTCTATTTGTGTTAAAAAATATTAAACATACATTATTTTTACAAAGAAAAGGTATACTTGTTAGGAACCTCAAAATTTAACCGTTTTCGAGATAATCGCATTTTATAAGTCAGCTGCCTCATAATTCTTAGTTGTGATATTTGTGCGGTAAAGCACTCAATACCTGTAGATAAGCATAATTCATAGTTTATTCTTATTAAAACAACTCAAAGATGATAATGTAACATTACAAAATTTTTGTTATGGCTGCTAAATGTCTTATTGGAGAAAATATTCTTCATCTTCTTCTTTAGGTGCCGTGTCCGTATTCAGACGCTGGCCGTCATCATGTTTACAATTTCCCTTTTCTATCGCTTCTTAAATTTCTATACCTACTGGCGTTGTATTACTTTTTCCCTATTGTAAAATGCTGAAAAATCAAAATATATGGTTTATGTAAGATGGTACACCACCACATTCTAGAGAGAAGGCGTTGAGAACATAGTTAAATATACCTTTTCTGAACGTTGGATTGGACGTGGCAGTCATATTCCTTGGCAATGTGGTGAGATATTGACATAATTATTTAATTTATAAAAAAACCCAAAATAATACTTATTATTCATTACGTAAATTGTTGTTTACCCATTTTTATTATGACAAATGGAAACTAAATCACAGGTATGAAATAACACACGTGTCTTGTTTCATAATACTTTTGCTACAAATCTTACCTTAAAGACTCAGCATTTTACAAAAACATCATTGTTGGCCTAATAACCGATATTTTTATAAATATAGTAAACAAACAGGCAATTTAGTTCAGCATAATATTAGTTCGTTAGTTCATAATATTATCATCATTATCATAATAGTCCATTTGTTCGATATGTAATTATAGTTACTCGTAAGCTTATATGAGTGTATATAAGTAACCAATGAATGAGATACATCACAGTTTAATACATTATTTAACCTTTGCGACATAATATACTATAAGATTTGGATATAGATTCGTCCATTATACATTATAGCCACCACGTAGCCCAGAATTTAATCCGCTTGATTTTGGTGTATGGGGCGTATTAAAACAACGTGTCTATAAGAATGCCATAAACATTTGCAACCAAATATGGGAAGAAATAAATACTGCAACAGTTTCTTTAGAACCAATGATGCTATTTAATATGAGATGATTTTTATGGAATATATTGACAAATGAATTAATGAAAATGGTAGACATATCGAACACTTACTTTAACAAAAAGTTTAGTAATTTAGTTTAACTATTTCTTAATTTGGTTTGTAAACAAAATGTTTTGATTACGACTTTAATTTAACATAAAATATAAAATGTTTGATGTAAAATCCTATTATTCTGTTTTTTGTCATATCCTATTATTAATTATCCTGCTGATATATTTATTTTATTTAATATTTCGTTAACTATTAACTTTAGTTATTGGTATTTTATACCAAAATTTAGATTTATTAATGTTTTTGTCTATTTTGCCTTCGTTGCCTGGGGTAATTGCCTTAACTCAGAAATATGCAGCTGATTTGTAAAATGCGATTATCTCGAAAACTATTGAGTTTAAAAGTTATTAACAGGTATACCTTTTTTTGTTGAAATAATGTATCTTTAATATTTTGTATCACAAATACAGTTCACTCAAAGAGCAAAAAAGTTAAGTGCAAATTTATGCCACATATGTGGCGCCCCCTATCCGCTACATCAAAGTGTGCATCAAATTATAATTTCTCATATTTAAAAGTACCCAGTTGTAAATTTTTATGCATAAATGTTTACAAACATGAAAGTTATAGCCAAAAATAAAATTTTTAATTTGCACTTTAACACCCTGTATCTTTCTTAATATCAACATTTTATTAAAGCAATTTAGCTTAAATCGTAATATTTTAAAGTGTAGAATCTACTGTTTCTTTTTGTACAATTACTTAAGGACCACCCTGTATACAAGTTGTAAAATGGTATTTCAACGCATTTTTCATGTATACCTCTTAACATATGTATTTGGTCTATATGACAAAAAACCTATTCATATCTAAAATTGCTACTTGCGTATACCTAAGTATGAAAATTCAATAATAATTTAAGTGAAGAGTAAAATATTTAATTTTCTATTAGATTAATTTAGAACCATATTTATATTGTGTCTGATTTCTTAGGATGAATTTTTTGATCATAATTCTTACAGTAAGTTTTGTTAATGGTAATGGTAATGGTAATGTTAATGTTAATTGTGTTATTTATGTGCTTAAGTACTTAATATTTAAAATTTCTAGTGATTCTCGACAACATATTATTATTTTTTCAATGGTCATCTTTTTTAAATTTCAAGCCGAAATCTTTTAACATTCTACTCAAATATGTTTTACTTGGACTTGCAGAAACAATTTCTTTAGCTTTAGCAGCTCATTGATCAACGCTTCACGGGTTACATGTTTCTCTAAAAAGTTATTTATTTTAATATATTACCAAAGAAGATAGACGCTTTATTTTAATTTATTTATTTATTTTTAATTTATTTAAAATCTTTATTTTCAATATATTAAATTGTTAAATTTTTAATTTTAAAACTTAAAAATGTATGATATTTACAATATTCAAAGTATTTATTTTTTTAATTGTATAACTTTGAATTAAAAATTGGTTTGTTCCAACACAACGAAAAACCGTCACATAACTTTTTATTATACTGTTTTTCTGCCCAGAAATTAACGAAACAATAAAAAATTTCAATTAAAAAAAAAGTATTCAATGAAACTTTTTACTAAATTATGAAATTTTCCATTTCGCCAAAACTTCCATTTCATCCATAATTTTTCAATAACAACAAAAAGCATTCCTGATTTATTTTTGAAATAACAAAATAAACTTTAACAGTACATTTTAATGAATAGTACCTACCTATATGTGAAAGTTTTTACGCTGTATGGGTACTATTTAATCTTGTTTTAAAATAACAACTAATAGTATCTAAAACATAATTTTCACAATGAATGAATATTGGTGAAATTATTACAATATAGTCTTAAACTGATTTATACTTAAGATTTGTACATATTTCAATTAAAAATTTGAATTATAATAATTTTTCTAAAAGATTAATTTATTAAAAGTTAAAATAATATTATTTTCTTTAAACAATTTTATAAAACGCAAAAATTTAATCCTATTCTACGACCACGCGGCATCTACATATAAAAATATCTAAAGTTGCATTTATTGCCCCACTCTTTCATATTTTAGAAGCAAACCGCTCCTTAGTGGTACCACGTGCAACACGTGCGTTCCACTCGACCCACTTTTCTTTATCTATGACCCATCTTTTGCTATGCTCAAAAATAACAGTGAAAAATTCTTCTATAGCGTCTATATTCTTTGATATTACTGTTACATGTCCTACTCGTAATTCTCAACAGAAAGTTAGTTTACTTACTATCCTGGTACATATTGTGTATTGTATTTCGACTTGTCATTTTATTGCCCTCAGTTAAATCAGTAGTTTTCGTTTTTAAAAGAGGTCTGCTTTTTTCACGGAGAGGATAAAACAGGATTTTTTTCTTTTCTTTTTAGTATATTGTGTACTGTTTTTCTCGCCAATTTAAGTGCAACTGCTACCCTCTAAAACAAAGTTGAAATATTATTAATATTTTTAATTGAATTTGAGAAAAAAAACAACAAAAATAAAAAAGTTCCTAATTATAAATATTTTGTTATATAATAAAGTTGGCAAATAAATAATATTAATAATATATTGTCATCATTGAAGATTGTTAATAGTGCACGTTTGAAAATTGTACTTTTTGTACCTCTTGAACAGATGACAACGGTTCCAACGGTCCTCCATTCCTTTTTTCTAATTCAAAGTACTCGATTCAATTTAAAACGAGTTCTTGTGTTTGTGAGGTAAGAGTTTTTCCAGGCATAATCTAAAAAAATATTTTCTTTACGTCATTTCTTTCACTTTTATGGAAACTTAACACCAACCTTGGAAACAAAACCATTCCTTAACTGTGCGAATGAGATTAACTTTGTATTACACTTACAATAAAATTTCATACTCCAATATGAAATTAGTTGTGAAAACAACAAACTGTTTGTGTAATATAAATAACTTCTAAATGCAAAAACAGGACAAAAAACACCAAAAAAATCCAACAAACTGTCAGCTACAAGTAAACAAACCAGAAACTTCACAAATTGTACTTAAAATCTGAAAAAGTCCCCAAGCGTCTTTTGTGTAACTATCTCTTTTCGATGTGCTCAGTCTAGATGTGTCTAGTTTCATGCGTGAAGGACAATGATGTTAGATAAAAAGTATGTGTTTTATCTCGCCAGGCATATTCATGACGCACGGATAAAGAACCATGGACTCAACTCTATATTATGTATAACTGTAGACGATTTGATATTCTGTTGCTGACTTGTTCTCTTAGTATTTTCCACTAGAGCCTGCTACTTTCTTCTGATGGGTTTGCTACACAGTTTTCTTCATTAAGTAGGATGACAGCTGCTTCTTTGATTTTTCCTTTCATGATTATTGGTGCATCATTTCATTGTATATACCTATGTTCATTCTCCTAGGGATGTTTGCATATCTATGATTTGTTGAAGTCTCTGTTCTGGATGTATGTTTCATGTTCTTTTATCCTGAAACTTAGTGGTCTTGCGGTTTCTCCCACATAGAAATTGTTGCATTCACAGAGTATTTTATAAACGCAGTTCGTTGATATATATTGTGTATTGTTCTAGTACAAGATCCCCCTGTAGGATCAATACGTTCATAACGTAGTTAATCATACTCACATTTGTACATACATTTAAAATTAGGAGAATACATTAACAGTAGGTTGCCAGTCATCAAGTAGAAGCAAATATTTTTAATTCAATTAATAGTAATTCATTTTTTAACAAAAATTTTGTTTCGTTTACAATTTTTATTTTTTAGTAAAAACTCTGCTCAAGACGTATATGTATGTTTTTATATCAAATTAAAGCTATTTTTAAGATGTGTTTTTTATCGGTAGTGCACCAAATGATGTAAATTTACTATCAGGTTGTTGGATAAGGTATTCTTCACTTCGGTTCACATTGGTTCGCGAAAATATAAACAACCAAAATGTCATAGAAACACATAAAATAATGGTCGTGTTGAAGTATATTTTAAGATTTTGTATATAATTATTTTACAGATTTAAACCCTAAATAATATGCCAGACGAGAGTCCACTTATGATTAGAAAAGGTTGAAACCACTTATGATCTTCAAGTCGACAAGTCGTAAATATTTTTAAAATCCTCATTAAAAAGCGTTGAAAGACACGTAGTTCGTTGTAAATTGTAGTTATTCGAATATACTATAAAAAAAGAATGAAAATTTGGAACCAGGTCCGTCGCGGCGTAAAATTTTTAAATCATCTCAAATATCTTCCAAAAAATCGAAAAGTTTTAGTCAAGAAGGACTATTAGGTACACATCTTGCTCGAAAGTGATAGTGAGATAGATGAGTTCAACTGAGCGATTTTTCTGACAAACCTAGTAAATACTGCTCACGAAATAAAAAAATAAAATAAAAAAAGTTTTTTGGAAATTGTCACAGGACCTAAAAGTATTTTACTTATAATATTTTTATTTGTTTATATACGAGTATAACAACATATTTTAAATCTTCTCCCTGCGACATACATGAGCGCCATCCGTTCCTGCTGCGTCTATCTTTATCTTATACCTGGTGGCATACATGTGAGTCATGCAAAAAATTTTCAGTGTTTCACTATAATTATGATTAGTAATTACTAATAAACATGTATTAATTAACTTATAGGAGTTTTATTAATAAATAAGTTTCAGTTCAGAGTATAAGTCTCAGGATCGGACATCCACATGGAACGTGTTAAAAAGGTGAGATATCAAAGATAAAGTAAAATAGAGTTAGCGCGCAACGACACTGGTTTAATGAGTGATAATATGTATATTATAATATTATTATATATCTATCGACGCACGTTTTAAAAACTTACACAACCGACACTTCAAACCAGTAGCGTTACTTGCTAGCTATATTTTACTTTATCTTTGATACCTCACGTTTTTAACAGCTGACAATCCTAATTTGCGGCCATTTTTTCTCTGACAACCTTATATCATCATATTAAGAAAAAAATAGCTTTAATTTGGTATAAAAAACATGCGTATAGGTCATGAGCAACGTATTTTATTTAAAAAATAAATGAACAAAATAAATTTTAGTTCGAAAATTAATTACTATTAATTGAATTAAAAATATTTGCGGCCGCTTCTTGACTGGCAACCTATTAGCAATAGGATTAAATATGAGTCATTTTTAGCGTAACAGTATTGTAAATGGCGGTAGGTTGTAATATCAATTAGACAATTGACTTACTTGGCCTCGATCTTCTAAGCATTAACTATTATTTGAGGTGATAATGTCTCTGATTGAATTTCAAGTGCCATAAAAGTATCTTCACTGATACAGAGTACAGAGCTGCTGAATGGGTGGCATAACAGTTAGTGAATAGTTTTCTTCTTTATCATCTTTTTATGTAGACATGTAAAAACTGTCTGTTTTTCAATGTGCCTCCAGTAAGCTGTCGTTCCATCGTTTTCTTGGACTTTCTACTGATCGTCTTCCTATTGGGGAACCGTGTCTTGCCGTCTTTACTACTCTTTGTTGTCATTCGGCTTATTTTAAAGTTCCATTATTCTCTTCTATTTCTTACCCAGTTCTTGATGTTCTCCCCCTTGCATCTACGTCGTATATCTGTACTTCTAGCTCTGTCCCATAGTGTCTTGCCATCATTTTTTCCAAGTGTTTTCATCTCTGCTGTTTCTAACATCCTTTTTGTCCTCTCTGTCAGGTCGTGTTTCTGGCGCGTATGTCATTATTGGTCTAATGACTGTTTTGTAAATTCTGCCTTTCATTTCTTTCCTGATATTTTTATTTCTACATATTGTTTTATTCAGGCAGCCTGCGGCTCTGTTTGCTCTATTCACTTGATCTTCCACTTCAATTTTGAGCTTTCCGTAGCTGGATAATGTGCCTAGAATTTAAACTCCATCACTTGTTCTATGATCTGATCTTCCAGCTTCAATTTACATCTTAGTAAATTTGCTGTTATAACCATGCAATTTATCTTTTTTGGGGAAATTAACATGTTAAATTTTCTGGTGGTTATATTAAACTGGTGCAGCATACGTTGTAAATCGTTGTAAATCGTCGTCACTTTGAGAGAGTAGTGTTGAGTCGTCTGCATAGCAGATTATTTTAAGTTGTTTTTCTCCGATTTGTTATCCTTTTTAGTTCTTATTTTTTTTATTATTTCATCCATAATCAGGTTGAGCAATAGAGGACTCAGGGAATCTCCCTGTCTTACCCCATTGCCAGCTTCAATAGGGTCGGTTAGTTCTACTTTTACTTTTATTGTGTTGTTTCGGTAGATATTTTCCGATCGTTTTGATTATTCCTAGAGGTATATCTCTTGAATACAGTAAGTGGATAATGTCTTTTAATTTGACCCGGTCAAATGCCTTTGTAAGGTCCACGAAACATAGATATGCCGGTTTGTTGTATTCTAATGATTTCTCTTGCACTTGCCTCATTATAATGCATGATCTTCCGGACCTAAAACCTTGTTGTTCTTCTGCTAGTGATATAATTTCATTCAGTTTATTTGTTATCACTTTGTTTGTTAATTTTAGTATCGTGTTTAATAAATTAATTCCTCTGTAATTTTCCGGGTCCGGTTTGTCTCCCTTTTCGAAGAGAGGTATTAGGATGCTTGCTCTCCATTCTAGAAGAATTCTGTTTTGTTCTATTATTTTAATAGTTGAATTAGTTTTAATAGTTGTTGGTGAGATCTGGTCCTCCGTACTTTAGGAGTTCGTTCGGTATTCTGGTCTCTCCTTTATTTAATTTCCTTAATGCTTCCTTTACCTCTTCCTCCTCAATATTTATTTCTTCGTTTGTCATCAACTCTGGTGTTGGTGGCTCATTATCGTCACCTTTAGCAAATAGGGATCGAAAGTAGTCTACCCATGTTTCCTTCTGAATTTGTTTCATATTTCTTTTTGTCTTCCGTAGAAGTCGTGTTCCATCTGTTTTGAGAAGCTCTGTCAGTGTTCCCTTTTTATTTGTCTAACTAAAATATTCGTTTAATTTCTGATTCATTTAGAGTAATTGTATGCCTGTTGTGTTTGCTGTGTTCTGTATTGTAAAAAGGCTTTCTTCTTTTCTTCACATTTTGTCTTCACTTCGTCTCTAAACCATTATGTTATTTTTGAATTTTCCCAGCTTTCCTCGATGTTATCGTTTTCTAATATTTCATTCCCAGCGATCTTCTCTGATATTCTTGTTCTGTATAAGTATTCCGTGGATTCCGTATTTAGTCCTTCGACTTGGATTTTTGTTTGTGTCGGCGTCGCTCTCTTGGGAAGTATTTCAGGATGATTCTTATTTTACATAATACTAGGCTATTGTCGCTACCCTACATCTGCAGAGTTGAGGCATCTTACGTCGATTATTTGCGATGGATGTATATCTCTGTTGGTTTAAGATAATCTATCATAGATCTTTGTCCACGGGTGTTATTAAAAAATGAATATTTGTGTTGATCTTTGTTGTCAAAACAATGTGTTGTTTATTCTAAGTTCGTTATTTGTGCAGAAGTTTATCATCAGTTCTAGTGAATACTCATGCTACATAATTAAATTAAAAATGGAGGAACTTGTTGATTGAATTGTCAAAATTTGACAGATGGCAATAGAGTGCTAAAAGTGTGCAAGAACTTGAGTTTTTCCAATTTTTTTACGTTTTTTAATTAAATTGTTGATTGGTGTTTAACTTTATTTATTTATTTTCAGACGATTATACATCTTCTGAAGAAAGGATACGAAGATGGAACTCAAAAGTTCGTCGTAAAATAATACCCTTATATGACGAGGATGAAGCTTGTAAAGTTTTGTTTAGTTTAATGAAATGGTACACTGCGTAAGTATCTTTTTTTCTTTTTTGTATATTAACATTTAACATATCACTTTCTTCACATTTTCTTTTTCACTGTTTTAACTAACTATAACTACTGATTAAGACTTACTGATAAAAATACGAAAAGAGGCACATAACTAAACGTCAATAATAGTATACGCTGATTTATTCAATTAGTTAGTCTAGACCGTTTATGAGTGAAAAAACTGCAAAATTAGTGAAAAATTGGATTCCATGCTTAAAAATAGATAAATTTTCCATTGAAGATGAATACAGATCAAGGTCAGTTTCTGTGTTCTCCTGTAGTTGCCATAATCTTCCAGCGTGTAGACCTTATGGATCCGGAGATCCTTCTATTTTATGTTATCCTGGATGTTTTATAGGATCAAAAGCATTTTGGTTATCTATAAATGCTGTAGAGACGTCTTTTCGTAGGCCATGATTCGTGATGTAGGAGGTCAAATTACACGAACGCCAGATCTGGCTCCGTCTGACTATGATATTTTGATTATTATAAATTCTATAGAAACGTCTTTTCGTAGGCCATGATGATTAACATCCGCCTTAATGATAGTATCTTTCTTCCAAGGAAGAGACGGTGTAAGCTACGGAGGCTTGATATGCAAAGCAAAAGAAAATATATTTTTTTAAGCTATTCTCTTTTGGCATCTTAAGGTAATTGCTATTTCAATGAAAATAAGCAACACTTGAAGTTTAAAATAAGTTTATTGACGTTTCAATTTCCACTTCGGAAATCCGGATATTTCCATTTTCACGGAAGTGTGGAGGGTACATTCGTCAATTATTTGCTTTATTCGCACGCATAAGCGAATACCCGAATAGCAAATACGCCCATCCGTCCACTTGTCAATTTTTTGACACAAAGGACACGAATAAGCCGAATGCACGCCGAATGTATGTGTCGACTGCCCACACTTCGCCCGCACTGGTGGTTGTCTCGCTGTTTATCTTAACGTAACTTTATTGTAATTCTCGTTATTCTTGACATTCGACAAATTTGTGTGTATACAAATATCGTGCATATTACGCTTTGATTTTATGATTTGTGGTGTACCTACTCTCAAATGGAGTGAACAAATGAAAAGCGATTGTGAAATTTCTGGATTTAAGTAAAAATAAGTTGCAGTGACTTTCAATACGTCCACGTTCATTTTGGTTCTGCCAAACACGCACGAAGCAAATATTTGGCATGTTTGGCCCTCCGCCACCAGTACCGTATTTGTTGTTCGCTGACGAATAACAAATATTTGGGCGAATACAACTAAGTCGCATAGCAAATAACACATAGCGAAGTGTGGTGCCGCTATTACAAACTTAGAGAAATACACTCATGCACACCTAAAGGTAAGCGCACACTTGTCCGGACCGGCCCGCAACAGAATGCACCACAACAATCGTCAATTTAATATCTTTGTGAATTCAAATGTATCAGCTCTAATCTCGAAATGGAATATTGCGGATAGTAGTTTCGACGAAATTGAGTTTCTAAATGTTGTATTTTGTTTTGTGAGATCGCTTTTTTACAATAGATAATAATTCTTGATATTTTTCGTAACTCACTTTAAAGTATTAATAAAATTGTCTTGATGATCGATTAAATCAGGAAATAAAGTAGCAAATTCACTTTCCGTGTTTCGGTTTTTACAAATTTCATATATCCATTAATTATGTTTTGATTTTGGAAGTTTATTTTGTTGTTCCTCTTCCTTGCACAAGTCAAAACCAAAAATCAGAATGCCACCTCAAAACAGATCCGCCTTGGTCTATATTAAACTGCGTTTTATTGTGCATTTTGGTATAATTTCAGAATCATATTTAAAACTCTTTTAGCCAACTTATTGTGCAAAATAACATAATTATTCAAATGGTATTGATTATTGTAGATAAATTGTAAACAATGACTAATTGTTGACGCGTTACTCTATAAAAATCAATAAAATCCCAGAAGAAACAGTAAAAGTGAAAAATGTTTTTAACCATAAAAACATCTACAGATGAAATTTTTACAGGCTACAATAATTCGATTACTAAAAGTTATTACCTCTTTAGTTTATTGCCCATCAAGATATAATATTACATAAATCGACTCAAGGCATTCTTTGAAACGGTATTGGAAGCACGTTCGTATACTGATATGGGTAGACACATTACAAACAAAAACGATAAATAGCATGTAAAATCGTATGCAAATGAACAATAATCAATATTTATCAATTGGAGGGCTCACCTTCTGGACAAGTGATTAGCTGGATTTTTTTGCTATTAAAGAGATATTCTTTTGGTGTTTTTGTGTGTTATAATAATGTGTCACAATAAAAAGATATCGAGAAGGTATCTGTAGAACTGCTATAGATAATTACCAGACAAAGAGGACACAATAATTGAATCGCTTATTTGAGAACTCCCACATGTCCATAAATATGACATTTCTACCTTAACAATATATTCTCGTATAGATGCCTAGTTTAAAGAAAAATTACACATGTCCCATCGATATAACACTTTCAATGCTAATTTAAAATATATATTTATTTGAGAAACCTCACAAGTCCTGGACATGTAGTGTTTCTCGAATAAACGGCTTCTAACGTCTAACAAGATTCATATATGCAAGCTTTAATCGAGTGTTCAGAAATTGCAAGGAAATGACCTAGATTAGATAAAAATAATTCAAAATCAAAAAGCAAATCAAATAAATACTCTGTCTCCTCTATTTCAGGCAGGTATAGTGTCTGTAAAACCACTTTTGTTAATATTCATGGGACCACTGCGGACCGTGTTCGACGCTTGGCAAGTTTTGGTTCATTCGTTCATTTCCAGTAAAAAATTCACATTATGGTAGCCGTGAATTTCACTACCTTATTGAAAAATTGGTCTTAAAGAAAATGCATGAACTATTTCTTACAAAAAATCCATGTGAAAGGATCATCTGTGAAGTACAGCTTTTACCGCAAGATATTCAAGGAGCGGTTTAGGTTGTCAACAGGTCGACACCTGCTGCACCTGTAAGAACATTCCAACAAAATTAAGTCCAAGGCCTTAAATGACATTGCTAAACGTGTAGTTGTGGCAGAAAACTGTTCACTTAAGAAGAGCCAAAAAATTTTATAGCAAGATGAAGTCGATTCAAGAGTTGCCAAACACGATAGAAGCAATTTGCGTGGACTACGTGCAAAATCTTGCCCTCCCTCTAATTCCAGTTCAAGACACATTTTACCTTAATCAACTAACTGTAAATGTTTTTAATATCTACGATCTAAAAATGGGAAAACCATGTTTTATGTATTGCGCGATGGTACGAGAAAAAAGGACCAAATGAGGTTTGGTCCTTTATTAAGATTTTTATAAACAGAGAAATTCACCAGATATTACGTTTCCATATTTTTTCTGATGGATATGGTGGTGAGAATAAGAACCATTCAGGTCTGAGAATTGCTTAGCCATTAGAGACCTCGAACGATTTCAAAGTATGAACTAGTATTTCCCCGGGAACATTCTACATGTGACAGGGATTTTTCTAAGGCGAAGAAAAAAACTTAATTAAAATGATCGGCTAAAAATTTTTTTTCCGTAGACGTAATTAATGAAGAGAAAACATTGATCAAATACTATAAAAAATGATGGCTCAAGGTAGCACAGCAAAGGGGACAAAGGAGGTCGGCTGCTCGCGATTTTGTTGATGCCCTAATAAAGCAATAATTTAGGTTAGTTATTGTCACATCGTTTCACGATGTAGTTGCGTACTCTAATGCAAAAGTCACAAGAAATGCAAAAAAAGTTGTTGGCTATCAAAAAGTTTAAGATGTTTATCGTAGGAAAAGATGAAAACATTGAAATTTTTTGTCGACAAATATTTGGATGACCAACTGTTGGTGGTGACGAAGGCGATGTTAATGAATATTGAGCGGATTATTTTTTAATGTATTCCATCTTATTTTGACCTAATAAACTGTTAAAAAAAGTTTTGCGTTTATTCTTGAAACCCCACATGTCCACCGCCATTTTATTCTTTTTCTCTCACAAGATCAGAAGATTTTTTTTTGTTTTGACTAAAAACTTTACAGAAAATACCCATACTTTATATTGGATTACTTACTTTTATGAATTTTTAAATTGTTTTTAAACGAAACAGATTTTTCAATTTTTCTCAAAATGTTTATTTTTGGACATGATGGGTTTCTCAAATAAGCGAAATTGT